>NC_136067.1:1824602067-1825202067 GCF_964261635.1 Lissotriton helveticus
CCCTGAAAGCATCTAACAGCAAAGATAGGAGACCTTTCACAGGAGACAGTCAGACTGCTCCCAGTGAGAACGTGGACCCAGTCAAGCATCAAGACTATATTCACGATAGAGAACCTGCCTTAAAGCCCTCAAATGAGCATCCGGAGAAGGAGAAACCAAAAAAATCACGGCTAAAGCATTCTAATAACATAGAAGAGGATGACGAGGCGGAGACGAAAAGCAACCACTCACACAGATCGCAGATCTCTGAAAACAAAAGATTGCATGAGCAGAGAAACCATGATGTAGTAGACAATAGAGGAAAGAAAGATGAAAACAGTTCTAAACCTAAACACACACCTTTAGAAGTGAGTGGGAAAACTATGGCAGAGGAGTGTGCTGCACAGAACAAAGGCAGTGGCGAGCATGTTGCCCCATCCAAGGATCAACTGCATAAGAAAGCCAAGGAGCCGAAAGGATCCCCACCTAACAGGGCAAATAACTCACCAGAGAAAGATGACACATCAAAAGAGAAGTTACAAGAGCCAAGCTTGAAAAAAACCCATGATCCTTCAGTGGATTCTGCCAACGAGGCAAAGACAATGAAGCGCAAACCTGCTTCCGACAGCAAAGGCGGATCCTTAATTAATAATGAACCCCATCCGCCGAACGCAGCTGGGAAGGAAAGCACAAGGCGCAGCGACAAAAAATCGACTCACTCCAATGATTCAGAGAGAAGTACGAAAAAACCAAAGGCAAAACATAACACGAAGAATCCTGCTAAAGGTAAAGAGGACCGTGTACATTGGTGATGCTCACCTTTCCATCACCTTTTTCTATGCACAACTTCACATATCTGAACACTTTTTCACCTCAAGCTATCCTGTGCTTCGACTCAGACACTGCTCTGTCCTGCCTTGACTTTAATTCTTTCCATTACATTGATAGCTCACTAGACAAAGTGCTTAACTCTTTCCCCTTAAACCTTTCTTGCAATAAATGCTTTATCTGTTTCTTAAGATCTGTTTGCAAACTATGTTTGACTATTTTTTCCAAGTATGGTATTGGATGTTTTCTTTTGAAAAAATATTTCCTAGGTTCTTCTCTCACAATTGAGTGCATCTTGCATTTCGTTTTGAATGACCATTTATTTATGTCATGTGCAGTTGCTTTAAAAAAAAAATGGACGTCATTCTGGAAATGAAGATAGTGCTATATGAAACATATGGAGTTAAAAAGGCATGTGCTATCATCGGTCTAAACTGTGGTGGCATGGTGAGCAAAAGAATGATGGATTTAACCCAGATCTCTTGACTGGGGTGAATGTTTTGATTTGTTCTGCACTCTGTCCATCAATTGCGTGTCTTTTGCATCTCATCCAGTGTCAGTTCCACACAAGCCCACTCAACATGCTGAATACAAATGTACGCCGTTTACAGATTACTTATGTTTTTGACAGAGCTTTTGTTCCTGTCATAGACTTTTTTCAAATGACCTCTGCTCCACTCAGACCACACTTGAATGTCTTTTTGTGATTGAGGTCCTGAAGGTAAAAGAGTCCTGCAGGTGGCGCAAACACAGTCTTCTGTGCACGCTGGTAAAATTGGCTTTTTCAGAGGACATTTAAAACACAAGCTAAAACACGTTATTATTAGGGCTTACTCTATTCAGAGTTTGAGCATTTTCTCTCAAGAATACAAAAAGAAAGTAGCTAGCTTTTTCAATAGTCTCAGGCCCTCGTGATTCATACTACCTAGAACACGCCCTCCACTTAGTCAGCAATGAACATTCTGAGTCGAAATGGGAACCTCTCCTGTGTCAAAAATACCGGGAACTACCTATTTGTGTCTAAATCTAACTTGATTATATATGATTACTGGTATGAGTTATTGTAACATTCCTTTAAGCTATATGTTGATGGCAACTAATTTGAATTCAGCAGCCACACCTCAGATGCACTTAGAGGGCTGCTGCAGATTTCTGTTCCTACCCACTTTACTATCCTTCAGTGGTGGTTTCTAAGCCAACAGCTAACACTCCAAAATGTGTGGCTTTTCTTGACACGCTTTTCTTAAATTAAACAAACCTAGAACCCAGATCTCATATGGATCATAGAAGAATGGCCCTATCCAGTGGCGTAACGAAGCTTGAGGGGTCCCCCTGCAAAGTACATGGAGGGGCCCCCCTATTTTATGCGCCAGTGAAGAGCCCTCAGGCTAGTGACCCGCCATACTGCAGGGGCTCACCCCAGCCATAAAAAAAAGGACACTGGTTCCTCCATTGGTCACATCCGCCCTCTCATCGGGCGATTTACATACATCAGTAAATACTGCTGCTGCACCCTCCAGCAAAGTTACATAACACTTCCTCCAGCCGGCCCACCAAACACATTCTCCTACTTGATGACCCACCTCCAAGCGAAGCCCGCTCAGTTAACCACCTCCAAACACAGACCAGTGCCGTCGTGCCTGCTACTAACGCACCCATTACACTCTACTCTCATCTCTACGAATCCCGCAGTTATTCTTTTCTACCTGCCTTTAAAACCACCCCTCGGATGTCACTGCAAACCTGTGACCACTGCCCACTGCTCCCCTGTCCACCACTGACAGAAAGACTGATGGCCAGTCTCCATCTAACCACTGCCTACCTGCACAGAGAGCCTTTCAGCTGCTGCCCTCCCCAATGCCACTGCGGTAGTTTAACCCCTTCCATGCTTGTGACAGAACCACTCCGTCACGAGCCACAGGCGGGCTGTGCTCATGACGGAGTGGTTCCGTCATGCCGCGACCGCTCTGCCACGCAGCACTTATTTCCCGTCTGCGCGGGCGAATTAGTGAGTGGGCGGAGCCGAGACAGAACCACTCCGTCATAAGCAGAGTGCGCCCGTGGCTCGTGACGAGTGGTTCCGTCACAAGCATCACGGCGCCGCGCAACACCCCCCCCCCAGCGCCGCGGCGGAATTACCACCGCGGTGAAGGGGTTAAAACATGTTAAACAATCTCTTCAACTGACCACCCCAAAACAGTTATTCCTGCAAGCGTCTACGGCATCAAAGCCGTTCCTGCTACTTTTCATTTCCTGCATGATGCACACAATAATATTAAATGTACAAAGGGTCAGATTTTTGTTTCCTCACACCAACATTAATTTATGCTATGTACCCCACTAAACCATACCTGTTCCAATATGTAGCACCAGTCAGCAGGTACCCCAAGGACAAACACCAGCGAGAATGTGCGATTCATGTAATTAAATCTATAGTGACAGTGTAGCATTTCTCCACCCACTGTCAGGCCAGTGAAGTCTGCAACCGTAAGGTAGCCATCAATACCGGCAATGTCTAAAGCGCATTTCCACTTCCTTTCATTCGCAACTCCTGATACAAGTACCTATGCCTTCTGGGCGGAATCTACCACAGACAACATCATTGTTTATCTCCCTAAGACTAACCAAATGCTGTCGGTGAACGCTTCTCTGCCCCATGCCTTAATAACTAATAAATAATGGAGCATAACAAAAAAAAGATTAGTATTTTCTTATGCAAATAGCGTATCAAGCACTTGCTACCTGCAGTCTTCACCAGATCCAAACGTATCAATATTCTGGTATCGCACCATCCTGTCAACATTATTATAATATGGAGATGTTTTTTATCCCTTCCGTGAACTGGGCAATACCTTGCACGAAAACAAGTCCCTTTAAAACCATTGCTAATTATACAGGCTGACAAAGCACTTACTTGTTTTACTAACTGTCATTGTAAAGCAAACAGGTAACTCATTCTAGGATTGGAATTACTACTTAGAAGTATGGACGTAAATACTGAGACGTAGGATGATTGTTTGCATTTCTGCCAGACACTCGTTCTTCCCTGCATGCACACACAATGCCACAATACAATTTAGCTTAACAAATTGTTGCGAAATGCACCGGAAGGTAAAGAAACAGGCAATACAATTTTTACAAAGAAAAATAGACAATCATCAACTTTATACCCCATGACATAAAAGCCTCTGCGCGAGAAAGCAAAAGACATCAATTGATGGATGAAATGCTGAACAAATCAAAACATTCACCCCCATTCAAGAGATCTGGGTTAAATCCATCATTCTTTTGATCACTATGCCACCCCAGTTTAGACCTGGCCATATGCAAATCAGGCTTGACCTTGTGCCTCATGGGAACAGTCCAGCCCGAACTGCCAAGCCAGGTCCTCCCTGGACCGGAAACAAGCATCCTAGGACCAGGTTCGGGGTTTCACCCCTCATCAGCCAGGATAACTTGATTCCAGTGGCACAGTGAGCCCAGGACCCACGTCTGGGCATACCCGGCACACTTAGGGCGAAAAAGCAAAAGACACACAATTGATGGACAGAATGCAGAACAAATCAAAACATTCTCCCCCTGTCAAGAGATCTGGGTTAAAGCCATCATTATTTTGCTCACCATGCCACCCCAGTTTAGAGTGGGCCATATGCAAATCAGTCTTGACCCTGTGCCTCATGGGAACAGTCCAGCCCGAACTGCTAAGTGCCAAGCTAAGTCCTTCCTAGACCGAAACAAGCATCCTAGGACCGGTTTCGGGATATCACCTCTCATCAGCCAGGATAGTTCTATTCCAGCGACACAGCAATGAGATGCAAAGTAGGCATTCCTTCAAAAATACAACATGAAAGATGGCGCTATCACAACAGCGCTGTAGTAACAAGGCGGCCCCGGTCTTGCAAAACAATATTAAAAGTCCTGCTAACCACGGTTATCGCCGGATCCTAACGTCTGGTCAAAACCTGATTTAAGCATGTTTAGTATGGGAGGTGGATTGACAGGTTAAGTCCACACTCCCATAGTAACAGGCTTTTCATTAGCGCTGTGAAATCATCACTTGATTTCACACGCTAATGATGATTATCGCCGTCTATCGCTGGTTTGTACATCGCCTGTGAGCTAAGTGTTGCTAATACGCCGCTAACACGGCGATGTAATCCAGCGATAGACGGCGATAATCAAATTTGTGCTAAGCGCGCTTTGCGATATTCAACGCATGCAGTTGATAATATGCTGCTTGGTGTGCACATCTTGTTCAAATTCACGCCACCTAATTCTACCTCACACAGCACATTTGAACATCTCATAATTTAATTCCACACAATTCAACTATAAAAAATGTAACCCTGCAACATTCCATACCACATAATTACAATCCTAAAAATAAAAAAACACATATTTCCACTCCATACCACATAATTCCACATCACATTATAACATTCACATAACTTAATACCACTCCAAACCACATAATTACACTCTACACAACACAATTCAACTACACATAATTCCATTTCAGCCTGTATAATTATACTTCACACAGCATATTAACACTCAACTCCAAAATACATAAATATCCTCCACAAAATACAACTCTTCAACATGCTGCATAATTCCACTCCACACAATTATACACCACACCATGCCACATAATTCCACACGTCACACAATTCCACAATTCATCCCCACACAATTCATCACTCAACATAATTACACTATACATAATACCACTCAGCACCACATTATTATGATCTACTCCATATTGCATAAATACACTCCACAATAATCCAGTCTTTGCCACATAGCAACAATCTGCATAACTACACTTTACACCATGCCTCATAATACCACTCAAAAGCGCACACTCCCACGTCACACAATTCAACTCTACACATTTTCATTCCACACCACACATTTAAAAAAAAAAACTACATAATTCAACCCAACAACACAATTACACATACCACCACATACATCCAATCTACGCCACAAAATTCCACATCATGCTACAATATTTAACAGAACACCCCATAAGTAAACTCCACTACATACCACTCCACAACACAAAATACCATTCCAGATAATCTCACTCCAAAACACACAATCCCACTCCATGACACACACTCCCACTCCACATAATTCCAGTACACTCAAAACCACATAATTACTATCCACATAATTACACTGCACACCTGCCACATTATTTCACTACACAGATCCAATCCACACAACACAATTCGAAAACTAACAATTCCAATCCAAACCACACATGTCCACTTGACACCACACACATTCACTCAACTCCAAACAGAAAACGCATAGGTAAAATACATTGTACTTTACAACATCAATAGCTCTAACTGTCACAAATGCGAGACCAATTGCATTGCAAATGCTTGTTTACCTTCCAATGGGTCTCAGCAGATCCTGTTCCTGGAGCTGCAAACATACTCCAGCCCCAGTCAGGGTTATGCTGCCTCGTCCGGTCTCAGAGGAGCAGTGCCCTGTGGAGAATGCTCTCTCTCGGGGGCCCCACCCCCACCCTGGTCAGGGTCCTGAGCAGTGCCCTGTGGAGAATGCTCTCTCTGAGGGCCCCACCCTTGTCAGGGACCTGAGCAGTGCCCTGAGGAGAAGGATCTCTCTGAGGGCCCCCTCTCCCTCCCTAGTAAGGGTCCTGAGCAGTGCCCTGTAGGGGATGCTCTCTGGGCCCCCCATCCCCACCATTGTCAGGGTTCTGAGCAGTGTCCTGTGTAGAATGCTCTCTCTGAGGGACCCCACCCTTTTCAGGGTCCTGAGCAGTGCCCTGAGGAGAATGTTCTCTCTGGGGCCCCACCCCCACCCTTGTCAGGGTCCTGAGCAGTGTCCTGAGGATAATGCTCTCTCTGGGACCCCCACCCTTGTCAGGGTCCTGAGTAATGCCCTGAGAAGAAATCTCTCTCTGAGGGCCCCACCCTAGTCAGGGCCCTGAACAGTGCTCTGTCGAGAATGCTCTCTGAGGGCCCCCACCCTTGTCAGGGTCCTGAGCAGTGCCCTGTGGAGAATGCTCTCTCTGAGGGCCCCACCATAGTCAGGGTCCTGAACAGTGCCCTGTTGAGAATGCTCTCTGAGGGCCCCCACCCCCACCCTTGTCAGGGTTCTGAGCAGTGCCCTGAGAAGAATGTTCTCTCTGGGGACCCACCCCCACCTTTGTCAGGGTCCTGAGCAGTGCCCTGAGGCGAATGCTCTCTCTGGGGCCCCCACACTGATCTAAAAAGCAAGGAAGATGCTGTCACGTTGCTAGCGCGAAGGGCTATAGTCAGTGCTGAAATTGTACTTATTTTTAAAACCTCACTTATTTTTTAATTATAAGCTCACCTGATTGCCGCTTCCCCGGTCCACCGCCGACTTTAGGTCGGATTGCTGTGGAGGGAAGACGGACTCGCCAAATACACCGAAAGTGACTAGACTTCCAGTTTACACACAAGACAAGTTAGCAGTCTAGCTTTTCTGGGCTGAAGTATTTAAGGGGCAATTTCCTGTTCTCCTGCTTGATCTAAAAAGCAAGGAAGACTCTGTCACGCTGCTAGCGCGAAGGGCTATAGTCAGTGCTGAAATTGTACTTATTTTTAAAACCTCACTTATTTTTTAATTATAAGCTCACCTGATTGCCGCTTCCCCGGTCCACCGACGACTTTAGGTCGGATTGCTGTGGAGGGAAGACGGACTCGCCGAATACACCGAATGTGACTAGACTTCCGGTTTACACACAAGACAAGTTAGCAGTCTAGCTTTTCTGGGCTGAAGTATTTAAGGGGCAATTTCCTGTTCTCCTGCTTGATCTAAAAAGCAAGGAAGACACTGTCACGCTGCTAGCGCGAAGGGCTATAGTTAGTGCTGAAATTGTACTTATTTTTAAAACCTCACTTATTTTTTAATTATAAGCTCACCTGATTGCCGCTTCCCCGGTCCACCGCAGACTTTAGGTAGGATTGCTGTGCAGGGAAGACGGACTCGCCGAACACACCGAAAGTGACTAGACTTCCGGTTTACACACGAGACAAGTTAGCAGTCTAGCTTTTCTGGGCTGAAGTATTTAAGGGGCAATTTCCTGCTCTCCTGCTTGATCTAAAAAGCAAGGAAGACGCTGTCACGCTGCTAGCGCGAAGGGCTATAGTTAGTGCTGAAATTGTACTTATTTTTAAAACCTCACTTATTTTTTAATTATAAGCTCACCTGATTGCCGCTTCCCCGGTCCACCGCAGACTTTAGGTAGGATTGCTGTGCAGGGAAGACGGACTCGCTGAACACACCGAAAGTGACTAGACTTCCGGTTTACACACGAGACAAGTTAGCAGTCTAGCTTTTCTGGGCTGAAGTATTTAAGGGGCAATTTCCTGTTCTCCTGCTTGATCTAAAATGCAAGGAAGACGCTGTCACGCTGCTAGCGCGAAGGGCTATAGTCAGTGCTGAAATTGTACTTATTTTTAAAACCTCACTTATTTTTTAATTATAAGCTCACCTGATTGCCGCTTCCCCGGTCCACCGCTGACTTTAGGTCGGATTGCTGTGGAGGGAAGACGGACTCGCTGAATACACCGAAAGTGACTAGACTTCCGGTTTACACACGAGACAAGTAAGACGGTCCCTGTGATAAAAGGCATGTCCCATCAAGCTCGCAGCGGACGCACGCAGCGGGCGCGCCAAACGCAAGCCTGTCTGCGCCCGTCCGCGCCAGTACGTCGCCTCTCGCCAGAAATGCTGGCCACGGCGTACTGGCAGGACATGCCTATGCCAGGGACATCCTCCTGGATCTTAATACATTTGGTACCCGATGTGATCAGACCCCACTACATCCTCTGGAAGGCCCCTTTCAGTGTGGATGTGGTCGATCCTCTTTACTGAAACCAATGTCACCTATGCCCCCGAAAGTCATTTGTCATCAACAACGGCTGACTATCTTCCAGCTGAATGTAAGATCTTTAGCTAACACTATGCCGAAGTACATGATCTCATTGAGGACAACAAACCGGATATTTTGTTCCTCACAGAGACATGGATACAGGACAACATGACCACAGTCCTTAATTTGGCCATACCATCTGGCTACTCCGTGCATACTATAAACAGGCCAACGAGGGGCGGGGGGATAGCTGTGGTTGTCAACTCTCGCCACCCCTGCCTCTTCACCAAAATTAACGTTATAGGATGCAAATCTGCTCGCTTCCGCATTCAGATAAATCCGCATATGACTCTTTCTGGACATTTAGTGTACAGGCCCCCCGGGCAAGATGGTGGTTTCACAACTGCTTTCCTGGAAGAAGTGGGTTCATCGGCAGTAGGTACTGCAAATTTTAGTATTTTTGGTGACTTGAATTTCCATTTCGATCTTACCTCCCACAAAAAGATTAATGACCTTCTTGCAGACTTGCAAAAAACACAGTTGATGGACAGAATG
The DNA here is from genome assembly GCF_964261635.1 of Lissotriton helveticus. NCBI lineage: Eukaryota > Metazoa > Chordata > Amphibia > Caudata > Salamandridae > Lissotriton > Lissotriton helveticus. Next base: position 1,824,611,309 of record NC_136067.1, read on the forward strand.
TAGAACAATGTCATACATTCACCCCAGTACAAGGATCTGGGCCTAAATCCATCGTTTATTTGCACTCCACACCACCCTGGGTTAGACACTGGCTATATGCAAATCAGCTCTGACCCTGTGCCTCATGGGAACAGTCCAGTCCGAACTACCAAGCCATGTCTTTCCCAGACCGGAATCAAGCATCAAAGGACCGGTTTCTGGCTATCAGCCTTCATCAGCCTGGATAGCTTGACTCCAGTGGTGTGGAGAGCCTGGGACTCATGTCTGAGCATACCCAGCCCACTCGGGGTGAAAATTGCAAAAAACACAGTTGATGGACAGAATGTAGAACAATGTCATACATTCACCCCAGTACAAGGATCTGGGCCTAAATCCATCGTTTTTTTGCACTCCACACCACCCTGGGTTAGACACTGGCTATATGCAAATCAGCTCTGACCCTGTGCCTCATGGGAACAGTCCAGTCCGAACTACCAAGCCATGTCTTTCCCAGACCGGAATCAAGCATCCAAGGACCGGTTTCTGGCTATCAGCCTTCATCAGCCAGGATAGCTTGACTCCAGTGGTGTGGAGAGCCTGGGACTCACGTCTGAGCATACCCAGCCCACTCAGGGTGAAAATTGCAAAAAACACAGTTGATGGACAGAATGTAGAACAATGTCATACATTCACCCCAGTACTTCTTGCAGACTTAGCAGCATTTCAACTGCACCAACTAGTCTCAAGCCCCACCCACAGAGGAGGCCATTTGTTAGATCCCATCTTCTCTAACATGGAAATGGTGGTAGTAAATGCCCCTATTCCGGTTCCTTGGTCCGACCATATGTTGGTTGGTATGTCGCTACCCCTAAAAGAAACATCAGTCGTGTCGACCGGTCACCCAGTATACAAGCGCCCCTGGCGGAAACTATGCCTAGATGATTTCCATGCCCTGCTCAGATCTGATTCTCTCGACCTTGGCGATGATACAGAGATAGGGTATGAAATGTTCTGTGCCTGGCTAACACGGGCTTTGGACGCCTTGATCCCGGTCAGTTGGTCCAAAGGTCGTTCCCTAGAGTCTAATCCATGGTATAATGATTCCCTAATGACCCTAAGGAAATCTGGAAAAATTAGAAAGGAAATGGAGGAAAACATATGATCCGGAAACAAAAAGACAATATACATCTGCTCAAAAAAACTATCATAGAGCTGTCTGTAAGACAAGAGCTGCTTACTATGCCGAGGAGATCAGGCTTAGCTCGAATCCCTCAAAATCTATTTTTAAAATCTTGAAGGACCTCAGTACAAAAAAGGCGTCGATACAGGCTACGGCCTCTAAAACGCACTACGAAGAATTGGCTTCCTTCTTCGTAGAGAAAGTACGCACAATATATAGATCCTTTTCATCGATTCCTCTGCCTACCCTTCTGAGCCCTGAGTCAATCCCTCTTAGTTCCGAGCCAACCACCAAACTTATGATGATTCCTGAAATCTCCCAGGAGGTGTTTATTAAACTATGTGGAAAAACCAAGTCTGGCTCTCCTGCCAACCCTCTAAAACCTGCCCAATTCAGGGAAGCATCCGCGCTTGTGCTTGAACCTCTCCGACAGATTATTAACTCTTCCTTTAAATCAGCTGTGATACCAGCTAGATGGAAACAGGCTTGGGTATCACCCATTATTAAAAACCTATGTTAGACCCCACCAAACCTGAGAATTTTAGGCCGATCTCCTTGCTCCCTTGGCCGGCCAAGGTGGCAGAAGCCCATGTTAATAGTATTCTCACCAGCTTTCTTCAATCTAATAATATTCTGGATGCCTCACAACATGGCTTCCGAGCCGGTCACAGCACCGAGACGGCACTCCTAAACATGACGGAACACCTGCGGACCATTTTAGACTCGGGTCAAACGGCGGCACTGATCCTGTTGGATCTGAGTGCCGCCTTTGACACGGTCTCGCATGCGATCCTGCTGCATCGTCTGGAAGAAGCTGGGGTTGGAGGATGTGCTCTGGAGTGGTTCAGAGCCTTCCTAACTGGAAGATCCTTTCGGGTTTCCACTCCCCCGTTCCTTTCCAAGGAACAAATTATCGAACAGGGAGTTCCTCAGGGCTCGGCACTCAGCCCTACATTATTCAATCTTTACGTACAGTCACTGGCTGCGGTCGCTAAGCTATGGGAGCTTTCAATGGTCTCATATACTGAAGACACGCAGCTAGTGGTGGCCCTCACAGAGGACGCCGTTCTTAGTGCAACTAGGTTTAAGAGTGGCCTCACGGCCATGGCTAACTGGATGACGCTTAACTATCTGCAGCTTAATGCCAGCAAGACAGAGGTTCTACTAGTGGGAAAAATGTGTCTGCTTGGGGAGAAAAATGGTGGCCCAATACCCTGGGGAACATCCTCGACCCAAAAACAGAGGTTCTTCTCCCACCCGCCAGCTAATAGTGCAATCCACTATTCTCTCCCGCTTAGACTATGCTAGCTCTTTGTTGTTAGGAGCAAACCAGGCAGAGATTAGAAGAATGCAGCGGGTGCAAAATGCGGCAGCAAGAATCTTGGTAGGTCTCCCCCGCTTTCATCCGGTGGCGAGTACCCTGAGTAAACTCCACTGACTGCCGGTGGCGAATCGGATCCAATTTAAGGCTCTCTGTTTATCGTTCAAAATCCTAAAACTTGAGACTCCACCCATGTGATCTGTTCGTCAAATCAAATCAAATCAAATCAAAGATGCTTTATTCGAGTTTTTCTCATAAAAGCACATACAATCACAAATATAAAAAACATCAATAAAAAAGCACCACTACATTTGAAAGACATTAATTCATTGTTAAAAGTTGCAAATAGAATATGCGGGTAAAATGAAATACAGATGATCCCTGAGTACTATAAAAACAGTCAGCTGCCTAAAACCCTCTGTCCATGCCCATCCAAGATATTTAGCTGTAGCTATAACTAGGGGAAGAAAAGTGCTAGTGCAAATAATTCTTAAAGCTACATCACTACTAGTGGTACCTAAGTTTTTGCACACGGGTGTTAACCAAATGCGCCTGGGTTCTACATAGTTTCTACAAGCAAATAAGAAGTGACCAATAATTTCCTTATGTGCTCCACAGGCTGGACAATTGCTATTAGCTATTAGATACCCCCCCCCACCTGCCTGTTAAAGACTTAAGGGGGAGAGCACCAGCTCTAATTTGAAAGAAGAGCTTCCTATCCCTAGGCGAGGTAATAGCATCCCAATAAAGTTCTAAGCTGGGATACAGTTTAGCCTCTAAGTAACCTCCAGCCAAAGAGCCAGCCTTAGTGAATCTCCAATTCCGGGTCGCCACATGTTCCCAATAAATTTCCTTTAAAGCTTTTTTGCTTGGGAATGGGGAACCTATAGGATCATCCCAGAGCAGTTGGAGACCAAGATCGCCCAGCATGGTTTAAAGGACCTTTAACCAGCCTATTTTGTGAAACACATCCGCTTTGATTATGGCTAGAAATCCCTCGGCATAATGGTAAAGCTCGGGGGTGGTCCAGAGCCTCCTCCAATATAAAATCGGACGAAGCCTAGCTATATCTACTACAGCCTTCCTGCCCAGATCGTACCTTAGTGGGAGTAAAGGAGTACTTTTAGGGAGACCAGTGATTGCCCTGAGAAACTAGTTTTCTGATGTTTGTAATGACTCAAGCTTCTCAAAGCCGCACAGCTCGGCTCCATATAGTGCAGAGCCAAGGGCCTTGGCCTCATAGACCTGCAGTACTGGCTTAATCGGTTTGGTCCTGGATTTTCTATGCTCCGTACCAAGAGCACCAGCCAATTGTCTATGCCTTAGAACTGCAATGTCTATGTGCTGGGACCATCTAAAATCGTCTGTTACATGAATACCCAGATACATAAAAGCTTTGACTATCTCTAGAGGGCGATCATTCATACTCGGTTTAGATCTAAAACCTCGATGGGGATTAAAAGCCATTAGCTTAGTTTTAGTTACATTGACTTCTAAGCCATGCTCCCCACAGAAGTTATCAAAGATAAGTAATGCTCGCTGTAAACCGCTCGGAGTCTTAGATAAAATCAGGGTATCATCTACAAACATTAAAATCGGTATCTTAATTCCCGCCAAAGAGGGAGCGTCCACATTAGCAGATAACATGCGAGCCACTACTCCATTAATGAAAAGGGAGAAAAGTGTGGGGGCCATTGAACATCCTTGCCGGACTCCCTGCTCCACCGGGAAGTCTATGGTGACAACTCCTTGCCCCCCCCCCCCCCACTGAATCTTGGCAAAGTTCGCTTCATGCAGCCGCATTATCATTGTCTATAATTCTTCTGGTAGACCCAGGTTCCTCAGTACCGACCACAGCTTAGTCCTTGGTACCAGGTCGAAGGCAGCCCGCAAATCGACAAAGGCCGCGTACAGGCTGCCCTCGCCCAGCAGCACAGTTCGCCACTGCAGTAAGGTAAATCAGAATACCTGGTCCATCGTGCTGGTGGACTTCCGAAACCCAGCTTGAAATGGAGACAGGGCGTTGTTCTCCTCAATCCAGATCAAAAGCTTATTGACAACCATCCTCCCCACCACCTTTTGGATGGTGTCAATTAAGCTTATAGGTCTGTAGTTCCCGGGATTGGATCGAGCTCCCTTCTTGAATACAGGTATTATAATTGCACCTTGCCAGGATGTCGGTACAAAGGCACCCTGCGCCACTGCATTAACAAGAAGAAAAATATATTTACCCCACAACTCTTTATCATTAATAAAGAGATCCGCCGGGACCCCATCTGAGCCTGGGGCTCTACCACCAGTCACTGAGCTAAGGGCCATCATTACCTCTTTATTGCTAAAGGAGTTGTCTTTAAAATAAACCGGCCTAAACCCAACCATCTCTCTACCAGGTTGCGTTTCCGCATACTGGGGCTTAAAGTATTTAACCCAGTCCTCCTCGGATACATTATTGTCAGGAACGCCACCCCTGCCCCATTTTACAATGTTCTAGAACAGCCTGCAGTCCTTTTTCCCACTCGCGTCCTTTAGCTCATTCCAATGGAATTCATCCCACATTTTCTTGGCTGTGAGTATACTAACCTTATAGGCCTTTCTTGCAATGCGAATAGCCATCGGTTCTCTCCTCTTAATTGCGGAGCCTAAAGCCAAGCGGGCACTCCTACACTGGGTATTGTACCACTTTGCTGGTTTAATAATTACCATACTAGTCCTCTTTTTTGGTTTCACAAAATGGTTCCTGATACTGGAAAAAAGATTATCATGGATTTCTGTTACTGTATTTGGGCATGATATAGTTGGATTAGCCTGCTCCATGGCCGTTATTGCTTTAACCGCCTCAGCCTTAATGATATCCATAGACCTTTGATTGGACAAAACATTTGGCCATTTTAACCTACGCATATCATTTGTAGGAACAACCAAGGGGACACCGCCCCTTCCTGTAGTCTGGGTCTCATCGTCAGGTGTCCACCATTTGTGCTCAACACACAACGGTTTGTGATCGCTTTCGATCCTCCATTTAACTTCCATGTCGCAGACTAATCTCCAAAGTTTCAAGCTACACAAAACATAATCTATTCTACTCCTATATCGCCCATTATCAAAGGTACATGCCCCCACCTTGTCGCTCTTGGTCCCCCGTTTAATGCCCTTAAGCCCCTTTCGAGGCAAATAGCATTTAAACAGACAATGTCTTCCGACCATCGAGTGACAGGATTCAGTTCTAATTTGGGGACCCCCCATTGCTTATCCTCTTCCTCCCCGGCAAAGTCGTCACAAATAGCCAAAGGTTCAAAAGTGCGGTTCAAGTCACCGGCTATAATAATGTTGTTGTCCGGCGAATGGGTTACAAGGAGGAAGGCCAAAGCCGCTAAAACTTCTGACCTCCCACCCTTGTTGCCCCTGGCATAAACATTGTAAATGTCAATCAGACCTAGGGGGCCCAGATCCATTTTAATATATTGGATATCTTTACTTCCAGTTTCGACCACCTTGACAGTCAGCGACATGCTTTGCCGAAACCAAATAGTCAGGCCACCCATAGGACGGCCCTTAGGACCTTTGGTTGCTGGAACCGAGTAATTCAAATACCCTAGGGCAAAAGAGGGTTCACATAGCCACGTCTCCTGAAAAATGCACACATCGAAGGTGTTAACAAAGTCTCGCCAATCCTGTGATTCCTGTTAAAGGCGGATGCCAGCTATGTTCCATGAAACTAGCTTTCCTACACCATCTCTCTCGCCATAAGATAGTACTGGGGGGATGTCTAATGGGGGAGTAGAAAGGACAGTAGCATTGCTGATAACTGCAACAGGATCTGTATTTCCATTTATCATATCAATCCGACATGGGGGGTAAACATGAGGAGGGTTAGAGTCTTCCTGCAAACGACAACTAGCTCGATTACTACAGAGTCAGTCACAGTCGTTGAGGCCCGAGAGGACATTAAATCTGTTTGTTACCTCAACATCTGTGATATATCCTGGGTCTCCTCTGTGCCAAGCTTTATTTGTTTTTGTAGGTATTGTATTCCACCCTCCTGTTCCCATTGGAAAGTGAAAATTATTTATGGGCATCTTATTTATGGGATTCCAGTGGCTAAATTTCCCATGAATACCTGGTCTATAAAAGAACCCCAATGGCAGTATTTCAATGCCTTGACCATTTATACTTTGCACTGACTCCCTAAGGATCCTAGCTACTGTTATCGGGCTATTAAAATTTAAGACTATACAATCGCCCTCTCTGTTTTTCCTAGAGCTTCCCAACCATCCAACTCGGCGGGCCATGTTTTTCCTAGAGCTTCCCAACCATCCAACTCGGTGGGCCATAATTATGTTACGACCTACCATATGCCCGCCTTCGATATTTTGTGAGAACCAGTATGTGACCTTGTACTTTAATTGGAAATAGTCCTCTCTTTCCCCTTGACGGAGAGGAGGGACTTTGGCCAAAACCACCACTACAGGGGTACTTTGGCGGGGTAAGTCTAGGGTAGATCAGTTGCCTATACCTTCGACCGGCTTATTGGAATAAATGGGGCCCATGGCTGGTTTAGATGGCTGAATGCCAACTTCTGCTGTAACTGCAGACCCCCTGTGGGGCACTGGCTTACCTCAATGCCCAGATCTCTACCCCTCGAGACAGTTACTCTATTATCACTATTTATCGCAGGCCCTTTTGATGTTTGGGATGGTGATTTGCCTGGAGATGTTAATTGGGGATCGTTGTTAACTTCCCGTCCACCTACTTGTGTAGAGTCAGCTCCCACCTTCTTATTAGCAGATAAAGAGTGTAACATCTTGGAGTTGTTGGTTGTAACTTGTTCCAGCTTGCCTAAACTAGCAGTGATTATTTTCAATCGCTCTATAAGGGGGAGTATCAAAGATCTAATTATGTGTTCTAACTGCCCCAACAGAGCCCCATCTCCTTGTACAGCAGCAATTGGCTTAAACATTGGGTGAAATTGTGCCGATGTAACAGGCTGAGTAAGGTTCGAAGTACCTAGAGGTTTGGCTCCTTTATACACTACCTTTGGGATTTTTGCTCTTTTGCCTTTCTGTCCACCTCTCCCACGCTTTCTTTTGCCTGTAGGTAAATTACATAAAGATGGAGAATCAACTATATGGCAAACAGGAATAATCGGGGGTGGGGTTACACAGGGGACAGTTAACACCTGAATATCACTACCTATCTGTGAACTCTGTGAGCTATTCCCCAAAGAGATATTACTAAGCGAATCTAGCTCTATGCTGATTTGTGGCAATCCCAAGTCACTTAAACGTTGGCTTATACGGTTCTCAGAAGTGATACAATGCTGGATTGGACCCAAAGAGGACCGTTTGGAAAACATTCCGGTCGACAATCTTCTTTCAGCGTCGACTATTTCTTGATCCAGAGCGGCTGTAACACGAGTAATATAATTTTCTAAGGTTCCCATTAGAATTCCACTAGTCGATTTAAGTGCAGTCTTGCCCTCTTTATCCGACTGAGCAGCCATGTTAAAGGAACAAGACTCCGGTGGATCAGTTGACGTATAGCCTAATAGTATGCACAATACAAATTAGCCCCTAGTACTTTGCAAAACGACTAGTAAACCAAGGTAGTGACAGTATGATGGACAAACCAGAATCTCAGAGGGGTAGCCCAGCCCAGCCACGTCCGACCCCGGACGGCTACAGACGGCCCGCCCTTTGCCCGGGCTTAGCCCAGCGCCTGCCCGCACGCGTCCCGCGTGCGCGTTCAAGGCGATGATAAAATAGGAGGAGGTTGGGGGCGGGAAGAGGACCAGCTGCGGCCAATCAGCGCCGCACTGCACGCTGGTCCTCGCAGTCCCGCGGATCTATCTGGGGGTCAGTCTTTCCCTTTTGCAACACGACGATTCCTCACGCTTTCACAAAGCGAGCGGCTCCCGCGCAGCGGGGGCCGCGAGAAGTTGGCAATTTCAATGAGGAAGGTCCGCAGCAACCAGGAGTCCCCCGCCAATAGCACCAGTATCTCCAACTCTCCTTTCACAAGCAGGGAACAAGCAGCACTAGGAAAGCAAAATCCGAGGCAAAGTTTATACAAACGGGAGGTGGGGCGGGAAGAGGACCAGCTGCGGCCGATTAGCGCCGCACTACACGCTGGTCCTCACAGTCCCGCGGGTCTATCTGGGGGTCAGTCTCCCTTTTGCAACACGACGATTCCTCACGCTTTCACAAAGCGAGCGGCTCCCGCGTAGCGGGGGCTGCGAGAAGTTGGCAATTTCAATGAGGAAGGTCCGCAGCAACCAGGAGTCCCCCGCCAATAGCACCATTATCTCCAACTCTCCTTTCACAAGCAGGGAACAAGCAGCACCAGGTAAGCAAGATCCAAGGCAAAGTTTATACAAACGGGAGGTGGGGGTGGGAAGAGGACCAGCTGCAGCCGATCAGCGCCGCACTGCACGCTGGTCCTTGCAGTCCCGCGGGTCTATCTGGAGGCAGTCTTTCCCTTTTGCAACACGACGATTCCTCACGCCTTCACAAAGCGAGCGGCTCCCACGCAGCGGGGCCCGCGAGAAGTTGGCCATTTCAATGAGGAAGGTCCGCAGCAACCAGGAGTCCCCCGCCAGTAGCACCAGTATCTCCAACTCTCCTTTCACAAGCAGGGAACAAGCAGCACCCTGATCTGTTTGTTACTTACTCCTTATGTTCCCCCACGAGTTTTGCGGTCGGAAGGCCAGAACCTGGTAGCTGTCCCTCATGTGAAATGCTCTAGGATGGGCGGACGTTCCTTCCGTTACATTGCTGCTAAATTATGGAATGCCTTGTCGTCCCGGCTACGTGGATTAAACGTTCTGCTGACATTCAGGAAATCCATTAAGACTTACCTTTTCCCCTAGATTAGATCTTAGAGCTTTTTATGTTAGGGCCCGCCGTGTTGTATAGTGGCAATCGCCCTCCTTGTTGTTTTAGCATGCGCCGGGATGCCCCTTAGCTGGGGCAGCTGAGCGCTATATAAAAATCAGTAACATAACTTAACACCCACCCTTGTCAGGGTCCTGAGCAGTGCCCTGTGGAGAATGCTCATTCTGAGGGCCCCACTCCCACTCTTGTCAGGGTCCTGAGCAGAGCCCTGAGGAGAATGCTCTCTCTGAGGGCCCCACCCCGCCCTTGTCAGGGTCCTAAGCAGTGCCCTGAGGAGAATGCTCTCTCTGGGGCCCCACCCCCACCCTTGTCAGGGTCCTGAGCAGTGCCCTGAGGGGAATGCTCTCTCTGGGGCCCCCACCCCCACCCATGTCAGGGTCCTGAGCAGTGCCATGATGAGAATGCTCTCTCTGGGGCCCCACCCCTATCCTTTTTCCGGGCCTAGCTCTGACTGAAGAGAAACAATGTAACTTGTTACTTTGTTTCTCTTCAGTCCTGGGTCAGCGTGAGGAGCTCAGAGCAGGCTGCACACTGCAGCTGCTTGGAGCAAGAGACACACAGCTCTTCACAAATTAGCTGAGGGGGACCCCCCGTCATGTACTGAAGAGGGCCCGCACCACGGGGCCTGCGGCGGTGTTTGTTACGCCCCTGGCCCTGTCAGATAAAGAATCGTACCAAAAAAACCAAAATCTGTAATTGCACAAATGCTCATTAAGTACATTTAAATGTGGAAATATATCCAAAAACGTGTAGGCTAAAACAAATACATTATTGAATAAATGCTCTATATCTAACGTTATTAAATGGAAATTAATCATGTAGCCAGACAATAAGGTGCCGCATATTTGCTGGGTGAGAAAGTGCTTGTGCAGAGCATCATAAATAGTGACTATATGTATATAAAACAAGACGTTTCAGATTCTTTTTGTAGGCCTGCCCATTATGTCCCAATGTGTAGTCTCTTGTTAATGGCCTAATTAATATATGCTCGGGTAGTGTGGTGCGACGCTGTTACACCAACCCAATCGCACAGCTAAACAATGTGATTACACCAGTACTTAATATAAACCTGTTATGTTTCATATTCAACCAATGTTAATCCAAATTTTCATCCTTCTTCATTTTAAATCTACATGTATGGAACCATGTTGTTTCACAAGCTTCAAATGTTCAAGATGTGCCCATTCCAGACCTCGTTCAAGAACACGATGGAAACGCATGATTACTTCAAAGCAGTGTTGTGTTTATTAAAACCCAATGCATTTCGGGCATCTCAAGCCCTTCTTCAGGGGTAACTGTAAATGAACAAATGAACACTATCATTACATATGCCTCGTTTCGCGTAATTTATATTATGTGCTAACTTTATTAAATTGACTTAAACCCAAATGTCACTATGACTCTATACGAAATACATTCTTTAGTTATAACTCTTTTACGATATTCTGTGCTTTTTTCAGCCCCACAAAACGTGCCACCGGTGACTCACCATAGCTCACCACATATCCGTGATAATAAATAAAGACAACAAAGATCAATAAAATCAGAGAAATCCCCGCCCCCTCCTCTCCAGTACCCAATCCATGTGCAACTCCCCATGCCTCGTCTCTCTAACTCGCCCCCCTACTCCCACTGTGCATCCAAACATCAAATTCCAACCTGCTCTCCATATCGTGCACACACGTCCTCTCATTCGCGCTGCAGTCGTCCCCCTCACAACTCACTAATTCAACATTGTAAACACTCTCTAACTCCCTCGCTCTAACACCACATTCCCACCTGCTCCTCACGTAACACCCACACACTGAAAACACCCCATTACACGCTGCTGCTATCACCATCAAACATACGTACCTGCCAACAATCGCTTCAGACTTCCATTTTCAAAAAAACGTTACCTTCACCAAAACCACGCGCGTTTATATCCACTCACTCCTATTCGAGTTCCACCGTCAATCATGCTGCAAATGACACCACATGATTGACCCACGGTTATCTGAAGATAACCTCATGTACTAAACCTACAATTCCCACTATGCATTTGACTCCTCTCACCAAAATGCTCAATTGTCCTTAAATAGACCTTATTTAAAATAATTGACTTTACGTTGTAAAACATTTTTCATATTTATAACATTTAGAAAAAATCAATTTGTTGAGCATTCATTTGTGTTAGTATACAGAAAACATTTCCAAGCATTAACTAAGAGTGGCCTAATGTCCAAACAGTAAAATAACAGCGCAAACTTGCTTTGAAAAACTAGATGTTGCTTGCCAATCATGTGGAAAAGGTAATAAGTTGAGTTTGTCCGTTTCTCTGACTGGGTGCAAACCATCAAGTTAAGGGCAATTGCATACCTTCATGCGTTAACAATTGACACATGGTTATGGAAAAACCTAAACTGTAGGTGTGACTCACCTAGAGTCGAAGAGAGGCTTGGTAGGCCTTATTTTGGAAACAAAAACATATCCCTTAAATGTACCAGGTGATAGATTTCACTGAGTGCCAAAAATGATGGCTGGATATGCTCGCCATGTATAAGTGTCTCATGCAATCATGACTTCTATAAATCAAACAATAAAACTAGTTTGGCAAGAGTGTAACAACCAGAAAGTATGAGTACTAAGAAGAGAAGTCGCTACAGAACTCACCCAATCATAAAGCCAGATGCACATGGATTAATTTAAATTCTTCTAAATCCCAAATTGAAATTACTTAATAAAATTAGAATAAGTAAGAATTAATAGGAAAGTAGTAAATCCATCCAAAAAACGTGATGAGGTAATGGAGGTCTCACTGCAACATACCTCCTTCTCGCTAGAACTGCTCCTGCCCATTGGGGATCTGCGTGTGCCGTGGGGCATCTCGGTCAGATAGATAATAGAGAAGTGGCTGATGCATGCGTATGCACTTCCTGCTGGGTAAAAAACCTCCTTTCAAGATTGCGGCTTAAAAGTGAGTGTTCTAAATTTAGCAAGGACACTCATACTTGCTCGACTGAAAACAATGTAGCAAGATGAAAAATCATGCAAACAGCATGTTACTGAAAACAAATACAATGTAGTCTAACCATGCAGTGAATTTAAATAATATACAATAGCCTGAGGAGAACGGCTTGTGGCCCATGTAATACCTGGTATATATATTATATGTGATAACGTTGTCCTCCACTAGACACAGTGCTTGTCAAATAATGGCCAATCATTGCGTACTGGGTCACCTAGGTCAGTGCACACACCCATGACAAAACATAGCACATCTGGTATATAGGGTGGTGAAGAAAAGGACACGGTCCAGGCTAATAGGCATATACATTAAGGTGTACTTTGTCATGTACTCAACTGAACTGCTTTGTCTTTTCACTATGGGTGGTTCACATCAAAGAAATTCTTTTTGTCCTATGCTAAACATCGGAACTAAGTTACTTTGTTTCTCAATTACAGGTGGACAGAATATTCCATTACATTGATGAAAGTACGTTGCACAATAGCGTCTTGGAGTAACAAACACTTTGGGTCTGAGTGTTGTACAACATTGATCACTGTCATGCATTACAATCATCAGCGATTTCAAACATGGGTACAACCTATTTGATAATTTCCACCAACTTTTTTTGTCAACAGTGGCTCAAGAACATAGTACGCGCTACCAGCCATATATGTTAATGCGGAATTCTAATATACTGAACATATGAAAATGCATTACTGAATGATATCATAGAGTAACAAACACTGACTTTTGGGCAAAAAAGATCGCTATCACGTATTATAAACATCAGAGATTCAAAACATGAGTACAATCATTTTCAACCACTATTAAACACAGCAACCTACTTGGTATTTCCTCAATGTCTTTGAGTCCCCTGTTAACAGTATCCAACTGGTGGATCCATTTACATTCTCTTAAGTTACAGAACCTGTTAGTTTACCCCCTTTCTGGGGTCCCTCAAGATCTTCTCAACCGCCAATCTCTTTAGACTCTAAACAGGATGACCAATTTTAGTAAAGTGTTGACAGTGTATCCTCCTGCAGTGCGGTGGAATCCTAACTTTAACCATCTGGCGAGTCTGGACAACAGATACCAGATATCATGCGCATTTTACAACATAAATTACATCAGTGCTGTTGCAGTTGGTGTGATTCCTAAGGGTTTATTTCTTAGCATTGTGGAAAAAATCCTTCATATTCATAGTCAGATCACATGCTTTGCATTTACCACATCTGAAATGTCACAGAAGTGGAGGCAAATTCCATTGTGATAGCAGATTTGAAGAATCAGGCGTTTCCAATAAGGCACTCACAATGTGGTCCCTGACACTGTTGCATTTCTTGTAGGCAACCAGTGGTTTGCTATTGATGTCTAACTCATCTGAAACCAAGTTCAAATGTCGGTTGATGATTTTCTTGATGTCATTACTACAGTACAGAAAGTGATAACACATATCATTCTTTCATTTGTGGTGTCTGTTCTATTCTTGGGCTCTTGCAGAGTTTATCGTGGACTGAAACAGGCTCTCTTATGGGAAAGTTTCAGAAGTCCCTACGGGTAACCTCTCTCTTATATTCTTTGGATCAAGATGTAAGATTCAATAAAGTGATCAACCTTTCGAGAACAGTTCCTTCTAAGTCTTATGAACTGTCCATAAAGGAGATTATCATCCAAACTCCTATGATGATGATTAAAATATTTAAAACGTGTGTACATTCTGTGGGTTTGCAAAATTATGTAATGTACAGTTTCTCACCTTCTACTTTAATAGTGATGCCCCAAAAAATTATATCACACCTGTTGTATAATAAAGTGAATTGTGTGTCTGTTGACCTGCTATTCGGTCACCTAAAAAATTCCTCCAGTTTTGTCTCTTCGCAAGTCCAGATCATCAGAACATCACCAATGTACCTCTTCGATAAAGTGATGTTTTCTAGAAAAAGAATACTGCCTGCATAGATATGTGTGTGCATTAATAATGGTCCATGTAAATATTTGACAGGAATGGGGCAAAACTGGCTCTCCTAGTTTGATAATTATGGTCTCCTTGAAATACAAAGAAATTCTTAGTCATAGTTACCTTTAGTAGTTCCACATACATTCAGTTTGAAACCATATGGGCTGATCTCTATGGTTTAGTACTTCCCTGACCACTTCCAATGCAGTTTCCTGCAGAATATTAGTGTACATTGAGTTGATGTCCATGGTAACAAGAAGTTGGTTAGCTGGCATAAATGGATGGTTCTTCATCGACTTGATCACATCCGTTGTATCTCGAAGTTAGGATCTAGAGATGCTCACCTGTGGTTTCAGGAATAAATCTTTGTATTTACACCGTGGTTCAAGAACTGAACAACATCCAGACACGAGGGGGGAGGGCAGTGAGTTTATTTAGCCTTTTGTGTATTTTTGGGAGGGTATAAATGGTGGGGATACATGGATGTTTTTTATTGAGGAAGTCAAACTCTGGTTCACTCAAGTAACCTACGAGACCTATTTAAGTCAATTGTGATATCCGTTTTGTCACTTCTCCAGTTCGAGGTAATTGCCCTGAAACCCTAATTGTGTTAGTATTTCTGCCTTATAATCGTTCACAATCTGTACAACAATAGCCTCACAATTGTACACTGGCTTAATTTCAATGTTGGTGTTCCTCTTCAATGGGTTCAGACTCATTTTGTCTTCATTACTGATATTTTACCTCACACATTCTTTGGTGGTCAGGAGCTGTATCACATCCCGTAGAACATCATGTTCAAAGCCAATGCTTTGTGGGACATAATGTGTGCTGGATGTGTAATATACATTTGGAAGACCACGAGTGTCCTTATAGAAATCAGTTTTTCTCCATCCTGGAAGCTTTTAATCTTCATCTTTTAAACACAGGCCCCACACATTGTGCCGGCCATCTATTAGACCCGATTCTGTCTAATCTTCCCTTAGACTGTTCTCGAGAAGCCCTACAAATTGCCTGGTCTGACCATTTAGCCGTCCCTTTCTCCTTAGATATGGCTGAAACAGCAAAAACACCTGAGGTGGGAACTGCTAGACTAGCTCGGAATTGGGGTAAGATCGACATGTTAGAACTCAATAACCTGCTGATCAAAACACTTCCGTGCACTGAACTACCAGTCGCTGCACTCAATTGCGCCACTGAATTTTGGCTAACTAACGCTGTTAATTCGGCGCTACCGATGACATCGAAGTCCGCTTCCTTACATCATCCCCCGGCTCCGTGGTACTCTGAACAACTTAAATGCCTCCGCTCACAATTTAAGACATTGGAGCGTAAATGGAGACAAGGTTATTCCCCTTCACGTAAAATCATCTATAAAGAAGCCTTGAAAAAGTACCACAATAGCTGCAAAACTGCTAAAGCAGATTATGCTAAAAAAACTGTGACTGATGCACGAAATTGCCCTAAGGTGCTTTTCTCCGTTGTTAAAAAACTGACCGGTGCCAACTCCACTCCACCCCCTCCGGCACTGGATGCCGCTCAGTGTCAATCCTTGGCAGATTATTTTACAAAGAAAGTTGATCTCATCTATGACCATTTCACCTCACTCCCAGAGACTACCTCTATTGCCCCTAATATGGTCCGAGAACCGGTAGATACCGCCATTGATGCAGTAATTACTACCTGGCAGCCTTTAGATGCCATCTCCTTTGTCTCTTGTTTAAATAGTGTGCGATCGGGCTCCCCACGGGATGCTCTTCCAGCCAAAATACTAAAACAATTAGATCCCCTCACACACCCCATTATCATTAGACTACTAAACGCTTCTTTGAGCGAGGCCCATGTCCCCCAACCTTGGAAACACGCCATGGTTGTACCTTTATTGAAAAAATTGGGTGCAGATTCCTCCAACTCTGCTGATTTCCGCCCTATATCATTGTTGCCTATCTTCTCGAAGATATTGGAGAGACATATTAATTCCCAGCTTTCCAAACTGGTCGAAAACACTGCCTTTCTCCATCCTTCGCAGTCGGGCTTTCGGCCACGACACTCAACTGAGACAGCCCTCCTGGGGGTAACAGAGAGTCTTAGGCACGGTGTCGATCAGGGTAACACCATGGCGCTCATCCTGTTGGATTTGAGCGCAGCCTTCGACACCGTGTCACATTCCATCCTTATTGACTCTCTGAAATCCCTAGGTGTGGCAGGCCAGGCTCTGGCCTGGGTAGTGTCGTTTCTTAGCGACCGAACCTTTCAAGTGTTTTCCCCGAAAGCAACTTCCACCATTTGTCCATCTACCCGAGGCGTTCCCCAAGGTTCAATCCTTAGCCCTTTATTATTTAATATTTATGTTAAACCCTTGGCGTCCATAGTTGAACAGGCTGGGCTAACCCTGTTCTCCTATGCAGATGACACCCAGATTGTCTTCTCCCTATCAGGGAGAGACGAGAACAACACCTCCGCACTCAAGTCTGGCCTCATTCTTGTGGCCGACTGGATGCGGAGAAATTGTCTCAAGCTGAATGGGGAGAAGACCGAGGTGGTCATTCTGGGTCGGAACAAACATCTTTGGGGCCCCCATCATTGGCCCATTGAACTGGGCAATGCGCCTACGCCATCCACTGCAGTTCGTAACCTGGGCGTCATCATTGACGACAGGCTAACTATGAAGCAACAGGCTACTAAGGTTGCAGCCATCTGCTTCTCAACGCTGCGGTGGCTTCACAAGATTTTGTGGATGCTCCCCCTCTCCTCTCGCAGAACCGTAGTCCAGGCACTTGTAACATCACGCCTGGACTATGGCAACATTCTCTACCTGGGCGCAGATAAAGCCACCATACATGTGCTTCAGGTTGTACAAAATGCGGCTGCGCGCCTGTTAAAGAACGTCCCTAGACGCACTTCAGCTGCTGCCGCGTTGTGTGACCTCCATTGGCTGAGCGTTCCCGAACGTGTTAAATTCAAGGCACTTTGTTATATGTTCAAGGCCATGCAGGGTAGCGCTCCAACTTATATCCAAGGGTTGGTAACACCTTACATACCCTCGCGCTCACTAAGGTCATCGGACACTGGCAATTTCATAGTGCCAAGATTTAAGTTGGCAAGAATGGGAGGTCGCTCCTTTTCTGTTTTGGGCCCGAAGTATTGGAACTCCCTCCCACTAGCACTAAAGTCAGAGACCAACCTACTCCGCTTCCGTAGGGCTTTGAAGACTCTTCTGTTCATCAAGCGCAGTTAATAGTTGGTCGTGGCCTCAAGTCAGGTGTTGCTTTGTCCTTTCTCCTACAGTCTGTCCCTGGCGCCGGGAAACCCACTGTGGGTAGCTGTGCGCGGTAAAAGCTTAAAATAAATAAATAAATAATTGTTGAGGTGTCCTGAGGCTTGTGTCTCCTTTCCTAGTCAGACTTGGAATCTTCTTAAAACGATGTCTTAGCCTAAAGTTCCTGAAAATTGTTGTATTTCCATCTTGATGTTAAACGTGTTGGGAAGTGTAGTAGGCACAGAGAAGAGGTGTTGGTGTTGTTTTATATATATATATATGTATAATCACCACTTTTTGATGTACTACATGAGGGCTTCATCACTCAGCACATATGGAACATCTTATTGACTGATTACATGATTGGTATTCATTTAAGTACTATAAATATACAGCATTTATTCAATAATTGCTTTGTTCGGGCCTACATGTTTTTGTATTAATTTTCATGTTTAAGTTTAGTTTATGATCATTTGTACAATTACTGATTTTGGTGAATAGTCTTTTCTTAATGTCATTTTAGAGGATCTCATTGGATTCCCTCTTTGTTTGTTACAGAGAAGGAATTTTTATTAGAGTAGCTGGCTTCGGGAAGCATTTATTGCTCTTTCTGTGCAATAGTAAGAAAGTATGAGGACCTTTAATGTCAGTTTGAAGGACAAAATGCATAGGTTTGGTCAACATTTTACACATATATGCATTTACGAATACGAAAACGGTGCCGGCATGGTGAAATTTCTACATTTGCCAAAATATGTTAGAGATGGGATCGTGGGTATTTCTGGATGGACTTGTCTGCAAAAAAGGTGAATACACACTTGTACATATGTGGGTGGTCATATATCTTTTGCAGGTAGCAGCTTAACAAACTGGAATCATACAAAGTGATTCTTTTGAAAGGCAGAAGTAAGTGTGCTGACAGGATGAGAATGGGAGTGAAACCTCCAATTTGTTTGGCGAAGAGAAGTGGTTTTATCTGAAGGAAACTTTACTTTCAAATAAAGTTACAAAAATCTAATACATATTTGCTCCAGCTTTACGGATGAAGAATTTTCCAACTGGTTGAAGATCAGTATGGGTAACTGAAAGCAATCTACGACTGGTTCCTGTATGTATCCTCTGAAAGTTGGATATTCACTCCAAATGTAGGAATAATCCTGTATAAATTACTTTACTTCATTCTAATATGAAACTTCACTTTAACTCAGGCTGCTCATGAGCAACTGGTTTTTATTTTGATAGCTATCGATTTCAACTGTTATTGAATAATTGAAAATGTTACATAATCTGCCCTTTGATTATACTTGCAGAAATTACTTCCAAATGCTATGGTCTCAGAAGGTATTTCATTTTCATGGAAGCAACTCTGCAGGAAGAGTTTTGTACACCTTCTCTATCAGTCATTGCCTAAATGCCTGAGAGTTTCAGATCTCCTAAGAAAATGCCTTCAAAGGAAATATAGTGAAGCTCCCCGAGATGTGGCTTGAGTTGTGTGTGGGAGGTGGACGATGAATCTGGCTGCTGAGTTCTGGATTGTTTGTAGTCTTCTGGTGAGTTGATTGATGATCCCGGTGTAGAGGGTGTTCCAGTAGTCCAAACACTGGTGGCTAGAGCATGAGTAAAAATGTTTCTGTTTTTGCTTGGGAGCCATTGAAAGATCTTCTTAGCATCTTCAGTGTGTGGAAGCAGGATGCAGTGACGGGGTTACCTTAGGTGGTCACCTCCAGTTTGCCGTCGATTATTCTGAGATTCCTGGCATGGGTGCAGGGTGTGAGTCTGAGTTCGGCCAGCCATTAGTTGGAGTCCCATAGTGATTTGTTCTTGCTGAACATTAGTACTTTGTCTTGTTGGTTTTGAGCTTGAGACAGTTGTCTTTCATCCAGTTAGTGAATTTGGTTAGGCAGGCAGAGAGTTTGTTTTTTGTGTTGGGTGTCTTATCCAAGAGGCAGAGTATGAGTTGTGTGTCTTTGGCGTAGGAGAGGAATGCTTATGTTGTGTACGGAGATGGCACTGGCCAGAGGGATCATTTTTGTGTTGTGTTGTGTTCAAGAGGGTGGGTCTGAGCGAGGAACCTTGAGGCACTCCACAGAAGAGTTGGTGGCCTTCAGAGAAGTAAGGTGTCAGGCTGACAGCTTGTGTTCTATCCGTTAAGAAGGAGTAGATCCAACAGAGAGTGAGTTTAGATGCCAGTCTCATGCAGGCGCCTGAAGACAATGAGATGTGAGACCATGCCAAATGCTGCTTAGAGGTCTAATTAAGTATTCCATGCCTGCCATGTCTCCTCTGTCGAGGATCATGCAGATGTAATTTCTGGCGGCAATGACTGATGTTTCTGTACTGTGGTTGGGCCTGAAGATGGACTGCGTGGCGTTGAGGAGCTGTTGGTTATTGAGCTGGTCAGTGAGGCAACGGTTGATTAGTTTTTCTAAGAACTTTGCCGAGTATGGTAGGAGGGAGATCAGTCTGTAGTCGGAAAGTGGGCTGGGACAACCAATGGTTTCTTGAGCAGGGGCTTGACTGTGGCATAATTCCAGGTATATGGGAATGTGGCTGAGTTGATGGAGGTGTTGAGGATGGGTGTTAGTTCTTCACTTATTGGTATGAGTCATTTGGTGAAGGCATGGTGGAGGAAAGGGTAAGGTGGGGCTCCTGATGCGATGGTCTTCATGGTAGCAGTGATTTCAACTGAGGTTATGGCTGGCCATGAATCAGGGTTTGTTTTTTTGCCATGATGAAAGTTGAGTTGCAACGGTGATGGGGACCCTATTGAGGGTCGACGATGCTGTATATGGAGGGGATTTTGTTAAGTTACAGAAGAATTCTGCGAGATTGTTGCAAAGGTCTTGTGAGGGGTTGGTGTTGCTGGAGGTGGCAGGAGACACAGTGAAATCTTTGATGATGGCGAAAATGTCCTTACTGCTGTTAAGAATATGCTCAATTTGTTAAGATAAATCTACAGATAGATATCTGTGTACATGTAGATGTATGCCTACAGCTAGGCTCAGTTCTCCACCTAGACTCAATTAACTAACTCTGGGCCCAATTCATAAAGGCACATGTTCATGTGTAGATCTACTCTTGTGTAGAATTACTCTCACAACAAGGTGAACCTTTCCACTATTTTGCTATTCACCAGTTCCATGTGGAGATTTACATCTAGATGTAGACTTAAAAGTATCCATCCCTTAAATTAGGGAGTGGGGACCCCTATGACTGACTTCAGAAGTGTAAAGTTATTATTAGTAACTTTGCACCTGTTTCTGGAGAAATTTCCCACTGTGGCTTAGACCTATAATTTTAAGCAAATAATATTAACCTAGGGCAATTTAAGGGAAAGGATACAATACATTACCTCCAAAATGTAACTTATTATTGTGGACTGTTTTTTAACTAATAATTTTCTAATTTACCTAATTTTTAACATTTACAATATGATTTATATGGGTATTTGCAATGTCTAAAATAATTAGACAATTTTTTTATGTACTTTTATTGGTTGTACGACAGTACAATGCAGGTAATTACTTTGCAAGCCTTTGCCAAGCGTTTTTTTAGCACGCATGATTTTAGCGCGAATATGCCTTTACAACACATGCCAATACCACACATTGTTTTTAGATTTAAAAACAATGTATTTTTGGGGGGAGACCCCCCCAACACCCCCACCTTACCTTAAATTCGTGGTATTGGCATGCGTTGTAAATGCTTATTCGTGGTAAAATATGCATACTATAAAATACGTGGTAAATGCATAATGAGGTAAAAACTTTGTTGTAAAGGCTGTTTCCTATTTTTATTTTACACATCGAGGTTTGTGCTTGTAGTGTTATTCCCTGCCTCCTTTGATTTGTTTGTGATCCCCGTGCAATATCGTTGAGTGACCATGTGTGCTGTTTGACTTATGGCTCGGTTTGGCTGAAGTAGATTTGCCCCTATGTGTACTGTAGTACTATTGAAGTATATGTGGGTGTAACTTTAGTGAACTGCATCTGAATGACCTTTTTTGCAGTGCTCTTGACTTAGTTTAGTTTAGTTTAGTTTAGCCATTTGTAGAGCACCTGGTTACAACACCTGTGTGTCCCCGCGCTATAGACTGCATTGTGAAAAGATATGGGAGGCTGTGGCACATGTACACCCTATCTCACTAATTTACTGTGCTGTCGAAAAGAGCCAGGTCTTTAGTTGTTTGCAAAATTTTGCATTGTTCGTTGTTTTTGCTGCTTGATATCTAAAGAAGCGAGCCCCCATTCTAGCTTTGAAAATTCTGGGTATTATCACCAATGCCCTATCCCTGGATCTTAAATTCCGTCCAGGGCAGTACTGGGTTAACAGAGTATGCAGGTATCTTGGGCCTTTTTTTAAGAGTATGCTGTGACCATAGCACATTGCTTTAAACACTATTTGTTTCTCCACTGGCAGCCAGTGTAATTCTGGTAGTGCTTTCTTTGTGAAGGCTCTTCTCTGCAAGCTAAGAACGAAACGCGCAGATGCATTTTGTACCTGTTGGAGCTTCAATAACCCCTTCTTTGTGGCACCTAGGTACAGAACATTCCCATAATCCATTTGCGAGGTAACCACGGCATGTACTATGGTTTCCCTCATCTTGGCAGGCAGCAGGTCCAGGATATTTCTTAGAGTTTTCATGGTCCCATAGCATTTTCCTACCACTTTTCGGATTTGATTGTCGAATGTTAGATCAGAGTCGAACCATACTCCAAGGTTCTTTACTTCAGATTTTGGGGAGGGAAAATTGCTCAACATTTCAGGCCACCATGCTGGTGACCAGATGGTCGGGATCTTGCCCACAATCATCACCTCAGTTTTATTACCATTGAGCCTCAGGCAGTGGTCGAACATCCATGTTGCTACTTCTTCTAAACATTTGGAGAACTGAATCGCTGCCCGTTCCCTATCTTGAGATAGCATCACAATTAATTGTGTGTCATCTGCATACGACACAATGGACATCTTGTGCTTCTCAACTCGCTCTGCTAGCGGTCCTACTGAAGCAGGGGCATATTCTTAGATCTAAAAGATTGCTGTTCCACTTGAAAACTCTGAGCGGACAGAAAGGATGACATCCATTGCAATGCGTTTCCCCTAATACCACACTCCTCCAATCTCTGGTGGAGTATATTGTGGAAAACGGTATCGAATTCTGCGCTTAGATCCAACAGGATCAGTGCAACCGTTTGTCCCTCATCGGCAAGCTTTCTTATGGTTTCAGTTGCCATTAGCAGTGCCGTCTCAGTCGAGTGAGCGGCTCTGAAACCCGATTGGGAGGGGTGGAATAGATCATTTTTATTAATATGATCTACTAGATGTTTATTCACTAACTTCTCCGCAATTTTAGCCACAAACGGTAGCAAGGAAATAGGGTGTAAGTTTTCCAATACGGCCTGGTCTTCTGTTGGGTTGTTTTTCAGGGGTCTAACTATTGCTTGTTTCAATTTTATGGGGACCTTTCCTGTTTGAAATGAGCTTTTGATAAGCTCCGAGATCTGTGGCATGAAGGAATTTTCTCCCTGCATTAATATCTCTGGGCTTGCAGGATCTAGTGGGGAGCCAGACTTTATTCCTCTTGCAGTGGAATTGAGTTCTTCTATCTCCTGGATTTTAAAAACCTCCAGGGTTTCACCTCAAAAGGTGGTTGTACATTTTGTTGCTGTATAAAGGGAAAGTATCATATATTTTGGTCACTTGATCAGCGAAGAAATCGGCCACTATATTGCAGTTCTCCACAGAGGCACCTGCATCATTATTCTTACTCTCATATCCTTTCAGAGATTTCAAAATTGCGAACATTTCTTTGGGCGAATTGCTGGCCTTTTCGATTTTGTCTGTATAGAGGTCACATTGTGTTTTTTTTTTATTAAACTATGTTTTTTTTCAATTCCTCTTTATAGTTCTCTTTAACACTGCTATCATAATTTTACACCACGCTCGTTCGATCTTTTTGCAATCTGTTTTAGCTCTTCGCAGGGCCTCATTATACCATGGCTGGGAGGCTTTGTGCCTTCTAGGTAACTGTGTGTTCCATGGAGCTGTCTCATCCAGAGCCTTTATTAACCATGACTCAAATTGGCTGTTTGCTCGATTGACATCTTTATCTAGTGTAAAATTGTTTTTCTTCAGAGCCCGTGTAAATGTATTGGGATTAAAATTGCTCTATATCTTTTTCATCTTTTTCTGTGGGACCAAATAATGATCTGGCCATGGATTTGGCCACAGTGTTTCTACTTCCAGCTCGGTGAAATTGGAGAAAATTGCATCCAAGGTGTGACCTCCTTGATGTGTTGGTAGATCTACTTTTCGTACCAGGTTCAATGATAATAGGTCCTTACTTATGGATTGCGCTTCTCTAATTTGCTTGTTATTCAAATGTATGTTCAGGCAGCCAAGGCCGGTAGTGGGAGTACCTGCCGGGCTGTGACGTGGGGAGGGGCAGGGTGAGGGGTAGTAATGTATGGATTACAGAGTTTAACAGGTAAGTAAACATATAAAAAAAAAAACGAATTTCGTTGCGTGCACTGCATCGCATTTGGTGATGCAGTGCACGCAACAAAATTTGTTTTATCTATTTATATGTTTACTTACCTGTTAAGCTCTGTAATCCATACATTACTACCCCACACCCTGCCCCTCCCCCTCCCCCTCCCCACATCACCGCCTGGCAGGTACTCCCACTACCGGCCGCGGCTGTGTTCAGGTCGCCTAAAATTACAAACTGATTTTGTCTGATAGCTGGGTGCACGACTTTCTCCTCTAAGCTTATCATAAATTGCGCTGCTGGGCCTGGCGGGCGGTATATTAGGAAGCCTGCCATAGAATTCTCTTCTGTCGCTGATAGTGTAAAGAGGTGTGCCTCACAATTTCCTATGTTAGCCTCCTTAATATTACCCTTCAGCGTGGATTCATAAATTATGGCGATTCCGCCACCTATTTTGCCTGTCCGATCCAGTCTTACTATTAAGTATTCATCTGGCATTGCATCCAAGACATCAGGGGTGGAGCACTCATTCAGCCAGGTCTCTGTCAAAAATAGTGCGTTGAGAGATTTTTATCTCAATAAGTCGTGGATCTCATATTTGTGTTTGGGCAATGACCTGCAGTTTAATAGGGCCATATGCAGTTTTCCCCGATCATTCGTGGCATGTGGATTAGGAGTAAACAACTTCTCGCCTACACCTGGAATTCAGGAGTTCTTTTTTTTATTTATTTATTTATTTTTTTGTCCTCATACGCCACTTCCCACCTTTTCTTTTCTTGTAACGCCCTTGGGTGGTTTTCAACTCAACCATGAGAGGTTTAGTGTCTACTGTTTAAACTGCAGGCATATAATCATGATACAGATGGAGAGTACCGCAGCCTTGCCTACTGCAGCGCAACATATAGACCACACTAACCTCCAAGACTTTCAAAAGTGACTTAATCATTGGACCACTTTTCCTCTCACATCATATCTATCATATATTATATTATTAGAGCTCCCCTTACCCTCACCCAAAATGATTTAGAAATAAAGTCCAAAACTGGTGCTTCCTTTTATATTGGCCGGTCATGTCCAGCTTAGCTATACCTCTCATAGCTCTGATCCACATTAAGTCTGTCGGGGACTCTGGTGATACCCATAATTTGCATATTTCTCTCCGAGCTATCAAGATGGCATAAAAAAACAATTTAGATTTATCATCAAGGCCCTTACCTTGTATGTCCAATCTGCCCGAGATGATCTGTTCAGGGCTTACCTTGATATTTAACTCCATCATTTTTGATAGCTTTATACTTACAGCTGCCCAATACTCTTGAATTTCCGGGCATGTCACAAACATATGCATATCGTCTTCATTTGGACTTTTGCATTTGGGACACAACAGTGCCCCCGTCCTAAAACTTAGCGAGCCTCTTTGGGGTCCAATATGCCCTGTGGAGAGTGAACAAGTGATTCCTCCTTAAATTTGCTGGTTTTACCACTTTGTAAAGAATCAACATATCTACTTGCCATTGTTCTTCTGTAGCGATCCTCGGCAAGCACTCTCCCCACAGGACCTCCGGTAGTTGAAAAGGGCCATCCTCCATTTCGACTATAGCCCAGTACCATGTCGCCACTTCTTTCTTTATCCGTGTGTTTAAAGCCAGCTTCTCTTCAAACTCGTTATGTTGTCCGATTAACTTTTCTTTTCCTATCGCCCAACTTTGTATCTGAAGATACTTGAATTTTGCAAAATTGCGACCCCAAAGTTCCTCACAAACCGCCCACGGTAGCAAATTTCCTTCGCAAAACAGCTCGCCCCAAACCTGTGGGCCTTCTATTTTTAATACCCTTGCCAAGGCATCCTTCGTCCAGCTTGGAGCCCCCGGAGCATCCCAGATTGGCGCAGCCGCACTAAAGTATGGAATTTTTGTCACACGCCTAACGCGATACCACACCGTGGCTAGGTCTCTTAAAACCTTCAGTCTTACCTTTTTAAAGTACTTTGGGTCTGCAAACTTGTAGAGGTAGCCCCGTGTATGGCACTTTCCTATTTTCAACATGGCTAAAAAGAGGTCCCCTATCGCGAGATTATTAGGGTTTCCGAGGAGCATTCTACAATTTTTAAGCAAGAAGGCCCAGGAATAAATTTGAAAATCTGGAGCTGCTAGACCTCCTTTAGCATATTTTCTCCGAATTTTTTTCCAAGATATCCTTGACCCCTTGGAACCCCAAATAAATGAACCTATTTCACTCTGTAGCTTAGCTAATCGCTCTTTCTCAAACATAAGAGGAATAGAGTCAAATAAAAAGGTCAACTTAGGAAGCACCATCATCTTAACTAGATTTACCCGACCGATCATAGTTAATTGTATCAAACTCCAATGCCTCAAAATTGCGGAAATATCTTTCCTTGTTTTGGCCAGATTCGCCATTGCTAATTGTTTAATGTCTTGGGTTACTTGTATCCCAAGGTATCTAATCTGTTTTTTTGAAATTCCAGGCTCCACAACCATGTTCCAAGCCATTATTTCCATTTTATCAGAGTTCAGTCGATAACCTGAAACTTCTCCAAACTTCTTAGTGACGTTTTCTATTTCGACCAGAGATTTTGTCAAGTTTGATGTTAAAATTACGATATCGTCCGCATATAAACCTATCTTTCTTGACCAGCCTTGAAACGAAAAAGCAGGAATGTTCTCTGTCTCTCTTATTTTGCAGGCCAGTGGTTCAATATACAGATCAAATAAAAGCGGAGAAAGAGGGCATCCCTGCCTAGTTCCCCGCATGATCCGGATAGGTTTTGAAAGAACTCCATTAACCAATACCTTGGAGTTCGGCGTATGATATAGTCTTGACACGCTTTGAAGGAAGTTTCCCCCTAGCTGAAGATGTTCTATTAGCATTTTCAAAAACTCCCAATTTACGCGATCAAAAGCCTTAGCGGCATCCAAGGCCACCACCGCCAGAGGGAGCTTCTGATCTATAGCAACATCTATGCTGCTAATCAGGGAGAACGTTAATTCGTTTAAATGTCTACCTTTTACAAACCCTTTTTGGTCTTCGTGTATAAAGTACGGAATCACTTTACCCAATCTATCGGCCAAGATCTTAGCGAACAACTTATAGTCACTATTTAAAAGGGAAATAGGTCTATATGAGTCCATATATTTTGGAGACTTCCCAGGTTTGGGTATCACTATTATGTTTGCCTGGTCCCATGATGCAGGAATCTCCATTCTTTCAGAAAACACCTGATTGAACACCTTAGTTAGTAATGGTGCCAACCCCTGCATTAGACTCTTATATACTTCTACAGGAAGACCATCAGGGCCAGGAGCTTTACCTTCTTTTGCCCGCCTGATACCTTCTTCTACCTCTTCCTGCCTGATCTCTCTATTCAAAGTTCTTCGCTGTTCTTCCGTAGAGGGCTTTAGAACCCTGACCCACTCCTCTATCCTCTGCCTATCCGGATGCAGGTCCTCACTATAGACTTCCTCAAAGTATTTATAAAATGCTGCCGCTATCTCATTTGTATTTGAGGCTACTTTTCCTTCTACGCCAACCTTAATCTCTTTTATCGTATTTCTAACCCGATCCTTCCTTACCTTCCAGGCCAGCAATTTACCTGTGTTTTCCCCGTATTCAAAGTGTTCCTGTCTGGAGGCCTACCATCTCTCCTTAACCCTTTTATTGATCACAATAGTAAGTTGTTCCTTTAACCCTTCCAACTCTTGAATAGTCACCTCCCTAGGTGTTGCCCCTGAATTTACAATAATACTTTCATGCTTGCGAATTTTCTGTTCCAAACCCAGTACTTCCTGGTAGTACATTCTCCTTCTGTTGGCCCCCAGCGTTCCCAATCTTCCCCTGAGAAAAGCCTTAGTAGCCTCCCATACAATGTCCAATCTAGTTGTTCCTATATTTTGTTCGATAAATACCTCAAGCTCCTGCTGGAGATGCTGTATTGCTTCCTGATCATACAAAACCGTACGATCCAATCTCCAAACTGAATCCGAATCACATCTCCCGACATCTAGTTCTAGGAAGACCGCTGAGTGGTCTGACAGGTGAACCCCTACATGCACAACCCCTTTCACTTTATCCGTTATTCTTGCATCTACTAAAAAGAAATCTATTCTGGATCTATGACTATATTTTTTGTTGTAATATGTGTATCCTAGCCCTGTCCCAGCATGCTTCCTCCAAATGTCGCATAATCCAAACTGTTCTATTATATTTTTTACAGAAGACGCCATTTTGCAGTTTCCCAATGCTCGACTATTTGCAGATCTATCAAGGTTGGCGTCTAGTACTGTATTAAAGTCCCCTGCAAGAACAACGTACCCTGTCAGGCCTATCATCTCTTTTGTTAATTCTAACAATGAGGTAACATCATCCTGATTAGGGCCATAGTATCCAATAATATTATATAATGATCCTGCTATTTTTAAAGTCACTATCAGCCACCTGCCATTCTTGTCCGCAATGCTGCTCTCTATCTGGCAGTCTAACCCACTTCTAATTATCACCAGTATTCCTCTAGTGACCCTTGTTTGTGGTGAACTGTAATAGAGTCTTATCCACCGAAGTCGACCCATATATTGTTTACATTCTTCCTCTGTTAAGTGAGTCTCTTGAAGAATCATTATATTTGCTGAAGTGTCTCTTAAATACTTCAAAATCCTGTCCCTTCTCGCTTTAACCCTTAATCCATTAACATTCCATGACATCCATTTCACCAACTGTGTTTTCCCCCTCATGCTCTTGCTCTTATCCTCCACCATCATATGTTACTTTCAAACTTTTTAACCTCCAGGTGGTCAATAGCATATAAGAACCTTTTTGTTTTTCATCCCCCCCTCTACCCAACCCACCCCCCCCCCCCACACCCATGCCCTACCTGACCCCTCCCACCGCTCTGTGCCCTCCCCCCTCCCTTGGAGAACCCTACCAGATTCCTAAGGCCCAAAGCCTAGGCCCTGTGAGTGCTGGTCACCAGCTGGCGTGCGACCTAAACCTTTTTTTGTTTTGTTTCATTTTTTTTTTTTTTTTAATATTTTTTTATTTTTACTAATTATACAAATTACGTGCAAATTACGCTACCCGTGGTTCATCCTACCTCAACTAACTATGCTATACACCACCACCCTGACAGTACTCCAAGAAGCTATCTACATCTTCGACAAATCTAAAAGAGTACATTTTATTATTCCACATGACTTTTAAGAAGGCTGGGAATTTTAACTGGACCGTCGCTCCCAGTTTCCTCAAAGGCTCAATTCGCTTCCCCAACTCCCACTGCCTATTTGCGGTGACTACCGACAAATCTGATCTTATCTCAATTTTAGCTTTCCCCACCATTAGGGAGCCTTTTTTCAATGCCAAGGCAAGGATCTTTTCTTTTAAACTATAAGTGAGAAAATTAATCAAAATCTTTCTAGGTTTAGATCGATTCGGATTCAGTCTAAAGGGATCCCGATTTACCCTCTGTATATCAGCAGCAATCTCTTCTTCTGGCTCTTCTAACTGTAGTTCAGATTTTAATAAATGAACCACAAAGCCTTTTAGATCTCCTCCTTCATTTCCCTCTGGAAGCTTCAAGACTTTCAGGTTATTCCTTCGCTGCATATTCTCCAACTTCTCTAACCGTTCCTCATATGCTCTCTCTCTAAATTTAACCTCTTCTAACTCCTTACAGTTATCTTCCATAGCCTCCTGTATCTCCTTAACCTCAGCCTCAAGTTTTCCTGTCCGTATATTTAACTCATCAAACTTAGCCTCCAATAGCCCTACTGCCTCCCTGATACCGTCCTGCTTGACTTTAGATTCCTCAAACCCCCTATGTACATCTAGATCTAATTGTCTTAGCAGGTTTATCACCACACTATCTGAATGGATCACTCCATCTCCTAAAGTGGCATTTTCCTCTTCAATCCCTCCTGTCTTATCCTCACTCTCACCACCTCCCCCTCCGGGAAGTCTCTCTGGCTCTGTCGGCTTTTTAGATGCACCACTTTCTGTTGGGGTTACTGTCAAGCTTCCATCCTTAGCCTCCTCGACCTCCATCTCTCCCCCTTCTGCCTCTGGCTCCTCCTCCCCCTCCAGGATTTTATACCGGTTCGGGCTCAGATGTTCCGCCCAATCTGCCCAACTATTATTCAACTCAGTTGTTAATTCTGCTTGCTTACAACCTCCAGTGAGAACCAATGTCTTGGGGACTGGTTTAAAAAAAGTGTTTAGAGACGGGTTAGTAGAGATTTTCCTCCCGAGAATTCCCAACCTGCTTGTTTTTTTTTTGTTTTTTTTAAGTTTATGTTAGGTTTACTTGAGGCTTTACTCTTCTGCTGCTTCTGGTTTAAGTTATGAGGGCTCCACCCCCCTTCTATCGGTCCCCCTGTGCTCCTCAAAGCGTATCCTGAAATTTTTTTCGGGCTTTTTCCTTTTTCCCTTATGTGGGTATCAACCTTATTACAGTTATTCAACTTCACAGTCTTTCCCACAGTCTTTCCCCCAGCTAATACCTCTCGCTCTCGCACCCGCCGTGCTGAGTCTTGTAAGACGGTTCCAAAGTCAGGGTGGTCTCTATCTTTAAGAGGGGGACAAGCAGCTACCTGAAAAAAACTCCCCTCCAGTGCTAGCCCTCTCCCCCCGGCCCCGCCAGCTGAAAACTGAAACCTCGCCGCCGCCCGCCTTCCTCTACCTCTTTCTGCAGCAGCACGGCTCCAGCGCTCAAAACCTCCCGGCGAAGATACCTCCGGTAAAACTCCTGTTGCTCCTGTTTCTCCCTTTTCTGCTGCTTTCACTGCCTCTAATTCAGTGCAGCTTACGACACCCTCGTCTGTGTTCTCCATAAGCCGCCGCCTCCTCTGCTTCCAGTGTATCAGTCAAGCGGTGGCCGCCGGCGCTACCGCGCTATTGCCGCACTGTCTACTACCACGCGCCTGACTTCACGGGTTAGCGAACCTTAAAAT
Organism: Lissotriton helveticus; assembly: GCF_964261635.1. NCBI lineage: Eukaryota > Metazoa > Chordata > Amphibia > Caudata > Salamandridae > Lissotriton > Lissotriton helveticus. Next base: position 1,824,642,330 of record NC_136067.1, read on the forward strand.
CACCGCTATCCATATATATTCAATGTCATTTCTTCTTCCTCGCTCCTGCACGCCGCCTCTGACCGGCACTCCCGACCAGTCCCTCTAGCTGGCCGCCATGTTCCCCCTAGCCCCGCCTCCACTGGAATTCAGGAGTTCTACAAGAGTAAATATTTGTGAATTAGGCCTTTGGGAATTAGGCCCTTAGAAATAGTACAGGAAAAGCGGGAATCCAAACCTGCACCTTAGGGAATTGCATTTAGCAGTACATGAAGTGGTACTACTAAAGTTCTAATTCACATACTCAAAAGGCATTCATGAATTGGTCTCATTGTTAAAATATACAGAGGATGCTTTGGCTTCACCCAAAGGAGTATTTCCCTCTCGCCTCATACTATTGGTTCTCTGGTTTTAGACTGCTTACATTGAATGCATGAGGTAGTATTTTACATCTCAAGAAGTTCACTCAATCATCATATCATTTGTCACAATCAGGTCTTGTCAACTGCTGGTCTTCTTTTCTCTCGGACTGAAGGTCTGCTAATACCTAAGTATGGCCTGTTGCTCTTGAAAGATTGTTTCAAATCCAGGTTGAATAAAGGCCCTTGGGTCTGGCTGGAATAGATTTGTAGAGGAGGGGTGGTTTTAGGAGAACAGATCAAACAGTTTGGCCAGAGACAGACATAGCTAGCTCAGTTGGTCTGAGATAGTGCGGGGTAGAATTGAGATTGATTCCCTTATCTGGCTGATGCAAACATATAAATATATATATCTATATATCTATATATATATCTATATATATATATCTATATCAAGGGCATAACTTGCCAGAAACGCGTAGCTGCTCTGTGCATCTAAATAAATCTGCTGATGCTGAAATATTGTGGCCCGTCTCCCTTTGTTTGCTGGCGTTTCGTACGAGGCCGTGCTGGGCCTGAGACGCGAGAGACTCGAGGAGGAGTCACGTGGTGTATATATATATATATATATATATTCACAGCAAACGTCCCTTGCGGGAGGAGCAACAATCAGCTGGTGCCGGCGGCGAGGCAAGGACTAGCCCCGCTAAAATTTGTTACAGCAAGTTTCACAAAAGACGCCGCACTCTTTTCGGGTGTTTTGTTACACAATTTATTCCAATTCAGATTCTCCTCCTTCACCTACGCGTTTCGAACTCAACAGTTCCTGATCACGGTAGTAATTAGTCCTACTTTAGTTTCCTTATTTATACTATAACTCCACTCTAGCCATTATGATGCATTGTGGGTTTAGTAGTTTTACACTTGGCCAAATCTAGCCTATCGGTGTCCTTTGCAATCAGTTATGCTGAACTCAATACCAGTTAATCTGCTGCGTTGTATATGGCTTTAGTAATTGCCATGTCACCGGCTGACCAGCAGAGTGTATGAATTTAGGCTGAGTGCTTCTTTTCTTGCGTAAGCCCGAGTGTTCCTCACTTCGGGCTTTTCTTATGTGGCTAAGTGTCCACATTGTAAAACTGAGTGCTTAAGGACAATAAATATGAATTTCAGCTAACTGGATTGCTTCAGTTACATCGATACTAATATACAAACATTGCTTGGGATTTCTAAATACATTAAGAAAAACATACTGCTAATAGCGATTTATCGTTACATATTTACTGGGCTATTTTAACATCCCTTATGCATTGAGTCAAGTAGGAAATATGGACAAGTCGCCTCAACTCGTATTGATTCAGCACGGATTCCTAATACAGCATATAGTCTCTTAGATGTGGATTCTTCCTCCAGTCCATTTACCTTGATACATTACAGTCTTCAGCTGTGTATATCATCTCTATGTATATCCATCATATTCATCAATTTATCATTTGTCAATTTTTCACATTTTATATGTTTGTTTGGAAAGGAGACTAGTTTTATTTCAGCGGTGGTAAGTGAATGAAGAGAGCGAATTTAATGGAACAGATCAACTACTCTCCCACAATTTAGTGAGACGTTATCGCAAGGAAATAAGTCAATTAGTTCCAGAGCCGTTGATACTGATTTTTTCCCGGTATCTTGTGAGTCCTGATTTGCTCAGTGTTTTACAATATCGAAATAAACAGGTTTTATAGGGTTCATTGTAAAACTTGATGCAAGAGGGTTCAAACCTTTGTTGTCTTCCTGAATTTCAGAAGGTGCAGGTCTCTGGGTTATGTATTGGGTTGTGTTTGAGGCTTTCGAGTCCCAGCTTTTATTTTCTTCTTCCTGCTCTTTAGCGCGTTATTGTGGAAACACCACTTTTCTCAAGGATTTTCTCAATACTCTTCGCTTAACTCTTTTCTTCTTGTTGCTATTTTTATTGGTTTTTGTGTGCGTTTATTTCCCTTTTTTTGTCTGCGGTATTGTAGATTCTATTAGGTATTTTTTTGCTTTTTGCACGGGCGGGTTGTGCCCGCCTTTTTGGGCCTTTTGTGCAAGAGTTGATTCTATTTGATTTGTTTGAGTTAAGGAAGATGCTTCCTCTGAAACCATTTTGTTTGTTTGAGGAGGGGGGTTGAAGCCTCCTTTTTGAACCTTTTGTGCAAAAAGTGGAAACATCCGAGTAGAGATGTGTGGAGTACTCTGTGGAGTAATCTCTGGCAGAGGTTCCTCGAATAGTTTACGTAGAGAGTATATTTCTTCAACGCAAAATTTGTTAGATTTCTGTTTGATGGGAAAATTCTCCTTTAGTTAAGCACTTAAAGCTCCATAAGGTAAAACTGAGCATCTGTAAGTTTCACATCTACAATTGCTGTTACAGACACTGACTGCAAATATTCACATGTAGGATATACAAGCAAAGGCAGGGTCTGTGGAGCTGATACAGTTGATGACGAATAATAAAGCCAACACCCTCAGTGGATGTAAAATGTTATCTAGGTTGTCAGTTGTGCCCACAAATCCTAGCAGTCACACAGAAACATGCAAGGTGGTATCAGCAAGGGAGGAGAACTAAAGACACAGTCATGATAGACAAGAATCAAGAGAGGAGGGCTGCTTAAAAAGAAAGAAGAGGAAACAAAGGGAATTCTTGGCAGAAAGCAAACAAACACATCACACTAAGAAACCTGGGAGCTAAGGGAGTAGTGAGAGGTAGACCACATAGGAAACTGAAACTAAGAAAGTAAAAAATGAAGGCAGGGCTTGGAAATGGGTAGCTACTGAAATAATGGAAGTTCTAGAAACAAAGATGCACTAAAATATTGCTAGCTCAACAAACACAGAGGAACTGCAGGACTGTGCTAATTCAAGCAAAAAGGGTTTAGGTATTGCCCAGGAATACGAAAACTATGCAAACAAGGATTTTATGTAGCTCAGGAATTAGGAACTCTGAAAAGAAACGGTCAGCCAAACATGTACACTGCTATGATGACCTATATTGGGGTCAAGGAACCAGAGGGTTAATAGAGCTCATGAATGATCCCATACCTCAGATATGATAAAGTTACCACCTGTCTGCCACAGTGTTCAAAGCTGGATGCTTACTTGTGATTAATTTCCATATGTCTTCTATTATCTGAGGTATGGGCTCCTGTTTCTGGAAGCCACAATAGCACTACATACTGGAATGTATGGCAGGCAAATACCCTCAAGAAACTGCCACCTTCTCACAAGGAAAAAGCCTAAAGCGTAAAAAGATCTCCTGGCTGGATGAAGCCATCAATCGATTAGCGAAGCCAGGAACCGAAAAGGAATCACATACATAATATCAACGCAAAGCAAACACAATAGAATGATGGACGGAGCGCTGAAACTTTTCAAACACTCACCCCCAGTCATTATTAGATCTGGGTTACATCCATCATCATTCTTCTGCTCACTTCGCCACCCCAGTTCAGACCCAGCCATATGCAAATCAATCTTGATCCTTTTCCTCTTGGGACTAGTCCTGCCCGAACTGACAAGCCAGGTCTTCCCTAGGCCGGAAACAAGCATCCTGGGACCGGTTTCAGGGTAACACCCCATATCAGCCAGGCTAGCTTGTATCCATTGGCAAAGTGAGCAAGGGACACATCTCTGGACAATACCCTGCCAACTCAATGCAAACAAAGCAAACACAATAGGATGATCGATGGAACGCTGAAGCTTTTCAGGCACTCACCCCCCGTCACTATTAGATCTGGGTTAAATCTATCATCATTCTTCTGCTCACTTCGTCACCCCAGTTCAGACCCAGCCATATGCAAATCAGTCTTGACCCTGTTCCCCATGGTCGGTCAAGCGCATACTGCCAAGCCAGGTCTTCCCTAGGCCGGAAACAAGCATCCTCAGACCGTTTTCGGGGTAACACCCCTCCTCAGCCAGGCTCACTTGAATCCAGTGGCAAAGTGAGCAATGGATCCACTACTGGGACTACCCTGCCAACTTAAGCCAAAGTACCGAAATTATATTATCGCCTCCCAACAATTATCATTACATTACCAAATCCCCCTTACCAATACCAATAAGCAGTCGGTCGGCAGTGTAGAAGGTTCAAGCGTTTATTAGACAAACACAAACTCTGCCAGAGGAGCTCCTTGCGACCTAACCCACGAGGTCTGCCAAGAAGACTGCTGGCACATTGTCAGCACATCACATATATACAGTTGCATTGGCATCATCATAGCCTAACATGGAAAAATACAAATTGGTACAAGCTAGTACAGTAATAGGAAAACCCATATAAGGCACACAAAGAGCTCCTTGCTTCGCTCAGGCAGCAAGGTCAGACGGGTGACTCCCTTCTGTCTTCTCAGAGACAGTCCACCCTGCACCCCTCCCGGAATGTGCTTATCGGCCCTTCCTCAGCTAACTACGACCTTGCCGAGTCTAACGAGCTGAAACAGCAGTTTCTGCAACAGTTGGTTTCTTCCCCAGGAGCAGGGTTTTTAGAGGCAAATGAGAATAGGGCCTGTGCGTGCACGATATTAAAGAAGGCCATAATATGGTATTCATATAGCGTAACGTGGTGTGAAGCTAAGTAAAAGTAAATACCGCAAATACTAATATTGTATGTCTACGGTGTGAGTCTAGGGACACCATGCTAATTCTAACATATCGATTATCAATACTACATGATCAAGAATCGATTCTAGTACCTCAAACCCTCCTTTTAGCGTGGTGGAGCTAAATAACGACAAACAGCTACTCCTCGAATATTTCTTCATCGATGGCCATTAGGTCATGTACCTCTTTCTGCAGCATTTGGGCTTTAATAGAGACAGGGGTTGGGACGCACAGTGTGGTGATACGGGAAGCACAGTAAGAACAGCAAGCAGGACCACACTGCATCAAGACACAACACGTAAAGATGATGGCAGCTGCGCCTCCTAAGATCAACATCAGCTTCCATCCCCACGTGGACAGGAGTCCCCAAAACCAACCTGACAATGACCAGGACCCATTTTCGGTATGCATTTCAGAGGCAATGCGGTGCAGCTTTTGGATGGCTAGATGAACCGAGGGGGCGGAGTCAGGAATATACACGCAGCAAGAACTGCCGATGACACGGCATGCCCCACCCCGATCAGCTAAGATAACATCTAAAACCATACGATTTTGAAGCGCTACAAGCCTAGTAGCCTGAAGTTCCACAGTCAAGTTTGTTAAAATATCAGTGGTGATATTAATGACATTCTCCACTATTCTAGACAATCTCCTAATTTCCCTACTATTGAAAATAGGCCCCCAAAAGGGTAGTAGACCCTTACTAAAATCCGTAAATTGCTGCAAGGAGGTGTCTGTTTGATCAACTTCCGTCATATCGAACTGTCTACGTGATCTGTGTAAGGGTGCAATATGGGAACGGCTAGAGGTCACCTCGGCAAAGCTTGCTACTGGTGTACTTGTCACCGGGGCGGCTGTATTCCCATGATGGGATCGCATTGGGTATAACTGATGCGTTTTGTGATAGTTGGAGGGGGCCACATAAACAGGAGGAAACAGGAAGGATAGATAGCAACGTCCCCCCCAATTCCGTGGTAACCAAGTGTATGCGTGCTCCCCACACACAAAATACACATTGTGTGGGGTAATCAAAGGAGGGCTAATACGTTTCCGCAGTCGATAGGTATAATTGCAGATGCTATTCCCCATTTGTACCCTACCCATCCCTTGCACACAAAATCCTGCAGAAACATTCAAAATCGGGATAGGTACAGTGCGATCTCTGGTAACATTACGTTCAATGAAAATCTGAAAATATTGTGTGGCATTAAAGTCCTTAAAGTCATACAATTCATCTTGCAACCAAGTTTTGTTCATTTCCGCTAAATACAGTTGTATGCAACCTTGTGGATCAATTGTCACCTGATTCCCATGTCCCGTTCTATTATAAGCATAGTGTGCTCGAACATAATCAAGAATAATATTATGCTCATTGACATCGAGGTCCCTGTGATGCTCACCCCCATGCCGGTATATTGCCAGAAACAGTTTGTACCAAGCTTCACAACTACCTAGATAAGACAGAGGGCGGGAGAGAAACAGATCATGATTGCGCACTACAGATGGCAGGAGCCCACAAACCCAACAATCCGTAGTGTTAGTAACATTGTGTGTTTGGTGCAACATTTCTATGAATACGTTTTTAGCATATTTCTGGCGATGTCTTTCTTTGTGTGGTGCTAGGGTGAACAGGAAATGTTCGGGGGGTGCAACGGTAGTTGGCAAAAACTTCTGTAATGGGTATTTATGTTCTAAATATACGAACAGACTCATGAACACAGCTACGATAACAGTTATAGTCACAACAAATGCTATTTTGACCTTCGTGGTCCATGTAGAAAACATCGGTTCATAAAAAGGTATGTATCGAGGCACAATAGGAAACTCTTCTTCTATTATAACACGACCAAAAGGGTACATTGCTAGCTAAAAGTCCAAAAATAGGCCTAGCAGTCCGACCTGCCAGAGGGTTCTTCTTTCCTGCGTCCGTCAGAGTCTCACAGGCAGACTCGTATCCCTATCCCAAAGTAGAAGCCGTCTTGCTTTAACAGAATCTTCTTTCTGAACAGAGCACAATGATCAAAAGTTCCAGCTCTCAACGAGTTCAGTCCAGTGTCTCGCTCAGCGCCCAGACCTGGAGTCTAGCAAGCCCTATCTTATGCAATGAAGTCCTTCCCTATCTCCTAACAATGGGGTCTGAGGCGCCGTGTGCCGGCTTCCTGAGCCGGAAATTGTATCGCTCGCGACCCAGCACTTCAGGGTCAGAAAAGAGCACACCCGGGGCTTTCCGTACTTGTGAGGTTTCGTCGTCTGGGGTACTTGCAACAGGATTCAAAGCTGTTGCACGTTCACTTGCAACTTCAGTGGAGACCAAGTCATCTGATCTCGCCGATCCCTCCTGTGGCCTACGCTCAATTTCGCAGGCGTCAGAAAAGGGCACGAACGCATCAGCTCTTTCAGTTTCCTGTGTCAGAATTTCCCCTGGACGTGACCGCTCACCAGGGAGTGGAAGTGGTAGTCGTTTGAGATGCGAAACATGGATCCAATGCTTACGACCATCCACTTTAACCGCCGTCCGGGTGGCCAACAAAATCTGCCGTGGCTCAGACCATCTAGGAGCCAAGCTGGAGTCCCGCTCGAACTTTTTTTTACCAGGACCCACTGGCCGGGCTGCAAGTGATGACCGGGGCCCTCTGGCAGTGGCTGCAGTACAGAAGCTACCTGCTGATGAACAGAACGAAGGTCTTTAGTCAAAGCATAAAGATAATCAATCAACATAGGATATTCAATATCTGCAAAAGAACGAGGTCTAGGTACCCCCCACACGTTAGCAGGCCTCCCAAACAGTATCTCATAGGGAGAGAGACCCGATCGGGAGTGCGGGTGACACGTAAAGACATAAGGGCTAGGGGTAAAGTGTCAGGCCATTTCAACCCCGTGCTCTCCTTTATTTTTGCCATTTTCAGTTTTAAAATGCCATTGTACTTCTCCACAAGCCCTGCTGATTGGGGGTGTCGGGCAGCATGGAACTTTTGCTGTATGTGTAAACCCTTACAAATATGTTGAACAAGGGCCCCATGGAAATGCCCCCCGTTGTCCGACCAGATCAAGCGAGGCAATCCAAAGCGAGGCACAAACTCTTTCAGGAGGGCCTTTGCAGTTGCCAAAGCTGTGTTTTCCTTGGTAGGGTATGCCTCAACCCATTTACTAAATGCACAGACCACGACCAGTACGTACTTTAAATTGTTGACGCGTTCCATATGAATATAATCCATCTGGAGCACTTCAAAGGGCAATGTGGGTGGTGCAAAATTCCCGCTCAAAACAGTTTCTCCCTTTCCTGGATTATGCTGCAAGCAAACCATGCAATATTGGACCAAGCGGACAGCCGTCCGTTGGATATTTGGGTTATTCCAAACTGGATCTAAAAGCCCGCAAATACCTTTTGCCCCTATATGCGCGGGTCCGTGTGCCATGGTTACCACGGCCTGTACCAATGCATTGGGCAATAGCCACCTTCGTTTGTCGGTCAAGTCAATCCAACAATTATTTTCATCCAATCTCCCTACCTCGCGTTCCCATCTCTCTAATTCTGCGGAGGTGGCTTCCTTCTGTAGTATTCTCACACTTTCCATAGTATTATCAAATAGGCCAGAGTCCCCCCCCACCCATCTGGCAGAGGAATGGACATACATGGGTGACATCAGTGACTGTGCTGTCTGCTTGGCCACCTGGTCTGCAAAAGCATTGCCTTCCCCCACCTCATCCACAATTGCTTTGTGAGCACTACATTTTATGATAGCCACTTTCTTGGGTAGGGTGAGAGCATCTAACAACCTCAAAACTAGCTGTCCGTTCTGTATTCTCTGACCATGTGAAGTAAGGAAACCCCTTTCCTTCCACAGCCGCCCAAAACTATGGGCTACACCAAAGGCGTATTGGCTGTCCGTGTAGATATTGACCTCGAGTCCCTCACTCAGCTCACAGGCTCGCAACAAGGCCATAAGTTCAGCAGCTTGAGCTGATCGGTGGGGTACTCGGAGTGTTTCAACAACCGTTTTTAGGGTCGTGATCGCATATGCAGCTGTCGTTGTGCCATCTGTTAGTTTGAAACAGGAACCATCCACATATAGCTCCCCCTGGGGGTGATCTAAGGATGTGTCCGTGAGGTCAATCCTACCCTTGGTCTCATCTTCTGTGCGATATATGCAATCATGTAAATCAGTGTCCTGTCCACTCGTAGGGAGCGGTAATAATGTGGCTGGGTTCAGGGTTGCGCATCGAGTAATTGTAATATGTGGTGCAAATAAGGTCAGCTCATACCCAGTAAGACGTGCACTCGTAAGATGCTGCGTTTTTGTTTTATTTAGTAAGGTGTCTACTGCATGCGGCACCATTATAGTCAAATTGGAATTTAAAACGAGTCCTTCTGACTGCCGGATTGCCACTGCCACTGCAGCTGTAGCCCTCAGACAGCTAGGAAGTGCTCTTGCAACATTATCCAATGTCGCTGACAAATAGGCGCACGGTCTTTGCTTACCTCCAAAGGCCTGCGTTAAAACAGACAATGAACAACCGTCGACCTCGTGTACATATAGTACAAAAGGTTTACGATAGTCTGGAGTACCCAGAACAGGAGCGGAGCATAAAGCAGTTTTTAAAGAGTCAAAAGAGAGCTGACATTCATCCGTCCAGGGTAGGGGTTCATGCACATCTTTAGTAGTCAAATGCAACAAGGGTTTAGCCAGAAGTGAAAAATTAGGTATCCATTGGCGACAGTAAGATGTGATGCCAAGAAAAGCGCAGACTTCACGCTGCGTGCAAGGTACAGACATGCTAGAAATGGTGGTAATTCGTTCAGGTGTTAGTCGTCTACCCTCCTTCGATAAGAGATGACCTAAGTAGGTCACCTCCTTTCGACAGTACTGAAATTTCGATAATGATACCTTGTTCCCGTTAACAGCCAAATGGTGCAACAATTTAATCGTAGCTTCTTTACATCCGTCTTCCGTATCAGACGCAATGAGTAAGTCATCCACATATTGCAAGAGGACGTTGCCTTCCGGCAAGTCCAGGTCATCCAACAGAGCCTTGAGAGCCTGGCTATATATACTCGGACTTTCAGTATAGCCTTGAGGAGCGCGACAGAAGCGGAAGCTGCGACCAGATATTGAAAATCCGAAGATCTGCCTACTATCAGGATGGATAGGAATGCTAAAGAAAGCATTTTTCAGGTCGATGACCGAAAAATACTGTGCAGTCGGAGGGATCATGGTGAGAATGGTAGTGATATCGGTCACCACCGGATACTGTGGTACCACTATTTTGTTAACGGCTCGTAAATCAATTACGAAACGATAGGCAGCACCTGTCTCCCCTCCATCATGGTTCCTGTTCAAAATAGGGAGAATCGGGCTATTGCAAACATTGGCATTCGTTTCTTCTACAACCCCTTTGTCAATCAGGTCCTGAATGATGTGCAGTAAAGCCCGTTCCCCCGCCGGCGCTATTTTGTACTGCGGGATGCGTGGTAATTTCGCACCTTGTTTCAATGTGATGTGAACTGGGGGGATATCCAGTTTACCCACATCTGCATCTCCTATCGCCCAAAGGGAAGTCGGAATGTCATCGAACTCCGGTGGGAGTCGTTCATTTTTCGTGAAACATTGTTTAACAGGGGTTACAGAGGGACGTATGGTTAAATAGACCCCATCCGCAGAACAATGTATAGTTGCATTCAATCTCTTCAGCATATCCAATCCTAACAAATTCTCTCCACAATTCGAAGTCAATAAGAAAGGAGTGTCAATGGTGGCTGGACCGATCGTAAAAGGGAGAGGTTTGGAGATGGGGCTTACGACGGGGACTCCGGAGAAACCCACCGAAACATTATTTCGCCCAGACAGAGCCGCCCCTGGAACCAATGATCGAGCAACGGAACTGTTCATTGCTCCTGTGTCAATTAGAAAATCCTCAGAGGTCCCCAATACTTCCCCTTTTACATAAGGTCCCCTTTGATTGACCGGAATTGACACTTGGCCCCCGCTCTGTCCCTGGCTGTCCTATGCTGGGACATATACATCGTCATTCCCTTCGTCATAGTTGCCATGGTAGTACTGTCTGTGCTGGGGATCATCGAAATGATTCTTTTCCAACTTGCCTGTCCGGTCGTCTCTGTGCATATCACCTCGGTCGGGGCCCCCTCGTCCTCTACCTCGTCCCCGAATCGTTCCGTTCTGGGCGGCCAAGTACGGACACTGTGCCTTCCAGTGTCCCTCCTCTTTACAATAGGAACACTGGTTGATGCCGATTGACGGGGCTCCTCCTGAACCCCTTCCTGTCCCCGCCCCTCTCGTCATTGGGCCCCGACTACCTCTACCTCCTCCTTGCCCTCGAACCACTTGCTGTAACAGTACTCGAGTCTTCAGATCCTTAACCTTTTTATCCACCTTATCTTTATTTTCATTTTCTCTATGCTCATAGTACTGGGCCATGCTTAGGATTACAGACGGGGAAGAGGTAGTCCAGGTACTCTCTGCCGCCTCCAGTCGTGCTGAAATTTCCGGGGCCAGGTTCGTAACGAACCTGTTAACGAACAACCTCGTGCCCCCTTCCGTTGCCAAATCTTGGCCGCTAAAGTCAATAAAAACCTCTTCGAACCTGGTAAAGAAGTCGGACACACTTTCGTCCTTCTTTTGTCTACAGGCGGACAGTTTGTCCCAGTCGACTTTTCGGGGTGGGATCAGAGTATGCATAAAAGTTATTATTTTCGCCGGAAGAGAAGTTATTTCCGCTCTTGGTTTGTCCCCTGGTTTGCGATCCTGGTCCCAGCCCCTTAGCTCCTCCCATGTGCCACCTAACTCAACATGACTAGAATCGTGCACCTGTCGCCATATATCAACCGGTACTAGTAGTCCAAAGAATAGTTCAACATCGGCTAAAGTCATTACAGCGGAGGCGGCTGCCTCAGTCAATTCTTTGTAGTATGCAGTAGGATTCTTTCGGGGATCCGGCAGTTGGGATTTCAACGCCAGCACCTCACTTCTCTTCCATGGAGTATAAACCCACTGTTCCTGGAACCTAGCCGCTACCCCTTGCCGTATGACTGTCTGATTACCATCTCGTTGTTTGGGGATCTCGGGATGATAGACGGGATGCACCTCTCGCATAAGGTGCTGCGTAGTCCACTGCGGACTCTTCAAGAATAATCTGTTTCGATATTGAACCAAAGTGTCTATATTCTTAAACACTTCCTCCGGTGTTAGACTAAATTTATGAGCCCAATCCCTGATAGTATACAGGATCTGAGGGGCCGTCCCATCCCTGAAGCTTGTTTCCCAAGACCAAATAAGTGAATTAGACATCTGGTATAGCACATGTTGTTGCATGACTGGTTCTAAATCCTTCACCGTACTCCATATGTCAGTTATAGTGTACACGTCATTCCGTATCCACTTAATTGCCTGATCTTCTAATGCTTCTTTTTCGCCATATTCCACAGCTGATCTAGTAAACAATCGCTTGCTGTCTAGGCCCCCTACAGCTCCCCTCGGGGTCTGTTCAGATCCGCCAGGTGCGATGCAAACCTGGGGGGAATGTATCTCCGGCGTTGGGAAACTCGATTGCGACTGAAGGGATGTGAGTATTGGTGCAGACTCGGGGATAAGCGTAACCAAGGCCCCCCCATGAGGAGAGGAAACACCGTTATTCCGCTCTCGAGTAACGGAGCCCTGTTCCTCTGGCGCGGATGCCCGTGGCCTAGCTTCGGGCTGGACAGGTATTGCGGGATATATACGCTCCGGGGCATATGGCGGAGGAGGCCTTGCGCTTAACAATTCTTCTATCTCATCTTCCGTTCCCTCTCTAGCTACATAACATTGGTCTACTTGAAGTCTAAATTGTCTATCTGCAATTTCGATATTTCGTTCTATCTTGCTTTTGTCATATGCGATGGCCTTCTGAGTAACAGTCTGTCCCTGCTCTATCTTTATTAATTTTTCAGATCGAATGCGTCTTCTTTTTGCTTCTTTCTGCCATTTGTTAAGGGTGTCGAACATCGATTGCCGACTGCGCTTAACAAAAAGGCGTTCTTGTAAATACGCAATTTTCTTTTCATCGAAAGACCCAGTTTTCGGCCATTGTAATTCTATATTATCCTTAGTGTATTTATGCCACAAAGAGTTAAAAATAAGGGGGCCAATACCATGCTTACAATACATATCGTGACTAGGCGTCCCCTCCGGTGGGGTCGGCTGACTCTCGTCTAACCTCCCTTCATCACTACGGACACAACCAAAGCACAACTTGCTAAGGCACGGCATATTGGATTATCTCGTTTCTGGCTGAAAAGGAATTTTTCCGTTAGTACAAATTCAATAAAATTAAGTATCACGTCATCATTGTGCTTTCATTCTCATGGCCATGACATCAATCATTCTCCCATCCGTCTTTCATTATATATCTGACAAAGAATATGGACGTAAAACGTAACACATAAATTCCAACAGTTGCAATCAAAAAGTGGAGCCCGTCGGCTCCTACTTGTGGAGAACTCTTCTGCTACTATTCAAAAGGCTGCAAAGAACACTTCCAACAACAGTCTCATCCTCAGACTGCCTAAAGATAGTCACACAGGTTTTAAACCACAGACCGGTCTACAGGCCATCCGACAGCATTCATGGTTCACTTCCCGAACTATTCTGGGTAAGCCCGCGTTTAAGCGCCGCTCCAGATTTGTCCGGGTGCTACCCAATCTCAACCATCGGCTTTCCCGAGAACAGTCCGGCCGAGCAGGAACCGCAGTTCCCCTAGGTGTGTAATCCTTATCTTTAGTATACCCAGAGCGTCCGCACGTGCAGTTCCACACTGCCCCCGTCGGACCTCTGCCCAAATTCTCTCCGCGTCCGCGGCAACTAATGCAAATTCAGAGTTCCTCCGTGATCATAGGCCATCAAATGCTTAGATTCCGCTATCCAAATCTGTATATGCAATTCAACATACAACGAGACACAACACTCACCTGGTGCACGCAGGTCTGCCAGAACGTTCTCCACTGCCGACGTTTGTTAGTACCAACGTTGCAGGTTCTCGGGTTGCACCCGAAGGACTCCGGCGTGGGGCTACTAGCAGCTGGAGCCCTCCGGACCAGGAGGGCAGAGCAAAACCCCGAATTCTTATGTATCAGGTCTGCAACCCCCCCAATCAGGAGAACCCCTTTCAACGTCACCTATGCTTACACAGGGACGACCCCAACGCGGAGTCCCGGCGGAGTCGCCAACTGAAGTACCGAAATTATATTATCACCTCCCAACAATTATCATTACATTACCAAATCCCCCTTACCAATACCAATAAGCAGTCGGTCGGCAGTGTAGAAGGTTCAAGCGTTTATTAGACAAACACAAACTCTGCCAGAGGAGCTCCTTGCGACCTAACCCACGAGGTCTGCCAAGAAGACTGCTGGCACATTGTCAGCACATCACATATATACAGTTGCATTGGCATCATCATAGCCTAACATGGAAAAATACAAATTGGTACAAGCTAGTACAGTAATAGGAAAACCCATATAAGGCACACAAAGATCTCCTTGCTTCGCTCAGGCAGCAAGGTCAGACGGGGGACTCCCTTCTGTCTTCTCAGAGACAGTCCACCCTGCACCCCTCCCGGAATGTGCTTATCGGCCCTTCCTCAGCTAACTACGACCTTGCCGAGTCTAACGAGCTGAAACAGCAGTTTCTGCAACAGTTGGTTTCTTCCCCAGGAGCAGGGTTTTTAGAGGCAAATGAGAATAGGGCCTGTGCGTGCACGATATTAAAGAAGGCCATAATATGGTATTCATATAGCGTAACGTGGTGTGAAGCTAAGTAAAAGTAAATACCGCAAATACTAATATTGTATGTCTACGGTGTGAGTCTAGGGACACCATGCTAATTCTAACATATCGATTATCAATACTACATGATCAAGAATCGATTCTAGTACCTCAGTTAAGCACTTAAAGCTCCATAAGGTAAAACTGAGCATCTGTAAGTTTCACATCTACAATTGCTGTTACAGACACTGACTGCAAATATTCACATGTAGGATATACAAGCAAAGGCAGGGTCTGTGGAGCTGATACAGTTGATGACGAATAATAAAGCCAACACCCTCAGTGGATGTAAAATGTTATCTAGGTTGTCAGTTGTGCCCACAAATCCTAGCAGTCACACAGAAACATGCAAGGTGGTATCAGCAAGGGAGGAGAACTAAAGACACAGTCATGATAGACAAGAATCAAGAGAGGAGGGCTGCTTAAAAAGAAAGAAGAGGAAACAAAGGGAATTCTTGGCAGAAAGCAAACAAACACATCACACTAAGAAACCTGGGAGCTAAGGGAGTAGTGAGAGGTAGACCACATAGGAAACTGAAACTAAGAAAGTAAAAAATGAAGGCAGGGCTTGGAAATGGGTAACTACTGAAATAATGGAAGTTCTAGAAACAAAGATGCACTAAAATATTGCTAGCTCAACAAACACAGAGGAACTGCAGGACTGTGCTAATTCAAGCAAAAAGGGTTTAGGTATTGCCCAGGAATACGAAAACTATGCAAACAAGGATTTTATGTAGCTCAGGAATTAGGAACTCTGAAAAGAAACGGTCAGGCAAACATGTACACTGCTATGATGACCTATATTGGGGTCAAGGAACCAGAGGGTTAATAGAGCTCATGAATGATCCCATACCTCAGATATGATAAAGTTACCACCTGTCTGCCACAGTGTTCAAAGCTGGATGCTTACTTGTGATTAATTTCCATATGTCTTCTATTATCTGAGGTATGGGCTCCTGTTTCTGGAAGCCACAATAGCACTACATACTGGAATGTATGGCAGGCAAATACCCTCAAGAAACTGCCACCTTCTCACAAGGAAAAAGCCTAAAGCGTAAAAAGATCTCCTGGCTGGATCAAGCCATCAAACGATTAGCGAAGCCAGGAACCGAAAAGGAATCACATACATAATATCAACGCAAAGCAAACACAATAGAATGATGGACGGAGCGCTGAAACTTTTCAAACACTCACCCCCAGTCATTATTAGATCTGGGTTACATCCATCATCATTCTTCTGCTCACTTCGCCACCCCAGTTCAGACCCAGCCATATGCAAATCAATCTTGATCCTTTTCCTCTTGGGACTAGTCCTGCCCGAACTGACAAGCCAGGTCTTCCCTAGGCCGGAAACAAGCATCCTGGGACCGGTTTCAGGGTAACACCCCATATCAGCCAGGCTAGCTTGTATCCATTGGCAAAGTGAGCAAGGGACACATCTCTGGACAATACCCTGCCAACTCAATGCAAACAAAGCAAACACAATAGGATGATCGATGGAACGCTGAAGCTTTTCAGGCACTCACCCCCCGTCACTATTAGATCTGGGTTAAATCTATCATCATTCTTCTGCTCACTTCGTCACCCCAGTTCAGACCCAGCCATATGCAAATCAGTCTTGACCCTGTTCCCCATGGTCAGTCAAGCGCATACTGCCAAGCCAGGTCTTCCCTAGGCCGGAAACAAGCATCCTCAGACCGTTTTCGGGGTAACACCCCTCCTCAGCCAGGCTCACTTGAATCCAGTGGCAAAGTGAGCAATGGATCCACTACTGGGACTACCCTGCCAACTTAAGCCAAACAAAGCAAACACAATAGGATGATGGAAGATTTTCAGACACTCATCCCCAGTCACATATAGATATGGGGATGAGTGGCTGAAAAGTTTCAGCCCTCCATCCATCATCATGGTGGTATGTTTGCCCTATGTGGCCAAGGTTAAGCCCAGACCTGGGTCCCTTGCTCACCGTGCTACTGGATTCAAGCTAGCCTGGCTGATGAGGGCTAAAACTGGTCCTAGGATGCTTATTTCCTGTCCAGGGAGGACCTGGCCTGGCAGTTTGCGCTGGACTGTTCACATTTTCATTCTGCAAATCAAAGCATTAACCTCACTTCGTGGGTTGATGAGTTTTATGCCAATGTTCCCATATGTCCCAAAACGTTATTCTCTTGGTTGGGGGTCCGCTGTTGTCTAGGCTGTTTACCCTCTGAACTGATATTAGCCATTCCCACACAATTGGGGGGTTGGGGAGGCACCCACCTCAAGCAGATCTCCCTTTGTGCCAATAATATCAATACAAAAAGTAGGGACTTTTGTGTCCTAAATAATTTCAAGGGTAGCCATCCATTATTTGTGACTCCAAAATCACCAGTGCCAGGCTTAACTTGAATTCTTGACCCCTTACCTCTGTGAGCACCTTACACACTTCTTGCCAGTAGATATTCATCAGAGGGCTGTGCCAGAATATATGGACATCATCCGCCCTTCTTTACCTCCCATCCTCCCAACTTCGACAGCCTCTTCTGTGTCTGGTATGCCCTGTGCACTGTAAACAAATGATTTTTCCTGAGGAGCGGATTTAGTATATGACCAAAAGAAGACATTGATACTTGCCATTGGGTTTCCACATCCAGCGTCGGCAGGTCCCTCCTCAAGATCTCTATTGGCATGGTGAAAGCTTCTTCTCCTGCCTGTACTAGCATCCAATACCATTTAGGGACTTCCTTTCTCTGGGGTAACTCTCTTTGTAGCTTGTCATCCGAGATTCATTTACCTTTCCATTCTTTCCCTAATCCCCATGCCCAACTTGCCGATTGATAGTACTTGAATTTGGACAGGTTGCCCTCCATGATTTCCGAAAATGCTTCCCAGGAGACCAATAAAGTATCCTCTGTAATTTGATCCCATTTATGTACTTTCCCTTCAATCAGAGGGCTTGTCAGCTTGTCTTGAAGAGTCACGGGTGCCTCAGGAGAATTCTATATTAGTGCAGAGCTGCTTAAGCAAGGTATTCCTAATGTCTGTCTAACTTGATACTATGAGCTTGCAGGATGCATCTAATATCTCTAGCCTTACCTTTTTAAAGTACTTGGGATGGCCACATTTGAAAAGGAAATAGTCCCCCTTCACGGGCAGGTGTCTTGTCATAGCCATAAAAAGCGGGGTGGTGGCCGAATAATCCTTAAGTAGAAATGTTATGTTCTTTTAGTTGGAAAGACCCACAGTATTGGTAAAAGTCTGGGCTTGCAATTTCCCCTTGCTCTTTCTTTCTGCGTAGTTTCCACCAGGCGATTCTCACCCCTTTGGCGGACTATATTAAGCTACTCAGCTCCCCCTGCAGTTTCTTATGCCCCTTTGGCATGAATTCTAAAGGTATTGCATCGAAGTTAAATGTGGATTTCTGGAGTATCGACATTTTTAATTGATTAAATCTTCCTAAGAAGGACAGATGGAGACCTCCACAAGCCTTGAGTAACCTCCTGGTTCCTGACGCTGCTTTATTAAAATGTTCCTGAGCCATTTGATCTAGGTCTTACACCATCTGTAGTTCCTAATATCTTATTTCCTGCTTCACCAGCGAACTGCTGCTTTACTAGTAGACTATTATAGTGAGTGTTCCATCTCATGATTCTGTTTTTGGCTGGTTAACAAGATAACCAGAGACCTTCCCAAAGTCTTTCAAGGTACCAAGTATTACTGAGAGCGATCTTTCCAGGTCTCTTGTACACAGCATTAAATCATTGGCATACAAAGACTCTGTTTTCTCCCAGCAGCTGCACTCAAAAGGAAATATGTTTTGGCTTTCCCTGATTTTACTTGCAAATGGCTTAATGTATAGATTAAAAGCAGATGTGTTAGCTGCAGCCGTGGCGTGTAACTCTTCTAATATTTATCATCTTAGCGAGATTCCCATTAACCAGAATCTTCGCAGTTGGATTTTTATATAGTGACCCAACCGCTCTTGAGAACGCCTCTCACAAGTCATGTTGTTTGATCACACATTGACGAAAAGGACAACTCACCCTATCAAATGCTTTGGTAGCATTAAAGGTGAGAACCGTCAATAGAGTTTTATCTTTGGTGGCCATGTCTATTGCATCAATCAGATCATGCATCTATTCATATAGTTGCCTCCCCGTAACAAAGCCCTTTTGATCCTTATGAATTAATTATCTGATCACCTTTTCCAATCGCTTCGTTAATATCTCTTTTAAATTGTATTTAAGTCTTTATCTGGTTTGAGAATGATATTGATAATGGCCTCATCCCAAGAATGCAGAAGGCCAGGTTTAGTACTTCAGTTAGTATAGGGACCAACTCATCTTTCAGGGCCATTTATAATTCATTTGGAAGACTATCAGGGCCGGCTACCTACACTCTCTTTAATTTCCTGACTACCTTAAAGACTTCTTCAATATTGATCTCGGAGTTTAATTCTTTCTTTGAAACTAATTATAGTGTCGGAATAGTTATTTCATGGTAGCTGTTAATCTGCTCTTCCATCACCACTAGATCTTCTGAATACAGTGTTTGGGAAAAGTGTGTAAAGGCTTGTTCTGTCTCCGAGTCCACTGTACATAATTTGCCTGTGTCTTTGCTTTGAATCACCTTGATGATGTTTCTAGTGTGTTCTGCCTTCTTTTTCCAGGCTAGTAGCTTACCACACCCCTCCCTGCAGTCATAGTGGGATAATTTACTTGCCTCTCATTTTTCCTAATTATTGCCTCTAGGTAGTTTGCCAGATCAAGCTTTACACTCTTTATCCTTTCATTTATCACGGCCTGTGGGTGTTTTCTGCCTCTCTCGACAGCCTCTGTATTGTAGAGTTGGGACTACTTACCTTATTCTTTGTCTCCTTACCATGTGCTGCAGCTAGGCCAATTAGTCTACCCCTTATGAAGGCCTTATATGTATCCCACACAATATGGAGGGCGGCTAAAACGTTATTTAGATGAAAAACGTCTTTTGTTTCTTCTTTCAAATTTTCTGTTATCTGTGATTCTAAAAAGATTACTCAACTTACAGTCCATCTCCTGGGAGTAGGTGTTTATCTGAAATAAGTTCTAGGCTAACAGCTGAATGATTAGAAAAATGTTCCACTGCATGTTCCACTTTTCTATTCTATTCTTTTTGCTTATTCTAGTGTCCACAAGAAAGAAAGAAATTCTAGAGAGAGGCCCTTATTTTTTGTTATGGAATGTAAACCTTTGCCCTTTACTTCTCTTCAAACTCCAAATATCGACAGGACCTAAGTCTTCCATTGTTTGTTGAGTTGGTCGTGCGTCTAGTACTGGATTTGTCTAGGACTGGGTCTGTTAGTACATTAAAGTCCCCTCCTAAAATTATAGGAAATGTGACCTCCAGAAACTGGTGATATAGGGCTTGGATGGAGGCAGGATCATCAATGTTTGGCCCATAATATCCCACAAAGGTGTACCACCTGGGTCCCCAATAAATTCCCCCAGTTGTGACTGCCACCCCCTTTACCCAGCAAGACTGGTTGGTGCATATGTAGTGTTCTACCCACTTTTTTTTCTCTTTAGAATATCCTCCCATTCCTCGTTTAACATATATAAAATAAAAACATATTTTCTATCTGTTTAGCATAAACTAAAAAAAGTAGATAACTACCTAAATATATATTTATAATTATATTCAAAACTATCAATCTATATGTATCATACATTACAAATAAAGTCTAAACTAGCATATAAGGACAAAACCAATAAAAAATTCAAACTAAAACTAAACCAACCAATGAAATCAAACAAACAATTAAATAAACAGTATAAAAGGGACACTAATTTAAGCAAGTAAAGTATTCAAAAACAGCACACACTGCAAGACAAGAAAACTCTGCCGGATTTGATGACCAATCCATTAAAGAAAAAAATATATGCATCTCAACAACTACCTAACCAAGTAAGTAATACGAATATTTTAAGTAAAACTCATATTTAAACTAAAATGTACTCATTAATAAACTTAAAATGTAAAATAGCAAATAGTTAATAAAACACTCTCTAAATTCTATCTCTTTATATAGGCTTCCTAAAAGAAAACACTATGGGCCTTATTACGATTCCGTGGTCCTGTCGCAGGCAGTCTCATCGGAAGCGGTCGGTCCAACCACTGGATTACAATGCATGCCTCCTGTACTGTGACAACTGCTGAAAGACTGCCGATTCCGACAGCCTTACTCCAACCACCAAGATGGCGGTCGGAGAAAAACAGCGTCCATAGGGCAATATAGGGATCTCTGACTGCCGTCCGGATTAAAATGTGTGGTTCTGACGACCTAACCATGGCTGTTCGACCGCCTGCCTCGATGCATTGGAAATGATGGATTTAGGGTGCAGAGCCACCCAAATCAGCTTCTGCCCAACAGTTTCTGGTGTGGATCCCTTTCTCCAGGTCCCCTCTACACTGCTGCAGCTCCCCGAAGACTGCAACCCTATGGGAGCTGGAATGCAGATAAGGCCGTAGGAAGCATGTATCCCCATTGACTGTACTCTGCACAGATTGCCGTACTCGAGCAATGGGGTGCCCGGTGCACAATGTATATCCCCACATATGCCATGCATGTGTGTACAGATCACATGTTTCCAGTGATTTTGCATGCGCTTGCAGGAACATATTCGGGGGTATGTGCACTGCGGTAGATGAGATCGCCACAGTAACAGCGGTTGCATCATAATATGGTGGGGGGACATTCTCATCCTCAGCGGTCGGAACTGGATAGTTGCCGCGGTGATCAGATGGTTGGTCTGACCACCATTGTAACTAAGCCCTATGAATTGGAAAAGTCATAAACTGCGAGACAAAATAACTGTCCCAAACTACTAAAAAGATATAACAAAGAAAGCATAAATAAATTAAAAAAAACTATAAACTCACTCAAATAGAGAGTAGAAATAAACCTTATGACCTTAACCTCCACAAAATAACAACACATTAACATCATCTAACAGGAAAGAAAGCACCAGCTCCACATTAGAACACCCCAACAGAAAAACTAAAATACAGTGTGAAACATCGAAACAAAACATACATGTAAGTATATCAAATAGAAGTAGCTGCATAATTTTACATGGAAATAACAAACATACAAACTTTAAAAAAATGGTATGTATTTATATTCGTGCACTACTTTCAGATACTATTACAGAGACAGCAAAATAAATAACATAGCAGAAAGGAAAACAATTACTAAATCACATGGGCTACACCTACAGTCAAAAAAGTGCATCAACAAAAAATATAAATTGGAAAGGTACCAGATATTATTCTAATGCATGCTATTGAAGGGCAACTACAAAAGATGATGTTGTAATTCATGTAAGAGTGAGCACAACCCACCCCTCAAATGTGACAAAATTAGAAATACGGAAGGTATTGCTAGGTATAAGAGAGGGAAGCTCTAGCTCCCAGGAACCCACAAGCAAAATCCTTAAAGATATACCGCCTAATGTCTATCACCTATACCACTTTAAAACGTTTAATTGCATGAACTGAAAAAGCCACCAGCGATACTTCTCATGCCCCTAGAAGGTACCAAGACATAGAATTAGCTGAACATTTAACAATAATCCATAATAAGTAACTTTACCTTTTATATGATGACCTAAAGATTGATCCCAACATTCTCTACTTCAAATAACTTATTAGAATTAAGCCATTGTCAAACCTGGGTGATGGATAGGACCTTTAAATGTGTCCTACTACCAAATAAACAAAGTACCACTTAGTATGAACTTTTGAACCTTATTAAACCTAAAACAAATAACTAATGCCCCCCAAAATAATCATAGACTTTGAAGAAGTCTTGATTTAAACCATTTAATTTTAAAAATGTACCCCCACACAGCAACTGCTGTTACTATCATTTTAATCAAAGTAAATGGAGACAACTCTAACAATCTGCTTCACTGTGATGTCGGTGGTCGGCCTGCTGACTGCCCGACAAGCATTCAGTGGTCCGACTGCCGAATTAGGATGGGACTGCTGTGCTGGCAGTTTGAAAGTGTTCTTTTACACTGCAGCTTGTGCTGCATCCCAGGAAAAGGAAGTGATGTGAGAGGGGGGCTGCACATGTTACCCCACTGCCAATTTGCAGTGGCCCACACAGGACAGGGGCCCTGTTTGGGCCTCCCAAAGTCCCTCTCCTACATCCTTTTCATTGTGGGCACACCGCCATGAACTGGCTGTGGGAAAGGGACATCGTAATCCAGAAAGCTGTGCCTGCCTTGGCACCACCACCATTCAGGGATTGTGATTCCGACTGCCGCCCCATCGGGATCTATGATCCCTGCAGAGGCAGTCTCTCCTCCGACCGCTTTAGCTCTGATTGCCGGTATTGAAATCCTGAGGCTAGACCACAGGGATGTCTGTCGGTCGGACTGCCACCAGTGGCCTGTTGGTGGTGGTCCAGCCGACATCGTAATGATCAATGAATCGGATACAGTTTCATGAATATATTGTACGACATAATATCAACTAAACAGAATGAGTGAGTGAAGAAACTCTTGTGTTTCATATGAAAGGAGCGCGTCCTTAGTGGTTGGTAGACCACATTGGGAATCAGTCTATGAAAAGGCACTGCCTGACACAGTGCGACAAGGATAGCGCCACTAAGAATTGAATCAATCAATTAATATTCAGGTGTGCACGAAGATAACATTGAAGTGATTTAATAATTTCCCAGTCAAACCGATCTTCCGGTGCACCCAACAATATCACTATGCAATTTGACGACATCGCACAGATTACCACCAAACAAGCCGAACTTCTGGCATTCTCACCAGAATCAGCCCAAGAAATCTATGAACTCATCCAGGAGACCAGAGCATTTAGCCCTAATGTTTCAACAACAGCTCAACTCTTCAGGCAATTTGAATTTCTAAGCAAGAAGGAAATTAATCAGAGGCTGCATGCCTAACAGTCCCGAATACAACACATTATCGTCTTTCAGCACGACTTTATGTTTTCCTTGCTATCATGTTAAATACTTTGACATAGTCGTACTGTGCTAAATGTTAAGGTCCTGTTTGTTTTCTTGTTATTTTTTGACAGGCCCCTGACGAAGGGTTAGCTCTCCTTAACCCGAAATGCATTGGGCATAATATGAACTGCTGAATTTTCATGAATGTAATGGATTTTTGGTAATACTCATGAACCACCATAAAAAGAAATGAACCATTAAAAGAACTTTCATGATCAATGAATCGGATACAGTTTCATGAATATATTGTACGACATAATATCAACTAAACAGAATGAGTGAGTGAAGAAACTCTTGTGTTTCATATGAAAGGAGCGCGTCCTTAGTGGTTGGTAGACCACATTGGGAATCAGTCTATGAAAAGGCACTGCCTGACACAGTGCGACAAGGATAGCGCCACTAAGAATTGAATCAATCAATTAATATTCAGGTGTGCACGAAGATAACATTGAAGTGATTTGATTATTTCCCAGTCAAACCGATCTTCCGGTGCACCCAACAATATCACTATGCAATTTGACGACATCGCACAGATTACCACCAAACAAGCCGAACTTCTGGCATTCTCACCAGAATCAGCCCAAGAAATCTATGAACTCATCCAGGAGACCAGAGCATTTAGCCCTAATGTTCAACAACAGCTCAACTCATCAGGCAATTTGAATTTCTCAGCAAGAAGGAAATTAATCAGAGGCTGCATGCCTAACAGTCCCGAATACAACACATTATCGTCTTTCAGCACGACTTTATGTTTTCCTTGCTATCATGTTAAATACTTTGACATAGTCGTACTGTGCTAAATGTTAAGGTCCTGTTTGTTTTCTTGTTATTTTTTGACAGGCCCCTGACGAAGGGTTAGCTCTCCTTAACCCGAAATGCATTGGGCATAATATAAACTGCTGAATTTTCATGAATGTAATGGATTTTTGGTAATACTCATAAACCACCATAAAAAGAAATGAACCATTAAAAGAACTTTCATGATCAATGAATCGGATACAGTTTCATGAATATATTGTACGACATAATATCAACTAAACAGAATGAGTGAGTGAAGAAACTCTTGTGTTTCATATGAAAGGAGCGCGTCCTTAGAGGTTGGTAGACCACATTGGGAATCAGTCTATGAAAAGGCACTGCCTGACACAGTGCGACAAGGATAGCGCCATTAAGAATTGAATCAATCAATTAATATTCAGGTGTGCACGAAGATAACATTGAAGTGAAAATATGTATACAAAATAATTGAGAAATTTTAAAAACCAATGGAAAAAATTGAAACATGTACAACATACCATATTGTTTAAATATTATATTCATTTTTGATTTAATAATAACAGCTCATTAAAAATTATTTTCATTTGACTGTATATACATTTCAATTTTTACGTTGAAATTCATATGTTCAAAAATGTATATAAATACATTAAATACACTTTAAAAACATAAGAAAAATGTGTTACATCTCTTTATTCTATAAAAACATGCAATTAATGATATTCTTGCTTAGAAACATGCAACTATTTTTTATTATATTTATAAACACCAACAACACAAATGGAATAACACAAACTGTTTTTACTACATACAAGTAAAATTAAAACAAAGGATTTCAGACAAAAATTATTAAATTAACTAATTACACTCAAACATAAACCATTTTTAAGAAAGTTTTGGACACTAAAAGGGTAACATTTAATATTCCCAATCCAAAGTAAACAAAGTTGGGGAAAGCCTCGAACACTAAAAGGTTGTCATTTACTATTGCCACTCGAACCTATACCAATTTCGGGAAGGTGTTGGACACTAAGGCCCTCATTACGATGTCGCCCAACACCGTTGCGGAATTGGGACCGACCGACTTCCGGTCGGCGGTCCTGACCACATTATTAGGATGCGACCGCACATGGTGGGGCCACACACTCCCGTTTCTCTATGGGAATTTGTGCTACAGTCGTAAATGGGCCGTAGCATAAACACCCATAGAGAAATTAGTGTTTTTGTTAATCCCTGCACCGCATGGCAGGGATTAACAGAGGGCACCATAGGTGCCCCCCAGGTCTCGAACCAGAGGCTGCTGTGGCAGGGGCCCCCAAAGTTGCTTTCCGACAGGCTTTTCATGTCATAAAGCCAGGCATGAAAAACCTGTCAGAAACCAACATCATAATTCCCACGGTGTAAATGCTGACCATAAGGGATAATGAGTGTCCTCTGACTGGCCGACGGGCTCAAGGAGCCCGTCGTAAGCCATTCAGTCAGACTTTCTGGTTTTCAAATCCGACAGCCTTCATCGTATTAAGGCTGTCGGATTTGAAAACCAATGATCGTAATTGGGCGTTTAAGTTTAACATTCACTATTCCCACTCCAATGTATACCACTTTGAAGAAGGCGTTTGACACTAAAGAGGTGAAAAATACTATTCCCCTTCCAATCTAAACCACTTTGGGGACTCTGTTGGACACTATAGATGTTACATTTACTATTCCCACTCCAAACTAAACCAATTTGGGTAAGGCATTAGACACTAAAATGATGTGATTTACTAATCCCACTCCAACCAATACCTATTTAGTGAAGGTGTTGGGCACTGAAAGTTTAGCATTTACTATTCCCACTCCAATCTATACCAATTTGAAGTAGGTGTTGATCACTGAAGGTGAAAAATGTAATTCCCACTCCAATCTAAACAAATTTGGGGACTGTGTTGGACACTAAAAGGGTGTCATTTACTACTCCAACCTATACAAATATAGGGAAGGTGATGGACACTAAAAGGTTAACGTTTACTATTGGTTAATCAAAGAGAATTAGCTATGTCTGTGTGCTAAGTGTCTACATGGGAAACCATTTGGTTTAGTATGAAGGCCCTCACCCACCAACCTAGTTGGTGGCATGCTTCATCATCAGGCCCCACCCGAGGCACCGAGTGTGCCTCAGGTATGCTGCGACGCCAGATTACTGTGGAGCGGGTTTTTTGGAAGGTGAGTGTGCTCTGCTGTGCAGGTGTGTTGCGAGAGATTTTAAAATTCTGTCCTTGGGGTCCCTAATGGTTACTTTATTGGTGGGCCCCAGGCAGAGGTTAAAAACAAAGGCTTGGGATGTGTAGGGGTTGACTTATTGTCTCCCACATCCAGTGTGGTGGACTAGTTTCAGCCAGGCCTTTTTTATTAAACTGGCTTTCTTCAGGACCTATGTGTGGGGGTGTTGCAGGGATCTATGTGATTATCAGTGCCCTGTATGTGAAGCATGCGCTAAGGTGCTGATATATGTAAGAGGTATTTCCTCTCAGGTTGTACCTGTAAAGGGAAAAAGGACAAACAAGAGACACATAAAGTTAAAAAATGCAAAATTGTCAACCACGCACATGGGTTGGTTAGCGCCTGGTGTCTAGACGTGTGAGCGAATAAGGCGGGCGTGTAGGCGCTTACGACGGAACGTGGCAATTGGCAGTTTGGTATATGTGCTACAGGTGCTAGTACCTAGATGCGTAAAATCAATGTGCACATTATCTACAAGTAGGATGTTTACTCCTGTCTACAGAGGACAAAGCTCCCTGGACCACGCTGCAGCATGTGACCTCCCCTCCTTTTTAGACATTGCCTTTTTTCTCCCTTTTCTCCACTTCCAGAGTGCTATTAAGTCCTGACCCTCTGGCGGAAGTCCAGGGAGCTTTGTCCTCTGAAGACAGGAGTAAGCATTCTACTTGTAGATAATTTGGAATGCCATTTAACTTTTCCCACTCCAATCTAACCCAATTTAGAGAAGGTGTTGGACACTAAAAGGGTGACATTTACTATTCCCTCTCCAATGTAACCATTTTGGGGGAAGGTGCTGGACTCTATAGGAGTGACATTTACTAATCCCACTTTAATCTTACTATACTGGGGGAGGGTATTGGACACTAAAGGGATGACACTTACTATTCCCACTCCAATCTAACCATTTTGTGTGAAGGTGTTAGATGCTAAAGGGTGACTTTTACTATTCTCACTCCAATCTACCCATATTGTGTGAAGGTGTAATACACTTAAAGTGTAAACTTTACTTTTCCCACTACATTTTAATAATATTTGAGGAAGGTGTTGGACACTAATGGGGTGACATTTACTATTC
Organism: Lissotriton helveticus; assembly: GCF_964261635.1. Classification (NCBI taxonomy): domain Eukaryota; kingdom Metazoa; phylum Chordata; class Amphibia; order Caudata; family Salamandridae; genus Lissotriton; species Lissotriton helveticus. Next base: position 1,824,670,229 of record NC_136067.1, read on the forward strand.
CCTCTCCAATCTAACCATATTGGGGGAAGGTGATGGGCACTAAATGGATGGCATTTACAATTCCCACTCCATTTTAATCCTATTTTACGAAGGTGCTGGATGGTAAAGAGGTGACATTTACTATTTCCACTGTCATGTTTTTCTTCATCAGAGTGGAGAAATTCTTACTTTAAATAGACATCTAACTTTAAATATGCACATATTAAAATATAGGTTTATGTTGTCTTTTTGACATTTAAATGTTAGCTTGCCAAATGTCAGTACATGAATTTGTCTGAAGCATTATCCAGTTTCTTAGCTTTCTTAAGTGGTATGGCCTGCACTCTTGCTGTTTTTTCTTCTTGAAAAAATAAACATATACGCTTTATTTACTCATGATGTCCTATTTGGTCATTTTTGGACTGGTCCTTAATGCTTGAAGGAGGGAGGATCGGCTGAATTGCAAAAAGTTCTTATTAATAATTTCAAGGAAGAAATGTAAAAATCACATTTTCTCTCTTCTGTAGAATTATTTGACTAGAATATTGAATGTTTAACCCTTGAGCTGCTGAGGCTTTTTTGGCTCCATCACTTAGCCCTTTCTTATGTTTGGGGCACTTTCTGCTTAACACTTCATATATTTTGTTCCACAAAATAAATGCAGGCCAAATGTCCGTCCTTTTTTTCCCACATGTTGGGGAATTTAAAGATACCAAGTCTTTGCAGATTCCTTTGGTGGGAACAGAGAAAATGCCAATAATTTAACAGCTTTTGTTTTGAAAACTGGGTAAAAACTGTACTGCAAGAACGCTTAAGTGTTTTTTGCTAAAAATGGCATTGTCAAATTGTGCTAAGATCACCATTCTCCCAGCTTCCAGGAACAAGCAAAGCTGTAAATAAAACATAATTTTTTACCACAGTATCTGCATTTCTCTAAGTGGTAGTCACTTTTTCAATTTTTGTGGTTTTTACCTACTTGCGGTTTTTAATGGAGACAGGTACCCTTTGGTGAACCCATGGAAAGCTATACATTTCTGAAAATTGGATTCAAATTCAGGAAGAGGTAATTTGTGTAGGCTGCTGATTGTTTATGATGTATGCGATTTTATTGTAAATAGTTTATTTTTAAATCATTTATTGAAATATTTTCTGTTACTTTTTATTCGTGTGCCGAGTCCTCTATATCAAGTGATACAACTGTTTCCCATCTAGGCCCATTTTTTTGCCTCACCTTCTCCCACCCCATCTATCCGGTAAAATCCACTAATGTGAGTTCTAATTAGAAATTGTATTAATTTATGGAGTGTATCTAGAATGGTATGAATTCCTCATGTATGTCTGTTATTTTGTGATTTGTGTATACTTTTTATGGTCCTAGTGACCGAAATAAAGGTTTGTGAAACGAAAAAAAAAAAATGAAAATAAGTAGGAAAAATAGAAATAAGTGAACACCATCAACTGATCTGCAGCTCATTATGATATTTCATTGTGGACTGGCCATGCAGCAATTCTGATGTTAAAATCTAAAGAATGAAAAATGGGTTTGAAGGAAACCCATGTATTTGTGAAATGCACCAAAGATACTGAGTTTAGGAGGATTGGTTATTTGTACAACTCTGAATTTGAGGTACCCGTAGTATAATGTGATTCAGAGGGCATTTTGCAAAATGTGTGCTTTCTTTCACACTGGCTTACATTTAGAATAAAAAAAATTGAGAGAAATTCAATTGATAAAAACAAATGTTCTACTATTCTATATTTCCACACTTCTCTTAATAAAAACGATTCCCTACTTGTGTAGATGGGTATACTATCACCCATGACAGGAAAGGCCTCAAAACACAAAGTGGAGACATCAAAATGTTTGCCTTGCAAATAACCCATTTTGGCAATGTGGGTAGCTGCTGTATTCTGACCACCATCATTCACCGAAACCTACGAGTCATTTCTGAAAACTAGGCAACAAGGAGAGTCCAGAGACTTGTGTCTCGTTTGGATCCCATGAGGTTTTCATACCCAGAATGCCATGCAGATCTCAAACCTAGGCTAAAAGCACACATTTTTCCTCATATTTCTGTGAGGGCAAATTCCAAAATCTGTGGAGATCCACATCATTCCTACCACCTAGCATTCCCACACTGCTCCCAATAAAAACAGTACAGTTGGTTTTGTCATGCTGCCAAACTATTGTGGCTGTATATCGATTAACATTATGTCTGCAAAGGAAAATATAAATATGTAAGCACATATTTACTATTCTTAATTCTATCTTCAAGGCACATACATGTGGAGCTAAGAATATTAAATCCATTCTCAGCTATGTAGATTTACATCGACAATGTTGTGATAGTCGATGTTTTGCCCATGTTATTTTGGCAGGACAGTATTTTTCTCCTCGATATTTCAACATACAGCTGTAGATGATATTGTATTATTACATTGAATTTTTAATGTCATCCTGCCAAAATATCATGACCAAAATATTGACTACCAAAATAGCTTCAAGTTAAGTGTATATATAGGTATGTATAGAATTACTATTCTTAACTCAATATACGTATAGCCTGATAAGCTATACATGTCTTTAAGGTATGTACATGCGGGGTCATGAATAATAATCTATGCATACGATTCACACTTACCTTCACTATATTGTGGTAGTGATATTTTAACCCCAATATTTTGGAAGGTCAATGTTTTTCTCCCCAATATTCTGATACGTGGCCACATCATGATGGGCATTCTGGCCCCTGTCTCTGCCTTGCTCTGTTTAAAGTTCAAGCATTAACTCAGAGAAATTCCAAATGATATGTTTCCACCTTAGACAACTCTCATGAAAAAAATAAAATAAGCGCTGGACCCATCATGAAACAGCCCCTGTAGAGTTGAGCCTGCTCTATATTCTAGATTGAAAATGCTATTTCCGAGGTCCCATTTGCAGGTGGTTTGGCCAACACATTGTCTTCTGCTTTTGCAGTGGTATGTTTATGAGAAATTGTCGAACCTGCGGTTCATCTTCCAGAACAAAGGCAGTGACTTTTGCTTCTATTAGTATACCTGACATTTGCAAAGATGATAATTTGGGTCGCCGTATACCGTCGCAAAGTACCGTTTTGTGGATACCTTTACAGTGGCAGAAGCCACGCTTCTACAATCAGTATTATAAGATAATTTATTTTATTTTAAAGAAAAATGCTCACCTCAGCATCCAGCAGGCTTTGTTGATGTTTATTGGGAAATATTCGATCACTTGACTTACAAAGACTGGCTTCAAATGTATATTGTTGGTACAGGCTGTTTGAAATTTTACAAAGCCCCGTACCCTCTGATTTTAAAAAGTGTTCATGAATGTAATGCCTTACACGAGCAGCTAAAATCTGGATTCTAATGTTTGAATTTGATTTCATGACTTTAGGTAAAGGCGGACACGGTTCATCATCTGAAAGTGAAGATGAAGCTGTAGGCAAATACCAGGAAGCGTTGACTAGAGTACAGGGTTCCAAAGCAACCACAGACAAACAAGCAAATTATACGTGGGAAACCAGACAGAAATATAGTCCACTGTCTGCAGAGTACGATGGATATAGCAGCGAAGCCTCAACTGATGAAGGTAAGATGATTTAAGTTTCAACTTTTAAAGTAAGAAATGAACAGCGGCTTTATCTCAACGGCAAAATTAGCGTAAGTTCCCCACAAGAGAACATCAGTCGCCTACATAGCACAACAAAGTTCATATGTTTAGAATAATTCTCCTCAGGTTGAAGGTAACTGTAAATCACTCTGTTTGTTCTGCATATCGATGTGCCATATGATGAGGTAGATAGCAGGGAATAAAACATTTATTACAATACCAAAGAAGGATTCGCAGGACTCAGAGCCAGATGCACTATTCATTTATTGGTCGAAAACCCTGCGATTTGCTAAATCACAGGGATTGAGACCAATAAATGGCCTCTTGGAATGTACTAACCCCTTTTTGTGATACGGTAACAGGTTACAACAACTTTGACACCCAACCCACCTCTCTCAGCCTTGACAACCTCAATCGCCCGGAAACACCAGCCGACCTATCACCACGTTGTCTGAACTTAACACTCAGATCACCGCAGCCGTCATGTCGTCCATCCACTCCGGGGCAGCCACCAACCCCTGCCCCCACCATCTTTTCGACCTCAGGATCAACCCATTCAGCACGGTTCTCACCAGCATCCTCAACACTGCCATCTCCACAGCAACCTTCCTTGAAATATGGAAACATGCAAAGGTCAGACCCCTCCTAAAGAAACCCTCTGCCGACACCACCGACCTCAAAAACAACCAACTGATCTCCTTGCTCCCTACCCAGCCAAAGGACTTGAGAAAGCCATCAACCAACAGCTGGCCGAATACCTGGAACACAACCCTCCTTGATGCCTCACTATGGCCATATGGTGGGGACACCATCCCGCTATTTAGTGCCCTATGAGACCCTGCGACTGCCGCCCCACGCTGCCGATCATGGAATGGACGCCTCAATCACTATTTCCGAGGCACCAGGGAAATGGATGGTGCGGTCAAAAGGTCCCTGCTCATTCAAAATTGAGATGCTGAGCTGTACGAACGGTTCAAGACGCTGCCTGACATGGGCGAAGATGACGAATTTCATGCAGGGGCAAGGGTTTTCAATAAACACTTTGATTCCGAGATCAACCCGGACTGCAAACGTTTCAAGCTGCTCCAAGCCCTGCAGTCCGACAATGAGTCCATCGAAGTGTTCTTTACAAGGCTGAGGAAGCTAGCGAGCATGTGTACCTTCCACCACCAAGGGGAAGAGATCCGGGCCCAGTTCATCCAAGCGTGTCGGTCTGATATGCTCCACAGGCTGGTCCTTAGACAGGTAAGTTTATCCCTGGATTACATTTTCATAGTGGCTAAGTTCCATGAGCTATCAAACTCAAGGGTGGAAGAATTGGAAGCAGCCCTCAACAAATACACGTCCATGCTGTGTTCTTCCAGACCTATTGCCATTAAAAAAGAGAGGGTGGATGCCCTACAAAAATTCCCAGGCCTGCCAAGCCCACCACTGCGACTGCCCTCCAGTGCACCCTGCGGAAATTACAGGCTGGAGCACTCGACACTGGGCGTATGCTTCGCAAACTGCAAGACCTGCTCCAGATGTGGCAAAACCAATCACTTTGCCAAGGTGTGCCGCTTTGAGAGGTTGAGGACCATCTTCGGAAAATCATGGGCAACACCCATAGCCCTCAAACACCTGTTGCTGGATGACACACCAGATATGGAGTGCGCACGAGTCGAACGTCAATGCGGACGATGAAAAGGAGGAGGTGTTTGTGGTGTCATTTGCTGGATGCGCGGAACACAGGCGGCTGTTGCTTCCCATGTGCACCATCAAGGTCGTGAACACGACATTGAGAGGCCTCATAGACATGGGGTATCAGTAAATGTGATGGACTCGGAACAGTACGAACTCCTCATGCCATGCCCTCCTCTCGCCCCTACCAAAAGCGAAAATCTACACGTATGGGGAACAAAACCCATGCCGTTGAGGGGAGTGAGCGCAGTGGATGTGACCAATGACAAGCAGACAACCCAGGCCTAGTTCCATGTCTCTTAGGGCTATTAAGCTGCCACACTGCTGAAGGTCTGGAGTTGGTGTTCTTTGAAAACCAGATCCATCTTGGCAGAATTCCCGCAACTGTTCAAAGTTTTGGATAAGCTAAAACATAAGCTGTTTAAACTGCACAGTGACTTATCCTTCAAGCCAATCCCCTTGCGCCATAAGAGAATCTCCTTCCATCTGAGGCCCCAAGTGGAACGATACAGGTGACATTGTGTCAGATCTCAACGGGGCCAAGTGGTTCTTCAAGCTTGACCTTAATTCCAGATACCACCAACTGGAGCTGGCCTCCCACAGCAGGTACATCATGACCTTCTCCATGCACATGGATCTGAGGTGATACAAGAGGCTGAGTTTTGGCGTTTCCTCAGCAGCGGAGATCTTCCAAAAGTCCCTCAAGGAGATGCAGTCCGGCCTGATGAGCGTCTTTAACTTCAGCAACGACATTTTGATATTCTCGGGTAGCCTTGAAGAACACCATGTGCGACTTCGAGACACACCTCGCCGCTTGTCGGACAATGGCCTCACCCTCAACAAAGTCAAGTGTTCAGTCTACCAGGAGTTGATTGAGTTCTTTGGGTACATATTCTCCCATGAGGGCATCCATGTAGATTTGAAGAAGGCCATAGCCATATAAACCGTGCACAGCCCCAGGAACCCGACGGAGGTCCCCAGCTTTCTTGGGCTGGCCACCTATTGTGGATGTTTTATACCCAACCTGGCCTCTCTATATGAACCACTGAGGGCTCTCACATGCACCAGTGTGGGGGAACAACCTTTACAACGAAGGTTTTACAACGCGGTACTGTTACCACGCAAATTTTACAACGCAAGTCGTTACAACGACTTGCGCTGGGGGGCGCTTCAGAATAGTAAATAGTTTAATTTACTATCCAACTCCTTCCCTACTATCCACGGGGACTGGAGTTGGAATAGTAAATTAAAATATTTACTATCCAGCGCCCCCGACGCAAGTCGTTGTAATGACTTGCGTTGTAAAAGTTGCGTAGTAACGGCACGCGTTGTAAAAGTACGCGTTGTAACGTCGTACATCCACCAGTGTGTCATGGAACTGGAGCCCACAAGCCACCAAAGCTTTCGAAGCAAACCTGGCTGTTCGAGCAGTAGCGGACCCCCCCTCCCCAAGCGCCTTGAGACCCTCCGGGTGAGTAGCGCGCTATACAAATGCTTTGATTGATTGATTGATTGAAGGAGGGTTTCATGGACAAAACCACCATGGCCCTGTTGGCTTAGAAGCTGTGTTCATGCAGGAAAACACAAACAAGGACTGGCTGCCCGTAGCTTACATCAGCAGGGCGCTCTCGGAAACAGAAATGAGATATGCCCAGATCGAGAGAGAGGTTCTGGCAATCAATTGGGCCTGCCAACACTTCCACCTCTACCTATATGGCCATGAGTTCAGGGTGGTGACTGACCACAAACTGCTTGTCCCTCTGTTTCGCTGGAACCACACGCCTAGATCCCCCCAGGATAGAACGATGGGTGGTGCAATTGCAAGCGTACAGGTTCGTCATTGCCTACGGCCCTGCTGCCAACAACCAGGCCGAATATCTGTTCCGCTACCCTTTGTAGACAGAAGCCGATCAGCTGGACCAGGAAGAAGAGTGCATCAAGGAATTCATCAGGATGGTCATCCAAGAAGCCTGCCCAAAGGCCCTGACTCTAAAAGAACCTGGGGAAGCCACCACCCGGGATGAGAACCTGGCAAGAACCTGGCAAGGGTCAAACAAGGGTAAGCCCAAAGGAAATGGCAACTTCCTTGATCGCTCCTGGTTGCTAACCACAGATGACAAGCTTGCATGGCAACAGCTGTGGAGGGTCTGCCACAAGCTCATTTAAGGGCTGCATGGAATACTGCTCCGTGGCTAGCTGATCATGGTCCAGAGAGAACTGTGGATTCAGATAGCCAACTTCGCCCACGTAGGGCACCAAGGCGCAGGGAAGACCAACTCTCAGCTCCAAAACCACGTGTGGTTCCCCGGGCTGGATACCCTGGTTGATGAAACAGTGCGCCAATGCCATTCTTGTGCCATTAAAGGTGGAGAGCAGCTGCCTGCCCCAGTCATCACTGAAGAACTTAGCCAGGAACCATGGACAAAGATAAGCATGGATTTCACAAGTTTCCTAAATGGCCGGGGCACTGTTGTAATGATGGACTCACAATCAAAATTCCTAGTTGTGGAGGTGGTGTCATCCATAGCATTTCCTCAAGCCAAGGCAGTGCTGGATAAGACCTTTGCAATGCTAGGCCGTCCGGAGGAGATTAAGTCAAAAAATGCGCCCCCATTTCAAAACCACAAGTTCCAGGAGTACCTCACCTCTCTCACCATTAGGCACAGGAAAATCACACCGCAGTGGCACCAGGTGAATGGAGAAGTGGAGCGCTTCATACGGACACTCAACCTGGCCCTCTGGGTAGGAGTAGAACAAGGGGAGGAAGCAGTGGACTGCATGCACTAGTTCCATAACGCCTATCACCAACCCACGCAGGGCACCACCAACTGTGCCCCTGCTCATCTGCTGTATTCGAAGCCCACATGAGACAATATCCCCTCCAGTTCCAGTTGGTCCGCTGCTGTTTTCAACAGCGAGGCCACGCAGGCGAGGAAGGAATCCACTAACCGGAAGGCAAGCCTGAGTCTGAGAGCACAACCTTCCTTGCTACAAGCGGGCGACTACGTCATTATCAAAAAGAGGTACCCCAGATGGAAGTTCCCAACACTCTACTAACTAGAGGTGTGGAGAATCGTTGCGGCCAATGGCACCATGATCTCTGCACAACAGGGTAAAACCTTATTTTTTTAAGCTGTATTTCATTCAAATTTTTGTTGGCAGCTCTGTAAAGGATTAATTATCTGACATATAATAAAGACATACACGTACCAGTGAGATATAAAATACGCATGTGGAAATATTCATTTGTCCGAAGGTATTCTAAGACATCAAGAAATAGAACCTAGACCTTGAGTTGTATATCACACAGTAACATATTAGTGTCTAATTGGTCGTCAAGAAACAACAGAGAAAATATTCCAAGTACCCTTCAATTTCTGACTCATGCTCCATGGGACGATCGCCATCAACTTGAAACATACCCAACAGTTGGGCCCACTGCTTTTTAGCCTCAGACGCTCCCTCATCAGTGTGTGATAATCACATGTGTTGTTCTTCCGCAGCCCCCCCACTCCATCAGGTCTCTCAGTCAATGAGTCACCAACCAGGCCTTCACCCCCATCCATCCAATAGCCACCGCCTCTTCGCTAATAGTAAGGCCAGCTGGGCTGGTCTATAGGCAATCTTACGACCGCTAGGGCACACCACTAATCCCAGGAGAAAGGCAAGCAGAGTTAGTTGGACCCCATACCTGTGGTCGCTTCTATGTGGGGTACCACAAGTATCCAGTAGAATTGAACCGGAGCACACTCCCAGGCTAAGTGTAAAAAGGTAGCTCCAACCACCCCACAACGCACACAGGCAGTGGTCCTCATGGGGTCCATTATGTTGAGGCTATATGGCATGACATATGTGAAGAAAATAGAAATGCAAGAGTTTAAACTGGTTGTTACAGGATACAGAACAAAGAAGGTTCAATCCCATCTCCTAGTCTGTATCTGAGATGGGCACTCCCATATCTCTTTCTCAAGCTCTCAGCCCAGGGTACTGTCACGGTTACATATCACTTCTAAGGCCTTTGTAAAAATGGGTAATGAGATGGGACCCCTCTCTCAACCCAACAAAGCCATCAAGGACATGCGATGCATGAGGGGCCGCTGGGAAATCCACCCAGTGCTCTTTAGTCACGCTCACCAGCTTGGCATAATGAAGAAAATGACCTGGGCCCATCCAAAAGAAGTCCTGTACATCTTGGAATGATATAAAAGTGTCCCCAGGCTAAAGGTCACCTGCAGCCAGACACCCCCCTCCCACCACTGTTCCACAAATATGGTGGAGTCAATGCTTCTGAAGAGCGCCAGATCCCACAGCTTTAGTTCCCTACTGGAAGGAGCCCTGCAAATTATTTTCTGGACCACTTTTTCTCATATAAAATACCACAAAGAAGGGAGTGCCGTATTCAGTAATCAGTATTTGCAAATGCAAATTTGTTCCCAACTGATTCAATAATAAATACAGATTTCCTTGAATCCACAGATCCCCAATTTATTGCACGTCACTTCAGGATAGTTTTTCCACAACGATTATGTCAGTTCATCAATATTAATTGACAAGCTTGTAGCAGTTCATCAACAGAAGTCCCTTTTAAATTCAGCCAGCGCGTTTCGTCCAACGTAGGACATCATCAGGGCTATAGTTCAGTGCTGGCCCACTGGATATTGAGGGCGGGACAGAGGACTTTTTGACACGCCCAGGACTCCCAAAGTTACAGAGAGTGGCCATGCTAGAGTTGGAAGAGGAACTCTCTGTGGAGGAGGTGGGTGTTGCCATTAAGACACTAAACAAGTCTAAGGTCAAGCTTGTAGTAGTAGGAAGACCTAATGAAATACGGTGCTCATGACATTTTGGAAACCATTATTTTAGATCAAAATCAAAATCAGAACCTTTTGCGTGATAGGTAGACGTTACACAGAAAGAACACTGAACTATAGCACTGATGACGTCCTACGTTGGACGAAACGCGTTGGCTGAATTTCTTAGGAACTTCTGTTGATGAACTGCTACAAGCTTGACCTTAGACTTGTTTAGTGTCTTAATGGCAACACCCACCTCCTCCACAGAGAGTTCCTCTTCCAACTCTGGCATAGCCGCCCTCTGTAACTTTGGGAGTCCTGCGCGGGTCAAAAAGTCCTCCGTCCCGCCCTCAATATCTAGTGGGCCAGCACTATAAACTTGTTGTCAGTATATCTCTTCTACAGGAGTGTAAGTGGCCCTGCACATCTCATATGAAGACAATGGGGGGTTATCTCTGTCTCTCTCCTAACAATCCATGTCAGGAGTTGTGCCACAACTGCCGGTAGGTTTTTCGACTTTTTTTGTCCAAAGTGTCCCAGAGGGAGCACACCCCCCTATGAGCCACCAGCACATCCGCGCACCCCTCAGCCGTAAATTCCTCCTGTTTCTGAAGGTTTTGCTAATCAGTCCCCTTGGGTCTTTAAATTTGCTATAAGACTTCTATGCACTCCACAGACAGTGCTAATACATTCCCCCCTTATGACAGCCTTTAAAGCCTACCACTTAATGGACCTGTTATCCATCATTCCCCAATTCTTAATAGTGTAAGCGTCTATGACAACCCGTAAATCCTCCCTGCACATGGGATCCTTTAACAAGTCAGAGGACTTACGCAATGTTCTGCACCCATCCAGCTTCCTACCCCAGTCCAGTGTTAACAGAGTCTAGACACGATCAGACAAAAACCGGACCATGTGTGTCACAGTGCTGATCTGGGAGTGATCCATCCACCCACCAAGAAATGGTCCAACCGGCTATGAGTATTATTACTCTCGGTCCTCTGGGTGCAAAAGGCGCCAGCCATCCAACAGCCCCAAATTCTGCATCACCCTTTCCAGAGCGCTCATCATTAAGAGTTTGGTACCATCCCTGGGAGGGTAGTGGTCTCCCGCATCATCCAGAACACAATTGAAATCAACCGCCCATATGATGGGGGTTCCCACACTATCCGATAACATATCCTGCAACCCCTCAAAAAAAAGAACTGTCATCTATGTTGGGGGCATATGAATTGAGCAATGTAATCCCTTTCTAGAGAACCTTGAATCAGAAAATACCTCCACTTTACATTTGCCTCACTGTAGGCAAGCCGAAAAGGGATACCTGGGCCCACCCAAATGGCCACTCCTCTGGTGTAAGAGGTGTAAGAAGCAGAGAACACCTGACCCCTCCATTTTCTTGGCAATTTGTGTGCATCAGCAGTCTCAAGGTGCGTCTCTTGTAGAAAAGCAATCAAAGTTTTATGGTGCCCGCGTAAGGAATGGACCCTGTAGCGTTTGGAGTAATCACAGAGCCCCCGGACATTCCATGTAACAATGTTGATTTGGTCAGTCATACTCACTGTAGGTGTTCCCTCTCATCTCTCACCACCCAGAATAACAAACAAGAGGGCTGGAAAGCCAATAACACTTCAAACTGTTGTAAAACATGAATCATAACAACAAAACACTGTTGACCCCCAACCGAGGGATGCAGTAGACTTCCCCCTGGATACACAGTGTAATAACAGACATTCCCACAGCAGATCCAAAATGGTCTCACTGTCGGGCCTACAAACTAACCCCATCTCTCAAAACTTTACCTACCACATATGTGGAGAGGCTACCCAGCAATTCACATCCCGCCCTTCATTGAAAAACAGCCCTCACAAGAGACAGACCGTGCCTGTGAGCGTAGTCACATTCCAAAGACCCTCAGCTATTCCCAACCCCCCCACATACCCACTTGTGGTATAGCACAGAGTAAATGTAAGGCGACCTCCCCCTGCAAAGGAACAAACAGAGAATTAAACAGTCAGCAGACATGTAACATTCTCTTTCTTTAGTTCTGATTTATGTTCTAGTCGCTTCGCTTCCTTCCTCAGAATCCGGTCTTCCTCCGGACGCGTTGCCACTCCCCCAGCCCCGGGCTGCCGCCCCTTGAGGGCCAGGGCCATGGTACCATCCTCCTGTATCTCCACCCTAACAGTCCACCTAACAGGAGCAGTTGACTCTGGGGGTCAAAGAGAGCCAGATTTCGAGCTTGTATCCCCTCTCACGCCGGGACCTGTCGGTGGCCACCCACTTCATGTCTCAGATGTCCAGGAGCCCTTGCGTTCTCTAGGTACTTTGTCCCACACATCTACCCAACACCAAATACCATCAGGAAATCAAAAAAGTGTGATTTACCCCCTGACAGCACTCTCCGGTGGGCTGAGTATAGCACCATGTAATGGAGTCCCAGGGAACGTAATTTAGCTTTGACTTCCAGAGATGTCTTTTGGCTCCTTGGACCTTATTTGTATAGTCTGGATAGATGGAGATCTTCTGATTCTCATATTTGGCAGCTTCGGTGTCTCTGGCCGCCCTGAGGATGCTGTCCCGATCTTTGTAGTTTAAGATGTGAGCAATAATAGCCCTTGGGTAGGCCCCAGGCAGCAGTGGTGCCACCAACGTGCCATGTGGCCTCCAAAAATGAACCGGGGGACAATAGATTGGGCTGTAAAGTGTCCTTGATCCAGGTCTCAACGATCCGCTCACAGTTTGCCCCTCAGCCCGCTCCAGGAATCCCAGGAGATGCACATTGTTGCTGCAGAGAATGACCCTCCACATCCTTCACCCTTGCCTCCACACTCCAGAACAGTACTTGACTGTGGCAACTTGCTTTTTAAATGTGGCCACCTCTGCTTGCAACTCATCAATGGAGCCCTCTGACAAGCGAACCTTATTGGAGACCTTGTGTAGGCCAGTGCGCAGAAGATTAACCTCAAGGGCAGCAGTCTTAATTTTATATTCTAGGGCTAGCCGGTAACCCTGAAGGGCCTCCAGCAGCTTAGCCCGCATGTGCTCCTCCATTTATTGACAAGTATCCTCACTCACCCTGCCAGGCATTGCCCTGTACAGCACTGCAAGGCAGAGGTGGTGGTCATGTTGTGATCCATGGTGTTGCCCTGATGGCACCCTGCCTGTCTGTTCCTTCCCATGGGTGCTGTAAGGTGCAGGAATACCACTCCAAGAAGGGAAAGGGGGAGCGCCGGGCAACACAGCTCATTACCAGTGAGTCGCCTCTCAACAAGGGGCGCCGGGTTCCAAGCGCCGCCAAATCTTCACTTACCCCCCTCATTATAATCAGTGGAGTCAAATATGGGCAATCCAACCCCAAATCCAAAGCGGGACCCCCCACGGACCACCATTAAGCCCCGTGTCTTGCAGGCCACCGGGATCTTCCACCTGCCAGCACTCACCACATCGGTCCTTGGGGAAACTCAATAAATTGCTGCCTGTCACCTCAGGCACAACACAGACTCCTTCAGGGATGCTGGATACTCGGGCCTCAGGCTTTTGCCTCCACTCCAGTAGGCCGCCTCTCTCTCCTGTGTCATTGAGGCCCCCACACCGCCAGTCCAAATCAGCTGCTTCCATAGTTGCAGACGGGAGGGGGGTCCACCTCGCCCCCAGAGACGTTTTAATGCATGGGCAAAGTGGGCTCTGGCCCAGGGCCCCAACCTTCCAGGAGCCCCCTGACAGAGTCAGCTCTGTTCTCCAGAGTTTTGCCCTAATGACCTTGAATATTTTTTAAACAGATTGTTTTAAATACTGTTTTCCTTTAATCTATTTTTTATGTACCTGATGTGTGAGAGTCTAGTACTGCCATTTTGCAGAGAAATGTTGTGTTTTGCTTCATGCAATATACATAAAAAAGAGTTTATTTTACATCAAAACAAGGACTAACATAAGTAATGGGAGGGCATGACAGAGATCATTTGCAGTAATATTGGCGAGCTGCTGCTGTGTTACAATATTCAGTATTTCTGACGTATTTGTAGGTGCAAAAGTGATGCATTGTTAGGGTGTGTCTGAAAATAGACGCAACTCCAGTAATGTGTCCTTTCACATGGGGCAAGCCCCATGTGAAAGGGCCTGCATTAGTCTTATGCCTGCTGTGGGGCAGGTGTAAGATATTGATACAATGGCGTCCTAGAAGTGGCGCACTGAGTTCTCCTAGATTTGAATGCACCACTTCTACAAGGCTTTTTGCGGGGGAACGCCCACCCTGCATACATTATACCTGGCGCAGGTATAATGTGGTGCTGGGATTTACAAAGTGACGCATCTGCCTAGATGCGTCACTTTGTAAATAGGGCTCAACATGGCACATGTTTTACGCAGCCGGTGCGTCACAAAAAGTGACACACCAGCGACATAAAAGTGAAGCAAGGCCTCATAAATAAGGCCCTTAGACAGCTCCGGTGAGGAATGACTGAGGGCATCTGCTAACATCGGGATGGATATTTTAGGGAACGTTCCATAATTAGGGACCCAATGCCCTGCTTTAGCCCGATGGGCTGTGGCAGAGTTGGTAATGACAAATTTTAATAGTAGGTGGTCAGACCAGGTAATGGGAAGAGGTAGGCTTACTGATATGTCAAAGTTGTGAAAGATTTGGTCTAGGGTATGGCCCTTCTCACGGGTGGCCGAAAAATAGATGGAAACATTTTGCAGGCCTGCAGCGTCTCCATCAAGGAAATTGTTTGAGGGTATTTTCCATTGTCCATATGTATATAGAAATCTCCCAGAATGAGGCAGTTTTTGAATTCTAAGTCCATGGAGGTGATGGCTGCATTAAGCGAAGTAATACAATTTCCAATTGCGCCAGGAGGTCTATAAATCAGAAAACCAGCTATGCTATGATGGGAGGGATAAGGTACAGCGGATGCCTGAGGATTCTGCGCCCTCGATGTTTTCCATCGGGATGGGAGCGCAGTCTCGTTTTTGATTGTAAATTATGGCACACCAACCGCCCTTCCCACTCGGTCGGTCTCTCCTAAGGATTTTATAACCCATGGGGTTGGCCGAGGTGATAGTAGGGTTTGAGGCTTAAAGCAACAATCTAAAAGGGTGGCCTTTAAGTCCTCTGTTTACTTATTTGCGTGGGAGGTTCTTAGGTATGAGTTTCCTGGGCTGGAGGAGAGACCAGTTGCACTTATTGCATCGACAGTCTACCTCCAAGCTCGGATCAGCCGCTGTACACTGACATAATGGTATTTGTTGCCGCCTAAAGCTAAGAAGTTTTTCCTTATTGTAATATAGTGGAAGAAACTCACCGGATGGGAACTGGGCAATATGGCCGGCGCCATACGCCTCCGGGCACAGACGGGCTTGACTTTGGCGCGGCGCGTCCTTTTACATCGAGAATATGTAGGCTAATGCCTATTATGCAAACTGGATCGCTAACGCAGCTGAGGAAGCAGAAAATGCGTGGGCGGAAGTGAGGAGCCTGATAGTAGCCCCGGCCCTCCACACAATCGGTGTATCAGCAGTGGCGGACCAGTACTGGAAGAAAAGTGAGATGCCAATCGGAGCAGCTAAGGAGGTTTAGGCAAACAGAATAAAGTAAAGTGCAAGTGCGCGTAGGTAGGAGAAATTGTTAAAAAGTACAGAGTAATTCAGCCACACACATACAATTTAAAAAGTATTAAAAACCTAGTAGAAGGGCAGGAATCACTAAATCCTACCGCTGTCAGCTGCAGGTGTCAATTTACATCGGAAATATATAGGCTAATGCCGATAATGCAAACTGGATCGCTAATGCAGCTGAGGAAGCGGAAACGGCGTGGGAAACAGGGGCTCAAATTGGACCATAAATTCAAAGCTGTTCTGAACAGGGGCCGCCAAAATATATTCGGCCCAGGGCCCCCAAAATCCTTAAGATATCCCTGCTTGCCCCATCAGGAGCAGAAGCAGGGCAGCAGGGCCTCAGGGGAAGCACCGGTTGGCACGCTGCCATCCCCCTCCACTGACCGGGTTGGCCATGGTAGGACACAGGTCACCAGCAGCTAACCGCCCTGTGCCACTTACTCCATGCAGTCGCGCACCGCAGGGCCGACACAGGTCCCCATATGCTTTC
Organism: Lissotriton helveticus; assembly: GCF_964261635.1. NCBI lineage: Eukaryota > Metazoa > Chordata > Amphibia > Caudata > Salamandridae > Lissotriton > Lissotriton helveticus. The sequence goes on from NC_136067.1 coordinate 1,824,686,418, forward strand.
TTACTCCAGCCCACCGCCACAACATCACCACCGGCAGAACCTTAGCTTCCCTGACACACCGCTCACACTAGGGGGAGGGGGAATCCAGGTGAGCTTGCCCCAATGGCCCTTGGAGCCCGCAACACAAGGCCCCATGCCTGCCTCTAGTCACCGCCCCTCACCGGCTCTAGGGTCCCCCCGCAGCTAAGTAGGGTAAGAATTCGGGGCACAATGGCATAACCAAGGCATATTCCTGACAAGGACATTCAAGCAGTGTCCACTCTATGCCACTCCACTCTGAAGTATTCTACTCTATGCCACTCCTCCCTACTCTATGACTGCCACTCTGTTCTGCGCCACTCCACTGTACGCACTCCACTGTACGGTATTCCATTGTATGCCACTCCAGTTTATGCCACTCCACTGTACGCCATTGAACTGTACGTTATTCCACTGTATACCACTCCAGTGCACACTAGTCCACTCTATGCTACTCCTCTCTACGACATGCTACTCACTTCTAAGCCACTCCAGTCTAAGCCACTCCATTGTACGCCACTCCACTCCAATTTATGACACGCTTCTCCACTCTGTGCCTCTCCGCTTGACTTTGCAGTATGATACTCCACTCTACGTCACTCCAGTCTACACACTCCACTATACGCTATTCAACTGCATGCCAGTACACTATATGCCATTCCATTCTGTTGTACTCCACTTTAGGGTACTCCAATGTACAGTACTCCACTGTACTACACTCTAAGCCACTCCACTCTACAGTATTCCACTGTACGCCACTCCACTGTATGCTGTTTCACTCTATGCCTCTCCTCTCTACACTACTCCACTCTATGCCACTCTACTCTGTGGTATTTCTCTGAATGCTACTCCAGTCTACTTTATTCCAGTGAATGCCACTCTACTTTACCCAGCGCCACTCCATGCCACTTCACTGTCAGTTCAGCCTGACTGCTTTTGTGCCAAGCTACCAGAGGGTTAAGCACAGGTTAATTTGGAGTTTGCTTGTGACTTCACCCTGACAAGTATTGTGGTTGCTGCTTAAGTAGGGGTTTACCCCCTTAAGCAGTCGTCCTATTTCCTACAAATACAAATTGTAAAGTTATAATTATACCTTAAATTTATAATGTACCCATCACCTTTAAAATTACTATAACTTTATTTACTTTTTCTATACAAACCAAACTTAACATACTGAAACCTAAGAAATTCTAATGTTATACTTAAATGTATAATTTACACACCCCCTTCAAATTATTATAACTTTTGCACCGCCATACACAGTGTAGTGTAGTGAACTCAGGAGGCACACTACATTAACTATAACCTGCTTCTCCACCTTTCACGGTGTTGTGACAAATGATGTGATTTGCGATGTCATAAGTAATGTTAAGAATGCTATAATTTCAGATGGTATAAGTGAGTAATACTAAAGGATATATACATATTTTCTCGGGAACACATGGCTAATCCCAATGACCTACAATATTACTGGATTAACCACTAACCTTGGGTTTCGGAGCAACGTGCAACTTGTAAAGTTCTTCACCGTCTCATCAGCTGTAGAAAGCACTATGTAAATGCAATTACAATCCAGTTATTCACTGAATACAGCCATCTTTAACTGAAAGGAGACCAAAGAGTCTGCCACTATGCAGCATCGCGTTTTGCCTTTTTAAACAAAATAAAAAAATATGAACGAGAAAAGTGATCTTGTTGAAATCTGTAAAATATGAACCTTCATGGGTTATGTGGTAAGTGCCGCAAAACCCCAATTCTGCAAAGAGTGCACAGGGTGTCGGAACGCATAATGCCAGTGTCCCTGTTGAAGAACCTCTATATAACTGCCCTCTGCGATGCCAGCCGCTCCGGCCTAAACAGTTTCTGCAGAAAGCACTTTGCCATCATATGACAGATTAACTGAGCTACTCTTCAGAAAACAAAGCACACATTGTCTTTTCTTCCTTCTACCCGCATATGCTTTCACAATTAAAACATCTATTTGATGTCCTAGGCGTCTGGAAAGGATACAATTACTATGCTTCTACCTAAATAAACAGCAGCAGCGCTTCACGCTGAAGTGTATTTTATACAAGGTGTGACGCTCCGGTCTTGGTGAGATAAAATGCCACTTGGGTGCAGAAACCACTTCCACTTTGTGACTGGTACAACCAGTGACTGAGCATACTGTAAGCAGGTGAGCGCCACAATTACTTCTTACTGCGAGATGAACCAATCCGAGATTATTATATGTGTACCATAGAGTACCAGACACATGGTGGTGATTGGTGGATACATTCCACTGTCTGATTGGCTGTCGTCAGTTAACAGGCACCCAGGGGTAAAGTTACAACTAATGCATCCGTAAGAACAGCAATTATTGGACAAAATACGTTTGGCCAAAACGAAGAACAGATGGCCGTCCTAGCGGTGAAATCTAAGACCGATGAGCGAAGCCTTCACGAGCTGCAGGAGCACCTGGTACAGGCTGTGGGAATGAAATGAAACGAGATGCAGTTCTTTTGCTATGATGCGGAACCGCAGCAGCAGGCTGCTTTAGTGTTGGAGGAGTATTAGGGTCAAAGCGCATAATAAATTAGGTAATACAATAAAATGTAAGGAGATGCTTGCCCACCAGCCTGGGCACTGAAGTGCAGTATTGAAAATGAGGCTGTTCATATGTGTAAGAGCAAAATGCCATCACTCGGAGAAAGGGGAGCCAGTGGCTGATGTGGGCTCACCCATTGCCCTTACCTTACCACGTGGCCCCCTTAGATCGCGGGGTGGTGCATTCTTCGCGGCCAGGCTTTCACCGAGCCGTTGCAGTGGGGTGCTGACACTGGATTGAGGACAAGCCCACATGCAAGGGCCCATTGAGGGCTTGGAACTTTGTCAACAGAACATTACAGTGCACCCATTTGTGTATTTTAATTTTCCGGCACTACATTTCCCATACTGCTCTGGTCAGTCTCATTGGAGCTTCCCATCAGGGGGCGTGCAATTTAGCAGTATTTAAATGGGAGGACTGTGACCGGAACTTGCACATTCTTTTTCCGTCCCAGCCTCTGAAGAAGAAGAAAAGGACTTCGAAGCGCGTCAGGTGTCTTTGACGGAAACAGCTGTTTAAGAAATCGGCATGTTGGAGGAGTCTGTACCTATTAAAGGCTTATAGCCGTATGATGGAGTCCGAGTGCTTCTTGCCTGAGGGCACCCACGGAGCTTTTATTTACATATATGTGTGTGCGTGTGTGCGTGTGTGTGTGTGCGTGCGTGTGCGTGCGTGCATGTGTGTGTGTGTGTGTGTTAGAAAGTGGTTCTGACCATATGAGCTGCCTCGATTTCTCACTTTTTGAACACCTAATTGTTGAGTTTTTACTGTGGAAGAGCCTCATAAGTTGGGACTCACCCACAGTGAACTCATGATGAAAGAGACTGCATGTGGATTTTACCGGTGTCCCCCTGGTGAGAGTAGGCCGCTGTGCTGCAGCCAGAGTAAGGGGCACCGGGCTGGTTACATGCAGACACGTGTGTACATGCGTGTGCACACGTGTAGGGGCTGCGCAGGGGAGATTCCAACGTGCACAACCCAGGAGCAGGTACAGATAGAATGGGGTGGCAGGAATTATGCAGAGTTGGGAGGTGACACGAAATAGGCTTTATACTATGGGAAGACACATGTAAGGAAAAGCAGTGTGCTTTACTGTTTTCACTGAAGGAACACACCATTATTCTCCTAAGAAGATGGGGACCACATGGGGTAGTTTCGCTTCCCTAGTTGTGTGAAAAGAAGTATTCTGCCGAGTCCAAAGCCATATCTGTACTGCTTATGGGTCATCCAGAAATGTAATATTCCTCTGACTCAACTCCTATCCAGAGCCTGGCTGGGTCTGACCCTGCCAGGCTCGATTAATGACCTCCCTCCTCAAGCTGAAGCATCAGAGGTCTAGCCCTTCCCGGCAAGCATTCCAAGGGCGAAGGTCTCCTCTCCAAGAGGGAGAGAAGGTGGGGGGAGCTGCAGGTTATCCATCTGCAACTGTCACCTGGTGCCAGGCACCAAGCTACTCTGGAGAGAAGGCAGCAAGGGGGGAAGGGGGCTTTTCAGAGACCATGTGGCAAGAAACCAACGCCATTTTGAACTATCCCAGGGCAGGAAGAAGGGAGCAAGGGCAGAGAGGTGATGTGTCACTGCCGGATAGGGCAGTGGAGCCTTCCTGCCAGCCCCCTCCAAATTCTTTTTAAAAGGTTTTGCACAGGAAGAGGAGCTCTCTCTGGGTTGTGGTCTGCTGAGGAAGACTGGTGCTGGAGCCTGGACCCATGAGCAGTTGGAAGGAAGAACCCCCTAACTGTCCCAGGACCCTGGATTGCGCCAAATGGGGAGACCAGGACCAGTGAGCAGAAGCCTGGGCATCTGTGCAAGGAGAAGAGAGGCCCAGGAGGAGAGCCAGATGAAAGGCTGTTGCAGGGAGTCAGTGAAGACATCTCCCTGCTGAGTTCACCCTCTTGGAGGCCAGAAGGGCGAAGGAAAGTGCTCCAAGTGGCTAGGGTTGGTCATCCGGAACAAGAAGAGGCAAAAATGGTGAAAATCGGCAGCTGAGGGCCGAGGTATGCAAAGGTGCCCTGGGGCCCGGGATCCCAATTCCGGGCCCCGATTCCCTGAAGCCAAGAAGACAGGTGGGGGAGCGGCATCACGCTCCATGCCGAAGAAGGCCTAGGGGCCCGGGACCCCAACTCCAGGTCCAGAAGAACAGGAGGTAGTCGAGGTGCGCCATCGCGCTCCCTGTGAAGATGTCCATGGGGGCCAGGGACCCCAACACCGAGCCCCTGTATGCGGGTGGAAGATGGGGAGTGCCGCCACACTCCCCCACAGCAGTGGGAAGGCAGGGGGAGTGGCGTCACACTTCCCGGGTACCAGCCAATGAGGAGCAGCATCCGGGTCTGCCTGCAGGAGCTGGCAGATTAGAACTGAAGCGCTGGCTCTCGCGGCGCACACGAGGGCGTGGAGCCAGCCGGAGCAGCCGGGGGTGGGCTGCTCGAGCTGCCATGTACATACCTGCAGGAATGGGATCTGGGTGAGACCGGACCCCCGGCCAAGTAGCAGACGCGGCGTGAGGCTGCCAGAAGTCGTAGCGCGGCTGCTCCCGGAGCAGCGGGAGAGCCGCTGCTATAATATGCAGGAGGAGAACACAAAGCGCCCCATAATGCTTTGCAAGGCATGGGGAAAGTCACTTGTTTCTGCGTCTGGTGGCCCCCGGAGGAGGGGGTCATCACAATTTGCAGGCAAAGGTGCAGGGGGAGCTGCAGGAGCAGGCAGACTCCTCCTGCACAACATGGAGTCCCCCCCCCCAAGTCTCAAGGGGACTGGCAGGAAATAACCCCTCAAGGGCAGAGCCAGGCGCCAACCGCGTCCTGTGGCTTGAACTTTTGTTCCAACAATATAATATATATATATATATATATATATATATATATATATATATATATATATTCACTGAAAAAACCATAGGTTATAGACCATATATAGTTAGGAATTAGCATTTAAAAAACCTTATTTTACTCACACAAAACCATTGAAATTCCATATATAGTTAGTTGCACTAACTATATATCGCGCACCCGCAATCCACTGCTGATCATGTCACATATTACATCATTCATGACATGGTCAGTGACATCACTGATGACATCACTGATGACATCTCAAATGACATCACTGATGACATCACTGATGACTACATCCAGTGACTGTATAATTCTGTAAAGTTAAAATATGTCTTACATATTGAAGAATTAGTGGATGTATAAGTGTCTTGATGAAGGATTTAGTAGGGGCATGGCTGACTGTATGAGTGACTGATTAAATGTGTCTCACTGAGTGCATGGGTTAGTGACTAAACTGTCTTAATTTGTGCATCATTATGTCTGTTGTTCTGTAAACTGCTGCATGTGTTGATCATTAGCTATATGATTAACTGTATGGGTTATTGATTGGTTGCCCAAGCATTTGTATGGGAGACTGAGTGTGTGTCTGGGTGGCTGGGAGGTGTATGACTCTCTGCATAGATGTGTGAGCAGTTGATTGACTAGATGTATGGGTTCAAAAGTGCATGTGGAAACAGCTGTATGGGCGGTTGACTGTGTGCATGAGTGTATTGGTGAGTGAATGGATATCTCAGTGCTACATGTCAAAGTAAGTACATATGTAAAACACAGTACATGTGAGAGTTGACATATATAAATAACTGTGCATAAGAGCCAGTGAATGTGTGAGTGGCTGTATGGATCATTGTGAACTTGTATCCAGGATTGTATAAGTGAGTAAATATGTTTTAGTATATGTTTGAATAAGTAAGGTGTGTATAACTGTATAGTTGAGGAAATGGAGGTGTGATTGATTCTTTGCATGACTGACTAAGTGTCTGAGTAACTCCATGGATGAGTGACAGTCTATGAGTGTCTGTTTACACTGAGTGTATCTAAGGTTATATTAGAGTCTGAAGAGGTTCATCGTATTATCACATGAATGATGTCATCAGTGATGTGATCAGTAATGTCAAATGAGATGTCATCAGTGATGTCATTTGAGATGTCATCAGTGATGTCATCAGTGATGTCATTTGAGATGTCATCAGTGATGTCATCAGTGATGTCATTTGAGATGTCATCAGTGATGTCATCAGTGATGTCACTGACCATGTCATGAATGATGTAATATGTGACATGATCAGCAGTGGATTGCGGGTGCGCGATATATAGTTAGTGCAACTAACTATATATGGAATTTCAATGGTTTTGTGTGAGTAAAATAAGGTTTTTTAAATGCTAATTCCTAACTATATATGGTCTATAACCTATGGTTTTTTCAGTGAATTTTCAAGGTTTTGTAAATGCTAATTCCTAACTATATATGGTCTATAACCTATGGTTTTTTCAGTGAATTTCAATGGTTTTTTAATAGCAAATATCATAAGCTGTCGAATGTCAAGTACGTGGTAAGTGAAAACATTTTCGTGTTTATGCACACTGATCTGCTTTGAATGGTGCCCCCCCCCCCTCATTTCTATTAGGAGTACTCTCTCTTTGCAGATAGTGAAAGGTAGTTAACGCAGGCCTTTGCCCCCGTTGTAATCCGTCGTGCCTGCTTCTCTCTCCATTTGATTGATTGTTATCCAAGTATTTACTGTTTTAGAATTAGTTCTCTTTGGTTCATTCTCTATTTACAAACAAACACAGAGTCGCAATACTCTGTTTAGTCTTTGCAGATAACGAAAAATCGTGTAAAAAAAAAGAAAAGGAATCGAGCAAAATCAGTAGGCCACTAATGGGATCTCTTTTTGACCTCGCTAAAATAGAAACATTAGGAACAACCCCTCATGACAAATACAAAACTAGTGAGATGAACTGAACTCCACACAATGATGGCTGCAAAACAGCTCGGCTCCGCCACCCACCCCGCCCAAAATAACGATAAAGAGCGGCTGCCATGATTGGTTGCGGAATGGCCACGACGGAGCTACGAAATGGTGCTGCTCTCATGCTAACCCCAGCTTCAGTCTGAAACATCCAGAAACACTGTAGACTACCAATTCGATCAGTTCCGGTAGCGCCCCAATGTAACCCGGTAGAGAAGAACTAGCCCTCCCCTCTTTGACTGATGGTTCTTGTTGCCTGTCCCTTCTGTTGTCATTTAACAGAACTATTTAGCCTGCTGAAAGGGGTTGTGTTCCGACCGCTGGTTGGTGGAGACATTTTGACTATATTCTGTACCTGCGTTGTCGCGTAATGCGTCATATGACGCGCCGCGTTAGCGCATCCGGAAGTCATCCGGGGCGCGCAGCGCGTAACGTAAGCATAACAAGTCATGTGACTTGTTAATAAAACTTTTCATTGGTTCATTTTACTTTTCTTATTGTAATGATGAAAGGCTTGGTCATATGACCTAAAAATTACGCTTTTCATTACTTCCGAACATTATTTTTTCTTAAATATATGTTATAATGTTCCAGGCTAATGTACTTTCCCGGAAATTTTACAACTGTCCTGCAAGTAAAATATATTCTTTTTTCGAGAAAAAGAGCGTTTCTTCGTCCCATGACGGAGCCGTTGAGCAAAAGAGGGTCGACCTGCTGTCTTAGTCGCCGATACGCCTGAATATGAGATTCTTATCGATCACTTTATGTTGCAGGAATAGAAAACACAACAGCCCTTGACCATTTATCTTTACTGCGTTCCTTCGTATTATACCTTTTACCCTTCATGTAATTGGTCTGCTTTATTTCACTTGCCTTTTAATGATTCTAAAACAGTCACTATTATTAAAAACTTTACCAATGTATATACTACTACCATGTTTTCTTTTAAAAACCTTTATTGTGAAAATTTCATTATACAAATACGAGCCTATAACCACGTGGGCCTGCCACGGAGCAAACTGTAATCGTATATGATGAATAGACATTTACACTGTAGAGGAACGTAACGGGCGGGCCATTAGGTTGCAAGAACTAAGGTGTCTAACAGTTACGTAATCGGTGGACGTACATTTTATAATTAAAATACGACAGGGCCAGTTACAATAAAATTATCTAGATATACATTTGCGGGCAAGTACCATGGGTGACGTTAATTCGAACTTTCAACAGTACAGTAATCAATAACACATCAGAACTTAATATCAATAGGGATGTCGAAATATTCAATCAATTCTCGTCCCCGCCCGCCATGTGCTTCAAAACTGCATACGTATCTCGTGATTTCAAGGTTCTGCAACCAGTACACAACAAGGAGTTACAAGTCCCATTTATTCCGGCGCCATTTTGGGCGAGGACGGGCAGGTCCAGGATATAGTCAAAATGTCTCTACCAACCATCGACTATGATGATGTTCATATGCTGTATTTATTAGAGTAACACTCATCTGTCCACATGAAATTAATTTGCCACAATCTAAACATGTCATTTTAATCTTTCCAAAGTTCTTCTAAATATTTGGGACCGTTTCCCTTGCCTCTGAAGCTCTCAGTGCCACTTCTTTGATGAATGTACTAGCAGGTCAGGGGTTCTCCTCCAAATCTCTCTTTTATGCAGCACTATAATTAATTGGTGCCACCTCTTCATATGACGATGCATGGTATAGTTACCACAACTATATATTTTTTCGGTTCCTCTGGAGAGTTCATCGTGGCAGATGAAGCGTGTAACGTACCGGGCATTTACCTTTTTTTGCATGTACAGGAAAGGAAAAAAAAATCGAGCGTCCGAGTTCTAAGGTGTCCCAGGGCCATTTTAGTGGACCAGGCCCAAATCCAAAGAACAGGCCGCCATTTTGAGAGTCCTCTTGCAGCCGCCTGTCGCTGTAGCATCAAGAGCAGCCGAAACTCAGCTGAATGGCAACTGAAACGGTAAAGGGGCGCCCCACTACAGCAGACGAGCCTCCACCTAGGAAGGCCCATTCACGCCGGCTCCCCCCCCCTTCGGGCACCCCACGCCGTTATTCGGAGCAGTATTGTAGGATGGCCACACCAGTGCGGCAACTTGCTAGACATCACCTCGGTGGTAACCGAATCTCAACGCCTTGTGGTGTCTTCTATTCAGAAAACATTGTTATGCTGCCTTCGACCTATTCGCCGCAAGTGCGCACACAACTCAACTGCATAGCTTGCTAGACACCACCTCGGTGCCATCCGGATCTTGGAATGTCAGCACCTTTTGGTGTCTTCTCTTCAGAAAATATTGTTGCGCTGCCTTTGGCCCCATTCGCACATCAGTCCGCTACTGACGCCATCTCACAGGCTAATGGGGCGCCCCACGCCGACTTTCAGCATTGTAGAATGACCACACCAGTACAGCAACTTGCTAGACATCACCTCGGTGCCATCCGGATCTCGGCGCCCCACTGCAGATGAAGTGCCTCTCAACTATGAAACCACCACGGTGACATCCGGATCTTGGCGCGTTGTGCTGCCTTCGGCCTATTCGCACATCGGTCCGCTACTGACGCCATCTCACAGGCTAATGGGGCGACCCACGCCGAGTTTCAGCATTGTAGGATGACCATACCAGTACAGCAACTTGCTAGACATCACCTCGGTGCCATCCGAATCTTGGCATCTCAACGCCTAGTGGTATCTTCCATACAAAAAATATTGTTACGCTGCCTTTGGCCCCATTCGCACATCAGTCCGCAACTTAGACATCACCTCGGTGCCATCCGGATCTTGGCATCTCAGCGCCTTGTGGTGTCAGTCAGAAAATATTGTTGCGCTGCCTTTGGCCCCATTCGCACATCAGTCCGCTACTGACACCATCTCACAGGCCAACAGGGCGCCCAACGCCGACTTTTACCATTGTACGATGGCCACACCAGTGCCACAACTTGCTAGACACCACCTCGGTGCCATCCGGATCTTGACGCGTAGTGAAGCTGCAGCAGCTGCAAATAAGCTTCAGACAGTGTTACAATCGCTGCTCAGAACTCTCAACTATGACACCACCTCGGTGCCATCCGGATCTTGGCATCTCAGCGCCTTGTGGTGTCAGTCAGAAACTATTGTTGCGCTGCCTTTGGCCCCATTCGCACATCGGTCCGCTACTGACGCAAACTCACAGGCCAACGGGGCGCCCCACGCCGACTTTCAGCATTGTAGGATGGCCACACCAGTGCGGCAACTTGCTACACACCACCTCGGTGCCATCCGGATCTTGGCATCTCAGCGCCTAGTGGTGTCTTCTATTCCGAAAATATTGTTGCACTGCCTTCGGCCCCATTCACACATCGGTCCGCTACTGACGCCATCTCACAGGCCAACGGGGCGCCCCACGCCGACTTTCAGCATTGTAGGATGGCCACACCAGTGCGGCAACTTACTAGACACCACCTCGGTGCCATCCGGATCTTGGCGCGTTGTGCTGCCTTCGGCCTATTCGCACATCGGTCCGCTACTGACGCAAACTCACAGGCCAACGGGGCGCCCCACGCCGACTTTCAGCATTGTTGGATGGCCACACCAGTGCGGCAACTTACTAGACACCACCTCGGTGCCATCCGGATCTTGGCGCGTTGTGCTGCCTTCGGCCTATTCGCACATCGGTCCGCTACTGACGCAAACTCACAGGCCAACGGGGCGTCCCACGCCGACTTTCAGCATTGTAGGATGGCCACACCAGTGCTGCAACTTGCTGGACACAACCTCGGTGCCATCCGGATCTTGGCGCGTTGTATTGCCTTCGGCCTATTCGCACATCGGTCCGCTACTGACGCCGCCTCACGTGCCAACGTATTTTCTCCGCATTTTATACCCTATGCCGCATAACAGGTCATGTGACTTGTTTATAAAACTTTTCATTGGTTCATTTTACTTTTGGTTTCCTAATGATGGAAGGCTTGATCATATGACCTAAAAACAACACTTTTCATTGGATGAAAACTTTTTTTTTTTCCCAAACGATGAAAGCCCCACCTTGTTTCTGGATGTTTCAGACTAAACTGGCGTCAGCATGAGAGCACCACCATCTCGTAGCTCCGTCGTGGTCATTCCGCGAGCAATCATGGCAGCCGCTCCCCACCAGAAGCCTGCAGGAGTCGGGGCCCCCAAAACTTTTGATGAATTCTCAAGGCGGAGGGGACGCTTTCGAGAATGGGGTCCAAGACCTAGCAGACAAGCGTCCGATTTCCAAGGTGTCCCAGGGCCATTTCAGTGGACCAGGCCCAAAAAGGAAAGAGCCTGCCGCCATTTTGAGAGTCCTGTGACAGCCGCCTATCGCTGCACCGCAAGAGTGGGCGCAACTCAGCTGAATTGCGGCTTTTGACACAGTGGACCAAAAACGGACGGAATGGCAACTGAAACGGTAAAGGGGCGCCCCACTACAACAGATGACACTCCACCTGGAGAGGCCCGTTCACGCCGCCTCCCCCGGGGCGCCCCACGCCGTTATTCGGAGCAGCATTGTAGGATACCAAAACCAGTGCGGCAACTTACTGGACATCACCTTGGTGCCATCGTTCTGCTGCCTTGGAACTATTCGCACAACAGTTTGCTACTGATGACCCACCCCCCCGCGACGCCCCACGCCGTTATTTGCTGGGTGGCAACTTACTAGACATCACTTTCGTGTCATCTAGATTTCGGCGCGTTCTGCTGCCTTGGAACTATTCGCACAACAGTTTGCTACTGATGACCCACCCCCCGCGACGCCCCACGCCGGAAATCTGGACGTTGTGCTGCGTTGGGACTATTCGCACAGCCGACCGCTACTTCGTTGTTTTTCCCTAAAAATGTTTATATGTTATTACTATTTTTGTTTTCTTGTATATATTTATAAATTATTAAAGTTTTATAATCTTACTACTTTGTCGGAGTGCTATATATTTTTAATGTGACACATAATTGTAAAAACTTTGATGTACAAAGAGTCATCCCTGGACTCTTCCGCTTCACGCTCGGTCCCCTCCCCAATCACAATACAGGATGGTTTTCAGATAATAGCAACGCTTCTGCTGTGACGGATCTCATCGAGTGTGGGCCTTGATCTACTATAACTCCTTTGAAGAGGGGTGATTCTTTACAGCTGTGGCCATAAACTACATCTGCAGGGCTAGCTGATAGCCTAGGACCGGCCTGGACAATCGGACACAGAGGAAAAGGAGTGTCAGAGGGTGCGGTAGTGAATAGGGCGAAAGGGAGGTGTCGGGCGGGCACAGGGTGTGATTCTCAGGGAAGAGCAGCGCAGATGGGGGGAGGTTTATTACCCATGCATAAGACAGAGAGCGGGGGTGACCACTGCCTGGGTGAGATGCTTGCGAGGGTGGGGAGCCATGCTAAGGATCGACAGCGTGCACAGAGTGGGTCTGGTCAAGGCATCTAAAATGGCTGCCGTGCACGACAAAAGTGTGGCATTTGAAAAAAGACAAGATGGCGGAGACAATGTTTTTCAACACTTCCTGATTTCCTTCGAATCGAACGTTAACAGACGTTGGGGCATATTACCAAAGTTAAGCGATATTTATCCCTAACGATGCATTGCAAAGATTTTTTTACCGTCAGAAATTATCGCAGATAAACCTTGCTATTATCAAGGTTTATCGCAAATACGATAAAAAACGACCGCAATGCATTAATATCGCTGAAAACTCAGCGATATTCATGCATTACCGAGCTAATGCTCTTAGCCATGTTATCCACCTCCCATTGGATAACATGGCTAAGAACTGCTCAGGGCAGCTGTTACTTTTTGGAGATATTCGCGCTTATCTCGAATATTTCCAAAAGTTGATAATAGGAGATAGCGATGTTAGCGACTGTTTCCAGTCGCTAACATCTTGGCATGCCCACTTTGCATGTCATTAGTGATAAATATCACTCACATGCAAAGTGGGGCCCAAGATGGTCGCTATCTCCTACTAGCCGTCGCTAACTGGTGTTAGCAACAGCTAGGTAATACAGATATAATTTTATCTCCGCGAAGCGGAGCGCTGTTACAGATATATATCTTGTTTTTGAACGTTAATTTCTCAAAATGCACTGAAGCACATATATTGAGACCTAGCAAAGGCACATCGGGCTACCAGTCCCTAATATTTTACCAAGTTTCGTGCAAATCCATTCAGCCGTTCGATTATTATTATTATTTTTTTTTTTTGCCCCGCGGGGCCCTTTTAAAACCTCCACATCAAACCTAGGGGGTCAGCGAGGATCTACTATTCCCCCTTATGGTCATTTGCCCCTTCGCTTTGGCCTCCTCTTGTCTCTCGATCCTACCGAGAGACAAGATGGCGGCCGCTACGGACTGTTTGGAATGTTGACAGACGCCGGAGAACCAATCAGCTTCGCTTCACAAAGCTCCGTTGCGCGAAAAGTACGCGTCCTGGAGCGCTGCCCGGTCCGCTGTTACAGATATATATCTTTTTTTAAACGTTAATTTCTCAAAATCCACTGTAGCACATATATTGAGACCTACAAAAGGCACATCGGGCTACCAGTCCCTACAATTTTGCCAAGTTTCGTGCAAATCCATTCAGCCGTTCGGGCTAAAAGTGAGGCCAACCGCCCTATGGAAAACTCAATGTTAAAAACACGTTTTGGGACCCCCCTTTTTTCTCGACCCCCCCTGGACGAACCCCCCCCCAATTTTCAGGGGCTGCTCAGAAACAAAATGTGCCATTTTCCTGAAAATTTCAGCCAATTCCGTCCACAAACGCCAAAGTTATTAGACATAGAATTTTCAAAAAACCCATAGAGAAAAAATCCTAACTATATATACCTACTGGCGACCGCCAGTAGGTAATATATATATATATATTTTATTTTTTATTTTTTTTTTTTTTTGGGTTCAACCTGCTTTATTGGAGTAAACAGAATATGATACACAGCTTGGTTCGCCCACAACCCGGAGGCCGGCAGCAAAAGTTACGAACAGTACACAGCCCAGTAGCCGGCATCCCGGGGGCCCGGCGGCGTATAGAAAAGACATACATGATACTGGTTCAGCAGTCCGGGGAGTAGGACAAGCAAAGGATAAGCAGCAGTTGAACAGGGTTTTGTGGTCAAAAAGATGAGGTTCCTCACCTTTATATTGGTTGTTAAAAACAAGAACCCAAAACTTCCCAACTCAGATTATAACTACGAGGCCGATTGTGACTGTACTAAAGTGCAAATAATGAGTGGTGCAGCAAGGTGGGTCGGGCAGACCGTAGCCCATGGCGGAACTGATGTCTGGGTCTGCTATCCTAGTGTGGCAGAAGCCTGCAAAGGTGTGTCCCATGGACGTAAAATACAAAACGGGGTATCACCTAGTAAGAACGTGAAACGGGCTGTGGATGCAGAAAGGAGAGAATAGTCATGCCCAAAGTGGAGGGGGGGTGTGGGTCAGGCCACGCCTGGGCGGCCTAGTTCGTGCAGGACATTGCAGGGGCATTAGAGCGTGTGGGGACGGAGAGAGTCAGATGTCGCAGGAGGAATCAAGGGGCTGCGATCCGGGAGGGACATCAGCGCGCTGAGGAGGGGGAGGCAGGTCGTCTAAGCGTGCATCGCCGTCCGGGCGCGTGAGCAGATAATGCGTTAGTGGCTCCCAAATATCCCTGGGCCTGCAGGAGAGAGGCACCAGTTCGGCAAACGTGGTGTGCTGATCTTGGCAATATGTCAAATCTGTAAGCCAGTCCTTAAACTTAGGGGCTCTTCCTCTGCCCCAGCGGCAAGCAACGCGTCGCTTGGCTAAGAGCAAGGCGGTGTCAACAAATTTCCGGCATCCTTTAGGCATTTGCATCGTGTATCCGAGTACGGCGACCAAGGGGTCAGCGGGAACCGCCTCACCTACCATCTCCGCAATAGCCCCCACAACCAACTGCCAGTAATGAGCAACCTGAGGACAGTCCCATGCCAGGTGCAGGAAATCAGCGTGGTCAGCACGGCAGCGGTCACAGCGGTCGCTGTCAGCCAAACCAAACCTGTATTTCCGAGCCGGAGTATAATATATTCTCTGAAGGAATTTGTAGTGAATAATTTTCAATCTGCTGCTAGCAGATACACGAGAGGTGAGCGTGCAGCAGTATTTCCACTGCTCGTCAGTAATGTCGATGGCAAGCTCAGCCGACCAGCGCAACCTAGCATTAGAGTCCGGCTCAGGGGCAGCTACGCGGATTTGGCGGTAAAGACCGGAGACCAAGTGGGTCCCGTCTTGTGACCCCAGCAGGAAGTGCAGTGGCGCTAGGGTATCAGGTTCATTGGGATAATCAGGTAAGATGTCCCGCATCCCCGCACGCAGCCGAATGTAGTAAAAAAGGTCAAGGCAGGTGCGCGACTGCGCCTTGAAGAACATTTCTTCAGTCTTGAAACTACCCTCATGGAACAGGTCGCCCCAACAGGCGATGAGTAATTTGTCACATAGGTGACGGAAACCACGTTCCGACAAGAGAGATAGTTGTGGGTGGTAAGAAAGTGGCAATTTAGGAGAGTAGGGTAGTGGGCATGACAGGCGTTTAGCAATGCGGCGCCATGCGTCCAACGTGCAGGAAACTGAGGTGTTCGCAGTGGTAATGGAAGTCTCAGGACAGTACAGCAGACCGTTGAGCGGTATAGGGTGTACGATCCAGTCCTCTACCGCTAAGTGCGGCATGAAAGGAGTTGGAGCCATCCAATGGTAGGCAAAGTGTGCCTGTGCACATTGGTAGTAAGTTTCAAAATCAGGGACGTCAAAGCCACCTCTATCGTAGGGGAGGGTCAGCGTCGACCATTTTAAGCGGGGGGATTTGCCACCCCAGAAAAGCCTGCGCAGTTCCGTGCGAAGCGTTCTGAAGAAAAAAGCGCCAGGGTAATAGGGGATATTAAGGAATAGGTACAGGAAGCGAGGTAAGATCACCATTTTAATGAGTGAGGCTCTACCCGCCATGGAGAGTGGCAGAGTGATCCACCTGTCCACTGAAGCAGTTAATTTGGTCATGGCTACTCCATAGTTGGCACGTAACGTCTCTTCTCTATCGCGAGAGATACGAATCCCCAGATATTTAAGATCATCGCTACACCACTCTAATGGGTAATCTAGAGGGA
This sequence comes from Lissotriton helveticus, assembly GCF_964261635.1. NCBI lineage: Eukaryota > Metazoa > Chordata > Amphibia > Caudata > Salamandridae > Lissotriton > Lissotriton helveticus. The sequence goes on from NC_136067.1 coordinate 1,824,702,952, forward strand.
AAAACTGTACTGCGTCAGTGAGGGGAAAAAACTGCGACTTTGCCCAATTGATGTGGACACCTGATACCCCTCCGAACATTATGAATTCTCGAAGCAGGGGATTAAGATGCGTCTCAGGATGCTTAACATATAGTGTGATGTCATCAGCATATAGGGACACATCTATTTGCCGCTGCAGACATAGCACTGCTCCCTCTCGGTGTAGCTGCCGTAAACGACAGGCTAGAGGTTCAACCGCGATGGCAAACAGTAGGGGAGAGAGCGGGCATCCCTGCCGGGTGCCTCTAGTAAGTGCGATAGGTAGTGACAGGCGGCCATTGATTAGCACTCTAGCAGTGGGGTCAGTTTACAAGAGCCGAACCCAAGAGATAAACAATTTGGGGAAACCCATGCTGGCTAGAACCGAAAAGAGGTAAGGCCACTCGATCGAGTCGAATGCCTTAGTGGCATCCAGGAACACGGCTGCGACAGGGATGTCGGGGTGAACCGTGCGAAGCAAGGCAAAGAGGGTGCGAAGATTATGGGACGTAGATCTCCCCGCCACAAAGCCAGATTGATCAGGCAGGACCAACCTGGTCATGAGCAGCGACAGTCGGGTGGCCAAGACCTTAGCTAGGATCTTGACATCGCAGTTTAGGAGGGATAGTGGTCGGTATGACTCACAGGTGGTGGGGTTTTTATCCGGTTTCAGAAGGGAGGTGATCACCACCTCACGCATAGAGCGGGGAAGTATCCCATCAGCTAGGGATTCCGTGAAGACTTCGCGGAGCACCGGTGCCATTATGTCGATGTAAGTTTTATAAAATTCGGCCGGTAAGCCATCGAGCCCCGGCGCCTTACCATTCCGAAGGGACATGATGGCCTCGCGGATCTCGTCTAGCTCGATAGGAGCCGCAAGAAACTCCCTGTTCCCATCGCTGAGCCAACATAATGCCACCTCGTTAAGGTATTCAGTGTACGGGGTGTGTTCCACTGCCGTAGAAGTATATAGTGTAGAGTAGTGCATCGTGAAGGTAGACAGTATTTCTGCCGGGTCCCTGACTATAGTTCCGGCGTCGCCAGTGAGCTCAAGTATAGTGTTGTGCACCCGAGATGGTCGTGTGATTGCAGCGAGCACTTTTCCTGGCCTATCACCCTCACAATACTTACGAGCCACCCAGTGTTTGCCCCGATATTTCGCCTCCCTGGCTGCTTCCTCCTCATACTCCGATAGTGTCTCCCTAAAGGTGGCGTGTAAGCGTGGGTCAGAATCTGTGGTCATGCGGTGTTCCAGAGTTCGTAGGCTGCGCTCCAGTGTAGCTATGGAGTGTAGGATATCACGCAGTACCCCGTGACTCTTGGAGATGCAGAAGCCCCGGATGGTGACCTTAAAAGCCTCCCAGATGTTCTCAACTGATTCTACCGAGCCTTTATTCCGTGGGAAAAAATCTGCTATTTCCTCACCCAGCTCAGTGCGGAAGACATTGTCCAGAAGTACATCAGGACGCAGTCGCCACTGAGGTCGTGGATCGTCCCACCCAGGAATGCTGAATTGCATAGACACAGGGCTGTGATCGGAAAAGGTTCTAGGCAAGTGTTCTACTCTTATCAACTCTGCAGTAACCTCCCTGTCAACTAGAAAATAGTCGAGACGCGCCCATGTCCCAGTGTGTGAGGTAAAGTGTGTCCCTTCCCGTCCCTGGGTATGCAGGTGTCTCCAGGCATCCAAGAGCCCACCCTCCTCCATGATTCCCTCCAATGTCGTTCTAGACCTGGGCTTGTAGGAGCTAACACCATCTGCCCTATCCATGGGGGGCACCAGTGCGAGGTTGAAGTCTCCACCCCATACAACATGTCGTGCCCCAACAGCTACAATCTTTCCCCATAGCGTAGAAAAAAAGGCAGGAGTATCAACGTTTGGTGCGTACATAGATACAAATACATAGACATCGCGGCCAACCCTTCCCCACAGTAAAGCATAACGCCCTTCTCTGTCCACCGCCTCTCCGAGACGATGAAACGGCACTCCGCGGGAAATGAGCACCGCAACCCCCCTTGCATAAGTCGAGTATGAGGAGAAAACACGGGCACTAGCCCACTTTGTCCCAAAAGTGGCATCGCCCTGAGCAGGCAGATGCGTCTCCTGCAGCATAGCAACTTGTACATGATGTCTGTTCAGATAGGCAATTATATTTCTGCATTTCCTAGCATTATTCAGACCCCTGACATTCCATGATACGCATGTCAATCTTGCACTTGCATTCGATACCGCCATAGATGCAGCAAGACTATATGTGAAAACACCCAAAGGGACACAGCGTCATGGCCACAGCCATCCCGCCCAAAACCCAAGGAAACACCATATCAGCAGAGAAAGATACAGTCTGAGCAATAGCAGCCTCGTAAAATCCAGCCTCCCCCCACCCACCCCAGCATCCCAAACATGCCAGTAGCCATGAATCCCACCCTCTTAGTCCCGCCCCAACCACCCTTCCAGCCGCAACAGCAGCAACAAAAAAACACAACCATGTAATGGGGAGCACCCAGTAGGGGTAAGGCATAGAGTGCGAACTGCCACCACCTGGTCCTAGCTCCAGTACTGTACTACCCTCGGTGGAGACTAAGACCAAGGGAATGGTCCTTGGCGTACATTACCACTGGGGGTGCAGTGTCCAAGCATGTCCATCATTCTCCCATCACTCCAGCGATCGAAGTCCCACACGCTGTTGAAGAGACAGCAGGCGAGGCTGGCGTTGTCCACACATATTGCAAGTACAGTTAGTCATCCTGTTGTTCAGGGGGTATATCAGCATTCTCCAGGTCCTCGGCAGGCACATTCCCGCCCCTGCGCGCAGTACGCACAGATTTCAAAAAATCTTCTGCTTTCTGCGGGTTAGTAAAGAAACGTTGCTTACCCTGATGGGTAACTCGCAGTTTCGCCGGATACAGGAGGGCATAGTCAATTTGGGCCTCTCGCAGCTTTTTCTTTACGGGCAGAAACTTGCGCCTCTCGTCTTGGACCATCGGTGTAAAATCAGGGTATATTGAAAAAGTGACCCCATTATACTGCAGCGATTTTTGAGTGCGGGCCGCCCGGAGGGCCGTGTCGCGATCCCGATAGTTCAATAGCCTTGCAATTATAGGCCTAGGAGGTAAGCCAGGCTGGGGGATCGGCGCCAGTGATCGGTGGGCCCTCTCCACTATGAACTGAGGAGAAAAAGCGTCCTCTCCGATGGAACCCCTAAGCAACTTTTCCACGTACAGCTCCATTCTGCCTGTGGCTGTGGATTCCGGAACATTCGTTATGCGGATGTTGTTGCGGCGACTGCGCGCCTCCAAATCTTCGTTCTTCGCCGCTATGACGCGCAGCAAATTATCCATCCTGGCCAATTGCGACGTATGGGTCGCGGCGGTGTCCAAGTTGTCGGAAAGCCGCTGCTCCGCAGTTGTAATGCGTTCCTCATGGCGGTCAACCTTGTGCACAAGGGCATCCAGCCGAGCCGTTACCCCATCCACTTTTTCCACGACAGTGGCAAAGCCTTGTCGCATTTCTTGGATCAGACTCGTGAGGTCCGCCGCAGGGGCCGGGGGTGGGGGGGGGGTGGGTTGTGGAGAAGACGTGCTAGGCCCCGGGTTCAGCGGCGTCGATTTAGCGCCTCTGCGAGCATTGTCGAAACTCAGTTTGGGCTGGCGGTGTTCAGGGCGCCCCATGGTAGCTTCCAGCGACAGACCACAGACCCGGGTGGTCAGTAGCAGGGCAATTCAATGGGCCGGTGAAGGAGTGGTCAGTCGAAAGGGGCAGGACGGCCCCACCGCAGTGCACTTCAGTAGGATAGTACAGGAGAGACGGCGACGAGCTCCGCCAGTCTGCGCCCTCCCAGGCTCCAGAGAAGCGACAGTGGACGCAGGAGCACCCAGGGGACACCAGTGTTGCCCGAGGCGGAACCCAGGCTTCAGGGCCCGCAGCGGGTCCAGTTCAAGAGGATCCAGGCCAGCAGGACAGACAGCAGTGGCCAGCAGCGAGGGAGAGAGCCCCCCCGGGGATCGCCACGCAGGGGGGCAATCCAGGGCCCACACTCAGGAGGGAGACACAGCAAGCCCCCGCCCCGACAGTATCTCCAGGTCTGGCCCCGGCGTAGGGGCCCGTCAGCAGGGAGCACGGGGCAGAGGTAAGTCCCAGCGCGGTGGGGTCAGGCCTCAGACCCTGCAGGACCGTCAAGATCCGCCGCGCCGGCCAGTTGCGGTGGCGAGGCGGGAATCAGTCCGGGCAGGCCGCAGCCCCGTCCAGCACGGGAGAATCAACCCCCCCCAGGCACCAACAACCCAGGGGCCACCAGCGGTGGGAAGGGGGGGGGACGCAGCTCAGGGCAGGGCAGCCAGTCGTCTCCTACCCTCACGATGATCGCCGCACGTCTTCCCAGCAGGATCGCAGGCTGTGGCGGCGAGGTGCGGCCTGTAGACTCGTGGCGATCCCCAGGGTCGCGTAAGTACAGCAGCCGTTCCGGCGCCTGCCCGAGCTCCAGTGGCAGGGTCGGTCAAACTGCTAGCCTCCGTATCTCCGGTTCCGGAGCACTCAGAGCCGCCAGAATTGGAGCGAGCGTGGGGAACAATGCAGGAGTCAGGATCCAATCTTCGTGGGGTGATTTAGCACCCCGTGGCGCAGGATAAGAGAAGGATCATGCGCCAAGGAACGGGAGCTGCGCGTCTAGGCAGCCATTCCGTAAGCGCGCCCTCTAGCCATATATATATATATATAAATGCAAAAAGAGAAGGAGAGAACTCTGGGTAGTTCTCAAGTTTAGGTGGAAAGCAGCCCCTGTTAGAGCACTCTCAACACCAGCGACACTCTAGATCTGCTCACCTCAAATGTCTGTTTTTCTATCAAAGTTTTTAAGCATAGGATTAGCACAGTGCTATCCACGCCGAGATAGAAAATGACAAAGTCTAAGGTTTTTTCAGTGAATTTCAAAGGTTTTTTATATGCTAATTCCTAACTATATAAGGCCTAAAACCTATGGTTTTTTCAGTGAATTTGCAAGGTTTTTTAAATGCTAATTCTATTAACGTATAACGTTTAAATATATTAATATCCTTGTGGGACCACCTGAGCAGCCCTAGGGGGTCAGGGTGTTTCTACACGTTTGTTTTTCTGCATGCTGATTGGCTGCCACTGTCTGTCAACACTCCAAACCAGGAAGTGTTGGCAGCCATCTTGTGCCTCGGTAGAACCAAGGCACTAGAAAGCAGTGAAACAAAGGTGCAAAACATGCACAGGGGGCAGGGTAGAAGCACCCTGACCCCCTAGACCTGCTCAGGGGGTCCCACAAGACCCCCAGGCCCCAAGAAAATATTTTTTTGGGGAAAATCGCGAGGGTACGAGCACCGTACGCGTACCGTACAGAGTACTGTAAGCTTACTGTACTCTGTATGGTGCACGTACCCCCGCGATTTTCTGAAAAAAAAAAAAAATTGGGCCTGGGGAGGGGCCTTGTGGGACCCCCTGAGCAGGCCTAGGGGGTCAGGGTGCTTCTATCCTGCCCCCTTTTTGAGTTCTACACGTTTGTTTTTCTGCTTTCCTGTGCCTCAGTCTACTGAGGCACAAGATGGCTGCCAACAATTTCTGTTTTGGAGTGTTGACAGACAGTGGCAGCCAATCAGCATGCAGCTCATACTCGGGAAGGTACAGAGTACAGTAAGCTTACAGTGCACTCACGGTGTACCACCCATAGATATATAATTTGGGAAAATTCAATTTTCTCAACAACCGCTGTAGCGAATTTCACCAAATATAAAAAAGGCACTACTGCATACCAGTCCCTACCATTTGGCCAAGTTTGGTGTAATTCCATTCAGCCGTTCGGGCTGTTGCCGTGTCTAAAGGTCCTATGGAAAATTGCACTGGACTCAATTTCACTTTCAATTTTCTCAAAAACTACTGGAGGGATTTACACCAAACATACAAAAGGCACTGCTGCATACCAGTCCCTACCATTTTGCCAAATCTGGTGTAATTCCGCTCAGCCGTTCGAGCTGTAGCCTTGTCAGAATGTCCCTATATAAATTAACATGGGGAAAACACGTTTTGGGACCCCCCTTTTTTCTCGGCCCTCGCTTGACGAATCCACCCGAAACTTTCAGGGAAGGAGCGGAGCGCAGCGAGGCACATTTAAGGAAAATTACAGGCAGATCCCTCAATCGGCGCCAAAGTTATTCCCAATAGAATGTTCGGAATTTCCTATGGTAACTAGGTCCTAACTATATATACCTACTGGCGACTGCCTGTAGGTAATATATATATATATAACATATCTATATCTATATATTACATATCTATATTTCCTAAAATATAGTCTGGTGAGCTAGCTAAAACTGGCTCAAAGGCCAGACCTAATAATAGTAGAATTTGTCCCCTAAACAGCAGGTTGGGCAGGAATGTTATTCTTATAACTTCCTTGTTGGCAGGCTGTGTCCTATTTTAGACCTCAGAGTCTTAAATACTTTCCACCACAAGCAGAAATTCAAAATGTGGATCTTAGCGTAGGTTCTTCTGACTCTGAAGCTAATTGTCCATATGCTGTTCCTCGACTTGCAAGACACATACTTTCAAGTTCTAATCCTGCAGTGGACAAGAGGTACTGGCATTCTGTGGTGGGATCCACACACTGCCAATGCATTGTCTTCCCTTTCAGATTGACATTGTGTTAAAAAACGTTTGTCCAAGCAGGGACCCCTGCTTCTTGTCAGGATAAGGAAGTTACGCCCTTGGACAACCCCTGCTCACCCCCTTTGTAGCTTGGCCTCGAGCAGACAGGCTTATCAGAGGCAGTGTGTAAAGCATTTGTGCACACATACAGTAATACAGTAAAAACACTACAGACACCACACCAGTTTAGAAAAAAAAAAAAAAATCTTTTTTTTTATTTTTTTTTTTATTTCATGTGAATTTTATTGAGCAATTTTTCAAAAAACATAGAACAGAGAGAAAAGAGCCATCAGAGAATACAAGGGTCAGGTTTAAGATATACAATTCAAGTGCGTAACATCCTGGAGGGTTGATCGTGATCTGAGGGTCTAAGTTGCAAAGCACAATCCAGGAAACAGATGAAAAATAAGTGTACACAAAATATGAATATTCAAGAAACCCCAAAATGTGTGAGTGCTGTAAAGCATAAAGAGCAAATGAAAGGAGAAATGGGGGACCCTAGTAGGTATAGAGACAGAGCACTGGTAACAGTTTGTAAAATACATAAAGGACGTAGCATATATGAGTACCGGTGCATTCCAGGTAATAAGATTGAATCAGACCATGGGTTCAACCCATGATTTTAAAAGGAGTTGATATCAGTTTTAAGCATCTCTCATTTTTTTACCCATATGACAGTGGAATGGTGTATAAGAGTATAGGGGGTGGACAATAAAGAATTACAGTGGTTTGAGAGTGGCAAAATAGTTTTCAAGGGAGTTCAAGATAGATGTATTGTGTTTAATACATGGGGAGTTTTGTAACAAGGTGTTATCAGCCTCTCTCAGAAAGGAGATCCAGTTTAGCCAAGGGCGGAAGGAGGTGGCGGCACTATTCTTCCAGTTAGTTCAAATAGATTTTCAGACAGCCGTAAGAAGTAAATCAATTAATAGACTGTTGTTGCGGGATCTGATGGTATAAAACCCATGCGTAGTGTTAAAAAAAATATCGCTCCAGAAGGACTCCGCAGATAGAGTGGTTAAAGTTAAACACTGAATCTCAAAATGGACCAACTGCTCTTCAGTAAAAGAGAAGGTGAGGAAGATCTCCCAAAGGGTCATTACAGTTCCAGCATTCAAGTTTCAAAAATCTTAAAAATCTATGTTTTGCAGGTTGAAGCACTTTTTTTATTTCTTTAAAGGACAGCGGATTTTGGGAGGGCCCTAGGTATTTCAGGAAGTGAATGCCCTTAGAAGCCCAGTGTGACCAGCAGGCTGGGGAGCCTTGGATTCTGATTTTAGAGCTGTTCCATAGGGAGGCCATATTCGAATTAGAGATTGGAATTTCTAGAATTTTGTCGATTTTCAAGAGGGTCCTTTTGATGTTATAGAAGATTTATTTGCCCGAGGACGGGGTTTGGGATTGCTGGAAAGAAGAGAGAAAGGGTGGAACTCATCTAAGATCTCCCTTTCTACCCCTAGCCATGTGGGAGTATAGTCCGGAGAATGGGTGAACCAAAGGGAGCCCTGTCTGGCCTGGCAGGTGGTTTGATAGTTCTTGAAGTCCGCGAGATTAACACCGCCAAGGTGGACTGGAAGGCGAAGTTTTTTTATCAAAATTTGTGATCTTTTGTTCTGCCAAAGAGATCTATTTAATAGTTTGTCAATATTTTGTAGAAATTCCTCTGACAGGGTTTAAGGAAGCATGTTTGCAAGGTAATTGACTATGGATGTGATTCATTTTGGTGGTCTCAACTAGTTCCCGCCACATCAGGAATTTTGGGTCCCAGCCCTCAAGAAGGGCTTCTATCTTCTTCAAAGTAAGTGCCTCATTGTGTTTCAGGGATTTCAGTAAATCGAAGTTGAACTCCAAACTCAAGTATTTAGCAAATTACGGTTGCCAGGTGAGACCTGTGTTGGCGAACATGGCCCTGGAGCAGAGGCTATTCAGAGCAAGGATTTCAGACTTGTCTTTGATAAGTTTGTAGTTAGAGACGTGAGCGTATTCTTCAATGGTTTGGAGTAGGGTAGGGATAGATTGGCTAGCCATTTTAGACATTATTAAGATATCGTCAGCATATGCAGCGACTTTAACATTGAGATTATTGAAGGCGATGCCATGAATGTGGGGGTTAGATCTGATCTTGTGAAGAAAGGGTTCGAGGCTTAGGATGAACAATGAGGGGGAGAGTGGGCAGCCTTACCTCATTCCTCTTTATAGGTTAAATGCAGAGTAGAGTAAACCACCTGACCTGAACCTATCAGACGGGCCACTATACAGGGCAATGGTTTACACGTTGTGGAGAAGTTATCTCCTCAGTTAAATTTCGTAAGAGCTTCACTGAGAAGAGTCCATGAGACCCTGTCAAATGCTTTTTCAGCATCAAGGGTAACCGCTACAGTTTTAGAGAGGGTCAATTTAGCTTTTTCAATAATATGGCAAAGGAAAGGAGCCAGGTGTTATCATTCGATAATCTATGTCTCATGAAGTCCACTTGAGAGTTCCCGATTAGTCGAGGAAGAAGAGGTTCCAGTCTTTTACAGAGAATCTTGACGTAACTCTTTGCATTCAGATTAATGAGGGAGATTGGCCTGTAATTTTTTACTCGAGTCAGGTCTTTACCTTCTTTGGGGATTTCAACTTTTGTGGCCTCACTGGTGGTGCCGGAAATGGTGCCGGAATCAGCAAAATGTTGGAAAAGGGACAGAAGAGTTGACTTTAGTATATGGGCAAAGGATTTATAAAAATTGGCCGTATAGCCTTCTAGGCCGGGCGCTTTGTTAGGTGTTAACAAGCGAATTGCTAAGTCTATCTCTTCCAAAGAGAAAGGAGAGCTTAGGCTAGCCTTTTCTTGCTCTGAGATGGACGGGAGTGGAATGTCTTTGAGATATTCTGCACATGCAGGAGCATTTATGTCAGAGTCGTCTGTATATAGAGATTGGTAAAAATCTTTTAGTATTTCCAGTATTTTCTGGGGTCTGGTGTGTGTGATATTAGATTTATCCATGAGGGAAGCAATTCCTTTGCGATTTTGCTTATGTTTTAGGTAGGAGGTCAGAATTTTTCCTGCTCTGTTTGCATCGCAGAAATGTAGGCTTTTGTATTTGTTGACCCAGATGCCCGCTCTATCAATTAGGATTCTATTGAACTCGTATTTCTTGTTTGTGAGATTAGAGAGGATTTGAGAGTCCATGTCCGACCTTTGGGCAGCCAACAGCGTTTTATTGTTTTGTTCTAGGGTTAAGAGATCTTTGTTGTGTTCTTTGTTGATCCTAGCTTGTATGTTGATAAGTGTACCCCTTATCATGGCTTTCGGGGCGACCCAGTGTGTGGAAGGTGAGGTATCATAGCTGCTCTTGTCTTCCAGGTAGTTTAAGATAGTTTTCTCAAGCCTCTCTTTTGAGACCACATCTCTAATTCATTCATTATTAAATTTCCAAACCTTACTCGATGTATTAGTATTAGTGCCAGTAATGGAGAGAGTTATAGCTGAGTGGTCTGAGACTAACCTTGTTAGGATGTCAGTTTGGTCAATTAGATGCAAATGAGGTTTGGACACGACGGAGGAACATCAGCGTTCAAGGCCTTGTTCTCCAGAACCTGTGCCTGGGTCAACTCCGTGATTCCCCGTTTTTCGGGAAGCCCGAGCGACCCCACTCAAATGAAAGAATTTTATGAGGCCTTGCGCCTCATTTGTAAGCGGCCTGACTCTTCCGGCACGCCTTAGGTCCTCGTGTGTTCAGAGAGGGGCCCATCGTGTTCCAGGCCGGCAGCTCTGGCCCTAACAGCCCCCATGGATCTGGAGATGGATCCAGACCGGCGCCAGTCATACCATTGCAACCTTCCTCGACGCCTGTCCTGAAGCTGTTGCTCCCAGTGCCGACTGGTGGCACCAGCCCTATTCTGATCCCTGATGACACGGACCCACGTTGACTAACGAATATTCCGAGGGCAACAGGACTCACTGGTCCGAGGCCATTCCCTGAGCCTTATTTGGAGTGGCTAACCTTGTTAGAAGAATGGGAGGGGAGGCCTTAGAATACCAGCACTATAAACAAGACATGGACTGGAATTGGGTAAAGCCAGTGGAATGGATACTTCTCCAGATACTTGCATGTTTTTCCCCTACTGTGGCCATGGAGGAGGGAGCATCTTATGCACTGGTGGTGCGGAGGGCGACTGAGGTCCTTGACCTTCAGCTACCTTCAGTGGCGATCAAGCAAACATCTTGACAGAGGTGCTACAGCCTGGAGCTTCCTCCTCGGAACCTTTGCTCTCATTTAATGAAACCCTCACGGACGTCCTACTGGGAACATAGTCCAAACCCAGCACAGGGTCTCTTATGAAGACGACAATTTCCCACCACCATTGCCCTACCCCAGGTGACCCAAACTTCCTCACAACCCACCCCACACCGGAGAGATTGTTAGTTCAAGCCTCTACTTCCAATGGTGAGTTCCCTGCCGCTCCCCCGTACAAGGAATCCAAGAGGCTGGACAGTTGGAGAAAGAAAATGTTTTCTTCCGCCAGCCTTGCATTGGGGTCCATGAACACTGCATGCTTATTGGGCCATTATTTCAACTGTGGGAAACAGGCGTGCAAGTGCTGCCACAGGTCCCGGAGCAGGCCTGGGCCATCTTCTCCCAAGCGGTATTAGACGGGAGATACGCAGCAAAGTTCTCAATTAGATGTGGTTTAGACATGACCAACTTGCTTGGCAGAGCGGTTTCTATGACAGTGGCCATTAGACACCAAGTCATGCTTTTCTAGGGATGTCTGGGCTTCGCTCATGGACATGCCCTTTGATGGCACCCATCTCTTTGGAGACAAGGCAGACATGGCACTGGAGTTCTTTAAGGAATCGTGTGCTACGGCCAAGTCCTTGGGCCTCTCAGCTGCCCCCTGTCCCCAATCTGCCTTCCACTCCTTTGGTGTCTATGGAAAGGGCTTTCATCTGCACCAACCCTATCCCAGCCACCAAGCTGTGCAAGTTCCACAACCCCTGCATGGGCGAGGGTGCGGTTTGTACCAACCACGTGCGTCAGGTAGCTAGAGGTCCTTTCAAACCACCACTCCCCCAGCAGCTTCAGTCTCCAAGCCCTCATAGTCTGCCCTTCCAGTCCATGGGCGTCCAGTTGGTGGCATGATAAGCCATCACCTCCACCCCTAGCAAAACATTACATCTGACAGGTGGGATCTCAAGGTCATTCAAAGGAGCTACTCCCTGCCCTTTGAGACCACCCCTCCCTCCATGATTCCATCCTATGACTGGCTGACAGAGGATCATTTACTTTTGCTCCAGGAGGAGGTCATGACTCTCTTGGCCAAGGAAGCCATAAAGTAGGTTCTGGCACCAGACGTAGGCTGTGGTTGCTATTCCTGCTACTTTCTGGTCCCAAAAAAGGACAAGGGCATTCGTCCAATACTAGACCTATGAGCTCTCAACTATTTCTTCAAGAAGGAGAAATTCAGGTTGCTCACATTAACTCAGGTCCTGTCTGTCCTTGACCGTGAAGACTGGATGGTAGCATTGGACTTGCAGGGCGCCTATTTTAACATCCCCGTTCTGCCTTCTTCTGCCCTCCCTTTGGCGCTACCTATGATTTACAGTAGGCCATGCGCACTTTCAGTTCACTTAGCTTCCCTTTGACCTCACCAGTACCCCTCTTGTGTTCACCAAGGTGATGGTGGTGGTTGCAGCTCATCTGCGCAGATTAGGGGAACCAGTCTTCCCCATCTTGACGACTAGCTGCTGAAGGCAGGCTTGCCCCAGGCTGCTGTCTTCCACCTCCATACAAGGCAAACCTCCTGCATTCACTGGATTCACTACCAACATGCTGAAGTCACACCTGACTCCATCTTTGACGCTCCCTTTCATCTGAGCCATTCTGGACACAGTACAGTTTCGGGCCTGTCCTCTGAGCGGCGGGTCCTGGATATTCAGGCTAAGATATCGATGTTTCAGCCTTTCTCCTGGATTTCAGTGAGAATAACTCTGAGGCTTCTGGGCCTCATGCATCCTCCATCATGTTAATGACACATGCCAGATGGCATATGTGGGCTGTGCAGTGGGACCTGAAGTTCTAGTGGGCGCAGCAGCAGAGTAAACTCTCTGACATGGTCCAGGTCTCAAAGTGAACTGCACAAGACGTGCAATGGTGAATAAAAAACCGCAAATGGGTCAGAGGCAGACCCCTCTCCCTTTCCCAACCAGATCTCACAGTAGTGACAGATGCGTCAATCATGGGATAAGGTGACCTTCTGGCAGAAATGAAGGCCAGAGGACTCTGGTCTCTGGTGGAATCCGGACTCCACATCAACATGCTGGAGCTCTGAGTAATCTGATTGGCGTTGAAAGACTTTTTACCCGCCATCAAGGGAAAGCTAGTTCAAGTGTTCACAGACAACACCTCCAGCATGTGGTACTACAACAAACAGGGCATGGGACTCATCGACCCTTTGTCAAGAGGCATGCGCCATGGCTCGTGAGTCAGGCAGGCGTTCAGGATTATCCTCCTCTGTGCAGCATGCAGCGCTAGAAACTGGGCACACAGCTCGTTGCCTCCCACTAAATTTGTTTATTCATGACCAGGTTTCATATAGAAGTCCTTTTACAAAATGATCATCATTTAGGAGCATCATTCTGGTTCCATGGACTATATGCTTAGGATCCCACCTTAATTACTTAACTGGATCGGCATATAAAGTGACAGCACGCCATTGAGGACACTCTTTATCCACCTCAGGCAACTTATCCCCACTCGAGAAATATTTGGGAAGTGGCATTCCTGAAGAAGGCAGACTACTGCCGAAACGCGCGTAGATGAATTACTGCCACATCTCTTTTTGGTGCATTCCTCGACTGAATATATAAATTGTGATTAACATTGGGATACTGTATTATCACCCATTTACAATTTTTACAAATTAAATGTATAGAATGTTTCAAAGAACTCAATCATATATGTGATCTGTATGTATGGGTATATGAATGAGTGCAGTGCGCATGTAGAATGAGATAGTGATTTCTCGGTTACAATAAGTTGAATATGGTATATATTTGATGTAGAAAATATTTAATAAAACATATCTTTGTATTTTTGCACATTGAGTGACGGTCTCCTCTCTTGAAATCGCTTTCATGATGAATTTTTAAACATATATTGAAGTTGCCCTAGGAACTTTACAGTATGTATTTTCCTGCCGAGGTGAACTTCACATTAGCAGCAGGGGGCCTTTAATCTTTGCAAGTTGAACCAATAGCACCACTTCCATATTTTGAAGCAAAGCGTTTAATTGCCATTGTTGAATTACTACAATTATTTTCATAATTTTCTGCCTGCTGTGACTAATTTAAGGAGTCCTGTATAATTATTCCCAGATAAATATAACTTTTTACAACATCTATTTTGGTAGATCCATCATCCACTTGAAAGAAAACTTGAATTTCCCAAAGAACATAATGCTAGCCTTCTCATAGTTGATTATTTAATTATTTGCTCGATTATAATCCTGCAGACATGTTAACTGCTGTTTAAGACTTAGTTGAGTTTTAGATAACAGATTATCTGCAAAGGCCAAAACCAGTATGCTGCAATGAACCAGTTTGGGACTGTCCCCCTCCTTGTTATTTAAAATTAAAAAGAGAATGTACAATGCAAATAAGAAAGGGACTAGCATGCACCTTTGTTTTAAACCATTATAATTTTAATATGTGGTTTTAAACCTCTGTTGTCACTCAATTTATTCTGAACCCAGGTAACCAAGTATAGCTCAATAATTAGGTTTAAAAGAATGTCATCAATCTCCAAACCTGCCAATTTTGACCATAGTGTGTTTCGATCAATCTCATCAAATGCATTAAAATATTCTATAAAGCAAGGAAACCGTTTTTTGTCTTCAGAATAAAATTAATTTTTCACCATACACCTTATAGCAATGATATTATCCATTGTCGAACACTGATTTAATCCAGTATGATAGGAGTAATTACAGAAGCAAATTCTGCCCAATTTACTAATTTTGTTATTAATAATATACTAAAGATTTTCTATCCGCTTCAAGTAATGCTATTATACGATAGCTACTGAGTTCTGATTTGGGACCATGTTTATACAAGGGTTACAATACAGAACAAAGGAATATTACCTAAGCAAAAAATAGAATTAAAAGTAGATGTTACAAGTATACAGCAGCTTGCTACATTTTTCTTTATTATGGCATTCGAAATCCCGTTAGGACCTGGGGCCAGAGAAGTTTTAATTTTCGCAAAGGTAGTACTAATCTCCTTTATGGACATTTTAAATTTAGAACAGTAAGACGTAGCAGCCCACTTTACCAAAGATTGGTCATCCGAGCCATACAACTCAGCAAGATAAGTATCCCATTTATTATGGTTTATATGATCATTTCTCCTGACTTATTGTTCTTATCCTGGTCAAACATGATTAATGACCAAAACGTCTCATAGTTTTTCTTAATTATTGAAATGCGAATTCTATCCATTATTGATGATGTTGTTTAAATTTCGTTTCATGCAATGCTAACCTCAGTTATTTTTATTGTCATATTTCTATTTCTAAAGCTAGTATTTTTAACTTTAAGAGCCCATCTCATTTTCTGACTGTAGGAGCGTTTACATTTTGGAAACTCCTGTGTTAATAATTTCAAGGTTTAAAGATATTTTTGTTGAAAGAACATTTTGAATCTCTTTAACTGTATTTTCCCATTCCTACGCATTGGGGGTTATAATTACCCTCGTAGATATTGGATGTGGTAGATTTAATTGCAGGAAATTCCCAAAGTTCTTCTAATTTGTTTGCTAAATGACAGATCATTTAATTGATCTTAGTGTAATCTCTTCGATATTCAGCTGATCAGACTGTTTACCAGTACAAAGCTTCTCATGAAACCATTCAAGAGTTATTAATTGAGGACAGTGATAATTTACCTTCATGAACCCAATGTAAAAATGTTGACATTTGTCAAAATCTGCAACATGCATAAAAGTATCATCTATAATAGATTTATGACTGCTGAATGATATCTGTGGTTTGCTGATTAAGTGGTAGAAAACCTATCATTTAAAGTACGGAAGCCAAGTTCATCAAAAAAGATTAAGGTAAGGTGACAGACGTACTCCCCTTCTGCGCAGAGAATCAGTCCATTCCCATCTAACTGCCTGATGTCTCACCTTGCTGATCTCTACCATCAGCTTCACATTCCATATCTGTATTTATAATATGCAAATCATGCTTTGATATGCATGTCGCAAATCAGCCCACCATTTAGCTTGTCTTGGCAAGTGCCATTGGTTAATGCAAAAACTAGCTGAAGATAGATATCAGTTTTTGACT
The DNA here is from genome assembly GCF_964261635.1 of Lissotriton helveticus. Taxonomy (NCBI): domain Eukaryota; kingdom Metazoa; phylum Chordata; class Amphibia; order Caudata; family Salamandridae; genus Lissotriton; species Lissotriton helveticus. The sequence continues at coordinate 1,824,718,969 of NC_136067.1, forward strand.
ACATGGCTAAGCACCAGATCCCTAACTTATGATGGCCATTGTGAGCACAAGCACCAACCAATTTGTGGTATTGACTTCAGGTAACATGACTTCAGAGCAAGGCAGAAAAGTCAAAATATAAAACACTAGCAGCCCGTCCCGACGTAGTCCTGGTATGAATTGCTGCCGGCCAGTAGTATATTGTTTTGTAGGGTTTCGTTTTGACAGCATTTCTTATCTGTGACAGGCCTGTGAAACGCTCCGATTCACAGTGCATTGCTGATGCACTTAAGAGTGCGCTTTCAGTAGTGTGTGAACTCGAGTTTCCCTACTTTATTTTTCCTTGCAATATTATATAGCGCGAACTCGACAACATGGCATGAGCACAATTTACATTACAGAAGAACACATTCATTTGTGGTAGGCACGGAGAGACAAAGCGATTTGCCTGAAATCACAGGATGTTGAGCTGATGCCGAGATTCGAACGTAGCACCCCAGCTCTAAAGTTCGCAATTCCAGAACTTGTGGCGGGAGGTGTGTCTAAAAGTGTATGTCGGTGCTGGCCATCAATGAGAGAGACCTATGCATTTTTCAAATTGGTGGTGAAAAAATATGAGTAGGTTGCGGGAGATGTGGGCCGCCATGCCACCAATGTACTTACCAGGGGAGGGTAAACACCCATTATTTCGCAACTTTCTTTCCGCATACCATCACTCCGCATACTTTCATTACGAAAGTACCATGACTCCGCAATGCCATTATAACGCATGGCATTACATTTTATATGCTTTACCACGCATACATTTACAACGAAATTTGTTGTAAATGCACGAATGGTAAAAGCATGTTTTTTTTAATGTTTGGATAAGGTAAGTATAGGTATAGGGGTGTATGTTTTGGGGTACTGAGGTATATGTTTTGGGGTGTTTGGGTATTTTAATGGTTCAGATATAGTTTTGGGTTATGGGGTACAGGGGTCGTTTTAGGGTTTAGGGATAGGTATGGGTTTTGGGGTACAGGGGTATTTTTAGGGTTCAGGGCTAGGTTTGGGTTTTGGGGTATAGGGGTATTTTTAGGGTTCAGGGGTAGGTTTGGGTTTTGGGGTACAGGGGTATTTTAAGGGTTCAGGGCTAGGTTTGGGTTTTGGGGTACAGGGGTATTTTTAGGGTTCAGGGCTAGGTTTGGGTTTTGGGGTACAGGGGTATTTTAGGGTTCAGGGGTAGGTTTGGGTTTTGTGGTACAGGGCTATTTTTATGGTTCAGGGCTAGGTTTGGGTTTTGGGGTACAGGGGTATTTTTAGGGTTCAGGGCTAGGTTTGGGTTTTGGGGTACAGGGTATATTTATAGGGTTAAGATGGGTTAGTGTTTAAGGGTGTTGGGGTTTTTTAAGGAGTAAGGGTGGGTTATGATTATGGGGTGCAGGGATATTTAAAGGGAACAGGGTGGACACCCGGAGCTGAAATGTACAGAACCTGGGAAGAAAAAACAATGAAATATTGGGCACAACGCTCGCTTTTTTTTCCGTAATCCCGCGCCCGCACACGCCCACGCCCCCAGCACATGCCCACAGCACACGATATGAGACATGGCATGAAGGGCGGAACGTACCACACACCCCCAGCACACGCACACAGCACAACGCAGACACGCCCACAAGGGACTACTTTGCTGGCAGGGTTCTTTTACCTTTTAAATGTATATGGTGGGCGTCTACTCTGCATAGCCTATGTCCTTCTGCTGCAACTGCCCTTTCCAATGCTGTATTGGGTGTTGTGATTGGTGCTGTGGTTCCTGAGATTACCCGCCTCAAATGTTTGGGCTCTCTCTTTATTATATTAGTATGGATAGATATGAGAAGAAATATGGAAATGCTGTGCAATTAGTGAACAACATGATGAAGATTAAATATTTCCAATCATTGCAACACAAGGCAGATACTAAGCCCTAGAATTAATGGTCTTCATGAATTGCATTTCTGAGTGGACTCAGAAGTTGCTTTGTGCCAACTTCGATTGGGAAAGACAGTGGCCTAATTACTATAGTTTTTGGAACTTTTGCAATACTTGCAGTTGGAAGTAAATGGCACTGTTTTCCACACGTACCTGTGTGGAAGACGTATGTTGTTTCTTTTTATACAGCAATTTGTGTTTCAGGCAAAACCCCCTATCTGATGCTCACCGCCTCCAAAAAGCCCATAAATAAAAAGAAGAGAAGCACCTTCACTGATATGCTTGAGCTGCATCTAAAAGAGGTTCTCCTCTGGCACATGATGGGAAAATAGGCCTAAATTTTGTAGTACATTTAATAGTACTACAATAGCAGAACTTATGTACTACAAAATGTAAATAGCAAACCTACGAGCGGAGACTTTTGGCTCTGCCTCCTCTATTTTATCTATCCCAAGATCTCTTCCGCAAGTGCAGAGTTTTCTGCACAAGTAGGTGTTAGAAATGGGGGTCTCTAGTTGGCAATAGTATACACCCTGTCCAAGTAGGGACCCCTCCTTCTAGTCAGGATAAGGGGATTACACACCCAAGATAACCCCTGCTCACCCCCTTGGTAGCTTGGCACAACAGTCAGGCTTATCTCAGAGGCAATGTGTAAACTATTTGTACATAACACACAGAGTAACACAGTGAAAGCACTACAAATGGACACCACAGCAGTTTAGAAAAATAAAGTATCTTTATCTAAACCAAACAAAACCAAAACGACAAAAATCCAACATATACAACTCAAAATTGACTTTTTAAAGGTTTCAAGCAATTCTGTCCATAGAAGTTTATAAATGTGTAATTCTTACACAAAGAACTTTAAATGCATCAAAGTCTGCAAGACAAAACAGCCGCAGAGGAGGGAAGCGTCATAAAACACAGCACGGCGGTGCTGCATCTGAAAAACAGGCACTTGAAGGGCGATGCGTCAATTTGTTTTTCGTTTCAAGCAGATCTTTGCAGCAAGAACAGCCTGCAAAGGCCCTGACCTGGAATTGGCACATCTTGGCAGGTCAGTACTCCCAGCAGTTGAGTTCTGGGATGCTGTGGGTGAAGTGTTTGCTGGCCCTGAGACTTCTTAACAGGAGGCACGCACACACAAGCCTTTGAAGAAACTTCAGAAGCAGATGCAAATCCAAAGTCCAGTACTTTTCCTCTCCAAAGCAGAAGCAGCAACTGCTGGCCAATCCAGCACAGCAACACCCAGCAAAGGAGCAGTACTCCTCCTCACAACTCTCCAGCTCTGCTCCATGGCAGAGGTTTGTCTTGATCCAGAAGTGTTCTAAAGTCTAGCTTTTCAGGTCCAATACTTAAACCCTGTTTGGCCTTTGAAGTGTTTGTAGTTTACAAGTTCTTGTCCTGCCTGGTCTTGGCTCCAGACACACTCCAGGGGAGTGGAGACAGCATTGTGAGAGGCTAGGCACAGTCCTATTCAGGTGCAAAAACAGCTCCCCTCACCACTCTAGCTCAGGAAGGCCCATCAGCCTGGTGATCAGTCATCAGCATATGCAGGGCTCATCTCAACTTCCTTTGTGTGACTATCTAGAGTGAATGCACAAACAGGCCCCTGTCAGTCTAAACCAGACGTTGATTCCACAGGCAAGCAAAGGCACAAGAATGGTTAAAAAAGAAGATGCCCATTTCCTAAAAGACACATTTTAAAACACACAATTTAAAAACCACCTTTACTAAAAGATGTGTTATTAAATTCTGAGCTCAGAGACCCCAAACTCCAAATCTCTAGCTGTACCCAATTGAAAGTTACACTTGTAAAATGTTACAAGGCAGCTCAAATGATAACCTTTGGGAGAGCTAGTCCTTGCAGTAGTGAAAAACCGAAATTGGCAGTATTTCTCTATCAGTGCATGTAAAACACACCAATACCTGTCCTACCTTTCACATGCACTGCAACTAACCTATGGGGGTACCTTGGGCCTACCTGAGGGGTGACTTACATGTAGTAAAAGGGAAGTCTAGGGCCTGGCAAGTGGGAGCACTTGCCTGGTCGACAAGAATGTTTAAAACTGCACTCACAGACACCGCAATGGCAGGCCTGAGACAATTTCACAGGGCTACTCATGTGGGTGGCACAACCAGTGCTGCAGGCCCACTAGTAGCATTTGATCAAAACACATTATCAGCACGCCCTGCAGTGTGCTGATCATTTGTTTTGATCTAGTGTGGAGGTGATTCTGTTTTGGAAGGTTAGGAGTTTGACCTTCCGGATCATTGCACTGCCCATAATCTGGACTGTTGCAGTAGCGGTCGGCAGTAGGTGTTTCTGTAGGGCGGTGACGTGGGGAGGGGCAGGGTGGAGGGTAGTAATGTATGGATTACGGAGTTTTACAGGTAAGTAAACATTTTTTTTAAAAACGAATTTCGTTGCGCGCACTGCATCAAATTTGGTGATGCAGTCAGCGCAACAAAATTCGTTTTATTTATTTAAATGTTTACTTACCTGTAAAACTCTGTAATCCATACATTACTACCCCCCACCCTGCCCCTCCCCCTGCCCACGTCACCGCCCTACAGAAACACCTACTGCCGACCGCTACTGGACTGTTGAGAAATCACTTGAAGTGATAGGTGCGGTCTACTGTATCTTAATCCCTCTTTTTTTGTAAATCCACTAGTAGCATTTGATTTACAGACTCTGGGCGCACCAAGTGCACTTTACTAGTGACTAACCAGTAAATCAAATATGCCAATCATGGATTAACAATCAGAATCACAATTTACACAGAGAGCACTTTAGTACTGATTAACAGTGGTAAAGTGCCCCGAGTCCTAAAGCCAACACAAACACGGTAAGAAAAATAGGAGGCAAAAAGGCAAAATGTTTGGGGATAACCCTGCGAAAAGTACCATGTCCAACAGTAGTTCTGCATTTTAGTAGTAAATGTGGGAGCTAAAGGCAGGGGCATAGCTTGGTCAGTAAGATTGGGGCATGTGAGCTTCGGACTTTCCGACAACATATAATGTAATCGTATATATGATAATTAGATGAGAAGCAGCACATGAGGGGCCTTTAATGGCCAGTGGAAAGTTAAATGAGTAGAGATTGTGAGAGGTACTTAAACAGTATTTTATCAAATAACCATGTTTTAAGAACTTCAAAACAGAGACGAGAGTGTATGTGGTAGGAGTGTTCCCTCATGAACCTGAAGGCCATTAGCAAACACGAAGTGAAGCTGTATGTCATCAAACTCTGCAAAAAATCTTGGCAGTCCTGTTTCCAATTCAGAGTCAAAGGTGTGGACCTACTCCTACTTTCAAGGCCATTCCTGCGTCAGATTCCCGTTGTAGTCTATGTCTTCCGGTTAGTCGAAGCATACGTACAAAAAGGTCCAGTGGGATTCGTCCCAGTCCTGCCACTCTCAACCTGATAAGTCAAATGGGTGTCAGGGTGCCTTGCGTACTCGCTCCCTGTCTTCCGCTGCGAAGCCTTTTCCCCAACTGTTTCTGATGCATCTGAACCTTCAGGTTAATATGCGACATCACAACAAATTAAGGCTTTTTGAGAGGCCATATATTAAATTTATGACACTCTTCCAGCCCCTGAGGCCTCCAGCTGGGTTTCTGTCTGGGCATGAACGTCTGTCCACTGATCAGGCAACCACTTTGGGAGCATTTCATTTGGCAGCAGCAGAACAGGGTCCTTTGCCTGAACCTGCACAATCTGCACCTCCGTGTGTAGAGAATGAGCTCCTGCTGTTGACTGTTTTTGATCTTCATCCCAAGGTTGTGGATGTCATCTTTGCTGTCAGTCGCACCTCTAAGATGCTATCTATGGCAGGCGTTGAGTCACGTTTGTCTCATGGTGTGGCACCTGGAAAACTGACCCCTTACAGGCCAAACTGTTGGATGTCTTGTGTTATTCTTTACTCAGCAAGGACTTGCAGTGGGCACTGTTAAAGTTTCTTTGTCTCCCCTTTCGACTTTTTTACATTTTACCGGACCAGGTGTCTTTGTTCAAATCACCTGTTGTGGTGAGATTTCTAAAACATTTAACTCATTTGTTTCCCTCAAACCCTTTGTGATACCACAATTAGGTCCTCATTTTCCTCATGTGCATGCCATTTGATTCGAGGCCCAGCTGCCCATTACGTCTCTTGACTCTGAAGGCTGTTCCGGTTACATTAACTTTATCTTGCCGAGTGAGTGAGCTTTAAGCGCTCTCAGTGCAGCCACGCTACACCTCCTTTTTCTGCGACAAAGTGATGCTGAGGACCAAGATGGCCTTTTTGCCTAAAGTTGTGGCTACTTTTCACGTTGGTCAATCCATTGCTCTCCCAATGTTCTTTGCCATGCCGCACCCCTCGAAAGAGGAGGAGAGACTCCATTGCTTGGATCCCAAAAGAGCTTTACGTTTTTACACTAATCACACCAAACATTATTGGGTGTACAATCAGCTCTTTGTCGGGTTCTCTGCAAGAAAGGACTCTGTCATGGTGTATAGTCCTCTGTATTACAATCTGCTACGTACTTCCAAGAAGCAGCCTCAGGAGGGATTGAGGGCCCATTCCACCAGGGCCAAGGCTGCTACCACTTCACTGGCATACAGAGTGCCTGTCCTTGACAACTATCAGGCTGTGCCGTGGGCATCATTACACACATTCATGAAGCACTGCTGTCTTGACAGCCAGGTCTGACAGGATGGGAATTTCTCTTGTTTGTTCCTGCAGGACTTTATGCTCTGAGCCATTCCTCAGACCCACCACCTTGGAGAGGTATTGCTTTGGCATCTATTCTAAAGTTGCGGAATCTGCAGTTAGAAGTATCCATCAGGACAAGTTACTAACCTTTGGAAACGCTCTCCCAGGTGGATACTCTGTGTAACTGCAGATTCCTCAGTGCATACTGTGAGATTACCTCTTTTGTCATCGAAAAAGTCCCAATTTAGAGATCAGTGCACTGGTATCTTTGATTATCGTTGGGCTCTATGCCTGAGGGCATGATTAGAGTCAAGAAATAAACAGATATCGACGTGCAGGGGTGGCGCTTATATGCAGCTCCACCGTTACTTTGTTCCCCTGGGTATATCCCGGTTACAAAAGATAATTTTAACATATGGAGTTCCCCAGTGTTCCATGCTGTCTCCTGTCATCTTTAACCCTCACATGAAGCCACTTGGTGCTCTCCTCACAGATAAATACATCAGGATTCACCAATATGCTGATGACACGCAACCTCACTTGAAAGTCTTCTCTGCTTAAGACAGCCAACGAGCAAAACACTGCTTGCACATCTTCCAGCCCTGGATGTCCAGTGCGTACCTTCAGCTCAACCTAACCAAGACAGAAGTGCTATTATCTGCCAAGAACAACAAGCAATATACAGTACAAACGTGATACAATGACATGGACCTTTATGGCTTTTAAGTTATTCTTGCTGCTGTCAAGATTGCTGTGCGGACTGGCAGACAGGGAAGTAAAAAAAGAACAAAGTATTCTAATCAGGGCCGGACTGGGACCCGAAATCGGCCCTGGCAAAGTGCTCAGCCGGCCCCCCTCTACCCTGGGGGTGCGACTGCACTCTTTGCCAGGGCCGGTTTTCGGACGATTTTGTTACAGGGCCGTTTTTGCTGCAAAAACGGCCCTGTAACAAAAACGGCCCCCTGGGGCCCAAAACCGGCCCCCACCCATGCGGCCGACCGGGGGATTGCCCGGTGCCTGCAACGGCCAGTCCGGGCCTGATTCTAATGAACCTTTAAATAGCTGCCGATGGGTATGTATGAAAGCTCCAATGTCAATGTTTTCGTATGAGTTTATAGCATCTGAGTGATGGATCATATGCGTCTTCTCATAGCACTGAAACCTATCAGGCATCCAAGTGCAAGTGTGCCATTATCCATACTAATATAATAAAGAGAGAGCCCAAACCTTTGAGGCGGGTAATCTCAGGAACCACAGCACCAATCAAAACACCCAATACAGCGTTGGAAAGGGCAGTTGCAGCAGAAGGACATAGGCTATGCGGACGCCCACCATATACATTTAAAAGGTAAAAGAACCGTGCCAGCAAAGTAGTCCCTTGTGGGCGTGTCTGCGCTGTGCTGTGGGCGTGTGCTGGGGCGTGACAAACGCTGGTGGCGTGTGTACGTTCCGCCCTTCATGCCATGTCTCATATCGTGTGCTGTGGGCGTGTGCTGGGGGCGTGGGCGTGTGCGAGGCGCGGGATTACGGAAAAAAAAGCGAGCATTGTGCCCAATATTTCATTGTTTTTTCATCCCAGGTTCTGTACATTCCAGCTCCGGGTGTCCACCCTGCTCCCTTTAAATACCCCTGCACCCCATAATCATAACCCACCCGTACTCCTTAAAATACCCCAACACCCTTAAACACTAACCCATCTTAACCCTATAAAAATACCTTGTACGCCAAAACCCAAACCTATCCCTAAACTCTAAAAATACCCCGTACCCAAAAACCCAAACCTACCCCTGAACCCTAAAAATACCCCTGTACCCCAAAACCCAAACTTAGCCCTGAACCCCAAAAATACCCCTGTACCCAAAAACCCAAACCTACCCCTGAACCCTAAAAATACCCCTGTACCCCAAAACCCAAACCTAGCCCTGAACCCTTAAAATACCCCTGTACCCCCAAACCCAAACCTACCCCTGAATCCTAAAAAAAAAACCTATACCACAAAACCCAAACCTAGCCCTGAACCCTAAAAATACCCCTGTACCCCAAAACCCATACCTATCCCTAAACCCTAAAACTACCCCTGTACCCTATAACCCAAAACTATATCTGAACCCTTAAAATACCCAAACACCCCAAAACATATACCTCAGTATCCCAAAACATATACCCCTATACCCATACTTACCTTATCCAAACATTAAAAAAAATGCTTTTACCATTCATGCATTTACAACGAATATCGTTGTAAATGTATGCGTGGTAAAAGCATATAAAATGTAATGCCATGCGTTATAATGGCATTGCGGAGTCATGGTACTTTCGTAATGAAAGTATGCGGAGTGATGGTATGCGGAAAGATAGTTGCGGAATAATACCCTCACCCGGTAAGTACATTGGTGGCATGGCGGCCCACATCTCCAGCAACATACTCATATTTTTTCACCACCGATTTGAAAAATGCACAGGTCTCTCTCATTGATGGCCAGCACCGACATACACTTTTAGATACACCTCCCGCCACAAGTTCTAGAATTGCGAACTTTAGAGCTGGGGAACAACGTTCGAATCTCGGCATCAGCTCAACATCCTTTGATTCCAGGCAAATCGCTTTGTCTTCCCGTGCCTACCACAAATGAATGTGTTCTTTTGTAATGCAAATTGTGCTCATGCCATGTTGTCGAGTTCGCGCTATATAATATTGCAAGGAGAAATAAAGTAGGGAAACTCGAGTTCACACCTACTGAACGCGCACTCTTAAGTGCATCAGCAGTGCACTGTGAATCGGAGCATTTCACAGGCCTGTCACAGATAAGAAATGCTATCAAAACGAAATCCTACAAACGGGCTGCTAGTCTGTTTAATAAAAGTGGAAATGTACTAATTGCAGCTTCATTTCTTTTCACAAAGCAAAATAGATATGATACATACAGATACAATTAGCAACGAATACATAAGTACAGACCTGAAAGGTTAAAAAATAAATATCATAAAACCAGACTCCCTATTTCTAGCTAATGCACAATGTGACATAAGCCACACATGTAGAGGTTAAGCCATTACCGTGGTTGAGAGAAGTGACAGTGTGACTCACTTGTGCTCTGCGGTGATTCCTTCTCGAATGGCGTTGTAGTAACTTGGCAACATTTTAGACACACGGTCCTAGCTGTAGGGATTGCCAAATATAAAGATTGTGCAGCAGAAACATAGTATCCGATTGGAACAAATGTTGCCAAAGAGGCATAACATTCTCCTGTTTGGACTTTCACAAAACTGGACAGATGTTCTCGGCGTCTGATTCAGTAGAGCTACTGAAACCCCGTTGTTGGTTTCTGCTGGCCTCTTCCTGGCATGCTCAAGACATACCCATGCTTCTCTGTGGCCCCCAAGAGTCCTTTGCCTGTCTTGAGATTTACCATGCACAGGGGCTGCCAGTAGTGTTGTGGCCCTTGGACCCACATGCTACTAAATGATGGACACGGACACCGTTGTATAACTGGCCACAGGCACGTGCACTCGGCCCTTTTATTTGCAGGGTCACGCCACTCGTGACACCAGTGGTGGATGGGTGTGGGGTGCAAGTGTGTCTGTCCAGCCGTCGAGGGGGCACTAGAACGTGTCCAGCAGGACACTACACTGTCAGATAGGAAGTTACAGAAGTCAGCTTACCCGATTCATCTGGATATCTTCAGTATCTGCTATCGGACCTTTACATAGTTTTTTCTCTTTTCGCCTTTAGTACCCAAAGTAATCCATTGCTGTTCATAGCATCAGATGAGGGATTTCTTTTTATGTACGAGGCTGGAGAATGATCTGTAAATGCGGCCAAAATTCAAATTGATATTTCAGGCACTACACTTTTCAGTCTTATGGCCACAAGATGGTGCTGTTTCCACACATTTTAATTAGACTACAAGCAGAAACGTTAAGACAAGTTAGTAACTTTTTTGCCGCCGATTTGTGGGTTTTTAGGTTCCTTGATCTGTCGTTTGGACTCAAAGCATGAGCTATATACAGGAGACATATTTTTTCACATTATTCATTTTGAGTTCCTTCTTTCATAGTATAAAATTCAGGTGTCTGACTGACATTACAACATCAGTAAATTGCCCGATGTAGCATTGGGAAGTTTGCACACTGACTTTTTGTGATCCCCCAACATTTTGCAGTGTGACTTATGTACTAATCAGGCGCATTTGTAGAGGGTTGCAAAACCTCTCGCTTTCTGAATATTAATGAAACAATTTGTATTTTGCTATCCTTTAAGTGAATGCTGGGAAGGAGGCCTGTGAAGGACACAAAACCTCCATATGCCATGTTACACATTCCCAGCATATCAACATTAGTTTTAAAACCATCACGTTCCCTTAAGAGGACAGGTAGATCCTAAAAAAAACAGAAAATAAATCGACATACTAGGAAGATATAGGGGGAGAATACAGTCATCTCCTGTACACTGTCTTTCCCCGGAGGCTGCCTGGCGAGATTCCTAAAGGGGAATGTGTCCTTTCCCTCATCCTGTGCTGGCCTACAGACTAGGTGGGTGCCTTGCTCGTGGAAACCTCCTACCTTAGGCGAAATAAAGCAGTGCCTCTCCAATGTCAATACATAGTTTATTGTGTAGATTACTTAAAACCATGACAATAGAAAACATTTAAGAAAAAACACAATTATACAGAAGAAAAATAAAATGCTAGTTACATGTCAAAACCATGCAATGTGAATGGCTTATTGTGCCCGAGGAAAGGAAGCACTTGGTATACAGACTTTCTCTCTGCCATCTTCCCTTTCCCATGTTTTTTATGAAAATGATGAATAAAAGTAAGTTAAAAAACCTAAAAGTTGACAATAAGAAAAGACTCAATTATGGCGTAGGCTAACTCTACTATGCATCAATGTCTGTTATCCATGGGTTAAGGGTTAATACATAATCGTCTCAGTGCTTTGTATAGAGTTTTTTAGGAAGCCCTGCGCAGCTTTAAAACATTTACCTATTCTTGCCAATTCAGGGGGGACCATTGTGCTAAAAATCCAGTTCATTGCTTGGTTGCATGTTCTTATGCCGTGAATTAAAAAGAGTGGCTTTAGTAAAGTTCGACGGCAATCAAGCAAGATCGGACAGCTGCACAGTAAATGTAAAAGAGATTCTGATTTGTAGCCAGAGTCTACACTTGTCTACTTTAGAAAGCAGTGGCCAGTTAGGATTAAAATCTTTGATTTGTAATGCCAGCATCCTTACTGCCAAGATTTTAGTCAGGCAGGCTTTCCCTATAGTACAATTGAGGTAAGGTTGTGCCCTAAGTCCAACTTGACTTTCATTGTTGTATGACGCTGCCAGGGCCTTTAGTGGTGGAGTGGTATTAATTTTTTGCAGGTCCATGGTCTTGGAAAGTAATCTAGTCTGTTTTTTCATTATACTTTTTAGTGCCTCTCATTCCAACATCATGTTTGTACTGGACCTCTATTTCAACATGGGCCTAAAGTAATTTAAGAATATAGAAAAATCAAATCTCCTAATCCATGCTTTAACACTGGCTCTTCACTATAAGTGTTATCCAACATATTGCTTGAGAAAAACATTGATGATTTTACAAATACATTTATTTTTGATGAAAGTGATTTGCCCTCCAGTGGTGTTTCCTAAATTGGGAGTAGCCAAGAACCCCTCTTTCGCCAATTTCTTGATTCTGCCTTCTATTGTGTTTTTGCTTGAATGGATTTCTGCAATTCTATTTCCACTCCCCTTTTGTTGTCTTACACGTTTAAAACAATACGCTTATGAAACCTCTTTTTGGTATTCCAGCAGTAGAATGGCACACAGTTACTGTTTGTGTTTTATATTGCTTTGCCTCTCAAGGTGGATATGCCCTATTGATGTGCTAAAGGTAAACATATTTAGTCCAACTCAAGTACATTAAAATAATTTGGAAGCCAAAACGTGATTGATCTACTTTGTACTTAATTTAATTTCTTTGTGACCTTATCGACATTCTAAACCAAGATCAGTAGAAATTTAAAGAAGCATGATTTCATGAAAAATCAAGAATGCAAGTACTCCCTCTGTGGTGTTCTGGGCGCTAGGCCCACATGCTGAGTAATAACGACACAAACACAGCTGGTAGGTTACTAAAACTGGACATGGGCACGTGTGTTCCCTCCCTTTCATTAGCAGGTGCCATGTCACATCTGTGTTGAATGGGTGTGGGTTGAGTGTGAGACTTGGCTGGGTAAAGCTATGTGCCCAGCAGGACACTACACCCCTCCCAAACTTTAATGAAAAACAAAAGCGAGTCCAACCTGTGGGAATAAACAAAACAAACTAAACACCAATAAGTCTCTCAGGGCCAGATGTACGACAGATTTTGCATGCACATTAGGGGTATGTACAATACCAAAATAGAAAGTCTCAATTTATTTGCGCAACACCATGTACAAAGGTTTTACGGCTGCATTTGCGGGCGCAAAACTCTTGCAAATCACCACCCACTACCAGGGTGGTAATGGGGTCGCAAAAGGGAAGCGTCCCCATGGGACCCCTTCCCCATTGCAAACGCAGGGGAAAACTGCCTGCCCTTAAAAAATGAAACGAAAACGGTATTTTTTTTTTAATGCATCCCATTTTCCTTTAAGGAGAACGGGCTGCATTAAAAAAATCTGCTTTATTTAAAAGAAGTCCCGGACATGGTGGTCTGCTGAGCCAAGAAGGCCACTAAACCTGGGAGGGCCTGCCATTCCCAATGGGGTCACAAATTGCGAGAGGCTTCTTCTTATTCATGAGCCTATCTATTTGCGACCCCATTGGGAATCACTAACAGTGTGTTATACACTTTTGTACATCCATAATAACACCTCGCAAAGACTTGCAATTTGTGAGGCGCTATTTTCGCCATCATACATCTGGCCCTCAGTCTTTAGAGGCAGCCTGCAAGACAGTAGTGGACAAGTGGACAGGTACACCTGGGAGCACTCCGCTTGCATACATGATTTAACCAGGTGACTCTGGGCACGAACACTGGTGTGGATTGAGTCTGGATCCTTCAACAGCCCGTCGGTTGGGTTAAAGTCCACCCATGCACTGTGGGTCTGATCTGCCTGGTCTTATGGTGGTGGGGTTGGTGTCAACAGTTCAAATTGGGGTGCATCAGAAGCATTGGTGAAGTCCGCTGCAGAGCTTTCTCTTGGGGTATCTTGACAAACTTACAGGTCTTGGATGGTATCAACAATCTTGGGACGTCTGTCTCTGATGCTCTGGTGCCTCACAGTACTTGTAGGTGGAACAGCTTCAGGTCCATCTCTCGTGCGGGATTCCCTTGAGCCCATTTTCACTTGGTTGCCATGGGAACGTGTGGACTGTGCTGAGCTGCCAGTGGCCCACGCGGGGGCCAGATTCAGACCCCTAGCAGAGCCAAGGCTGAGTCACTTGTGCAACCACAAGGGTAGATGATCCATGGTCGTGTGTGCTCGGCAACAGGACCCAGGCGCAGACGGGGTCTGCAGGTAGTCTCTGGACAATTGGTCCCGCACGGTGCCAGGAGTGCCTCTGTGGTCTCTTGGTGGTTTGTGGGTGTAAGGCTCCACTCTGGTGGTGAGATGCTCCTTCGGTGGTTAGGGTGATGCATATGGCATTATGGTGTTGTTGCTGTTAGACAACCTGTACGACAGGTCACAAAGGTTTGAAGGGGTAAAGTGACTGGAGGGACTTCACATCCCCATAGCTCGGTTTGTTGCTAGTGCTGTTCTTTTCCTCTGGCATGTGCAGTTCTTATCAGGGATTCCATCTTCCATCTGCACTGGAAGTTTGGGGCAGTGTAAGAGGGAATAATCAACAGGTGCATGCAGGTTTGTCAAAATTATTCCTTATTTCTTGTATACAAAGGAGCCCACAATCGAGAGATCCTTCTCCGTTGGTCTGTAAGTTGAACTGCCAGAGTCCAACGTTAGTCACCGTGGAGAAGGAACTCGAATGGTGGGGCCATATTAAACATCAACATGCTTGTGCTAATGAAAACCCAAGCATGTCACGAGAAATACCATTGACACAAATGAGTGAGGGACTGATGTCCCAACTCTACAGGCAGATATGCAGTACTCGCATATGGGTGACTTACTTTCGGTTCTCCTGCTGGGCTGTCGTCATTGACGCCGCTCCAGATCAGTTGCTTGCTTGTGTTGGTAGGGGCACTCTCATGTTGTGGCATGAGTCCTCAGTCTTGTCACCATTGATCCTTTTCTCCTGTGCATCGGTCTTGTCACCCTTTATCGTCATCTACTGCGCATTGTCTTCAGTCTTGATCATCTTCTCCTGCGCATCTGTGGTCTTCAGGTTCTTCGGTGTGACCAGTCTGGTAACACACCTTTCTCCCCTCCCCTTTTCTAGTTCTCCTTTTTACTGTGGCCTTGTGCCACACTCTCTTCTTCCGGTGCTGGGTGGTGTCAGGCTCTTCAGTGTGACAGGTCTGGTCATACACTCTTCTCTCCTCTCGTCTCCTTTTTCAGTTCTCTCATTGTGATGTAGGGTGGGCCACACGTTGCATGCGTCCCTTCCTTCTTCGGGTGCGATGTGGTGCCAGCCACATGGCACAGGTTCGCTTCTCATGAACCTCTCACTGGTCCTGTTCGTAGGACTGTGCGTCTTCTCCCATCACGTCTTGTGCCTCTTCCTCAGGGATATTTTCTAAGCTCTGCTCCGCGGATGGCAGGTAACCTTCCTTCTGCCTCCCATTCGCTCGACGGCACCGTGCTTGTGCCTTGAGGCTGCGCTGTTGTTGTGCTTGGTCCTGCCTAGGTTTGTGTATGCTTGACAGGGTTGGTCACTCTGTGTGACATTCTCCTTGATGGCTCACTGGTGGCTATTCGGTGCTTGGGAGGCTGGCTGGTACAGCCTTCTTTGTGCAGCCATACATTTTCTTTTGGCACCATAGGAGGTGCTGGACCACAGAACCTTTTGTTCAGTCTGATCTCTCTCTCTGAGGACTTTCTCTGTCCAAGGCTCATACCCTTGCAGGCAGGTCTTTACATTCTCCAGTGGGGATCAGTCTCTGGTGCTGTCTGCTATGCAAGGGTGTCTCTAGATTCACTCCTTGCAGAACAGAGGACAGCCGATGTGTCATGAAGCACTCAGCCTTTTCAGTATTGCAGCAATAGCAGGTGGCCCCTGTAATCTCCACAGGCCGGTGATGATTACAGATGGTCACTAGGTGGCGCAGGTACACAACGGACCGGGTATAAACTATCTTCTTCGATGACACGCGTCAGCTTTAGGTCTGTCTCAGCATGTCCCAGGATGGGATATTCCTTTACATCCTGTGAGTTTTGTTTTTTCTGATTCTACCCGACTCCCGGAGGGGGATGTCCTGCCTTCAGTTGACCTGGTATCTGTTTTACCTTCTACATGTTGCAGAGACCTGATCTGTGTTACTCACTTTCTAACACTGTTACCACTTATTCTGTAGGCAAAATTATGTCAACAATGGTTAGAACATTCAACATTGTCTGCCGTGAAACAGCATCTTTCTCTCCTATCGGATGACATGAACCTTTCTGATTTCCTTTTAGGACCCAAATCCCCTCATACCAAATGATTTGTTTATGTTCCATATAATGAATTTTAGAAATTGTCGCACATGGAAGCTGCTGTGCATTTACGTCAAATTGATCAAGACATTTTAGAGAAAGTGCTTGCTGTTGTCGACATGGTGCCACCAACGTTTGTCTAGTACTGATTTACAGGGCCCCAGAGTAGCGCTCGTGCTTATCCACAATAACCTTGCACCTTTTTCCGGAGACGTACGTCAGTTTGTAGGGTTCCCCTATTGCTGTCATTTTTCAAGCTTGTAGTGTAAAAGGTTTTCAACCCGTTTTGTGCTGCCGTTTGTTTCCATTATCTTTCAGTGATGGCCCAGCCTAATCCAATTCTGGCTCATTGCTGCTCTGCCCTCACTCAGCATTTGTTGCAGCATGGATTCTCCAATGCGGGGTCTCCAGTTGTCTTTGTAGTCAAGGTGGATCCTGTGTACTATTTCAAGGTGTTTTACTCCTGAGTTGCGTTTTCTGCTGTGGATTGCATGATAATCCTATACTTATACTTATGCTTATACTCCTGCCACTGTTCCGGCTGCTTATCGCCCTATGTGGTTGTTGAAGTTCCTCTTACAGCCTGGGAGCATCAGATTTGGTTTAACGGCACCCTAGCCCGAGCCCATCCTCTTTCTTTTGTTTGTATGGCCCCTTGAGTATTGATGGGGCCACTGGCCTCTATTGGCTGGCTTTACTCCGCATTCTAATTATCTTAATGTGAATCTAGCGGAGGTTCACTAGGATATAAGGTCAGGTTGTTCTTCTTTATAGACACCTGATCCAATTTGTTGCCGTTCTTTTCTTGTGGCTTTTCCTAGGCTGCGCCTACGGTGCAGGCTGCACACAGTGGAGGTCTTGTGATTAGCCTCGTTATGATTAATTCAGAGATGGGCAAATGTCCTCAGCACAAGAGGACTTGTAGTTTTGGATTGCTCAGAAAATTGAACAGCTTGATGCTGTTTTTCCTCTAACAGGTCCTGTTGGGAAGCATAGGATCCTTACTATGTGCTTGCCTAGTGGTCTCATTCCTCTTTTGGCCGCCTGCAACAATTGGGGGACGGTATTTGCCTCAGTGTATACACTTTGCTATCGCACCCCCTCCATGAGCGTTCTTAAACAGGTATGAACATGGGGCAGGTCCTGCCATGGATCTGGGGATGAAATTGTTGCACATTTTTCCAATAGTAGCCGGTATGATTCTTTCTAATGCTAAAGATGAAGCAGCAGCTTTGATGGTTCTTCAGCGCCTTTTGGTTGTGCCTGACCTGGATCAGGAACATGAGTTGCTGATTATTATTGCTGACGTTTATACGTCCTTGGGACACAATAATTTGGGGGTTAGACTTTCTCCACAGCCTCAGGGCAAGCCCCCTCCTGTAAAGGAGGGATGTCCAGTTTTTCCTAAAAAGACGTGGGACAAAATTAAACAGCAACTGACGCCTAGGTCTTGTGGTAGATCGCCACAACCTGACGCTTCTGTACCTAGATATGATTTATGTGATCGCTCTAAGATTAAAACTACTGAGAGGTTCCAGGTTCCTGATCCTAGTTCTTCTCGTTTCTTTCAGGAATTGTTTGATCAACAGTACGACAAGAGAGGACGACACAATCGCAGACAAGGCGAGTCCGCTCAACCCCAGCCGGACCCGGCGCGCTCTTTTGACATGAAGGTCAAGAGGGAGGAACCACCTCCGTATAGAGCCCTGTTCCAGAAGAAAAAGGTTGCGTCATTGACAGCGAAATATGCCCTAGATGGTGAGAACCCTCCTCCTTGACAGGACTTGGGCGGTAACTCTCCTCAACAGCGCGGTGGAAGTTACTGTAGCGCGCCAGACACTCCATACGTTTCTGGAGACAAAAGCAACTGATACCTTTGTTGAAAATTCGGACACCCACATGGCACCCCCTGATAGACTTTATCAAATTGACATTCAGATTGAAGGTGACATTAAGCGCACTACAAAGGGAATTTTTGGGGACAACTTGACGTTTTGCTGGCGGAGGTTTATTGGCCACCCCTTGTCTTCTTGCTTGTTCTTGTGGTGAGGATGTGATAATTCTTTCCATTTTGCAATATGTCCCTGATGAGACTAAGCATGCCAGTGCTTCGGAGTGGGCTTTTGCCTTAGCTCCCACCTTATATCACAACCAGGCTTGTTGGTATAAGGATTCTCCTTCACGTTGTGCCTGTTTGATCTGTTCCTCAGCCACAGCCTCAATATCCAATTAAACGTGATGCAAAGGCATCCGTTAAAGAGATTCAGACTCAAGTAGAATATCAGGGTGTGATAGAACCCTGTATCTCTTCAATGAATAACCCTCTTTTTTCCGGTTTTGAAACCTAACTGTTCATATTGAATTGTTTTGGATTATAGACATTTGAATAGTTATGCCCATTCATATGCAGTGCAAAACACGCATAGTACAGCATTGATCAATATTATCAGACGTAAAAGATTTCAGATGACTTTGGATATTTCCAATAGCTTTTTTAGTCACAACCTGGCTCTGCGAGCCGGGAAGTGTCCGCATTCAGCGCCCTCAGCACTCAGAGGCGCTATGCAAGATTGCATATGGGGTATAAGAATAGCCCCAATGTTTTTTGGCACATATTGTGTCGCTTTTGAATGAAATTGTGCCTGATGCATTTTCATATGTCGATGACATATACCTGAAACACGATGAATTGTATCCTCATCTTACGCGAGTAGATCACATCATTACACGTATTGCGGCTTTAGGCTACAAATTACATTTTTCAAAATCACAGATTGCTTTTTTGGCTGTTCTCTTTCTTGGTTATGAAGTGAACATTGAGGGTAGGGGTCTGACCCCTAATTTTATGGAAAAGTGTGCTCAATTGCAACCTGCATCTATCCTCAAGAAATTGCAGTCACTGCTAGGTTTTTGAACTTCGGCAGGACTTACATTTCTGACTATGCTCAGCGTATCAAACCTCTTTATGCTTTGATACATCCCTCCTTTTTTGCTTCCACTTGGCTTTCGAAACATAACGCTGTGCTGCGTTCTTTGCAATCTAACTTACTTCTGACGCAGTACTTACAAATTAGATTGAATACTATGAATTTGGTCATCCAGATTCTTCCCGGAGCGATCGTTTTCACTTATGTTACTTTTAATGAGAGTGACACAGTCCTAATCACTTATAAATTGCATCTGTATACTCCTGCAGAGTTGCGTTTCTTTTCTACTGAAAAAATTCTCACCGCTGTGCAGATGGCTGTACTGAAAGAACGCCCTCTGGCACAAGGTAACACATTTTTGTAGTTTCTCCCATGCCCGCTCTGGAAGCGGTTGCGAAGGCCAGTATGCCTCATTCTAAAGCCCTTCATCCTCATTGGCTCCAATGGGCTACGTCATTGACGTTGGCTGATGTCGGTTTTGATTTTGAGCCTTCTTTACAAACACAGGAATTTCTTCAGTATGAGCATGTTCACCCTCGGCCTTCTTCGGTTTTTCCTCTGAATTAGTACAAATGTCTCATTTACACTGATGGTTCAGCTCAACCAGCC
Source organism: Lissotriton helveticus (assembly GCF_964261635.1). Classification (NCBI taxonomy): domain Eukaryota; kingdom Metazoa; phylum Chordata; class Amphibia; order Caudata; family Salamandridae; genus Lissotriton; species Lissotriton helveticus. Next base: position 1,824,738,701 of record NC_136067.1, read on the forward strand.
ATTGATTCCACACAGGCCTATTCGGCTGCTAGCGCAATTGTCGTAGGTTCAATGAAAAATAGAGATTTTATGTGCGCCTTGGTGCACAAGCAGGGGCATATTTACAAGCACCTATCACCACCACAGCGTCACTTTTTCAGATGTTGTAGTGGCGATAGGGGCTGCGCCTTATTTACAAGGCAGCGTTAAGCCATATAATGTGGCTTAACGCTGCATTGTAAATAAGGCCTCCTTTCACGCTACACTTAGTGTGAAAGGGGCGGGCAATGGGTTTTGTAGTGGGCATTCCACCACAACACCCATTGATTTTGCTGCTGACCCCTATTTACTAGAGCAGCGTAAATAGGAGGCAGCGCCAAAATTAAGACCAGGGAAAACCAGGTCTTAAACAGGCGAAACAAGAAGAAATGCTTTATTTCTCCTTGTTTTTGCTGTTTCCATGTGTACTGCATTGTGCAACACACATAGAAACAGCAAAACGCCAATGATTGTTTATGTGCAGGAAGGTCCTCCTACCTGCACATAAACATGAATTTTTTTTAAATGTTGTTTTTGCAACTTTTATGTGTGTTGCATTTGGCTGCACACAGAACTTATAAAACGGCATTTAAACATTGTTTATGTGCAGGAAGCAGGGCCATCCTGCACATAAAAAATCTTCCCCTCAACACAGGCACCCTTGCACAATGGTGCAAGGGTACCTGCGTTGGTGCTAGGCAGTTAAAGTTCGCGCCAGCGCTAGAGGAAATGCAGGGTTGCACCATATTCTAGTAAATATGGTGCAGACCTGCATTTGTAAAGTGAAGAAGTGGCTTGTTAGCCTTCTTGGCTTAACAGCACGCTTCGCCACTTTAATGCAAATATGCCCCGAGTCTCTTGGAGACAGCACGGCCCGGTTGTCTGAGTTACGTGCCCTCCTCTTAGCTCTTGAATATGCTGATCCTGGATTACCCACCCATTTTTGTGTGTGATTATTTCTACTGCATATAGTCTTTTAACCCCTTCGTTGTGCATGACGGACTCTGGCCATCATGCGACACGGTGGGCATGTGCGGATGACGGCTGGGGGCAGTCCGAATCCCGCCCACTGTTTAAATTGCCCGCACAGGGTGAAAATGTGCGCAGTGCTGAACGGGTTAATGACAATTTGTTTTTCGGGGAACAAAATGATTTTCGGGATTCTAAAGGTAGCACAATCAAGTATAAAACGCTTTGGGTTTGGGTGGCGGCCCTTAGGGTACGCTTGCCCCTTACACACGTCCATACATTAGGACATCAACGTTCGTGAGCGCACGCTGTTGGTAATTCATTGGCTGTTGAAGCAGCTAAATTTGTAGTACCCACAGTTAAAATAGCCGCTGTTACTCATCTATGTCTAAAATTGACGATTACATTTTGTCGGCTGTTGCCACAACTAAAGAGGGTACTCCTTTTCCTCAAGGATTCCCTTTGTGCTAAACTTATCAGTTAACTACAGACTAAGCTCCTTTTGTTTCTATTCCTTTTGTTGGTGATCGTATGATCGCCAACCTCGACCGCAGACATTCTCTCATTGTGGCTGCTCATGAAGGCATGGCTTCTGGTCACGCTGGAATTGTGGCTATTGTTTCTCTTTTACAACAACACTATTGGTGGTGTGCTTTATATCATGAGACTTGCAAATATGTCCTTTGTTCTAATGTTTGTCAACAAATAAGGAGTTCCACTGTATTGCGTCCACCTGAAAGTCATCTCTTTATTTCTAATCATCCTTTTGGATGTATTTACCTTGATAATTGCGGTCCTTTGTCATCTGACCCTGCTTTTAAATATATTTTGGTTGCAGTGGATTCTTGCATTAGGTTCCTCTGGGTTTGGCCGCAGCTCTCTGCTGACGCCCGCACTGTTATAAAGGATTTGTATGTCTTTGTCATGACTTATGCTAGTGGCACTTTCCATTCTGACCAAGGTTCGGCTTTTGCCTCTAAGGCTTACCATGATTTGATGAAGTTTATGGGAGTGCAGGTGCCTTTCTCGTCTCCATATCGGCCTGAGGGCAAATCTGTTGTCAAGCGGATTAATCGTGACTTAAAACAATCTTTAACAGCATGGTTACTGGCTGGCTGGTTAACTCACCTCTGTGGGGTTTGACATGCTCTCAATAATCCCCCAAGAAAATCTCTAAGTAGGCGGACCCCATACGAAATGCTCTTTGATATCAAGATGTTTGTTCTAGACCTTGACGGTCTAGACATGGCTGTCACAACATTTGACACAGATAACTACTGTGCTGTCTTACAGGATCTACAAAACTGTTGTGATACACTGGGGAAATATCATTTACTGTTGGCTACGCATGAAGATGCAGCAGTTCTGATTCCTGTTACAGGCTGGTTCCTTAAAGTAGGCATGTTGCAGGCTGTCCTCTGCTTTGCACACGTTACCTTACATTTGCTTTATATTGCTTTATTCCACAATGCACTGCCACACAAAAAACACTGTTGTTTTGCACTCTGTTCTTTTCCTGAGACTTAGTCTGAACATGTAGACAAGGTCGAACATCAATGTCCCTTGTTCTGTTTTGGTCAGGCCCTAGCAGCTAGACAAAACACGCAAATGCAGCTGTTGTCTGGGAACACGTACTTTCTGTCATATAGGTATGCACAGATGGTAACAGGCACTTATAGAGAGACTTTTCCAGGGAAAAGATTGTGACAACTTCTGGGATGCAGAGCTTTCATCGGTGAATACTGAGGTACTGGGTATGCTGCTAACACCTAGAGATCTTCTGATATATAATCATTTTGCTTCTGTAGAAAGGGAGGGAGGTTAGACTACACTGTCGTATATAATGACAGCTCCATTTATGATTTACGGACTACTAGCTATGCTAACCGTATTTGTGTTAGGCATTTTCCTACTTGTTGTGGCTCGTATACTGCATTCTAGAGCACAATAGCTAAAATAGACATTTTATACTTTCTTCGTGTCTCTGTCAGAACTTATTGTAGACTAGTGCGAGTGTGTGAGTGAAATGGTGTGTTATGCAACCATGATTTCTGAGAGGGTCAGGAGTGTTGTGTCTGGGGTGTCTAATCACTTCTTCCTCTGTGAGTGAGCAGGAGGGCAAGTGAGACACTATAGCTAGTCAGTACCGGGCTCATGGATAGGATACACAGGTGGTAGGATGATTCAGTCCCTGCCTACTAAGGTCCCATACTCCCAAGCTTAGTTCTGTGACTATGCAGAATCCCTGCAATAGTATAAACTATCTCCGACAACGGCACAAGTCAACTTTAGGCTTGTCTCAGCATGCGCTGCTCTCTGCATCTGCCCGAATCCCCCTCATCTTGTCAGCGACCCTTTTGCATGCTGAGGGGCCTGTGGGCAGCACTAGATTACTTCCTTTTATCTTCCTCTTTTTGTTTTTGAATGAATATTGCTTGGAGGGATCCTTGGCAAGTAGCGCATTTGGCATCAAAGCATTCTCTCTGCGGTACTCTTTTCACTCGTTCAACGGGCCAGGGTGCAGTGTCAGGATTGGGCGCTTGGTGGCACACACAGTATTGCGCTGAAAATGCTTTGTCTCCTGGCAAGCCCCGGTATGTGGCAGAGCGGGACACAGACATCGACTGGAGTGGGGGCTTGTCTCGCCCCGTCACGCTTCTGCAGCATCAGCCTGTTTGAGTCTTCCAGGGGCCCTACACAAGCTGCGCGCTCTCGCAGCAATTTTCCGGGCCTCTTTGCGTTGTGGTGAGCAACCACTAGGTGGTGCTGCAGCCACTCTCATCCGCTTGCAGCAGTTTCTCTAGTTCTGCAGGTGCTGCAGATTCAAGCACGGGGGTTTCACTCAGGAGTGGTGCAGACTCAGTCTTCTCCCTTGCTGGCAGGGTGACAGTGTCGGCTGCTGACATCAGGGTCCTTCAGCAGGATGCCTCTTGTTTGGCCGCAGCATGTCTTTTCACGCACCATGCACTGCTCAACAGGTAGGTGGTAGCAGCTATGGGATGAGTGTAAAATGAGGGCCTCCTGACCAACGCAATCTTACCTTCCCTTTTTCTGCTGTTTTTCCTTTCAGCAGGACAGATGGATCAGCACATCTGTTACTTTCCTGTCTTCGGCGGTCTGCCACCCTGCCTCCATTCAGGCCCTTCTTCCCCACCATGTCACGGAGCTCTGCACACACAGCCGCGGTGCGTCCATTGGGGCGTAAGGGCGTAGCCCCACTAGCCCATGGACCCGCGGCTGCAAGGAAATTATAATTTGTGTCATTTACTTTTATTCGAATCACACGAACGCCATCAGGAATGGAATCCGGGCAGCACCCGGCGTATCCGGGAGTCGGGGGAGTGCTCTGCGCACAGGGGGGCTGGACTGCTGTGCAGCTTGAGTTGAGTGACAGTCCACGTCACTCAGCTGCAGCAGCAGAGGTGTACAGAGGCTCTAGCGCGCAAGTAAAGCTTGGGGCTGAAACTAGCCCAAGCATACGCATTGTAGTTCTCCTGATAGCGAGTGGCCAGGGGGGTGCTGGGTTTAACCAGGCGACAGCCCCCAGCGATAGAAAGGGCGACAGGGCGAGCACTCATGCATGCAGCGCCAGGATTGGCCGGTCACCGGCGCAGCAGGGCAGGGCAATCCATTATTGGATGCCGCGCATGGGTGGCTCAGCCGCACTGATAATGGCCAATCACTGTGTCTGACTTCATTGAGTCATGCAGTGATTGGCCATTACGCGGCGCGCGGCGCTGCTGACGTTGATCCTGTTGTTCTCTATACCCTGTCTGACTCTCGCCTCGTGTAGTGTGTGCATCAGCCAGCCTGTGCTCTCCAGTAGCGACCCGTCGTCATCACAGTGAAGTGACCACTACTTCAACTTCAGTCGTTCAGCACTAGTGTCTGAGTCTCTTTTTTAGTGAGTATATTGTATTCTGATTGATATAGAGTATAAGTAGACTAAGTTGTTGTTTGTTGTTCTTCTATCTAATATAATCTGGAGTCGAGAACGACGTCGCTGCCACGCTGGGCCTTGTGCTGCAGCCAGAGAGGCCTAGGGCAGGGCTAGGCTGTTTGTCTTGAGGATCCGAGCCGAGTTGAGTAGTGATGGAATGTGACAACGTGATAGGGAGGGGGCGTGTGAGGAAGAAGGGCTGAGAGCGGCGATGGGGAGAGAAATGGTGACAGAAAGAATGGAAATGAATGAAGGGTAAAGTATGGTAGAGAGAGGACTGAGCGGAGACACGGTAGACGTGAGGGGGAATGAACAGAGGGAGGACGTGAAGGAGGGTGGAACATTGTCCTGACCTAAGTTGGTAAAAAAGAAATTATCAAATTTGGTAAAGAAGATACAAGACGACGAGGCAGGATCGGGAATGGATGAAGTAAAGCGGGTGGGGGCTGGCGGGAGGAATCATGATCCTGGTGGGGTATTGGGGGGGGGGGGGGCTGGAGCTTGGCAGGAAGCTGGAGAGGGGAGGAGTGAAGGAGAATGAGGCGGGAAACATCATTTTATGGAGGGAGGCGGGCAAGAGGCTATTAATTGGGGGGCTGGCAGAAGGAAGCATAACACGGAAGAAGTATGGCAGGGAGTGGAGAGCGGGAGCATGTTAAGAGGTAGGGTCGGGACTCTCGGCAGGAGGGTGTTGCCAGTTATCGACCGTATAAGCCTCAGACAGTTAAAAAGTCACCCCTCTGTCCCTCTGCTGCACTGAGAGGTGTGTGTGAGTGCCCTCAAACTGAAGTAAACCTCACAGTGTGAGGTTTTCTTCAGTTTGAGGGCAAGTAACGTGTTGTTTTAGTGTAAATGTTGCTGCCGTGCTGTGAATAGGTTTCCTGAAAAGTAACGTTACGTGCGTGCGTTACACATTTAGGAAATGTCTCGACTCTCGCATAGACCGATTGAAAGACATTTTGAGCAGGTGAAAGTTCGAGTCAGCCGGCCCCATGTCAGGCAGAGCTGAACACGAGCCCAGCCTCACCTGCCTTTCAAAGGCATGTTGTTGTTGTTGTATTATTAAGTGCCAGCATGGCCACTGATGTGCCAACAAGTATGAACCAACCAAGGTACTTCTGAACGGGAGGGGGAGGGGGGCTACTATGTCTGAGACTGTCCATTTTTTGTGAGGGAAGCTCACGTTGAATTCTTGTTCTTTACACGGAGGCTGACTGGGCGCTGCTGCATACGAGGGTGCACTCTAGGCACTACTGAGCCATGTGAAAAATACACTGGGCAGTGCACTGCCTGAGGGGGGCGGAGGGTGCAGCGGCTTTATAACGTTTTACCTGTCGCCTTTCAGGAAACTGTGCTTTTGTAGTCTTTTGACAAGCTACTTGGCATATTTGTTAAGAATGCCTAATTTGTTAACAACTTAGTGTAAGAACACATTCGGTATTTTGTAAGGAACGTACATAAATGATAAATGATGTTTGCTTAGCGTGGACATAGCCACATGGCCGATGGAGCATCTCGCCTGCTACTAGAGGACCGGAAACAGCAGTACAACCCCAGTTCATGAAAATAGATGATATAAGTGGATTGATCGTTTTTTGGCACGCCCTGAAATTGTGAGTTTCAGTTCTTTCCAGAAGACTTGTTTTGAGCATCACAAACAGCCTTGGACTGTGGAAGTGCTGTCTTCAAATTTGGATATGTAGTGTGAAATGTGTGACATGTTGTCCTTCCACTGTGATGGTGCGGCCCTAGACTGACATGATCCTTTCTACTTTCATAATCTTATGACGTCTTAAACAGCAGGTGGGCATGCAGCTTTAGACTAACACAATGACAGCTGTGTACCAATCATCACTGGACATACCCTTCCGTTGCGTTTGGAGGAGGTCCTCTGTGCAGTGCACACTTTGCATACCAGGCACCTGCAGTGGCAGAGCATGGTCCCAATTATGTTTTGAGAGCTGGACATGTGACAATGCACACATGACCTTTCGTACTTTCCAAATAGCACTAAGCTGGTCTTTTTAAGACCTCTTTGCTATGGATTTTTTTAACATGGGGTCTAGGCACACCCTGGAGAAGCCTTGTGGTTTGTGGTCTGGGGGTTAGGCTGAATTTGTATTCCTGGTTGGTTATAACATCTGAGAAACGTGCAAAGTTCCGGCAAGTATAGATGGTAAAGTTGCTGTGTTCTATTATTATTATTATTATTAAATTGCACTTGTATAGCGCGTATCTACCCGGAGGCCTCGCAGCGCTTTAAGCTGATTACTGGTGGCAAGCTCAGGGGGAATCAGCACATCTTCACAAACAAGTGCGTTTTTAAAGCCTTTCTGAAGGAGAGGTAATTATTGGTTTCTCGAAGGGAGAGGGGGAGGGAATTCCAAAGACTAGCCGCAGTGTGGGAGAAAGAGCGGCCCTTGTTAATTTTGGTGGCGGTTAACAGTTGCAAAGAACTAGAGCGTAAGGCTCTGGACGGAGCATCGGGTGTGGCTATGGGGTGAAGAATTGCAGGACCAGTGCGATGAAAAGATTTGTGCGCAATGCACATGGCCTTGAACTGGACTCTGGCTGCTACTGGGAGCCAGTGAAGCTTTTTCAGAGCTTTTTTTGCTGACTGCCAACGGGGGATGTTGTACAGTAAGCGGGCAGCGCAGTTTTGTGTGACCTGAAGCCTACGGGTCACTGCTGCTGGGGCTCCCATGTAGAGGGCATTCCCATAATCCAGGCGGGAGAGGATCAGGGCCTGGACCATGATCCTCCTAGCCTGGAATGGGAGCAGGGGAAGCACCTTACGGAGCATCTTCATCATCCCGATGCAAGTGGAAGCAGTTTTTGTGGCGTGGGCTGAAAAATCAAGCGCTTTGTCCAGCCAGACTCCCAGGCTCTTAATCTGGGGTTTGGGAAGAGGAGGCGGGCCAAGAGATGGAGGCCAGATGGATGCTAGGGCAGATGGAGGGGGATTGCCCAACAGCATTGTTAGACCTGGCATCATTGGCATGAGTCTCTCCTCCATTTTTTCTGTTTGCCTCCTCTGTTTACGATGTTTTTGCTGGTAAATGCTTTGGGCACTGTGCCACTGCTGATCAGTGCCACAGTGCAAGTGCTCCCTATGTGAAATTACTGTATTGATTGACTTCCATGTTTGGCTTATTTGGTTTACTGTCAGTCCCTAGTAGAGTGCACCAGGAGTGCCAGGGCTTGTAAATACAAATGCTGCTAGTGGGCCTGCAGCACGTGTTGTGCCACCCACAAGAGCGGCCTAGTAAAAGTATGTCTGAAGGTCTACCATTGCTAGACCACGTGCAGTCTGGTACTGTCACGCAGACTGCGCAAGTACACCTACTTGCCAGTCCCTAAACCTTCCCTTAACTTCATGTTAGTCACCCCTATGGTAGGCCCACGGGCAGGGTGCATTGTAAGCATAAGGTAGGACAACCCTGACAAGGTTGGCATGTCCTAATAGTGAATTACAGCCATATTCGTTTTTCACTAGTGTAAGGTAACCTGCTCTCCATCAGCTAGAATGGGCTGCCAGGATTATTAATGCTATAATCCTAGCGGGCTCGGGGAGCATGGTGCAATGTCGAGTTTGGTATCCCTGAACTCAGGGTTTAATAACGCATCCGTTTGTGTGGATGGTTTTTGGACTCTGTGTTTGAAAATAGCACTTTTAGAAAGTAGCTATTTTCTTGTCTAACTGTCTACCGGTCTCTGCTGGTTCTGGTGTGCGTGTGACAGGAGCTGGGTGGCTCCAGAGGTCTGAATGAGTCAGTGTGGGGTGAGTGGGGCATTTGCATTGAGAGTAGGAGAAGAGTAGCTCCTGATAGCCTGCCCTGCCTGATACAATGATGGCTCCGCCCCCCTGCCAGGCGACTGATGACTCTGTGCCTGCCTGGGACTTTCCTGGCCCACCTCCTGCCGGGCAACTGATGGCCCTGCCCCTGCCAGTGACAATGCTGGCTCCGCTCCTGCTGGGCGGCTGAAGACTCTGCCCTGCACAGTGAATAGGCCAGGTGCTTCGGCCTGGCAACACCCACAACAAACCCAAGATGGGGGGAAATTCCCCTGCATGGACAAAGGGATCAAAGCCAAAAAGGGGTATAAGAGAAGGACCCCTGAACCAAGAATTCAGATCCCTTCTGACAAGGAAACTTGAACCAAGGACAAGAAGCCTGCTGATCTAAGGACTGCCTACCCCTTCTGCCAGAGTGCTGTTTGTTGGGGGAATCCTGCATTGCTTCTTTATTTTTGCCAAGGAACCAGGAGAGAGGAACTGTGTGTGTACTCTCAATCTTTGCTAAGAAAATCTCCAAGGGCTGGAAGAGTGCCAGTCTCCTGTTGAAGTCACAGGGCTAAAGGACTTCATCTGCTTAAAGTGCTGTTTGCTGGAACTTGTGACTCCAGCACCTCTGAAAGAATCCAGCAATCTCGACGCCGACGGACGCCGCCGAATCCAGCTCGACATCGTGAGTAACGGCTCCAGTGTCCCGCTTCCTCGACGCCGGCCGCCGGGCCCGATCGACGCCAGCAACAACGCCAGTGAGTAGTGAGTTCGGCTCCAGCTCCAAGTGACCTTGTGTCGGCACCGCTGCTGATCGCATCGACTTCGAGCCCTCTCGACGCCGTGAGCGCTGCTCACTCTTGCAACATCGACATCGACAACGCCGTATCCTGCTTCATCTCGTGAGCGCTGCTCCTGCCTGACTTCGGTCGACGCCGCTGCAGATCGCCCCGACTCCGAGGCCCGATCGACGCCGAAGACGCGACGCCGGACATCTCGACGCCGCTGATCATCGAGTGCTTCACTTTTCCAAGGTACTGTGTTGTGGGGGTCTGTGCGACTCCGGGCTCGATGTAGCGCTCCTCGCGGTCGATGCCGAACCTTTGGATTAACTTTGCCTCGACGTCGTGTGACTCCTGTGTGGGTTACATTGTTGTCAAGAACTGTGTTTTAAAGAAGAAGAGTTGCTTTTGTTACTAAAGACTTTGTGCTAAGAAGAAACCGTGCTTGAACTGTTATTTTTTCCTTCCAAGACTATTTATTAAGATTGTGGTATATTTTTGTTGATATTTGGTCTTGTGCTAAGCCTTATATAAAAATCCTTATTTTTATAATACTACTGTGTCGTGTCCATTTGTAGTGTATTCACTTTATTACTGTATGTGGTCATAAATGCTTAACGCACTGCCTCTGAGATAAGCCTGTCTGCTTTGCCAAGCTACCAAGGGGGTGAGCAGGGGTTATCTAAGTGTGTGATCCCCTTGCCCTGACTAGAAAAGGTGTGTCCCTATTTGTCAGAAGTGTATACCTCTGCCAACTAGAGACAGCCGCTTCTAACAAGCATTATATCTGTTTTCTCCCCATTAAGCTTAAGAAATGAGGATTGCATCCATCTGGCAACAGCCTCTAGACAAGGACCTAGGGTGGAAGATGATGCCGCGGAGTGGTCCAATGAGACCACCAGTTGGGTGTCATCTGCGTAGGTGACAATACGCACACCGAAGGGATGGACTATCCTCTCCAGGGGCTCCATATAAGCATTAAAAAGAGTAGGGCTCAGGGATGAACCCTGAGGTACTCCACAGCTTAGAGGATGTTTAGGTGAGACCGACTCACCCTCAAACACCTGGAAGAATCTGCTGTCCAGGAAGGAGGTAAGCCATTCCAGGGCCGCACCCGACACGCCCAAACCACTCAGCCGATGTAAAAGAGTAGAGTGGTTGACCGTGTCGAACGCAGCACTGAGGTCGAGTAGTATGATGGCAGCCTTCCCTCCCTAGTCCAGCACAGCTCTAGCTTCTTCCGTCACCGCCAAAAGAGCGGTTTCGGTTCCGTGCTGCGGGCGGAACCCTGTCTGAGAGGAACGGAGCAGACTATTGGACTCGAAATAGTCTACTAAGATGTTATTCACGTGCCTCTCAAGTAGCTTGCTCATCCATGGAAGTAGAGAGATGGGGCGGTAGTTGGCCAAGTTGTTCTGATCCAGCGTAGGCTTTTTCAACAAAGCTTTAACCATCGCACACTTCCAAGGAGGCGGGACGGTGTTGAAGGCGATGGAGGCATTAAGGACGTCTAAGATGACTGGACGAATGACGTCTAAGACCTTAATGAGAGCGTGGGGGGAGCATGGTCATTAGGAGATCCCGAGGTGATTTTAGGGATCAGCTTATCTAATGATGAAGGGTCAAGGGAAGGGAATGTTTCGAGTGTGCAGGGGGTGGAGGGATCAGAAACCGGCAGGGGATGGGTTTGTTATTGTCATCACCCGTGGTGAATGAGGAGTAAATAGCCTGGATTTTCTGGGAGAAAAAGGTAGCAAGATTATTGCACCGGGTTTGTGCGCCGTCTGATGATGGTCGCTCCGGGAGTGGGGATATTAAAGATTTAGCAATTTTAAAAATTTCCTTAGGCGCATTAGCAGCCATATTGATTTTCACGTCATAGAAGCGGGATTGAGTGGCGGCAATTTCCCTCTTGTACAGCTTGATGGCGGCTCTATAATCAGCCTTCCTCTGTTGAGAGTGGTCCTGCCTCCACGCTCTCTCGAGTCTGCAACATGATTGCTTCATGATTCTAAGGGCCGGTGTGTACCATGGGGCAACCTTGGATCTTATTATTGATTTTAAAGGGGTGCAAGGGAGCACTTGGTCGAGGGTGCTAGAGATCCAGTTGTCGAAGTTGGTCGTGGCGGTGCTGGGGTTAGTGGACCTCTGAGGCGGATGTTCATCAAGGGCACGTTCCCACTCAGGGAGCGGAAGAGAGGACCATTTTCTTCCCCAGTGCTTATTAGGCTTATGAAAAATAGGGGGGGGGGGCTTATGGACCAGATAAAAGGTATTAAAAAATGGTCTGTCCATGGGAGGGGGATGGGAGTCTCCACTTTCAGATTATCCAAGTTGCTATAGATATGGTCCAAAAGGTGTCCCCTATTATGAGTTGCAAGAAAGCCCTTTTGGCGAAGATCAATAGCCTGAAGGTTAGACCTGAGGTTGTTGGCTGAAGAATCGCACGGGTCATCCAGGTGCAGATTGAGATCCCCCAGCAATGTAAAATTTGCTGTGGAAAGCAGGGCGCTAGCAACCGTGTCTGTCAAGTTGGGGACAAAGTTACTAAGGGCGCCAGGAGGGCGATAGGCCAGCATGCCAGAAAAAGAGGTTTTGGGCGAAAATTCTAGAGTGAAGTAAAAACTCTCACACGTAGATATAGTGGAAGAGGTGATGCGGCATTTAAAAGTGTCTCTATATATGATGGCAAGTCCGCCACCTCTACCCGACTGGCGGTCTAGGCGTTTCATGGTATAACCTTCAGGTGTCGCCCACACAGTGGAAGGGTCGTTTTCCAGTTGAAGCCATGTTTCTGTCAAGAAGAGAACCTCAGGATGTAACTCTTCTATCAACATGGAAACTCTGTGTGGTGTTTTGGTAAAGACCGACAGTTAAGGAGAAACATTCTCCACTTATATAGGGGTTGAGGTTTGTCGGTGTACGCGGGAGATAAACTCCAGTTACATGAAGTGCAATGAGACCCAGTGTTGGGCGAGGGGATCGACTGAAGGCACAAAGAATTGGCGAGGGGACGAAGCGAATGTAGGGAGGAAGAGCTGTAAATAAGGCGGTTTCCTACCATGGTGACAGGCCAGAGGAGATGCAAAAAGCTGGAAGCGTCTGGACGCGGACTGGCGCAGACTGGCTTCTCTTTGGCGCCTCTTCGGCGCTACCGCTGCGCGTTACCGCTGCGCGAGAGAACCGAGGTATAGATAGATTGGGGGAAGGACAAAGACTAGAGCGTCACCCACCAAAGATGGCCGCCCAGCGTGGCGAGACCAGGAAGTGAGGACGCGATTACCTCCCTCCACATCAAACAGCACAATGCTGCGGTGGACCTGGGAGTCAGCGTGTGAATAAGGCGTAAGAATAACAGTTTTTTAAAAAATACAGTCAAAACAACACAACAGTACTGCTGCATCTAGCTTTTAAGTCCGCATGAAACAGTTGTCTACAACAACACCATGGGGAGTGTGTGTGTGTGTGTGTGTGTATATTATAAAATGTGTGTGTGTTTAGAATGAGATCTCAACGGGCAGCACAAAAGCTGAGATTTCCATGAAAGTCTTATAGTCTGAATTCAGCACCTGAGCATAATAGGACAGAATGTATGAAGCTCTGTGGTTATACTGAATAAGCAGCTACCTATGTTATGCCATCTATTAATGTAATAACTGCACTTTCACAATTGCTTTATTAACCTTCCTGCTTTCTCAAATTTGCTTGAAAATGCACGATACTTCTTCTTTTTTCCAACATTTTCTTGGGGGAGGTAACCACCCCAAACCCCCCTTCTGGGTTCGGGCTCGCTCGCTGCGCTCGCTCGCTACGGTACTGGATGCAAATCACTTTGCACCCTACCACTTTCAAATGTCAGCCACCGCCCCTGTGCACACAGGCAGGTCCGTAGTCCTCAGTGCGACCTTGGGTAGCACTCGCACCTCCAGGTCGAAAACACGGTGTCAGGGCACTGTGAGGGCAACCGCCCCTGTCACCAATGTGGTGCTCTGAGCCACAGGCTAACGACACAGACACAGCCAGTAGGGTAATAAAACGGGTCATGGGCACATATGCTTTTCCCCTTTTATTAACAGACGCCACGTCACTTGTGATGCCTGTGTTGAATGCAGGCCCGGACTGGCCGTAGCGGGCACCGGGCAATCCCCCGGTGTGCCGCACGGGTGGGGGCGGGTTTTGGGCCCCTGGGGCCGTTTTTGCCACAGGGCCGTTTTTGCAGCATAACTGCTAAAATCAGCCCTGTAACAAAATCGGCAGAAAACTGGCCCTGCCAAAGAGCTCGGCGGCACCCTGGGGGGGAGGGGTTGGGGGGGGGGGTCAGCTGAGCACTTTGCCAGGGCCGGTTTTGGTTCCCAGTCCGGCCCTGCTTGAATGGGTGTGGGCTGAGTGTAAGACCAGCCCTCGGGGAGGGGCTGTGTAAAGCTACATATCCAGCAGGACACTAAACCCTCCATTCATGAGTAATACATAATTATCAGTACATTTGGCTTCGGACTTTCTGGCAACATGTTGTGAAGAAAATCTTCATATTTAACCAGTATCCTAATCCTGATCTATCCACTGCGAAACATCCCCAAAAAACATAAACTGTTTGCCCTGACAGCGCGCTGATGCCTGCCACTTCAGGACAGGAAATAGGAATGGAAACTAACTTTGGGGTAAGTGCCACTGAGCTGTAATGGAAACAGTGAACTACTTCAGCAGTTTGTTGCTGCGTCCACACAACAGAGCGGCGTGGATGAAGAGGTTACTTAAGAACAATACAGCTATCTTGCATAAGAGATGTGAAGTCCGTAAGGCTGTTTTTGTTGGACCACTATCTTGATAAGTTCCTGAACAAAATGCCTAAATTACCCACCGATAAGTCTATTTTCAGGCTTTGAAAACTGCGTTTTGGGGTACAAAGCACAAAGAAGTCCATTTGAGGTGCCCCCCAAACTTGAAAGGGAGACTCTGAGCCTTGAATTTATAAAGGGTGTTGTGATGCAATAATTGCAGGCTGATGAACCGTGAAAACCCATGCAAATTAAATTGGTTTAAAACCCACCAGCTTTTTTTATGGACAAAATGGCTTCAATTGTTCCTTTTCATGTTCCTTGTTTTTAATCTCAGTATTGCTGTCTCTGTCTATTTATACAAAATTGGCCACTTTTCTTTGCCTTACAGACGTTTCTAGTATGCAAATTACAATCAATACGTCAGGTGCAAGAAGAATCAGCATAAGAAAGCTGGTAAATAGTCTGCTTATTCCTGACTTGCTTGTTTAGTACCGTGTTGTTTTTCGGGGACCCATAAAAGACGTTTCTAGCTCAAGAATGTACTCTTTCGGTCTACCCTGTTCGTGACTCTTTGTCCATTTAATGCTGTATTGTTTTTAACTTTTATGAATCTTTTTAACTCATATGGACCCCTTTTACCTTTTGTAAACTTACTCAAAAAGCCTGAAAAAGCTCTCTGATACCCTCAGGTCTAGCTAGCGCTACATAAAACTCAAAAATAAATACATTAATAAATGGAGCCTATGTAAGATACGATTAGACACATGGCAAAGTATGCAGCTGTCTGTATCACACTCTTTTGAAGACTAAACTCCAGAGCACATTTCTGGAGTTGGACTTACACCTGTTACTGTTACATATACAGTTTGTAGTCTGGAATGACTATTATTGGCTGGCAAAGGCGCATTGTGTTTACATACAAAGCAAAGTGCTGCGGCAACAAACTATGGATGGGATGGCGGTGGCGTGGTGAGCAAAAGAATGATGAATTAAACCCAGATCTTTGTGACTGGGGGTAAATGTTTGCATTGTTCAGCATTCCGTCCATCATTTGTTCCTTTTGCTTTTGTCTCCCTAATTGGGAAGGGTATGCCCACATGTGGGTCCCAAGCTCACTGTGCCACTGGATTCAAGCTTGCTTGGCTGATGAGTGGTGTTACCCCAAAACCGGTCCCAGGATGCTTGTTTCCGGTCCAGGGAAGACGTGACTTGGCAGTTTGGGCTGGACAGTTCCCATGAGGCACAGGGTCAAAACTGATTTGCATATGGCTGCTCCAAACTGGGGTGGCGAAGTGGGCTAAAGAACAATGGATTAAACCCAGATCTTTGTGAATGGGGTGAATGTTTGCATTGTTCAGCATTCTGTCCATCATTTGTTCCTTTTGCTTTTGTCGCCCCTAAGTGGGAAGGGTATGTCCAGACGTTGGTCCCTTGCTCACTTTGCCACTGGATTCAAACTAGCCTGGCTGATGAGGGCCCAAAGCCGGTTCCAGGATGCTTGTTTCTTGTCCAGGGAGGACCTGGCCTTGCAGCTCGGGCTGGACTGTTCCCATGAGGCACAGGGTCAAGACTGATTTGCATATGGCTGGGTCAAAACTGGGGTGGCAAAGTGAGCTAAAGAAAGATGATCGATTCAACCCAGATCTTTGTGACTGGGGGTGAATGTTTGCAGTGTTCAGCATTCTGTCCATCATTTGTTCCTTTTGCAAATACAAAGCAAGGCCATTGTGCTCTCATCCCCTCGTTTTGTAGTTAAAAAGTCAATATTTGTGATAAAGTGGGTCCCTCACATCCCAGGGACCCGATGCAACTGCTCCTGCTTTACTATTACTACCTAAGCTTCTGATGACTTTCATAGTTAACTAGCTGTAACTATTTCACCTTGTGATACTGACTATTTGATGCAATCTGCAGTCACCTATTTACTTAAAAGAATTGTTTTTATTTTGTTATTGTCAAGTACTCGTTCATTTATCCTCAATGTATACATAAATGAGAATGCTAAAAACGTAACAATCTGTAAATATTTCAACATTCATGTGCAGCACGTCCCGGCCAGGAAGCCAAATGATAGGAAACAAGGCGTACGTTTTAATGTAAAAGTCACTCCCTGGTTTATTTAAAGGCTGTTCCGACTTACAGTTGCAAGCCCGAGGATACTGATCTGAATTATGCATGACTGTCTGGTGTGCTGTTCCATTAGCCTGCTGGATGGGTAATGTAAACACGCTCTGAATTTTAAGTGTACTATTGAAGTGTCAGGTTAAAAATAGAGATAATAACTGAGCGCATGCTGGAGATGCGACTCTCCCAGAACATAACTAGGCAAAGATGACTCCCTGAGAGTCGCTTGTATTGATGCCTGGTTGGAATCCAGGGCAGGAACGGATGGAGAATCTTAACAACCTGACCACCCTGCAGCATACCAAGAGGTTCGAAATAATGCTAAGAAAGCGGTTAGAGCTGTCTTCTGCTTTTATTTATGTTTTTTCAGGTGTAGAAAGGTAGTGACAAGGGAGGGAACGCTCCATAATGTATGTACCTTAAATAGTACAGATACAATGTAGTGTTTGTCCTTGATATTTTTTGTTTGTTTGTTTGTGTTTTGTGTTTGTATATAGCACTTTCAAGAGCAAATGGTCGACAGAGCAAAATGCATAGCATATGGCAGGAATGATACAATCAAATATTCATTCCAAACAGACTCCAGTTTAGAACAAGCATTTGCAATGCAATAGGTCTCGCTTTTGCAAGCGTTTGAGCTATTCGCATTGTAAATGACAATGCCTTTTATTTATGTGTTTTGAAAACTTGCAAGAGGTGCGTAAACATGCACTCGCTACTTATAGCCTTTGCTTACGAGAAGCAAGGCTGGCAATAACTGCGCCTCTTTTACTGCCAGCCTTGCTTCTCGTAAGCAAGGACTATCTGTACACAGTGCATGTTTATGCACCGCTTGCTGGTTTGAAAAATACATAAATAAAAGACATGCTGGCAGATGCATCAACGTAGCCTTTTGCTATTCCTAAATAGCGATTTTTAAGGAATCGCTATTTAGGAATCACAAAAGCCTATGCATGTAGGAATCGCTATTAAAATAGCGATTCCTTAACATTCCTTAATTGCTACTCGCAAATTGCTAGTCGCAAATAAAGGAATGCTGTCCCACTCATTCCTATGGGCCTACAGGCCCGTAGGCATGTATTGGAGATTGCATGAGCAATTTGCGATGCAAGGGTGACACCCTGTTGCACCCCTGAAATTGATCTATGCACATATGTTGCACACACACATGCCCTAAGGGCATGTGTGTGCACAACATGAAACTTTGAAAAATGCACAAAAGTGCTTTTTTCAAAGTTTTAGCAAATTACCATGAAGTCCAACTTCATGGTAATTTGCTCCCCCTATTAGCGAATTCGCTATTTTTTTTACTTTCATGCATTGCATTTAAGGAATCTCAATTTGGGATTCCTTAAATGCAATCGCAATTTAAGGAATCTCAATTTAGAGATTCCTTAAATTGCGATTTTTGGATTTGGGATGATGCATCCCAAATGCAAAAATACCGGGAGCAAAGGGGCAGATTCTGAGAATCTGCCCATTTGCTCCCGGTATTTACTTTGATGCATATGCCTGATGGTCATTTACAATGTCAATAGCTCAAACTCTTGTAAATGCTAGAACTATTCGATTGCAAATGATTCTTTATGTTAAGGATCAGACTCAGTGTGAAAGTCAAAGAAAAATGTAACAAACATATGTGCAGAATAACAAAGGAGTGGGACTAGACAGGTTCAGTTTTCTTTTTTCAACAATGGAAGAAAAAGTATGGAACAACAAGTTCAGCAAACTCCCAGAAGAATATAATGGAGAAACAATTGAGATGTGAGATTATAGCACACTAGTACTCAGGTTTAAGAATCTTTAAGCAATAGGAAGCATGTATGTAAATGATATGACAACTCCAGTTTTGTGATTCATGGGACAGAGCGTGTTCCTTATCGTTTTAGATGCTATCTGTATATCCAGTAAATGAATTAGGAAAGAATAATAAAAGAGTTAACCAAGACTTTCAGTGATAGAATTGGCAAACAGAAGAGATACCTACATTGTATTAGAATGAGGAAGGATGCAAAACAAAACACTCACAGCAAGGAATATTTATAGAAGCATCAAAAATGGCATTACTAGTGCACAGTAAAAACTGGAGAAAGCCAAAAGAACCAATAGATTCCTCTGAATTGTTACCTCCTCTTGTGGTTGTGAGATGATTCAATGGCAAAATCTGTTTACGCTTCAACCTTAGAGACAATAACAAGAGCATAACAGTCAAATTCCTTTCACCAAGGATAATTTAAATATTGGACTTAAAGATTTTTATCACAATTGATTTATCAATGGTATACCTTCAAACGTACCTGCATCCAGAGCAGGAAGTTTACTGCTTCTGTTACACTATTGAGTTGTTACCAGTAAAAAGGACGCCCTTTGGATTAGCATCCACAGAGGCTGTTTTATAGAGATTCGTCCTTGAGTTATTTATTAAAATAAATTATAAAAAAATGGTGGCAGCATTTACTTTTAAGCTGACATCTTAGTAAAGAAGACGACAAGGACAGAACATGATAGAAGATGGGGAGGCTGGGTCATACACACACACCGACGCGCTCATCCACGCACCCACCACTTCACACACACTGACTCATGCTTGCACACACGCTGACACACCTAAATTTTGCACACACACGGGCTCATGGATGTACACACACATACACACACACAAACACACTTACAGCTTGGCACAGCCAGGGCTCTCACACGCTGCTCCGCACACACACACCCTCACAGGCAGGCGAGCACACGCGCAGCCAGGCATTGCACTCACATGACACTCACGCCGGCACACACTGCCATGCCACACACAGACTCACGGACCTACCACAGACTCACCCAGACACACTGACCCACAGACCCATACAGACATCACCCCTACAATCACTACATGCAGTCAGTCACCCAGGCACGCCGTAGGCGAATCCACTTGCATAGTTCACAAACCCGCACCAACAATGACACAAACTGGGTGTGAGTGTTTGATTGGTTCAGATGCTCCGTCCATCACCACCCCCTTTTTATACCGCTTTGGCCGCCATAAGTGTGGCAGGGTATGCTCAGACGTGAGTCCCTTGCTCACTTGGCCACTGGATTCAAGCAAGCCGGGCTGAAGACGGCTGTAATGCCAGAAACCGGTCCTCGGAAGCTTGTTTTCGGTCCAGGGAAGGCATGGCTTGGCAGTTCGGGCTGGACTGTTGCCATGAGGCACAGGGTCAGACTGATTTGCATATAGCCATGTCTGAACTGGGGTGGCAGAGTGGGCTAAAGAACGGTGATGGATTAAACCCAGATCTTTTGACTGGGTGTGAGTGTTTGATTGGTTCAGATGCTCCGTCCATCACCACCCCCTTTTTGTACCGCTTTGGCCGCCATAAGTGTGGCAGGGTATGCTCAGACATGAGTCCCTTGCTCACTTTGCCACTGGATTCAAGAAAGCCGGGCTGAAGACGGCTGTAATGCCAGAAACCGGTCCTCGGAAGCTTGTTTCCGATCCAGGGAAGGCATGGCTTGGCAGTTCGGGCTGGACTGTTCCCATGAGGCACAGGGTCAGACTGATTTGCATATAGCCATGTCTGAACTGGGGTGGCAGAGTGGGCTAAAGAACGGTGATGGATTAAACCCAGATCTTTTGACTGGGTGTGAGTGTTTGATTGGTTCAGATGCTCCGTCCATCACCACCCCCTTTTTGTACCACAGACCCATACAGACATCACCCCTACAATCACTACATGCAGTCAGTCACCCAGGCACGCCGTAGGCGAATCCACTTGCATAGTTCACAAACCCTCACCAACAATGACACAAACACACACACCTCTTCTGAGTGCACTGCTCCATGGATGGACAGACTCACAGACCCGCATGTGTGTCCTTAGCTTGAGCTCACCAGCGTGCCCGCCCACCGACTGCCCTCATGCACATACTAACGGGAGCACACTGTCCTCATACACAGCTGCACACACTATGCTTGCAGTCAGTCTGCCCCTGCCACCAGATGCAGGCACAGTGGACAGTGCCTGGGGCCACCCCACCCTTGCCACATCCCAGAAGCCCCCACTGGCACTTTCGGCGTTGGGTGAGCCGGTTGCTGGTGTGTGGAATCCAGATCCTCTGCATGGGGGTCTTAGTGAGCTCCCCAGCCTGGTAGGACATCCTCGTAGCTGCCTGGTGCAGCTCCTCTCTGCTGCTAGCACCTGGGACTGCCTCTTGGCGCCCGTGCTGGTTGGCGCTAGAGAGTCTGTTGGCGCTTACGGAATCCAGATCTTCTGCAGGGGGGTCTGAGGGAGCTCCCGAGCCCGGTGGTACTGGTGCAGCTCCTCTCTGCTGCTTGCACCTGGGACTGTCTCTTGGCACCTGTGCTGGTTGGCGCTAGAGAGTCTGTTGGCGCTTAGGCGGTGTGCACTGGCCCTCGCTTGGGCTTCTCAGCTCCTGTTGCTCTCTCTCGGTGACACTCCCAAATAAGTGGAGAGGACCGTCCCTAGATGCTAAAGTTAAGAAATATATAAATAAACTGAGCGCGGTGTCCACAAAGTGGCGCCCACTCAGTTTGAAGGGAGGCAGTGGAGGAAGCAGGCTGCAGCTGACTTACATTGCACTGCTGGCAGGGCAAGAGCCCCAGGGTAGGTGCGCGCAGCGGAACAGTAAACAAGTACCTGGCAGCATCAACCCTCCCGGTTACACCAAGCGAAGGATACAAAAAGACGCCATAAGCGTGCACATTGGCTGTCCAGCCACAACCTACAAGAGACACCGTGAGCGTGCGAGCGTGCACATCGGCTGTCCGGGCGCAAGCTGAAAGTCACGCCGTGCGCGTGCCCATGTGCTGTCCGGAACCAAGCTGATAGACACTCCGTGTGCATGCCCATCGGCTATCTGGGAAAGTGCACATCTCCTGTCCCCCTTCCAAACTCAAGTCGACGACAATAGATCTCGTTAGCGAGCAGCGCGAGACCTAAAAAAGGACTCAGATGTAGACCCGCTGCTGAGTCTTTGTGATATAGAGCCACCTCCAGCTTTACGACTTAAGGACTATTAATACAGAGAAATTATTCAAAAAATTCCCTAGAGTTTTTCTGAATTTAGAAATTTTTTAATGATATTTGAATTGATCATGTCAGTTTGTTCCCAAATACATAAGCAAACAGGTGTTTTGCGACAAAGTGGATTAAAGTGTTGCTTCATCAGGGCAGATTATTGTAGATAAGGACTGTTGTTTAGTCAGTACCAAGGTGTTCTTCACTCCACGGCTGCCATTTACTTCCATGGATAGGGGTTATTCTGCCCGAAACAATGAGACTTTGCGGTTCGTAATGAAATAACTAATTGAGTGGATTCATTCAAATATTAAAAAATACATTTTGAAAGTTCAGTAAAAGTCTTGGGAATAATAACCCTTAAGCCTCTATTTGTCTACTGTTATGGTTACAATCAATATCATAAATAAATAAAACATTGTGAAAAGCCTGCAAATATATAGTAGTGTCAAAGAAGAAATAAATGTACAAAAATAACAACAGAGGCTAAAAGAAGAAGAGCGGTGGTAACTAGAATGCATTTTGCCCCATTCAGAAGAAAAGGAGAAATGGGAGCGATACCTTTCTAGTATGTTTTTAAGGCTCTCAGATAAAAAACGTTTCCTTATTTTTAAGTTAATTTGTAAGCACCACATGTTGCTATTGCATGTTTTCGGTTTTATTTTGCTATAGTATAACTAGAAACTCTCTGTGACATTCACAGGATCCCTTACAACATCTCCTATGGATCGAAACTCTCAGGCGGTGGATGATGTTGATGTCGGGGTAAAATGGACATGTATGTAGATATTTATAGGAGCCACTAACCTGATGATTGACTTTTATGAGGAATTGGGTCTCTAAATCCCTGAATTGCCATCAACACATTGGTTTAATTTGTTGCTTGGTGGTTTCTGCATCCAAACCTCTTAAAGTCAGTTGGGGATAGCTCATCTGATTTATCAGAATAATTTAATTTGAATCAAAGCCATGTCCTCTGCCCTGTCCTCAAGGGTCCTGGGGGCTGCTGAGAGATTGGACACCATTTGTTACAGAGCTTTCAGAGCATCTTACATTTCAGATATCTATTCATCTTCCTCAGGGAGTCTGACTACAGCCTGATTCAGATCCGGTTGTAGAATGGTTATCTTCGAGCCAACAGCTCCTATTTATGTCTCCAGAACCTCCCTGGATGTGTTGATAGCTTGGAGAAAGACAGATGCTTTGGACAACAAGGTTGTAGTTGGGCCACCCAACATCATGAGGCCCTGAGGTGCCGTCATCGATTGTGCACCTGCACCAGATTGGGCGAATGTGTCCTATGTGCCCTGCTTGCCAATCGGGAGGTGTTTATCTTTCACCATATCAAGAGAGGTTTTGGGTAATAATGCTCCTGAGTGAGTCTGTAGGATGTATGTGGGCAAATAAGCCTCTCTTAAACCATGCAGCAGACCTGCTGGCCCTTGCAGAAAAGGCCTTCCCAAGAGGCGGCATGAGCAGTCAGATAACAGTTCAAAAGGACAGCAACAGAGTTCAGAACCGCAGGAGGCCCAACATCAGGAGCTGTTAGTAATTGGGCTACTGGATGACAGAGGTATGCCCTCTGTCCAAGCAAGAACCACAATCCCTCAGGGTAAGCTAGATTCACACAAAAAAATAACCTGTGCCCACCCTCTGGCAGCTTGGCACAGAGCAGTCAGGTTATCTAAAGAAGCAATGTGTAAAGTATGTGTGCAGAACACGCAGTAACACAAAGAAAACACCCCCAAAAGACTCCACACTGGTTTACAAAAATAGACATAATTTAATAAATAAATCAAGACCAAATGACAAAAATCCAATTATTAAAAGTTGAGCTGTGGATTTTTAAAGAATCAAAAAGAGTTCTAGCACTTAGAAGCAATAAGCACCTACAGGGGTTATCTGGTTGAGCTTAACCGGGGAAAAGCCAAAAGTTCAGGACACAAACGATGAAGCACAGGCCGACTACGGGACCCACACAGCCAAGTGAACAAAACACCTTGATCCTGGTTGCAACAGCGAGATGCGGAACGACATCGAGCTATGCGTCGATGTCAATCCTGCAGTCGAGGTGATGTGTCGATTTTCTTCACTCATTTGGGGTGATGTGCTGGTTCCTTAGATGAGGCGCCAAGATTCATTGGTCCCGAAAGCGATGTGCCGGGTTTCTCCATGCAGTCAATGTGATTTGTCGATCCCTTCACACTGATGCGGCGGCGATGCACTGTTCCAATGCGTTGGGCTCTCAAAGCGATGTATTGGTTCAGAGAGCAGTGCGCCGATTCTACCTGTGCAACAGGGTCGATGTGCCGGTTCTGCTACACGCAAGTGGGAGATGTGCCGATTTCTCCAGTGTAAGTATCTAGGTGCTTGTAGCAGCAGAGCAGTTCTTCTGAATTAGGTTATTTACAGGTCCAATAGTGTCTAATTTGGTGGGGTCAGAGACCAGTAATTATACCTAGTTGTGCCTTTGAAGTGCGGGTGACCTCAAAGAAGGGTCTTTGAAGTGCCCAGAAGTCCTTTCTTCCCAGCACTTGCTCTAAACTATCAGTAGGGGATAATCAGTCCTTCGAGTGGGGACAAGGCACTGCTGATTCAGGTGTAAGCATCAGAACTCTCTCCTTTCCTGCTCAGGAAGAGCCATCAGAATGCAGATGAGTACTCAGACACACCTAATCTTCCTGTGTTTGTGGCTGTCTAGAGAGAATGTATAAAGTGTAGCAGTCACCCACCCCAGACGTGTATTAAAGGCAGGCTGCAGGCATGCAGAGCTAAAAGAACAGAGAAATGTCCACTTTCTAAAAGTGTAATTTCTAAAATAGTAATGTCAAATCCACCTTTACCAGTAAAGATGAATTATCATTACCATTTCAAAGATATGAAACATGACACAGCTGCTCCTTGCTAATCAAGAATTACAGCTTAAAAGTGTATTAAGGAATCCCCAATGTTAACCTATGAGAGGAATAGGCCTCCCAGTAGTGAAAAACAAATTAGGGTGTTTTTCACTACCAGGATATGTAAAACCTAAAAATACATGTCTTACCTTAAGAGTACATGTCCTTTTACTTACACAGCACCCCGCCCTATGGGCTACCTAGGCCCAATCTTAGGGGTAATATATGTGGAATAAAAGGGGAGTTTAAGGCTTGGCAAAGTGTTTTAAATGCCAAATCGAAGTGGCAGTAAAATTGTAAATGCCGGCTCTTCAGTGACAGGTCTGTGGCAAGTTTAAAGGGCTACTTATGTGGGTGGCACAATCAGTGCTGCAGATCCACTAGTAGCACTTAATTTACAAGCACTGGGTATATGGTATACCACTTTACCAGGGACTTATCAGTACAAACAAAATATCAATCAGGTATACACTAATGTTACCATGTTTCATGGAGAAGCACAAGCCCTTTAGCACTGGTCAGCAGGCCAGCACAGGTTCAGCAAAAATAGGAGGTATGGTGTGCCTCCCTGTGTTCATGCACCGCCAGTTTCTGCACGACACAGACTGCACAGTCTATTCCATACAGAATCTGGCTTCGACAGTCACAAGTCGCTGCTTTCCCAATGCTCACTTATGAGCCTTAGAACAGCACCGCCGCTGGACCACCAAAGGACTGCTTGCCACACCAGGAGATAACTATTAATCTGGCAGGTGAATGGCGGTCGACTTTGGTGGTGTGGCAGCGGGGTGTTGGCGTGGCAGCCTGATGCCACACCACCAAAGTCAGAAAAATGCCCTTAGTCTTGTGTCGGGATTTTTTTTTCTGGTGCACACATCCTCTCTGTTCTACCATGGGTATGAGATCCCTCTGGAATTACAAATGGGGGTGGGGTCGCACACTACTCACACACCGGCGGTGTCGCCCCTAAGGACTCTGGTCAATGTAGTAAAGTGTTCGCGATGCATCATCTTTCGTTCTTCTGCTATCTTCGCTGTCTTCGCCATCCCTGGACACGTGTTTCGGGGTATTACCCCTCATCAGCAGGGATAGGCCGTGTACTGGGGTTGCCGATGGCTGCCAATATCTGCCAGGTATAGTACCACTCAGGGGCGTAGGTGCGGGATCCCAGGCTCGTCAGCCCGCTGCTCAAGGGAGCTTTAAAGTTACAAATGGGGGTGGGGTCGCACACTACTCACACACCGGCGGTGTCGCCCCTAAGGACTCTGGTCAATGTAGTAAAGTGTTCGCGATGCATCATCTTTCGATCTTCTGCTGTCTTCGCCATCCTGGAATTAGGTCTCATGAACACAGAGTAAGGGTTCTCCAAGCCCAAAATAGATGTTGGATTGATCACTGGAAAAAAGAGCTAGTAGATAATTACAGGGTCTCGGGTACTGACTGCAGGACTCAAGTGCCAGACTCAAAACCTTTTCTGCCAGGGAGGTAGTAAAGCATCCACTTAGGGTTCTTCACCTTCCCACATGATGGTCATCCTCTCTGAACCTATGCAAGCGGTGGAAGAAATTCACAGGATGTACCTACTCCTATCTGTTCGCTGGCACTTTGTGAGTTTTTCCAGCTGGTCCTATGTAACATTGTATAAAAGGGAGAGAAATGCTCAGGAAAATAGGTTCCCTAGGGATCTATTTCCTCTGCTTCAGAGACTCCATTGCACCATCAATTTGAGCTAAGCTCTTCTTCTAGAAACACAAGTGTGCCCTCCTCCTCTACTTTACCCAATGAAGGCATTCCAGTCATTCAAGGCTTAGAGGTCCTCAGCTTAGCCTTTCTCTTCCTTGTGAAGAAGGTAGGCAAAAATGATGTACTTACAAGGAAGACCAAGCCTCCTCCTACCTAGTCCAACAGGTTAAAATATCCTAGTGCTTCCTTCATGGACCAGACTCACTCCTTGTCACCATCTAAGGAGGCCCACTTCATGTTGGGGGCAGCTATCCATCACTCTTACTATTTGGATCAAGATAAACAAATGTTGGAAAGGACCATCTTTTGCATTATGTACCGCCAGATTTTTGCCTTCACTGATTCTGCTGGCTGGAGATCTCTGTGCACTTTACCCTTGCCTGCTAGTTGTAAAGTGCCTGTGTTCCCTCTTTCAACATGATGAAATAGGCATGCTCCTGATTGGCATACTTAACTTACCTAGAAGTTCCCAGACTATGGGTACAGAAGTGTACCCAGGACCTGTAAGTTAAATGTCTCAAGTTGCTGGATCTGGAAGCTTTGTGGACTAATGCATCTACTGTAGAGGCCTGTGTTTGATCTCCTGGTTACAGGTTCAAATCCCGATAAATCCACTCATCCTTTTGAGGTGGATAAAATGAGAACCATTGAGTTGCGTAGCAATAAATATCTGTTAATCAGCACCAAAATACCGTTGGGTCTAAAGGACAACATATACATGTGAGAACTGCTATATTGTTTGATCTGAAATTGTTTGATGTCAAAGATATATATTTTCTGGTCATCAGTCTCTCCTTTACTTGATAGCTTAATTTACTCCGGTGAAATATATATATTTTTCTAATTCACAGCTTTGTCAAATAAACTTAAAGAATGCTTGTAAAGGATTAGAAGTTCGTGCTGCACAGTTGTGTCCGTGTTCTTTTATTTGATAAGGCTCACTGTATGAGGTGGGTAGCATGTCAGCAGTATCCATGGTAACCAGAAAGATACTTCGGATTTCTAAATGGATAAATTGAGCCGCGGTAATAGGTCTCATTACAAGGGCAAAACGCTAAAAGGCTCAAACATATGTTTTTAATTAGTTGCTATAAATGGTAAGAACAAGGAAAGATGTAAAAAAAATACAGCATTATACTGCTGGAAAATGCATTCAAGTACAATATGGAGATGTGCTCAGGAGCGTGGCTTGGATCCTTTTACTTGAGAACAGAACGTCGATGAATGGTAATGCAAGGGTTGCCCTGCATACTCCTGCACTTGAGAGACCGCATCATGGAGGCGAAGCAATGCCTCCTCTGGATATACTCCTGCACTTGAGAGGTCTCATCATGGAGGCGAAGCAATGCCTCCTCTGGATATACTCCTGCACTTGAGAGACCGCATCATGGAGGCAAAGCAAAGCAAAGCCTCCTCTAGATATACTCCTGCACTTGAGAGACCGCATCATGGAGGCGAAGCAATGCCTCCTCTGGATATACTCCTGCACTTGAGAGGTCTCATCATGGAGGCGAAGCAATGCCTCCTCTGGATATACTCCTGCAC
Source organism: Lissotriton helveticus (assembly GCF_964261635.1). Classification (NCBI taxonomy): domain Eukaryota; kingdom Metazoa; phylum Chordata; class Amphibia; order Caudata; family Salamandridae; genus Lissotriton; species Lissotriton helveticus. The sequence continues at coordinate 1,824,766,308 of NC_136067.1, forward strand.
TTGAGAGACCGCATCATGGAGGCAAAGCAAAGCAAAGCCTCCTCTAGATATACTCCTGCACTTGCGAGGCCACATCATGGAGGCAAAGCAAGGCCTCCTCTGGATATACTCCTGCACTTGAGAGGCCGCATCATGGAGGTGAAGTAATGCCTCCTCTGGATATACTCCTGCACTTGAGAGGTCTCATCATGGAGGCGAAGCAATGCCTCCTCTGGATGTACTCCTGCACTTGAGAGACCGCATCATGGAGGCAAAGCAAAGCCTCCTCTAGATATACTCCTGCACTTGAGAGGTCTCATCATGGAGGCGAAGCATTGCCTCCTCTGGATATACTCCTGCACTTGAGAGACCGCATCATGGAGGCGAAGTAATGCCTCCTCTGGATATACTCCTGCACTTGAGAGACCGCATCATGGAGGCGAAGCAATGCCTCCTCTGGATATACTCCTGCACTTGAGAGACCGCATCATGGAGGCGAAGCAATGCCTACTCTGGATATACTCCTGCACTTGAGAGGTCTCATCATGGAGGCGAAGCATTGCCTCCTCTGGATATACTCCTGCACTTGAGGGACCGCATCATGGAGGCGAAGTAATGCCTCCTCTGGATATACTCCTGCACTTGAGAGACCGCATCATGGATGCGAAGCAATGCCTCCTCTGGATATACTCCTGCACTTGAGAGACTGCATCATGGAGGCGAAGCAATGCCTCCTCTGGATATACTCCTGCATTTGAGAGGCCTCATTATGGAGGCGAAGCAATGCCTCCTCTGGATATACTCCTGCACTTGAGAGGCCTCATCATGGAGGCGAAGCAATGCCTCCTCTGGATATACTCCTGCACTTGAGAGGTCTCATCATGGAGGCGAAGCATTGCCTCCTCTGGATATACTCCTGCACTTGAGAGGCCGCATCATGGAGGCGAAGCAATGCCTCCTCTGGATATACTCCTGCACTTGGGAGACCGCATCATGGAGGCGAAGCAAAGCAAGGCCTCCTCTGGATATACTCCTGCACTTGAGAGGCCGTATCATGGAGGCGAAGCAATGACTCCTCTGGATATACTCCTGCACTTGAGAAGCCTCATCATGGAGGCGAAGCAATGCCTCCTCTGGATATACTCCTGCACTTGAGAGGCCTCATTATGGAGGCGAAGCAATGCCTCCTCTGGATATACTCCTGCACTTGAGAGACCGCATCATGGAGGCGAAGCAAAGCAAGGCCTCCTCTGGATATACTCCTGCACTTGAGAGGCCGTATCATGGAGGCGAAGCAATGACTCCTCTGGATATACTCCTGCACTTGAGAAGCCTCATCATGGAGGCGAAGCAATGCCTACTCTGGATATACTCCTGCACTTGAGAGGCCTCATTATGGAGGCGAAGCAATGCCTCCTCTGGATATACTCCTGCACTTGAGAGGCCGTATCATGGAGGCGAAGCAATGACTCCTCTGGATATACTCCTGCACTTGAGAAGCCTCATCATGGAGGCGAAGCAATGCCTACTCTGGATATACTCCTGCACTTGAGAGGCCTCATTATGGAGGCGAAGCAATGCCTCCTCTGGATATACTCCTGCACTTGAGAGGCCTCATCATGGAGGCGAAGCAATACCTACTCTGGATATACTCCTGCACTTGAGAGGCCTCATTATGGAGGCGAAGCAATGCCTCCTCTGGATATACTCCTGCACTTGAGAGGCCTCATCATGGAGGCGAAGCAATGACTCCTCTGGATATACTCCTGCACTTGAGAAGCCTCATCATGGAGGCGAAGCAATGCCTACTCTGGATATACTCCTGCACTTGAGAGGCCTCATTATGGAGGCGAAGTAATGCCTCCTCTGGATATACTCCTGCACTTGAGAAGCCTCATCATGGAGGCGAAGCAATGCCTACTCTGGATATACTCCTGCACTTGAGAGGCCTCATTATGGAGGCGAAGCAATGCCTCCTTTGGATATACTCCTGCACTTGAGAGGCCTCATTATGGAGGCGAAGCAATGCCTCCTCTGGATATACTCCTGCACTTGAGAAGCCTCATCATGGAGGCGAAGCAATGCCTCCTCTGGATATACTCCTGCACTTGTGAGGCCTCATCATGGAGGCGAAGCAATGCCTCCTTTGGATATACTCCTGCACTTGAGAGGCCTCATTATGGAGGCGAAGCAATGCCTCCTCTGGATATACTCCTGCACTTGAGAGGCCTCATCATGGAGGCGAAGCAATGCCTCCTTTGGATATACTCCTGCACTTGAGAGGCCTCATTATGGAGGCGAAGCAATGCCTCCTCTGGATATACTCCTGCACTTGAGAAGCCTCATCATGGAGGCGAAGCAATGCCTCCTCTGGATATACTCCTGCACTTGTGAGGCCTCATCATGGAGGCGAAGCAATGCCTCCTTTGGATATACTCCTGCACTTGAGAGGCCTCATTATGGAGGCGAAGTAATGCCTCCTCTGGATATACTCCTGCACTTGAGAAGCCTCAACATGGAGGCGAAGCAATGCCTACTCTGGATATACTCCTGCACTTGAGAGGCCTCATTATGGAGGCGAAGCAATGCCTCCTTTGGATATACTCCTGCACTTGAGAGGCCTCATTATGGAGGCGAAGTAATGCCTCCTCTGGATATACTCCTGCACTTGAGAAGCCTCATCATGGAGGCGAAGCAATGCCTACTCTGGATATACTCCTGCACTTGAGAGGCCTCATTATGGAGGCGAAGCAATGCCTCCTTTGGATATACTCCTGCACTTGAGAGGCCTCATTATGGAGGCGAAGCAATGCCTCCTCTGGATATACTCCTGCACTTGAGAAGCCTCATCATGGAGGCGAAGCAATGCCTCCTCTGGATATACTCCTGCACTTGTGAGGCCTCATCATGGAGGCGAAGCAATGCCTCCTTTGGATATACTCCTGCACTTGAGAGGCCTCATTATGGAGGCGAAGCAATGCCTCCTCTGGATATACTCCTGCACTTGAGAGGCCTCATCATGGAGGCGAAGCAATGCCTCCTTTGGATATACTCCTGCACTTGAGAGGCCTCATTATGGAGGCGAAGCAATGCCTCCTCTGGATATACTCCTGCACTTGAGAAGCCTCATCATGGAGGCGAAGCAATGCCTCCTCTGGATATACTCCTGCACTTGTGAGGCCTCATCATGGAGGCGAAGCAATGCCTCCTCTGGATATACTCCTGCACTTGAGAGGCCTTATCATGGAGGCGAAGCAATGCCTCCTCTGGATATACTCCTGCACTTGAGAGGCCTCATCATGGAGGCGAAGCAATGCCTCCTCTGGATATACTCCTGCACTTGAGAGGCCTTATCATGGAGGCGAAGCAATGCCTCCTCTGGATATACTCCTGCACTTGAGAGGCCGCATCATGGAGGCAAAGTAAGACCTCCTCTGGATATACTCCTGCACTTGAGAGGCCTCATCATGGAGGCGAAGCAATGCCTCCTCTGGATATACTCCTGCACTTGAGAGGCCGCATCATGGAGGCAAAGTAAGACCTCCTCTGGATATACTCCTGCACTTGAGAGGCCTCATCATGGAGGCGAAGCAATGCCTCCTTTGGATATACTCCTGCACTTGAGAGGCCTCATTATGGAGGCGAAGCAATGCCTCCTCTGGATATACTCCTGCACTTGAGAGGCCTCATCATGGAGGCGAAGCAATGCCTCCTTTGGATATACTCCTGCACTTGAGAGGCCTCATTATGGAGGCGAAGCAATGCCTCCTCTGGATATACTCCTGCACTTGAGAAGCCTCATCATGGAGGCGAAGCAATGCCTCCTCTGGATATACTCCTGCACTTGTGAGGCCTCATCATGGAGGCGAAGCAATGCCTCCTCTGGATATACTCCTGCACTTGAGAGGCCTTATCATGGAGGCGAAGCAATGCCTCCTCTGGATATACTCCTGCACTTGAGAGGCCTCATCATGGAGGCGAAGCAATGCCTCCTCTGGATATACTCCTGCACTTGAGAGGCCTTATCATGGAGGCGAAGCAATGCCTCCTCTGGATATACTCCTGCACTTGAGAGGCCGCATCATGGAGGCAAAGTAAGACCTCCTCTGGATATACTCCTGCACTTGAGAGGCCTCATCATGGAGGCGAAGCAATGCCTCCTCTGGATGCACGTTTTAGAGCAGGAAGCTCGATGCTGACTCCCCAGTGGCTTGGCAGGTTCAGGTGATGCTCAGCATAGCACAGTGGCAGCCACACTTTTTGTCTCCACATGTAGTGCTGGGAACGCACGTCTCACATAAGCTTTCCATCGGCTCTTTCGGTTTCTATGTGCATAGCCGAACCACAGGTCGCCATGGCTTGTGTGGGTGACTCTGGTTTACCACTGTTTTTTTTAGTTGCACCTGTGATGGAGGAGCCAAGATCCTTGCTTTTATCTTCTACACACCGCATATGGAGGAATGCGATTCCCCTTCTTTTGGTTCGCACAGCATCATTGGCACATGGGGGATATTCTGCTTTGGGAAGACTTCTTTATAATGTCATTGATGATGTCATTTGTGATGTCATGTGTGCGCTCATGATTAGTACATTGGGATGGACTGGTGTTCAGCAGCTAACTGCATGTTAGTAGTTAGGTCTTGCTCTGTAAGAGTAATAGCCTTTCAAGTCAAGTTTTTGTTAGGATTTTCAAGGCTTTTTAAAATGCAGGTTAGAATGCTTTGTCTGCTACCTACAGTACTTTCAAGAAATATCCAGTGGCCAAGTCCTTCAGTTACAGTGCCCATGTCATGCTTTTGGTCTTGTCATGTAGACTGCATCACTACTGACTGTTTCTGCATGGCAAACACTGCAAGCATGCTCTGCAAATCCGGACTAAGGGCATGGCCATTGGCTATCCCTCATGACCGGCTATCCTTCATATGCAAATTATAGGAGCATGCAAACACCGCCCACGCACAACAATGAGGTCCTATGCTGACAGTACCTGCCGGCATGGCCTGCGACCATGACCTGTGAGTGCTTGGAACTACTGGTAGTGAAACAGACCACCCATGACTGTTTTGCACACAGAGCCATATCTGTTGTCTGGCCCTTAAGTACTAGGCACAGACATTTGCATTTGTCAGTGCTGTATTCCTCATGGACATTCCTGCTAGATCTGCAGCAGTAACAGAACCAGCAATACCCACAGGGCATGGCCTGAAGCTGTGCCCTGTGGGAATTTGGCATGGGACATAGCATCTTTTTGGATTCCTGTGCCCATCACCCCTTAAACCTGTCCAGTTTAATTATTTTGAGACGTTTATGTTATGTGAATTTGTAGAGCATGGCTAATCACCCATGAGGGTATCCAGGCAGGCTATCCAGGTCTGCATTCCCAAACTATAGCCAAACCAAACCATAGACTACATAGAACAATAATATTTTTATTATATGAAATAAAAATTAAACTGAAGGCCAATCCAAAACTATCAATACCCTAGGTATTGGGAATCCCGAGATTCAGGAACACTGCAGTATTCAGAGTTGGAACTTCAGTTTGATATTAGGAAGGAGAAATGACCTCAGGAAAGTGGGGTTCCCAACCTCAATTTGTGGTGTCATTTTTCATATTTTGCTCATTTCCCACCATAACATTTCACAGGCATTTAGCTATTGAAATGCTCAGGGGGAATATCAGGATTTCAGAATTCCAGTGGGAGTAGTAAGTCATGATTCAATTGTTGACTCTGTAATCAGTAGAATCAAAAAGTTCTCTAACCTCAGAAAGTGTGGCCCAAAATGTGCATAATCACCCATGTGAAACGTGAACCAGTTTTGACAGACGAACAAGTCAGCTGGTCTTGCAGCCAAAATCGAACTTTCTATTCTGAAATAAACACGTTTTCCACTAGTATGGGGTGCTTACTAATCTTTCTTTTGGGGGGGGGGGGGGTTCCCTGGATGTGCTAGTGAGGTATCAAGATCCACCATCTCTGGAAAGGTACTTGCACCACCAAACAAATCTCCAACTTTGTGTGGGGACTGTGGCACAAAGTGCCATTGGCATCGTTAGTTAAGCAATGTGTGGTGGGGTGGGCATCTGTCTGAGCTTGACCAGATGTTGAGAAGAATTGGTGAACTAGTGTTGGTAGATATATTCACTTTCACTATGAGGTTTGAAAGCTATTGGGGGAGAAAGCTCAGCCCTTGCACTACAATAGAAGTTGAGGCAATTAAGCTCCTACCTCTGGACAGTAGGAGCCAACTATCAATATTTGGTACATGGCAAGTTAGCAGTGCCAATATCTATTCCTAAATTTGAGTAAGCTTTCATGGTTTTGACTTTGAATGTTGTCCTCTGAAGGTTTTCTATAATGGCGAAAGGACACTGTCTATTGAGACTCACATGGCACTGATCCTGCATCTCAGTCCTTTTAATTTATTAGTTTAAAGCACTGAGGTTTCATTTAATTTAAGAATCATTACAGAAAGCAAAACACAGTAAATCAAATTCAAATCACCATAAATAATCCTTAAAATAATGTAACTTGTGAGAGGTATCAACATATGGTCTACCCTCCAAAGCATGGAAATAGCCAGAAACAATATATAGTTCATCAAGAAGAGTAACACGGAAATCTGCTCAAATAGTTGTGATTATCAAAGAGCCAAGTTGTATTTCTCTTTTATCGTGGTAGTGCCTACATGAGGCTGTATATCATGTAGAATAATGATATTAGACATTTGCCTAGAGGGAGAGGGTCTTTCTCTTGGTTGGGAGGATCTTACATTGAGACCAAGTTTGATGGTCTACGTGCTCAATTCACAAAGGTAGACTGAGACAAAAGTCTAACTTTACAACTTTCGGTATTCACAAACGGCATTTACTACTTGTAAATGCCCTTTGTGAATACCGAAAGTCTAACTGTACGACTTTCCACTCATTTCACCTATGTGAAGTGGGCCCTATGTGCTTTGTATTGTAGTAGGTGAACGTTAGCAAAGTCAGACTTCTAATGAGATGTTGAGAAAGTGAAAGGGGATCTGGGGTATGTGGAAATACTCACTGGGTGCATCACACTGGTTGAGTCTTCATTCCTATAACTATTTTATGCAATGTCTAGCACACTATTCCCTTTCCATTTATTTATTTATTTATTTATTTTGCGATTTTTAGAGCGCCTGGTGACCCGTAGGCATCCCCGCGCTGTAAATCTGTGAAGACCAAGAGAGGGGGAGAAAGGAAAACTATTTGGGGAACAGGAAGGTTTTTAGTTTTTTTCGGAAGAGGGCGTGACAAGGTTCCAGACGCAAGCTGCGTGGAAGTGAGTTCCATCCTGCGGAGGCTTTAACCGAGAAGCGACGGCCACCGGTGCGAGCCTTCTTGAACTTAGGAACCGTGGCCAGGTGTTCGCCGTCAGAGCGAAGGAGTCTGGGGGCTTTGTAGGGAATGACCATGTTTTTCAGGGCGGCTGGGCCAACACCGTTGATGAGTTTATGGGAGGTGCACAGGGCCTTAAACTCAACTCTCTGGCGAACAGGAAGCCAGTGCAGAGTCTTAAGTGCAGACCTGGCTGAGGCTCTGGGTGGAAGGTTCAAAATGAGCCTCGCCGCCGCATTTTGGGTGCGTTGGAGTTTAGCCAAGGTGAATTCAGGTGCGCCGAGATAAACGGCGTTGCTATAGTCAAGCCGGGCTAAGATGAGCCCCTGAACCAGTAGTTTCCTGGATAGGGGGGGAAGGAGAGGGAGGATCTTGCGAATAGAACGCAAGAGGCCGAAGCATGTCCCAGCTGTTTTGGCTGCCTGAGTCTTCATAGTGAGGTCCGGTTCCAGCCATACTCCTAGTGTTTTAATTTCTTTTTTTGGTGTGGGGATTTCACCAAAAGCGTCCGGCCAGACTGATGGAGGGATGGAGGTCCATTTATTGCCCAAGAGCATAATTTCGGTTTTAGCACCGTTCAGCTTCAGGGAAGATTCGCACATCCAGGTGTGAATATCCTGGAGACAGTTCAGCAGGCTGTCTGGGTGTTTATCCAGGTGGGAAAGAGAGACGACGAGTTGAGTGTCGTCAGCATAGTTTACTATTTTTATCCCGTAAGGGGTCACGACATCTTCAAGGGGGGCCATGTAGACATTAAACAGGGTGGGACTAAGCGAAGACCCCTGGGGGACACCACTTGTGAGTGGGAGTGGGTCTGAGCGTGAGTTGCCGTCCCACACCTGAAATGAGCGTCCGGATAAGAAGGAGTCAATCCATGCATGTGCAGTTCCCACAATTCCTGCCCTGGCCAGGCGATGTAGAAGGACACGGTGGTCCACCGTGTCAAAGGCGGCACTGAGATCCAGGAGGATCACTGCCACTGATCCTCCTGAATCCAGGATACACCTGGCCTCCTCGATAACGGAGAGGAGGGCAGTGTCCGTGCCATGGCCGGGCCGGAATCCAGTTTGGGATTGACGTAGAAGTTTGTTTGCCTCAAGGAATTGGGATAATTGCCCATTCACCAATTTCTCAGCCATCTTGCTGATACATGGAAGGAGCGATATGGGTCTGTAGTTGGCCATGTCGTCCGGGTTCAGATGGGGCTTTTTCAACAGAGCCTTGACAACCGCATTCTTCCAGTTGGGAGGCACTGTGCCTTGGGAGAGAGAGGTATTAATGAGATCCCTGATGATGGGGGCTATACTGGGAGACACGGTTTTCAAGAATCTAACCGGGGCCGGGTCAAGGGGGGACCCGCTTTTCATTTTGGCCAGCGTGGAAGTTACCTCGGTGAGGGAAACTGCTCTAAAAGTGGACAGCCGGGGGCTGTTAATGCAGGCCTCTGAATCCATGTGATTATGTGGGCTGGTGGTGGGAAGGGAGTCCAGTATCCGTGAGATTTTGGAATCGAAATAGGCAGCCAGGTCCTTACTTCTATCCGCGGGAGGGGAATGAGAGGACGGTGCCATTGGAACATTAAGTAGTTCTTTGACTATTAGGTAAGATTCTTTTGACGAATTAGTAGCATTTTTTATTCTATTGTCATAGAATGCGGCTTTAGCTGATTTTAGGGCAGATTTTAGCGTCTTACCGAGCTGTGGTACATGTTCTTATTGCTATGGAGCCAGTCTTTTCTCCACAGTCTCTCAGCCTTTTTGCACTCTTTACGGAGAGCTCTGAGTTCCGTATTGTACCATGGGGCATGGCCCTTGATCCAATTTTTGTTCTCACGTTTTTTTATGGGGATAATACTATCCAGGGAAGAGGAAATCCAATCTCTAAACTGAGTATCAGCGGTGGAAGGATCAACCAAGAGACTGGGGGTCGTGGAGTCCAGGGCTTCGGACCAGTCCTCCACCGAGAGTCTGGCCCACGATCTGTCTCTGGTGTAAGTAGTGGGTTTTTGGGGTTTCCTGAATGCCCCTGGTAGATGGGTCGTGACCAGGAAATGGTCCGTCCATGGGAGTGGTAGGGAATTGATGAATTGGAGGGAAGAAATGTTCGAAAATACCGGATCAAGCAGGTGCCCTTTCGTATGCGTGGCACCGGTATTAGCAAGGAGAAGGCCATGGGCCGCCAGGTCACAGATTAGGTCGGATGCCCCTGTGTCTAGTGGGTCATCGAAGTGTATGTTTAGGTCTCCTGTAATTAAGAAGTTGGATGTCAGGTGGGCCGAGGATGAGATGGTTTCCAGGAAGGCGGCCGAAAAGGGGCCGAAATGCCTGGGGGGCCGATACACCAGGAGGCCTGACAGGGAGCTGGTCGGGGATAGCTGGATCGTGAAGAGGCAGCTCTCTGACTCCTGGCTCTGAATCTCGCTGGTTCGACAAGCGAAGAGGTCCCGATAGATGATGGCTAATCCACCTCCTCTGCCTAAGGGGCGGGGTTGGGACATGATAAGAAAGCCCGGGGGTAAAGCCAAAACTATGTCCGAATTAGAATGCTCAGTGATCCACGTTTCGGTAAGGAAAAGTATGTCCAGATCAAGATCGACAATAAGATGATGAATGAGCAGGGCGTGCTTGGGAAGCGATCTGCAGTTAAGTGTCGCTATTTTAAGGCCTGGGGGTGGTACCGGGGGTTTGGGAAGAAGTAGCTTTCCTGGTTTGCAGATATTACAGCTGGTAAAAGAACCATTGGGATCGTGCATTACATGACATGTGCTGCTTTTAGAGGGTCTAAGACTGAGAAGATCTCTACGAGTGTAGCTTACCCTTGTGGCGGTAGGGTCCGGCATAGAGTCTGGCCCTAGGCCCGGTCGTGCGCGGACGGGCGCAGACGGGCTTGCCTTAGGCTTGCCTTAGGCGCGCAAACGGCGCTCCCGCTGCGCTCGTCCGCTGCGCTGGTATGGCCGGCACATTTGAGGGAGAGGGGGATGGGCGTGGCCTCGAAGTGGGCGTGTCTACCCTTCGAGTGGAGGGGAGTTTCCCTGTCTCAGCGGTCAATCGGCTGTTTCAGGGGGTTCTGTACTAGAATTCATGAATCATAAATACTTTATTTCGATAGGGAACATGTCGTAAGACTTTTCAGTTTACCTTTTTTGTCCTTTTCACATACACGTTTGCTATTAACTCTGTGTAAAAGTAATTTGAGATTTTCCCCTGATCAAGAACTGGTCTGCACACAGAAGAGAAATCTGCATTGTTGCCGCATAAGGTGTAGCGTTGTAAGCTGGCAGGCTTGCCTTGTCAGTTGCCACCATTCTTAGAGTGGGACAGTTTCCAATGTCTAGGGGGCAGTTGTGGGCCACAACTGAACAAACAGTGCTCCCATCAGCTGCTGAGGACTCCTCCACTTTCACAAATGACCACCTTTTGGTACTGCACCGCCTTATCCATTCAAGGTTTTGCACTGCAGCTGTGAATGCAGAGTTGAGGTCTGCTGTCCCTTGCAGGCTTCCATCGCTACAGTTGCAACTGTTCTCAAGCACTTCCAGAATGTATCCTGCTTCGTTAATATTAATGATCAAAGATTTCTGTGAGTGCTTAGGAATGGCCTATTTGCTCAGTGCGTGAATAATACATCCAGCAAAGTGCGGAGATTTGGCTTCTTCTCACGCCAGAGAAGCTGTGCAAAAGTAGCCCTACTGTGGGACCAGGCCAGGAGTACATCTACGCTCTGCTTCCATGAAGGCAAAAATAAATCATCCCTCATTGTAGTCAGTCTTAGTTGTAGGGGGGGTGGCTTGATAGTGGATGTCTGAAAGTCTCTGGGAGCTAAAATGCCAGGAAGTGAATCATCCATTGACTGTAGTGCCTCCTACCCACATCACACAAAGGCTCCTTGCCACTTAGTGTATTCTTGTCTGGGTCTACAACCTGCCCTGGGGAAGTAATTGATTTTGTTTTGTTCAGGTGATATAATGATTTTCTACACAGAGAGTTTTTGCTGGCACTGATGAGAGGTCTAGTGAAGTACTCTTCTTCAGTCATAGGCAAGGAAGCATAAAAGCCCAAGGCCCAGATTTACTAAGATCTGACACAGATCAACGCAGCAGTACAAGTTGCTGTGCTGTATCAAATTAAGAGATCTAATATCTACTAAGACATGGCGCATTCCTGCTCTCTCTGCGCTGGTGCACTTGTGGCTGCCAAGTGCCAATGGAGGCACACTGGTGCCATGGTGCAAGTTGGCCTCCGTTACAGCCAGGATTGTTTTTGTGCAGGAAGACATACCTTCCTGCACAAAACCAACTCCCAGAGACATTTCTCTTTTTCTATGTGTGCAGCAGAATACATCAAGCATAGAAAGAGGAAATAACGAGGAGAAATAAATACATTGTTCATTCTTTATGCCTCATATGGGAAGGCATAGCATTTTGATGCATTCTCAGGTTTACTTGGCTTAGTAAATCTGTGAATGTGCTAAAAACCATGGGTGGATGAGTGGGAACACCCACCCTCCACCCATTGAATGCCGTCCCCACGCACAGTATTTCTTTATTTATTTAGAGTTTTATAGAGCAGAAACCTCGCCTAAGGGCATCAGAGCTCTTTACAAGGGTTGCACATACAGCGATAACAGGAGATATAAAACAGAAGGTTGCATACAGGGGATATAATACAAGTAGGAGGCATATAGTATTACGCAATATAAAAAAAGGGTGAAATATACCGTGGAAATACAGGAGAGGATTATCAAAGCAGTTCTGAGGTAGTTACCTGTGGTGGCTCCTCCGCAATAGTGGAGGAGCGTTGCCCCACTGGCTTAGCCAGCAGCTGAAAAAATAAAACGCTATTGTTTTATTTTGGGCTGCTGGCTGAGTCAGCGTGTGTGGGGATGGGCTGGGTGGGGCTGGGCAATGAAAGGGGGCTGGAGTGATGTGCACTACTAACTGTGCATATCAGTTTGGCTGGCTGTCTTAGGCCGGCCAAACAGACATGCACAGTTAGGTTTATCCGACCTAGTTGTACTGTACAACCAGGTTGAAGAAACAGCACAGACTCCCTCACTTGAGCGGAGCATCAATGCAGCCCTCTCAGGCCCATCACCCATCGCTCTCAAGCAGCATGAGCGCAGCACACGGATTGAATCGGGAGTCTACTGCTATCCCAGTGTCTGATGGGACCATGAAGCAGTGGAGCTCCAAGGCATGAGGTGGCAGATGCAGCATGAGGTAAGGTTGATATAATTATTCCCCCAGCTCTCCCCCCATGCACTCCCTCCACCTGCTTCACCACTGCCAATATGTATTAGCTGCCCTGGTAGTTACAGGAAATTGAGGCTTGGGCAGTGAAATTGTACGTCAGGATGAAACCTTTTGTTACGAGGTCGGGATTTGAAGCAGGGCAGGAAGAATTGATTGAGGAGGGAGGGTTTAGGTATTTGTTGAGAAGAGATACTTTGAGGTTTTTCCTGAATTGTAGGTAAGATTGGTTGTCATGTAGTTCTTTTGGATGGGCGTTCCAAATTCTGGGGGCATTCCTAGAGAAGGAGAGGGTGCGAGATGTATTAGACTTGAATTTGGGTGGATTCAAGAGAAGAGTGTTAGAGCTTCAAAGACATCAGTTTTTGCCCACTTTTGAGAGTTTGTTGGTGAGGTAGGTTGGTTTTCTAGAGTAGAGGGCTTTGTGGGTTATGCAAGCTGATTTGAATACACTTCTCCTTTCAATTGTTAGCTAATTAAGTTTCTTGAGTGTGGGAGTGATGTAGTCAAATTGATTCTTTCCCGAAAAAAGTCTGGGGCTGCGTGGAGTGTGGACTACAGTGGTAAGAGTTGGATTTTTTGGGTGCTGATGATCGTTGCTTTGCCATAGTCCAGTTTGGAGAGTACTAGGGATTGTGTTACAGTCTTCAGATCTTCGAAGCAGAATGAATGGTTTCATTTATTTAAGGTGTGTAGAAGGCTCTTTTTGCTGAGGCATTAATGTGGTCTTTCATGTTCAGGTTTTTGGTGAGAGTGATCTCGAGAGATTTAACAGTGTTGGAGATGGATCATTTACATTTTAGTGCAGTTAGGTTCTCGGGCCAGTTATGGATTGGGTAAGGGCTGTTTTTGTCTGGATGAGGAGAAGATCAATTTTGTTATGGTTGAGCTTTAGGTGATTGTTGGACAGCCAAGTTAGCATCCGGGGGAGAGTGTTGTTTAGATGTTTGATGTCTTTAGGTGACGAGATTTTGATGTAGATTTGGGTGTCATCAGTGTAAAGATGGTAGGCAGCCCTGGCATGTTGATGGATCAATGCAAGGGGTTCCATGTAGAAGCTGAACAAGGCAAGGGATAGGATTGCGCAGTGGAGAACTCCTTGATTGACTACTGCTGCTGGTAATGTGGAGTTATTTATTTTGAGTATGTGGGATCTTTTGTTCAGGTATGCGGTGAAGCTTTGCAGGACAGTAATGCCAGCACATTTTGAGAGGGTGTTTAGAAGAATGCTGTGGGTGATGGTATCAAAGGCCGAGGAGAGGTACGGGGGGATTAGGTGGCTGGAGTTGCCATCATCGAGGGATCTATGTAGATTATCAGTTATGTTCAGGATTGCAGTCTCTGTACTGCAGCCTTTCCTGAATCCAGATTGGAAGGTGTCATGTAAGTTGAATTTTTTGATGTGGTTGTTTAACTGAGAGAGAACAGATTTTTCCATAGTTTTGGCAAGAAGAGAGAGGTTGGTTACAGATCTGTAGTTGTTGAGGTCATTGGGCTGGACATCTGGCTTTTTGAGGAGGGGAAATTTGGCTGAGAGAAGCTGGCATGGAGCACTGGATAGGGAGAAGGTGATCATTTTAGTCCAAGTTGTAAAGATGATGTGTCTGAGATGTTTGACAAGAGAGGAGGGGAGAGGGTCAGAAAGGTGGAAGGTTGGCTTCAAGCACAATAGTATTTCGAGGACTTCCTTTTCAGAGATGTTTTCAAACTTGGGCCATTTTGCGTCATTTTTTAGGTTGAGGTAATTGGGGATGATGTTCTGGTTCTCTGAGAGAGTGGATTTGGAGGGGCATCTTCAGTTGCTGATAAGGCAAGGGAAGGGCCATCTTTAGCAGAGGGGTCACATTTATTAGGTGGAGAGAGTGCGAGAGGGTTCAGCAAAAGTTCAATGTTTGTTATTTTATCTTAGAAGAATTTAACTAACTCTTCACAGCGCTTGGTGAAGGAATCAATAGGGTGTGTTGTGGGACAGAGGAGGTTTGATATTTGATAATGTTGAAGAGGTCTTTGGGTCTGTTTCTGGAATGATCCAGTTGGTTTCTGGAAAAAGATGATTTTTCTCGATAGATGTGTTTTGTGCGTTTTGTTCGGAGGAAACAGAGGTGAGCTAGTGAAGGTTGTTTTCTCCAGTTTCTTTCAGTCAATCTGGGCTGTCATCTCTCTTTGCTAAGGTCTGTGTTGAACCAGGATCTGGATGGGATACCACTTGATTTCATAAGTTTTAAAGGGGTGATGGTTTTAAGGAGTCCTGTTATTTTTGTATTATAGTGGGAGGCGAGGTCATCGGTGGTGGTAAGTTCAGGAGGGGGAGAATTTGAGAATTGATTAGAGATTCTATCTCTTATCGCTGGATTTCAAAGCAGCAAGTTGTGCTGACTTGTATTACTGCAGATTTGCTATTCAAGATGGCTCAGCGTGGCATAGTAAATCTAACTTAAGGGCATGCTTTGCCATGCATCGCCTTGTGTGGCGCAAGGGCAGTGCAAGCCTTCGATAAATCTGGGCCCAAGGATTGTCCATGTATGTGGAGATGATCTGACGTGTGCTGGTGTCAGCACTGTTTTCCCTTTGAAAGTGAATGGATTATAGCAAATAATAGTTTTGGACATATAAGCCTCCCTATGCTGCCAATACCTTCTACGTTCAGTTACTTCACGATCACTTATAGCTAATTATTCAACATGTGACACACTAGACATACAATGGGAAATGTACCTGCCTGCCTGAGCATTCTCAATTTGGAAATCAGCAAAATACAGGATCTTTTGATCTCTAATAAAAAAAAATTAAATACTTGTTTGTATTAGTTTATAACAAACAACAAATTAAGTGGCGGTACGCTACTAACCACTATCAACCTGCAAATATTAGAAATGAACAGAAAGAAAACAAAATAACATACAAGTAATTCGCATCAACTACTCCTTAAATAAAGGTCAACCATATATACTATTTACCTGCATTATTCGCGTTCTGTCGTGCATTGTGCTCTACTTTCTTTCCGCTCCATGAGCTAATTCCAATGTTGCAATGTTAGCTCGAAATGATTTATTGTTATATCTTGATATGGAAGTAATGGGTTCCTTGCAGTCAAATTTCTGTATCTTCGTTTTGAAAGCGTTGTAACAAAAGCCTTCTATAATCCTCTGCAATTAATGTCTGATTGTAATAATCAGACTCACTGCAACAGTCTGATATATATATCTGATTTTGGTAAGTAAGTACAGGTGAAATGGCATCCCTGTATCTACCTTTCTGACACTTCAGCTCATTCCTTCTGGCTGCTGGCAATGATTCTCGTCCCTTTTACTCCGCCTACGAGCAGCATCTTCCCTGTCAGACAGCTCCTACAGTTTCCCCACAGGGCCCGGTAATGGAGTTCAACCCGGTAATGAAAGTGAGTCGCAGAGACATTTTATTTACTCAAGCTAAAACAATAACGATGCCAGTCCCAATTATGGTGCACTTTCCCTTTTTTTAAATTGCAGAGAAATTACGGGGCTAGATTCAGCTTTGCATTCTTAAGTTCCTGGAAACGATTTCAGAGAGAGGTGTGCCTACTTACAGCCTTGTGGTGCATGCATTTCATATCCCTGCTCCCTCTGCATGTTGCATATGACATCGCATTTGATGTGAGGTGTGAGGAGTTTAAAATTCAGATAACATTCCCAGTGCTTGACTACAACAGCTAATAGATGGTGTTTAAAGAGGACACCATTTTGAGTATTTTCAGTTACTGAACCTTACCTCCTAAGAGCCCCCTGGCACACCACCAGCAAGCAGCGACAGATGAGGTCTCAGGAGGAGACTCTTCCTTCCTGCTGCCTGATGATCAAATATCTCATGCAAGGTTTTCTTCAACTGGGGAGAGTGACCTGTCCGACCTGGTGTATTGTTTAGGTTTGCAATATTCTTCTATTCGCTTGTTTGTACAGCATTATGCCATTACAGTGTTGCTGACTAATTTGACATTGACGTTTCCGCTCGATTTAAACCCCCACTATGGTATTGGACCTTTGCCCCCACGCAAAAACGCAGTCACATCTGCTCTCTCCAGAACAGAAAGCACACCTAAGTATCTAAGGATAGGTAGGGCAACACAAGTCTATAAAATCAGTCGCCATATATCTCAGATGTAACCTGTATTTTCCTGAATTGCTAGTCTTACGCTCGAGCGGTTTAAGCCCCATTTTCCATCCTTTAGAGGGATGCATACATGGTGCTGGCCACACATGGAGGCCTGCCCATCCCCCACAGTGTGTGTTGGCTGCAGTAGGTTTGGTGCAGGTCAGGGGTTGCCCCTATGTAGCACCTTTGAACGTGGATTTCTTAGGGGAGATTTTTTTTTAGGGTGTATTTTTTAGGGGAGAGGATGTGGTCTAATGTCTAAGGCAGACGATCTCAAATCTGGGGAACCGGGTTCGAGTCTTGGGAATGACGCTCCCCATCCTGTGATTCTGGCCAAATCAACCCTTTAAGTGCTGCGCACGTCCGCTGAACGTCGTGGCCTAGCCCGCGCAATAGAACGTTCCGCACCAGCGCGGAACGTGCAGCGCAGCGGAGAGGTTAATCGCCCTGTGCCTAACAAAAATTTATGTGTCCTTGTGCAACACAACTGGTGCTCATGTAAAGCGCTCTGATACCTGATGCCTTCGGGTCAAGTTTGCGCTATATAAAACTCTGAAAGTAGAAGAAAAAGAAGTAGCAGGTCCAGCATAAGTCCTGGCCACAGACAAGGCTGTATGGCCTTTTGCAACAACTTGATTGTGCAGGACTTCGCCAAGAAGGTAGACATAGTACACCCCTGACTGTCACCTGGCAGAGGATTTGAATGGATTTCAGCCATTCCTTTAAAGTCTGAAAGTGCTTGAGGATCATTCAGCATGCTGATAAAATCCATATAAAAGCCCTTCAGGTTCCAACCCATTAGGACTGCACCTTTTACACAGTGTAATCTTTTTCAGCAGTACAAGTCTATAAACGATCATGAGCTACAAAGGGGATGGGATGCTACAGCCAAAGCCATGTCAATAGATGTTCAGAAATAGGGGCAAAAAGAGTGTCTGATCAAAATGTTCACACATTTTGAGTTTTTGGCGTGGAAAGTCTGCAAGGTCGTTTAATACATGAACCAGGCCATTCCAGTGTCTCACTTACTCCAGGGCCATTTGCTTAAAGTGGAAGAAAGATTTACCAGAATGAATGAAGAAGAAGCTGGTTTGGCCAACAGCTTATCCATCATCTTGATACCAACACCAGGCTTCAATGAGATATTGTGGTCTCGCAAGAGTAAACCTGTAGCACTATACTCAGGCCAGTGAAATTATGTGATAGGGGCGGACCCAATTATGTGGCAAAATTAACGAAATTATGTGCAAGGAAAGGAAATTTTGTGATAGTATGACCTCAATTTCTGTCATTT
This sequence comes from Lissotriton helveticus, assembly GCF_964261635.1. Classification (NCBI taxonomy): domain Eukaryota; kingdom Metazoa; phylum Chordata; class Amphibia; order Caudata; family Salamandridae; genus Lissotriton; species Lissotriton helveticus. Next base: position 1,824,784,323 of record NC_136067.1, read on the forward strand.
TTACACATGTTAATACTATCTTGGTTAATGTTTCAGTTCCTTAGTACCAGGCTAACATCCAAATACAGTAATAAGCAACGGAAAGGTGACCATTCAACGTTTGCGGTCGGCCTTCCACTGTGAAGTAACACTCGTCACAGTGGTTTTAGTAACTTTTGTTCCATTCAAGCTAAAAAGAACATATTTTGTTAAAATCTGTAAATTGTGCAGCAGATGATGAATTATATGTTAAATGATGCACAAAATGGCGCTGTTGCAGAATCATTCTTTCAGTGGCCCTGACTATACTGGGTTCACAGTACAAATATGAGATGTCTACTTTCACACCTTTTTCTGTACGGATGGCTCCACTTGTAGGAAATGGATCGTCAAGAAACTGGCAGAACTTGAGAATTAAAGACTGCAACCTCGAGGGCAAAGAAGAACTGAGGTGGTGTCTTCAACATCCTCTGGAGAGTATGCGGTGATTCCAGCCGCATGTTGCACCAGCGGTGTCTGCCAATGGTAAAACAATTACCATTTCCAGTCACATCTTCTCACAGAGTTTGATTTTCTGCTACAAAATCAACCTCAGCAGCATCATTAGGAACATCTTCTACCCTGGGTCAGTTTTGAACAACACCAGGGGCTGTATTATACCGGGTGTACCTTTTAAAAGGTGTGCCAGGCGCAAACAATAAAAAAACTCCCTATTACGATGTATGGGCTGCCAACAAGACAGCCGCAAAATCGAGCTGCCTGGGGGCAGCACCTTCATGGGAAAATATAGAGGGGCTGCTGGCAGCTGCTCTGTGTTTTCACAGTGCAGGCAGAAACCTCCCTGAACTTCTAAAGGGGTTTAGAGATCCCCTCACAGGTGGGTGCTGTCAGTGACTTCACCCGCCTGCAAGGGGATGTCTGGGGGGTCCATAGGACACCCTTTCTCCCCTCTAGAGGGCGGCTCTCAGGGGGCGCAAGCACAGTGCGCCACCTACAAGGTGGCGCACTGTGCTTGCGCCCCCTGAGAGCTTCTTTGACTCTGCGCTCGTGTCTGTAAAATGGCGCAGGAGAAGAGGCAAAGGAATCCCCTCAGTAGCATAGGGCACTCCCCTATGCAAATGAGGGATCGTCCCCTGAATGTAGCGTTGCCGCTTTAAGTGCGCCTGTGCTATCGGTATTACTGGAGGGGACACACAAGCGTCTGCGCCCCCTCTTGTAATACCAAAGTGCCCCGGGGAGGTGCATAGCGGGCTCAAACGCCAGGTGTGCCCCTGGGGCACTTCTTGTAATACGGCCCCAGGACATCAGCGGCTGAAATGAAGGAAACTCGGGGGCAGCAAATGTTAAATATCACATTAGATGTGATATTTCTGGAGTGCATGGAGGACTAAAAACAATTTCTGCAGTTTAAGGCCTGTTAACGTGTTGACATACAAAAAAGAAACACTGGCCAGAGCTCAGCAAGCTGGCAATATAATATCCACCATGTTCTGTAGCCAGTGTGTCTTTTAAGCGGGTTCTAGTTGCACTTGTCAAAAGGATCAATCTTTCTTCTCAAAAGGCTAGCACTGATAAAAAAGCATAAAAATGTAATTCATAAAAATTGTGCCGTAAGTGATTATCTTCTAGAGGAAGTCTCTGAATATAAAGAAAAGGTCAATAAAATAGACTGAAAGTTAAACTAATAAGTAACACCATTTCTGCTGTAAAACAAATTAACTGAATTTGTTTGTATTATATTTGGTGTGTTAGGGTATATAAATAAACACAAGTGGACTAGTGTGCAAGGCTCAAGGACATTGTCATTATGACCTGGTTACTGAGTGGTGACAAACAAAGACAACTAGTTCAACCTTTGGGTCAATCACAGACTGCAATAAACAGCAGTCTCTGCATATCTGCAATAGCTCTTTCCATTTCCTGAAAGAATATGATGCCTTCCATGCATAACCTTTCATTCCCATGCTCTGTTGCACTGGTATGTGTGTTGAATTGCATACCAAGTGTGAGGTATTCGTTTGACTACTGCTGACTGCTGTTGCAAACTGGCCTCTTGATGCCATTTTGAGCTTGGATATCTTGGTGCCTGACCTTGGAAATTCGAAGATCTTCCTCTCTTTTCTTTCCAAGAATTCGGCATTCTAGGATAATTCAATACTGTTGCTGCTGTGATCTTTTTAAATTTGTGAACCGCAAATGGACCCAGAAATTAGTCAGTGGGCACCAAATTGCAACTCATAACCTGCAAATACTTGACTAAGTATCGTCATAGTTGCGAAAGAGGGATAGTTACAGCCACATCTCCAGCCAGCAAGAACACTACCAATGGTATTGATATAATTGTCCAAACCATTGCCTGGGCCCCAATTAGATGTAGGTTTTGCTCAACTTTTCGAGTCTGATTTGGTTAGTTGAAAAAGAGGGATTTTTTTGAGTGATCAACCGCAAGTGTGCCTGATAGAGGAGGAGAAATGTATTCCAAGATTTGCATCACCAGTAATCATCTCTTGATAATCCCTCAAGTGCGTTCAGGGTATTATTTGGTTACCCACGAAAATAATTAGAGCTTGTAGAAATCAAAAATTTGGCAACAAGGGTCCAGGCAGTCAGTAAGAATCTATAATAAGCTGATTGCATCTTTAGAATCTTTACATATGTGTAAAAAGACCACCATGGGTTCAGTACAAGTGTCATCTCATCTGCTAGACGAAGATGTTAAGTGTACAACTGCCTTCAACAAGTGTATAACACCTTCTTCAGGACAGTGATTCTTGTGGGGTCACTTTTCTGAGTAAATTAGATTCTTCTATACATATCAAAAGATGAAAATAAACATTGTATTGTAAGAAATAGCCAGCTGGGGAATATTTCAAATTTTTATGCATCTCCCTACGGTTTCATTTGACCAGAGTGAATTGATCAGTTAATTACTATGTGACACCTTATGTTCTGGACAGAAACCTTATATTTGTCACATCATGGTGTACATTCTATACATCGATAAAATTGTACTACAAGGGGAAATCTCTATTATGCACCTTTTATGAGTTCAGCGGCCAATTAAAAAAAGGGTAGCATTTCAAACTGGATAAAAACTAGACTTTAAATCATAGATTTCACAGTGTATGTTACATTTGCAGTAAACAGTTACACAATACAGTTTTGTTAATCATTTTCCTGTTTTTATACCCAACATAACATCTCTGTTTAGATCTAGAACCCAAAGCTTGTACGATGCATATTTCCCTCTAGAGGCAATATGGTTTCATTGTACACATTATAATACATAGCCCCCATTGTTTCTTTGATAGGTACTCTGCAACGTGCGTTACATTTTAGTCTTTGGCAAATCTATCTTGTGTGTTTCTTTACATTCATACCACACCTTCTCACACTTTCACACCACCTTATTTATCTAATACTGACCTCTGTGATATGAGAGGATTTCTTTTATAACGTGCAGTTCTTGATCAATGTCAGATTCGGGACGATATTCCACGAATAGATTTTATATACCCGATACAATGGGGACATGATACTTTATTATAATCTTTTTCATACCTATTGCCCAACTGTCGATATTTCAATGCTTATTGTTATTACCTTAGTAAAAATGTGCCGATAGCTCATTAAAAAAACTCTTTCTTTTCTTCCAACGAGTGGTTGTTTATAAATTGGTTGTGCCGGCGTGGAGTATCCACGCCAGCGTGGAGTATCCACGCCGGCACAACCAGGAAATGGCACAACCAATTTATAAGCAACCACTCGTTGGAAGAAAAGAAACAGATCTTCCCCGATCAATGATAGAAAAGAAGTGTGCTGGGAATTTGATACATATTTTTTTTAACCCATTATTTATTATTTTTTTTATTTGCATTTCCAACACAGAACATAATAAGCATGTCACATTGAATCGTCCACCCCTTCTACCCTACCGCCACCCGCCACCCACCTCCCTTGGCATAGCACAAAACATATCATCGCTTTGATATAGAGGAACCCACCATCCATGTCGAAAAGTAGCTGTATCCAAGTCCATCCCGTATACAGTAGGGCTGCTGGAGTCACCTTCTCTACCCCCTCAGAGCCCCCCATCCAGGCCATAGTAGCGTCGCCATTACCCCCACACTCTGGAGAACTTCTTCGGGCAGCCTCTTGCTTTATAAGTAACTCTTTCAGTGGCCATATATATGTCCATCCCCCTCCTCCATTCCTCTAGCTTCGGGGGGTTCGGGGCTCCCCATTCCCATGCCACATGCCTCTTGGCCACCACTAATGCTAATGTCAGGAAGATGACATGGGGTCGAGTCAGATCTATATTGTTTGTTATCCCAAGTAACACTAATTTGGGCTCTAGGGGTAGGGGCACTTCAAGTATTTCCCCAAGTTCTCTCAGTATCCTGGCCCAGTAACTTTGGAAGACCCCACACTCCCAGATGGTGTGGTAAAAGTTGCCCTCAGCATGTCCACACCGCAAACAACTAGGGTCAGTAGCCCGCCCCATCCGGTGTAGGCGGAATCGATTGTAGTAGACTCTGTGTAGGACCTTAAATTGAATGAGTCGGAGTCGAGATTTTATTGCCACCTCCCTAGGGTGCATCAGGGCAGTTTCCCAATCCAGCGTGTCCATCTCCCCAATATTCGATTCCCACACATTCCTCAGTTTCACCAGTCCATCCGGCATGTTGTTAAGTAGGGTTTTATAAGTCAAGGAAACCAGCTTAGCCTGAACCTGGTACTGTAATAAGAGGCCCTCTAGCGGAGCGTACTCCGGCAAGGGGTCCGAGAGCGCCTCTTCTGCCTGCCAGGCGTGGCGTATTTGCGCATACTTTAGGAATTGAGAGAGGTGCAAGCCGTACTCAGCTCTTAATTCCTGGAAGGACTTCAGGGCGCCCCGGCGCTGGAGGTCACCCAACACGGAAATGCCAATATCGTCCCACCTCCGGAAGCCTCTCAGCTTATGTAATTCCCGTAGCCATGCGCATTTCCAAATTGGGGTATGTCTTGACGGTTTGTGCCACCAGCCGATTTGTCTTGTCGCCCTGTCCCAGAGCTCAACAGTCACCATTGTTGCTGATAATGGAGCTGCTTTCCCCTTCCCTCCATATATATAGTGCAGGCATGCACGACGGTCCAATTTCTCCCTTTCCAGTCTATATGTGGGGTGATCCGCCGGGGCATGTAACCAATCATTCATTGGTGCGAGATGTTCCGCCCAGTAGTATGCCTCCATGTTGGGGAGCGAAATCCCTTCATTGTACTGGTTCCTCTGTAGGGTCTCCAGCTCTATCCTAGGCTGGTTCCCCAACCAAAGCAACTCTCTAAGGCCCTCATTAATTTCTGTAAAAACCTGACGCGGGAGTGGGAAGTAGTAGTTTTGTAGTGCATAGAGGAACCGCGGTAGAGTGATCATTTTATACATCGCCGCCCGTCCTAGAATTGTGAGTGGGAGAGTCTTCCATCTGCACGCATCCTCTTCAAAGTTCAGTAGAACCCGTTGGATGTTTTTCGTATAGTAGATAGAACTACTGTTCGTTATGTAAATTCCTAAATACACAAACCCTTCAGTCGTCACCCGTAATGCCTCGGGTATAGCCGGCCCCAGGTCTCGCTCTCCAGGGTTGTACATGACCGATATGTGCCAATTGATAGTATAGCCTGAGCGCGACCCATAATGGTCCAGCAAAGAAAATAGGCGCGGTATCGAGACCTCCGGTGATGTAACAAACAGCAGGATGTCATCTGCGTACAGCGAGATCTTCTCTTCATACCCCTCTCCTTGGTGAGTTTTAAAACCAGTTATCTGACTATCCTGCCGTATTTCACATGCCACCACCTCTATGGTGAGGGCAAATAGTAGCGGTAACAGGGGACATCCCTGACGGTCCCTCTTCGTATGGGGAAGTCCTTCAAAAGGATACCATTAACTTTAACCCTCGCTCGTGGGTCCGCATACAGAAGCCTAATCCACTTCCGAAACTTCGGACCAAAACCAAATTTTATCAGCACGCTATCCAAGAAGGATCAATGCACCGCGTCAAACGCTTTTTCAGCATCTAAGGAGAGAAATACATGGGGCTCCTCACGTACACACACCTCCATTATCCAGTTGTGTGTCCTCCGCAGGTTGTGTCTAGTTGCCCTGTCTGGCAAGAAACCCGTTTAGTCTAGATGAATCAGGCCTGTAATCACCTTTCGGAGTCGGAGAGCCAGGATCGTCGCTAGGAGTTTCACCTCTACATTCAATAATGAAATAGGGCGATACGATGAGCACTCCTCCGGCGGTTTGCCCGGCTTATAGATAGGTACTATTGTGGCCATGCGGAGATCTGGCGGGAGCATCCCTTCCTCCAATGCCCTATTAAATAGCGCCAGCATATGCGTGGTGAGGAGGTCCGCCGTTCTTTTAAAGAATTCCGCAGGGAACCCGTTAGGGCCAGGAGATTTCCCCGGGCGCAGCTTAGCCATCGCTTCCCGCACCTCTGCCACGGTAATCTCTGCCTCCAGGCTCTCCCGCCCCTCCACGTCGAGACAGGGGGTCTCCAACTCCTCTACGGAACTGACTGATCTCGGCCGCCGTGCCTAGGTCTCTAGCCCCATAAAATTCTTCATAATACTCTGCAAATATATGCGCTAACTGAGCGTCCGTTCTACTAGGCCGGCCATCTGCACCCATCACCTGGTCAACCCATCTCACCTCCTGCTCCCTACGACTCAGCCAGGCCATCAGTTTACCCGATTTATCCCCTACGTCGTATAATCTATGCAGGGTCGCCTGTGCCTGCGTCCTGGCCTCGTTACTCGTCAGGGCCTTGTACTGCTGCTGGGCATCTAGCACCTGTCGGAGCGCGGGTACTCCCCCGCCCATGACATGTTTCCGCTCCAGTTCTAGAATACGTATTTCCAGGTCCCTAATGTCCCCCTGCCGTCTCCTCCTGTCCTCAGGTATCCTGTTTTGTATTTTATCACGGAGGACCGCCTTCATAGCCTCCCAGATCATCACTCTCGACTCCACGAAGCCCAAATTATCTGCCAGATAGACCTTCACATCTGCCCTGAATCCCTGTAAGAGGTCCTTGTTCTGCAGATCCCATGCCGCCAATCTCCACCTTCCGACCTTCGCCCCTAATCTCAGTCCCAACATCACAAACATCAGCGAGTGGTCAGAGATGCCACGTGCTAGGAATTCTGCTCCGCTCATCACATCCAACACTCGACGGGGTAGGAAGACGTACTCTAATCTGGAGTACACCTTGTGCGTTCCTGAAAAATAAGAGTACATCCTAGTCTCTGGATGGAGCCATCTCCAGCCGTCCATCAGCCCCACCATGTCGGTAAATCGCGCTAGGGAGGAGTGCACCGAGGGGGCCAGTCATCCCCAGACCTGTCCAGTGAGGCGTTCATCACGTCGTTAAAATCTCTACCCACCACGTGCTGCGAGTCCGGCGTACTCAGAATGATATCAGTCACCCGTGCAAGGGTTCCAACCTGTAACCTAGGGGGCGCATACACTGACACTACCGCCATCTTCTGGCGTCTCCATGTCCCCGTCACTTTTAAAACCATTATTAAAAGCAATTCTATCTAGATTTGGTGAGACCATCTAAGATGTAAATATGGATGGAGATCCTACAATTCTCGTATCCTTTCAATTAATGTCTGAAATAAATTTGCTGTGGTCCCACCCCATCAGTGCGATTAACACAGCTACTGGCCAATCTCTTCATTAGAAGAGCTGGGAAAATATTTGGAAAAATGTTTTACATTGAGTAGTAGTTTGGGTAGATGATATGAATGTGCTGTCTGAGGTGCAGCATTGGCTTTAGGTCACTGATTGAAACCATCAATAAAGCAATACGCCTATACATGATTTGCTTTAAGTACTGTGTATTGAAGCAGACCCATTTGTATTTGATTTTTGTTGACCTAAAATCAGTGTTTGATCTTGTCAGTCATGAGAAACTATTGCATTCACTGCAAAAAATGGGAGTTGTCATACTAACAACACGGGTAGAGTCCATTATGGACCTTGTGGAGAATGTAGCGATATTCTTCCAACTGAAAAAGGGGCAAGTCAGGGTTGTGTACTCGCTCCATTTCTTTTTAGCTTATTTCTTAATGATGTGGTACACCATCTAATGAAGGTCGATCTTGACATCCCAAATATTGCTGGTAACAATTTTCTGATCTTGTTTGCAGATGATGCTATTCTTCTAGCCAGAACCGAAAATGCAACACAAATTGCTGTAGGGAATTGCCAGTTATTGTGATGAAAAAGGATTTATGCTGAGATAATGGAGCTGTTCCCTACTTTAAAAAGAAAATTTAGGCTATATGGAGAGCAAATAGAGTGCATATCACAGTATGACTAGTTGACTACCTTAGCATAGAATTCATAGAATTTCAAAGGCAGCTCAGGTGGGAAGAGCAGGTGGTTAAGGCCAGTTCCACCCCAAATCCAAAGATAGCCCTTCTATCTTTGGATTTAAAAACATAAAAGGAGGTTACCCAATCTATACATATAATGCTCCAAATGTATAAAAATAAGGTGGTGGTAGCCTCAATATATGGAGCAGTGGTGGAGAATAACCTTTTAAGTTTCCTGGGGAGACTAGGCCCAGTTAACCTGTTAATAGCTCTATATTTGGAGCTTCGTATTTCCACTATCTCACACCTGGCAGCACTGAGACCTGTGCTGTTCTGGATATGATTACAGAGGAATCCACATGCACTGATTTATTTAAAATCTGAAATATGGATAGCAAATGATGGTGGAATGGGTGGAAGTAACTGGTTGGCATATATTAGAACATTTTTTAATAACTTTGTGGTTAGGGAATCTCTAGAATAACCCCACCCTAGCTGGATCAGATACCAGTGAATTTGTTAAGAAACGTTATTGGTACCTGAAACTATTGGAAACATTTTCAGGTATAAAAATAGGTAGCCTGCTGGCATGCCGCCTTGACTACAGGGCCGAACTAGGTTTTGAGCAATATTTGGATTTGATATATCCTGAATCGAACCATATTTTATACTTCAAATTTCAAATGGGGATACTTCCTATCAGGGGATAGTTAGTAAGATGTGTCAGGCTTTAAGAAGAAAGCGTACATTGGCAATTGTACTCTAGGTGGGAAGGAAACAACTATTTTAATAACAGATTTTATTAGGTTAATGTACAAATACAAACCGTAATTATACACAATCAGCCCCAATGTACTTACAAATCATGTGCCCAGTGGTCAATTCCTGCTGTACAGCAGCATACAGTTGCTTATTACCTGCAAAGTTCAGTGTCTCAAATATTGCAATATTCATCGTTCATCTTGAACCATAGTCACAGTCAGCACAGGTTGATCGTAAAGAGGGTCCATGGGACCTATATCTTTTATTATTTGTTGCATACTCCTCTGGCCCTGTTCACCAATTTTTCCATTGCTGTGTACTGGTCCTTGCATCTGATCCACTTATGCAGAGGAGAGGCCCACTCCCCTTTCCAGTGGCCAAGTCTCTTTTGGTCACAAGGAAGACCATCACAATCAATAAACGAGCAGCTTGAGACCCCTCCAGAGTGTCCATAATACCTAGCAGTGTTAGTTTGGGATTCAATGTGAATTATCTCCCTGTCACCTTCCCAACAATCCTGTTGACTTCTCTCCAGTATGTTTGTGCCTGCTTGTTCTCACAGATTACATGGTAAAAAGAGTCTGGGCAGAGGCTGCACCATAGGACCTTGGGACCCCAGGCCCACCCCTTATGCCACAGCCAAACAGGAGATTCCTAAATTTGGCGTATACACTTGAAATGTATGAGGCGAAAGCGCATGGAGATTGTGAGCTCTCTGGGTGCAATCTTAGCCTCAGCCCCCTCCTCATCCCCGAGGGCACCCAAGTCCGCCTCCTACGTCATCTCCCTAGATGCGTGACATTGTAAATTGGCCGCATTGTTTACGCCGCCGCTGCGTCACAAAAGTGACGCAATGGTGGTGCAGAAGTGTTGCAAGGGCAAGTTGTAAATCTGCCCCTGTGACTGTACTCTTGGTGGGAAAGAGACAACTATGCACAGACTGCTATTTTGTGCGAAGATTGTTAAAGCTCTCCAATGATGGTTACTCCCTTTGTATACATTTTATGGTATTAGTCCATTAGCGGACACACTAACTTTTTGTTTCAGGCTGGTAGCTTGACTTGTCTTTAGGTTTGTGTCGTCCTATAATCACGCAGGGTGGCCACTTGGTAAACATCACAGTGGACCATATATTAGAATCAATGTATTGGAGGTTCTAAATGTACAACTTTTAATTTCTATTGACATAAAATGTATAATTATGACTCGTAGAAGGAGTCACGAAGGAGGTGAATATTGGAGTTTCTCTTTGGTGGGAAGGAGTCAATTGTGCACCTTCTGCTACTTTGCAACAAGACTAATAAAAGCTTGTCCGACAATGGCTACTCTGTTTGTCTAACCTATATTGTATTTGGATAACGTTAGATGCTTCAATACTGTGTTTTAGGGCAGATGATTAAATAATTCGTAGCTTTCTGTTTTCTCATATATCTTGGCATATAGTGGAATGGGAGTGTGCTAGGCGTGGGTGAAGTTTAATTACACCAGAGTAATCAGAGTCATTTTGGTAATTTTGTGTTAATCTTTTGATGAGAAATTAATGAAAATTAAGCAATTAAGTCCATTTGCGTAATTGTGAGTAATTTGGCACAAAAGCTCTCCACAGGAGCACAGAAATATTGAAATTAGAAAGCACTTGTGTCTGCTGCTGTTCATGTTCTGTTGCATGTAGCACTATTTTCTTTGTACAAAATATATCCTTTAATCCTTTTTAGATACAAGGGTGCATTTTTTGCCACGAAAATAGTGCAACATGTTGGTTTAGGCTTCTCGTGATATCTTGCAGAATGTTGCTGTATTTTCACGTAATTACACTACAGCCAATTATGCAAGTTACGCTTACCCCTCCAGTGTACGATTGATACATTTGAATGTGTCTACAGTTTTAATTGTGAGATTACACATTTTTAGTGATGTCAAATGTATTATTATGCAATGTACTGATAACGTTTAACAACAGTATTTGATGGTATATGTCTTTTGCTGATGACAATAACTAAATAAACAAAAAACAGGTAAGCAGGGTTAACAGACACCGAAATTGATCAGAGGAGGAAGTTAATAAAACTATGAAAAAGAAAATATAGAAGTGCCATGTAAGAAAAAGATGAGATTAAGTATTGTGAAATCAAAGAAAATTAAATAAAATTGACTTACCACCAGCAGGCACTCCTTCTTCAACTGTGGAAGCGGCAGTTGAGGCATTGCTGGCCTCATACTTTTTCTTTCCCTTATCCTGGGTCTTCTTAGTTGTTCTGAAATGAAGTAATAATAAATGCATTGATTAGTTTATTGACCTATCTGGGCACATGAAAAAGAACACACACATGTACTGCTTCAGTCACCAGTCCAGCCCCCCTTATCCTAATAGGAATTCTCAGTCCTACAAATAAAAATACATATAAATTACATTCCTCCTCCCCTGCCTTCATATATTTTCACAATTGTCGCACTAAAGCTATCTGCAAAGTTGCAAAGCTTCAGTGCCGGATTTAGACTTGATAAGGCCCTAAGCTATTTGAAATATGGGGCCCTTTATAAGTCCAGATATTCTATGTGACCATGTCAGTGACAAATATGATTTTTGGATACCTAGAGGGTTAAACTGAAATACAATTAAGAAGTATATTGATAGTGAAATAATAAATCTTTAACTTAAAATCATTTTTATTCATAACAAACTTAAAAATGCAAACTCTGGTAAAACGAAACAAAAGTTCTTATAAAAGGCACAATTTACAAAGGCTTATTATCTAATCTCTTGAAACATGTTATAAGGATTAAGGAATTATATTAAACTAAAATATTTTCTTTCTTGCCTTTGCCAGAGCAATGTCACTGATGACATCATCAAATGATAAACTGCGTAGTTTGTCGCTACTATGCACATGAGACTGAGGGAACATAATTTATCTTGAGTCATTGTTGTTCTAAATTCATTTTTTATCCTCTTCAGCTGAGAAAAAGATCTTTATCCAGAGCAATTTGCAACCATCATACTAAGAAACAATCTCAAAATTGCTTCTACATTAGGGAATGCTGATTGGACACAATCGTTAAATATTACCCTATACAGATCCTGATGTGTCAGACTATCTTGTTCCGCTGAACCATGGGCTTGACTATGTCTAACATATTGATGAAAATGCTTGACTTCTCCTACAAGATTCATGTCCACATCTTCAGGATATGTTTGGCTTAAAGCACTAACCCCTTCATGAATCTCTTCTTCTGTAGCTTCTAGTTTTGTTAAGAATGAAAACTTTTTTGCAGCATCATTGTATACTGAGGCCCTCTGTGCCAGACTTGACTCTAATGCATCCATCACAGGTATAAATGTTTTGATTCTGAACTTGTCTCTTGGCTCAAGGTTCTCTAAAGCATCATCTTCATCATCATTGATATGCCTTCTTCTATATCTTCTTTTCTTATAATCAACATCAGGCAATTTTTTCTTTGCTTCTTCTTCAAAATGATCGAAAAGATCCCTGGAACCTTTAACAAAATCCGAAAGTGAAGCATACAATTTCCTACATACATCTAGACTAATTTGGGGGTCTTGCAGAGATTGACTAGTCTTGTGAAATTCATCCAGCAAGTAACTCCACAAACATAACAATACCATGAATTCAAACTCCTCTATTTTATTCAAAATGTTTATCAATCAATCAATCATAGCATTTATATAGCGCACTACTCACCCGGAGGGTCTCAAGGCGCTGGGGGGAGGGGGTCCGCTACTGGTCGAACAGCCAGGTCTTGAGCTGCTTCCTGAAGGCGAGGTGGTCTTGGGTCAGGCGGAGGTGGGTCGGAAGGGAGTTCCAAGTCTTGGCGGCCAGGTAGGAGAAGGACCTTCCTCCTGTGGTGGCTCTTCGGATGCGGGGGACAGCGGCGAGGGCGTGGCTGGTCGATCGGAGCTGGCGTGTGGGAGCGTAGAAGTTGAGGCGGCTGTTGAGGTATCCTGGGCCTTGGTTGTGTAGGGCTTTGTGTGCGTGGGTGAGGAGGCGGAAGGTGATTCTCTTGTTGACCGGAAGCCAGTGCAGGTCTCTCAGGTGTCCGGAGATGTGGCTGCGGCGGGGGATGTCCAGGATGAGTCGTGCTGAGGTGTTCTGGATCCGCTGGAGTCTCTTCTGGAGTTTGCGCAGGATGTTGAAGCACGACGAGGAGACGGCGTTGACTTGTCTGGTCATGGAGATATCTTGTTTCGCCTTTCTCTGTAGTATCAATATGCAGCTGATGCAATGCAGAAATTATTCCATCATAACTATCAAGTATTGCACTTGTGACCATTGAATGTGCTTCCCATCTAGTCTTTGACAAAGACTTTGGAACTTTTGAATCATCTTTGAAGAATGACAACAGTACTGCCCATCTATGTGTAGATGATGAAAAGAAATTATATATTTCTTGAACAATTCCAAAAAAGTTTACTGCATCTAAACAACAGTCAACTGCTGCTCTACCAACAAGATTCAGGGAATGACCAGCACATGAACTATACATAGCATACTTGTTAATCTTCAATATTATTTCTTGCATACCCATGTATTTGCCAGACATATTGGCAGCATTATCATATGACTGGCCTCGACACTTACTAAAATCTATTTTGCACTCATTTGTAAGGTAGTTGTGCACCATCTTAGCCATACTTTCCCCTGTGTGGCTACCCATCTCTATGAAAGTTAGAAAACGTTCACTAGGGAGCCCATCAACTGGTGACGCATACCTCACAATAACAGTGAGCTGATCAATTGTTGAGCCACGTTTTCTTGTAAGATATGTTACCGAAGCTGTTCTATGGTCTACAGAGTTTTCATGACTTTGAACTAAATAGGTGTTGCGCCAATCACAAAATCCATCGGATGATAATGGTGTAGAAGAATTTGAAAAGAGTTTACACACGAAACAGTATACACGACCAGTTGCTGGGGATGTATGACATTACAACGCATGCTTTTACATCGCATGCTTTTACAACGCGGTTTTTACAACGCATACCATTACAACGCATAGTGCTTTGGGGCGCTGGATAGTGAATAGTTTAATTTACTATTCCAACTCCAGTCCCCGTGGATAGTAGGGAAGGTGTTGGACAGTAAATTAAACCTATTCCCTATCCTAGAGCGCCCCCCAGCGCAAAGCGTTGTAATGGTTTGCGTTGTAAAAGTTGCGTCGTAAAGGCACTGCGTGGTAAAAGTTGCGTTGTAAAGGATGTTTCCCGTTGCTGGCGAATGCACTAACCATTCTCTGCAATATTTTTCACCATTAGCCCGTTTGGGATAGAACAAGCTTTTCGAGCAATATCTGTCTTGGTTTGCAAAAAGCTTCTTTGATTTTTCAAATGAGCCATTTGAGTGCTGACATTCTGACAGACTTTTTCTACCCAGTATAAAAGCTCATCTTTACTTAAATCACCCCATACCCCAACATCATTCTGTTTGTTTTTTGATGCTGATTTATAAATCTTAATATTTGTTGCTTCATTCGTTCAAGTAGATTCCATACAACTAGATGTACCAGGCTCTGTTTCAGGAATAGGGTGAATATCCTGTGACTGACTCACTGTGGTAGAGGCTTTTGGTTCATCAGGCCCCATATCTATCTTCTTCTTTGTTAAGAAACTATCTAATTTTGTTAACTTGCTAAGCTCTTCTTCAGCTCTCTGCTTCTTTTTCCTCTTTTGAGCTCCACTTTTATAACTTCTGGTTGACATCTTGCAAACTGTGGGCAGAATATTTAATATAACTATAAACATACTACATTTAAAAGTAATATAATGCATGACATTTTTTTTTTTGAAAATTTCCTGTGATATTACCACTACTTACCAGCAAGCGATATTTTTAAATTAATAAACATGCAAAGAGAAAATTAACAATATCCTCTCAAGTTTTAATATTAATTTAATTAATTAAATTAACGAAGAAAAAAACAATTAACATATACATTAATACTTAATTTAATACAATCAAAACAAAATAATATTTATTTTTTAATGTGCAGTTCTTTCAAATATATATTTAATAATAACAAATTGTAAGTCTATACATTAAACTTACAATTTGTTATTATACTGACAAAAAAACCTTAAAAAATATATATGCTATATAAGAGCAGGCAAGCACTTTGGATTTAACATTGGCGGCCACCGTGTTAACGGAAAGTGCCTGGCTGTAAGGACCTTTGATGTTAACCTCTGCTTCCACCATGCTTTATTCCTTAACGCATGGCAGCCGATGTTAAAATCCAAGGTACTTGCATGCACTGAGCCGCTTTCACCGACTAATACGCAAAGGCAAAGGAAAGCGTGGTTAAGTCAGTGAAAGCGGATTAGTGCAGGCAAGAAACTTGCATTTAACATCGGATGCCCAGTACCTAAAAGGACTTTTAATTTTAACGTTGCCTGCCCCTGCGCTCTATTACTGAAGGCAGATCTAAAGCGCAGAGGCAGCCAACGTTAAAATCAAGGGGCCTTTCAGGCTTTCCTTCGATTTTATCAACGCTGCTACGGCTGAGTTAGAGGCCCACTTACCTCATAACTGCCCGATTTTACAGACTCTGCAACTGCTCGATTAGGGGCCCACTTAACACACAGCTGCTCCGGGAGGCCCAGATCGAAAACAAATGCGAAGTGCGGTTCCAGGCTGCGATGTAATGTTTCAGGCTGCAAATCGCGGTGCCAGCCTGGAAATGACAGGTGGCGCATGACTAAGAGTAAGAACATCACGTTCTTCAGCCCGCCCCGCCCCAGCTAAGCTCACTTCAGCCAATCAGAGCAGCTGGTTTGTGTGAGGGCGGGCAAGGGCGATGATAGCTGTGAAAGACAATGAAGGATTACAAAATACAATGCTTATAAAGCCTTATATGACGTCTCAATAATTAAATTGCACCGCGAGCTACTCGCAGAGGGTTGGCATGCTACTACCGGTAGTTTGCGATCGATCGGTTGGAGTTGGAGACCCTGCCCTGCCCTAGGCAAATAGTGCTTTGTTCTTCGAAAAGACGCGCTACAAAAATTGGGTGAAGAGAATGGGACATCCCGGACGTGTAGCATTGGGACTAATAATATTTTTGGGGGGCCCCCAAGAAAGTGGGGGCCCCAAGCTATAGCTTGTGTAGCTTATACGTAAATCCTGCGCTGAAAGCTTGCACATCACAGAGACAGACTCTGCGGCAACAGGGGAGGCATGGAGGAGTCCCAGTACCCTCGGAATCTTCACTTCTCACTTTCTGCCTCTCAGCCGAGCCAATGCATATCTGACACCACGGCTCCAGGCTGCCACACTTTGCGAACCCCTCTCACTATTCAAAACATTGTTTTAAATTCCATTGCCTGGCATGTTGTAACTACCACTCGTCAACTGTCCCTGATTTAACCTACTAGTCTCTGGACCACCACACCGACTGCTGTACTCTCCATTCTTTAATGCAGAACATAGAATAAGCATTGGTGCTGATAAGGATTGCTGTTCTGGTGTCAGCAGGGGCACTAACCAGGCAGCCCTACAACTGACAGTAGAAGCCTCATTCGCAGCGAAAAACTGTGCACCACCACCAAGCCACCGTCTGAACAATCAACCTTTTTCAACATGAACAGAGCTGTTGGGCCAAAACGTGTTGTCCATCTATGACTGTGAATACACAATACACTGCAAGCATATTGGCAACATCTTTCTGTGTGCCATCTAACATTATAGTTAGGTGAAATGTTCAGTAACAACGTAACATTTTATTTAAAAAACTGAAATTGACCAGCTATAGTTATAGTTATCTCAAGTAACTTTAACTCGTGCCCTACGGTAACTATAACTCAAGATCCCGCCAAGGACAGTTTTCTCATCAATAATTTCATTGCAAATTTTGCAGTGATAATATCAATTATGTCATTGAAGATGCCATAAGTGATGTAATATATGAGGTAATTAGCAGTATATGGCAAGGGCACAAGTTATAGTTTCGTTAAGGCATGAGGCTGGAGCCCAGGCCCTGTGTCTAAGCCACCGAAGGCAGCCAGCCCCCCCCACCCTGCAGGCTACCACCCCTACCCTGCTCACAGCCTTTGGTGTACATGGCATAGGGATAGCCTTCCAGGCCCTGATGACCCCATCACCTCTGGACAATATGCATATATATAAATATTAAGGGGAGGGGGCATGCAGCACCCGTTCCTATGCCTTAATAGGCACCAGGACCACCATCCCTGTGTCCACATTCCATTAAAAAGGGATGGGGGCCGTGTGGCCCCCCACTACCGGGCACTTTGTGGCCCCTGGACCCCATCTCCTAGGGCTTGTCTGACTTATAAGTGGGTGCTCATTTAGATTGGGGGGGGGGGGGCACGCGCCCACCATCCCTTAGCCTCATTAGGCTGTGGGGATCCCATCCCCTGAAACGAAAGTCAATATATTTAGGGGAGTGGAGCCACAGGGCCCCCTCCATGAGCCTTTATAGGCCCTGGGAACCCCATGCCCCGGGGCCATATGTTATTTAAATGGGGAGGGGGGCCTTTCTTTATTATAGGAAGGTGGACCGATGCCCACCCGGGGTACCAACCAAGCAACATGTTGGAGAACGCAGGGCAGGGGAGCCTCAGGGCCCCTGTAGCCCCAGCCGTCTTCCAGAATCATGCGGAAGCCAGCAGTGGTCTCACCCGGAGGGAGCAGCCATGTTAAATGTTCCCTCCGGGCGGAAGCAATATGCGTTCTTTTTCCCTGCCTGCAAAAGTGATGGCAGGGAACAGGACAGAAGTCTGCTCATAGCCGGTTAGAGCATTTTTAAATCTCTCGCCGGCTGGGAGCAAACTTGCATGTTTGCTCCCATCAGGCGGGAGATAAAAAAATGCTCCCGCCAGGTCGGAACAAACATATGTTTCCCTGCCAGTGCTACTGTGGGCAGGGAAACTAAGTTGTTCTGAGGGGTGGGTTCCCCAGGACACAGTGACTGAGACGGCCCTGGGGTCCTCAGGGCCTAATTAAGCTCTGGGAAGGAGCTGCACCCCACCTCCCTTCTTTTTCTACCTCAGGCCCAGAGGATGGGCTTCCTGGGGCCTCTCAGAGGCTCGCCGAGGGGGGTTCATGCGCCCCTCCCCAAAATAATTCAAGCGTCATTTGAGATGTCATTAGGAATGTCATAAATGATGTCACAGAACATGTCATATGTGAAGTCATAAGCAGTGCATGGCAGGGCACCAGTTATAGTTAGTGCTGCTTAATATAACTGGTGAATTTCTGTGTTTATTTTAGTTCAAAATATTGCGTCACTGAGCAGTTCACCTAAGTATAACGTTACTTTAACTTTTGTTTTTTTCAGTGAATTTCGAAGATTTTTTAAAAACAAAAACAGATCTGTATGCGTCTGTATGGTAGAATAACTTAATAATATATCTTGTGTGTGGACATTATTCTAAAAAGGAATTGCTTTCGTATTGTAACCTAACAGAAAAGGGTGCACACTTTCCAAAATATTTCTAAAATCAAATTGATTATCATTGTAAAACATGCTTTTCATAGCCTTTGTAGTTTCATTTTTTACATATTGTATAGCATGAAGTATCATTATCTAAATCAATTTTTTTTATTGTGTGATAACTCACTAGGGATTTTGTTTAAATCTACTGTTCGGAGTTCTTTTTCGTGTGTTCAGTTATTGTTTAATGTTAATCTGTAGAAATAGCGTTATTAAAATATGGTTGTAAAATTTATAAAAAGGTGGTGACTCTTGCGAGACGCTTACAGGAGCTGAATCCACAATCCATTGCATGGACTCAGAGGAGAATGTTCTTCCTGGTCGGCATATCTTTGGGCTCAGGAGGGACTCCTATTGGATCCACGCCGGCAGCTCCGGCACCAGTCGGGCCCCATGGATCTTCAAATGGATCCGGATCGGTACTGATTGTATCACTTCGACCTTCCCCGGCACCGATCCTGAGGTCGACGCTCCTGGCACCCACCAGCAGCATTTCACCAACAGATGACAGTATATGAGCGGGAGGGGTTGAGGTTGCAGTGCTCAAAGAAAAAGAAGAAGAAAAGGAAAATAATCCAAGTGATTCTAAAAATACCTACGATGATGTCATGAAATACTTTATTAGGGCTGACCATCAAAGTGGTATGGTTAAAAACAGTATGCTGATAGCATGTAAGGAATTGCTACCCACCAATGTTGTTATTCGGTCAACATGTTTCAGCCTCAAGGGCTTTCGTCAGGACCTATGGTGCTACTGCAACACTTACTTAAGTGATGTGAAAGTGGGATCTACATCTGCTTTCCAAACTGAAAAGAGTGTATCTTCTCCCTCGGCTCAGTTTTCACTCCGAGGCAACGACGGAGAGTGCGTGGCCTCCCTTTCTTCCTGAGCAGTGGCCAGGTGAGGTGAGGTTTTCTCTCCCCACAATAAGGGAGAAGATACACTCTTTTCAGTTTGGACAGCAGATGTAGATCCCACTTTCACATCACTTAAGTAAGTGTTGCAGTAGCATGTTGACCGAATAACAACATTGGTGGGTAGCAATTCCTTACATGCTATCAGCATACTGTTTTTAACCATACCACTTTGATGGTCAGCCCTAATAAAGTATTTCATGACATCATCGTAGGTATTTTTAGAATCACTTGGATTATTTTCCTTTTCTTCTTCTTTTTCTTTGAGCACTGCAACCTCAACCCCTCCCGCTCATATACTGTCATCTGTTGGTGAAATGTTCTGGGTCCATCACTAGGCAGTCCTATGGATTGCTTCCAAGGCAGACCCTAGAGGACACCATTTACCAACATATACCCAGATGACGAGATTCCACTTATGAGTGGGCTGATGGGTATCTTTTTCCTCTCCTTGTGCATCTTCTCTTGTTTTTGTTTTCTTGGTTGTTTCCAGATTAACTGTGTATTCTGGGCATGTAAAGAGGACACTATTAGGTCCCAATAGAGAGATTTGCTATTTTATTTTCTCTCCCTCTGTATTTCTGAGACCTTCTGTACCTTCCGTGTGTTTTAGTGTCTAGTTGGGGGACTAGGTACCAGAAGGTCTATAATAATTTTTTCCCCTCGGACCCCCCCTTAACCGTTTATCTCTCTACCCACCAGCAGCACCATCCCCATCCTCATCCTGGACTCCGACACAGAGCCGGAGGGGAGTCATCTGACATCGGCTCCGGTGCCGACTAGAGCCATGCCATCCAGGACACACCCTGAGCCCATTTCTTATGGGTTAGGACTTGGGGAGGAATGCAAGGGGTCGCTGGACCCTGAAGAATACCAGCCCTATAAAGAGCCAAAGGACTGATGTGGGGATATGTGTGAAGCCAGTAGATTGGACATCTCTCCAGATACTGGCATGCTTTCTCCCCCTACCATGCCTATGGAGGAGGGAGCTTAATTTGCAATGGTGGTGTGGAGGACAGCTGAGGTCCTGGTGTTGCGAAGTCCTGCGAGACTCTTCTGACGTTTCCTCTTAAGCTGCAAACTCCCAACTCCCCCAAGGATCAATCAACACAATCAGGAATGTAACTCTGACTGAATTAACTTTTCCCTAAGGGAAAGGGGAAGTGGACAGAGAAACTAACAACACATAAAGAAATATTGGCTTCTGTAGTTGTTTCTCTGGGTAGTGTTCCAGGCCTTTGACTTCTTCTGAATGCGCGTCAAGTTCTACACAATTCAACAATTGAAAAGTTGACAGTGAATTACTCTTCTTAACTTATACCATATACCAAAATATTAACTAGACAATTCGTTACTGACCATTGAGTCTAGTGGCCTTTGTTCACACTTTGATTATCCTGAATTGCCCAGTCTCTTACTCGAGATTCCTTGAAGAATATTAAAGATGTTAATCAGGGAAGATATAGACTTTTCTTAGAGAAAAATAACTGTTAATCAGGTTAGTGAACTTAACTGGTTAACACATGCAGGAATCATCAAGAATCATACCTGGTGACTTCAGCAACTAGTCTAATTCAAGGAAATTTCTGCAAGGAGGTGACAGAAGAAGAATACAACAACCTACTTCTATACAACAACTGTCTTATAGAGTATTACAGCAGTGCACTAACAATCAGACCCCCTTGTCAGAATCCAACGGTTACCTATTTACATATTATATTGTTCTCTCCAATTTAACATTTGGATCCTTGTCTCTGCCAAGGCTTGTTTGTTTAACAAGACTAATCTCTTAGCTAAAGAGTTTCCTTGCAGTCTCTTTTTTGAGTAGTCTGAATAACCTTGTCTTTACCAAGGTTTGTTGATTTGTAGTCTCATACAACCTAATTCCTCGCAGATCTCAAATGACCTCTCAATTGTTTTTTCTACTGAATACCTTGTCTTTGCCAAGGGTTGTTTAATCCTAGCTGAGCTATTTCCCCTTAGTTGATCTGAAGCGAGTTCACTTAAAAACCTAAATTAGCGATGACTGTTCAGACGCTGCACAAGCTCTTCCGTTTTATAATTGAAATTGATGACCTTACTGTCTCCTCTGAAGACGTCCGTCTGACTGCAGCCTCGATCCGCCTTCAGGCGCGCTGAAAATGAAACGCGATCTCCCAGCTGACTGACTGAGAAAAGACACAGAGCTTCGTGTTCTCCGCGAAGCCTTTTCAAAAGGGGGCCGGTTCCCAGATAACACGACGAGGAGTTGGGAGATTGATTATTTTAAGGAGGAAGACTCGGAAAAGGTTTTTTGAAAGGATAGGGATGACGGAAACACAGTTCAGCAAGCACGGTCAGAAGCGCTCGTCGAACCCAACAAGAGACGAAGCGCCGACCGTTGGAAAGCAGCTGTATAAATAGATTCAGCTCTTGCCACGAGAGCCTGCGCGAGCCTCCACCCACAAGGATTCCAAACACGAGGACCAGCGCGAGCCTTACTCTCAAGGAGCGCACAATCTCAAACATATAAATGAAGGCTCCTTTCTCTTACAGAACCAAACAACAAGCATTGCTAAATGCAACTTCTATTTACAGATGATTTTATTACAGTTTTAACACTCAAATAAATATTCAGAGTTTAATTTAAACATTAAATTAGATTCTTTCAGTTTTGATAATACACAGTCTAAATCATGTAACCAGATTTAAGCTCATTAAGCTAGACGACCTGTAATACCCCTAACAGTTCCTCCCCCCAAAGGTCGTCTCACAGGGCGAGGTTTGTCAGGATGTAAAGCATGGAAAGACCTAATAAGTCTAGGAGCATGCACATTCTTTTCTGGTTCCCAAGATCGTTCTGAAGGATCATAACCCTTCCAATCGACCAAATAAAACAAGGTACCTCGAATTCTCTTTGAATCTAAAATAGATTTAACCTCATACTCAACATGATCCCCAATAACCACAGGTGGGGGTGGATTATCAGGTCGAGTAGACGGTTCAAAAGGCTTCAACAGAGATACATGAAATACAGGATGAATAGTGTATTCATCGGGCAAAATTAACTTTAAAGACACTGGATTCAGAATTTTCTCAATTTGGAAAGGCCCAATATACCTAGGTTTCAACTTCCTTGGACCCTCCAACTGACTGTTTCTCGTAGACAGCCAAACCCATTGTCCTTCCTTGTAAATAGGAGAAGATCTACGATGAGAATCAGCAATTCTCTTCATAGTTATCTTACTTTTAATCCATTGTTTCCTAGCTTTTTCCTGAATATCAATCAATGAAGTCAATCTATCAGCAACTGCTGGCATAAATTGCTGATCCTCAGGTAAAAGAATAGGAAGAGATCTAGGATGTAGACCAGTGAGAAAGTAAAAAGGGGAACAACCCAAAGCTGAATGGGTGGTATTGTTATAAGAAAATTCAGCTCAAGGCAAAACTTCATCCCAATGACCGGAGGAATTAGTTAATAAACATCGTAAACCCTGTTCAACATGCTGATTAACCCTTTCTGTTTGACCATCAGTTTGTGGGTGAAAGGAAGAAGACAAGGCCAATTCAATTCCCAGTTGTTTACTCAATTGAGACCAGAATTTTGATATAAATTGAGGGCCTCTGTCAGAAATTATTTTAGATGGAAGACCATGAAGTTTAACAATATTTGATAAAAACACAGTACTAAATTCTACAGCTGTGGGAATCTTGTGCAAAGGAATACAATGTCCCATTTTTGATAGCAAATCAATCACCACCAACACAGTAGTAAAACCATTAGATTTAGGAAGATCTGTAATAAAATCTAAACTGATTGTATGCCAAGGTTGAGGAGGAATAGTCATTGGTTGAAGCAAACCCATAGGAACTGCATGTAAGGCTTTTTGTCTTGAACATACTGGACAAGATTTTACAAATTGCTGAATTGCAGGAATCATTTTTTCCCACCAAAAATAGCGTTGACATAAATCCAACATTTTATTAATGCCAGGGTGAGCATCAATTGCCAAATCATGATTCCAATGCATAACTTCATCTTGTAATTTTTTAGCAGGAATAAATAACCTATTATCATGAAAAAACAAACCCTCTCTGACAGAATTCCCTTTCTTAGATAACCACTCCTGAATGTCAAAAGTTTTTAATTCCTCTTTAACGGACTCCAAAAAGTTTTCTGAATGAATCCCTGCAGCTATTTTTTCTTTAGATAAAATACTTGGTGGCTCATTAACTGCAATCAAATCCTTCTCACAAACTAATCGTGAAAGTGTATCAGATAATAACTGTTTATTACCAGGCCTATATGTGATTAGGAAATCAAATTCACTAAAAAACTGCAACCATCTCATCTGTCTGGGAGTGAAAGCTTTTACTGTGGAATAAAATTGTAAATTTTTATGATCGGAAAATACTGTGATAGTATGTTTAGCACCCAAAAGATGATGTCGCCATTCCTGAAACACATCTTTAATAGCAAGAAGTTCCCGTTCAGCAACTGTATAATTCTGCTCAGCTAATAAAAGTTTCCTTGAAAAAAAGGCAATAGGGTGTAAATGGCCAGAATTTGAATCCTTTTGAAGCAAAACTCCACCAATAGCAGTCTGAGAAGCATCAGCTTCGACAAAGAATGGCCTATCAGGATCAGGATGAACTAAAATCGGAGCTGATGTAAAAGCCCTTTTCAATAAAGAAAAGGCTTGATCTGCTTCTTCAGTCCAAGACATTTTTTTTCCTTTCTTCAAAAGCTGAGTAATCGGTGAAACAATTTCGGAAAATTTAGAAATGAACCGCCTATAGAAATTAGCAAAACCTAAAATTCTCTGTGTGTCCCTAATTGAAACTGGAATTGGCCAGGTCAAGATTGCTTCTACCTTTTTAGGATCCATATGAATCCCTTCAGGAGATAAGCAATAGCCAAGAAACTCCACCTTGGATGCATGGAATACACATTTTTCCAATTTAGCGAACAAAGAATGATCTTTTAATCTTTGTAAAACAGCTTGAACATGTTGCACATGCTCCTCTGTATTTTTAGAATAAATTAGGATGTCGTCAATATAAACTATGCAACAGACATCCAGCAAATCATGCAAAACCTCATTAATAAAATACTGAAAAGCTGCCGGAGCGTTACAAAGACCAAACGGCATGACAGTATATTCAAAGAGACCAAACTTTGTACGAAAAGCAGTTTTCCACTCATCACCTTCCTTAACTCGAATCAGGTGATAAGCTCCTCTAAGATCCAGTTTGGTGTAAATACTCGAACCTTTAATTTGATTTAGAAGTACAGGAATTAGAGGTAATGGATATCTGTTCTTAATTGTTGCTTTATTGACAGCTCTATAGTCAATGCAAGCTCTCAAATCTCCCGTCTTCTTTGCTACGAAGAAAAGCGGAGATGAGACAGGAGAAGTGGAGTGCCGAATAAATCCTAATTCTAAAAGTTCATCCAAATATTTCCTCAAATAATCATTTTCAGGTTCCGTTAACGCGTAAATTCTACTGCAAGGTAGAATAGCTCCAGGAACCAAGTCAATTCTACAATCATAAACTCTATGAGGTGGTAGTTTAGTTGCTTCAACTGGATCAAAAACCTTAGAAAAATTTCTATACTCTACAGGGAGCCTATCAATTCCTGTATTTGAAGTAGCACAAAAAAGAGGCATCACCGGATCTCTGGTTTCCTGGTAGCAATGCAATTTACAATAAGAAGACTCTAAGGTAACAGTTCTTTTAATCCAATCAATTCTTGGATTATGTAATTCTAGCCAAGGAATGCCCAAAATCACTCCAAAGGTTGGTGCATCGATAAGATCAAAAACCACCCTCTCAGTATGCCCATTGTCTGCCAATAAAGTCAATGGTTCTGTACTAAACCGGATCATCCCAGAAGACAAAACTGAACCATCAACAGCTCTCACCGGCTCCGGTTCCTTCTTGGCAACAAATTTTAAATTCAATTTATGGGCAAACCCAATATCGAAAAAATTTCCAGTGGCCCCAGAGTCCAAAAGTACAGGAATACTATGTCTCTGAAGGGTAGTTAAAATAAAAACCATTCGAATAGTAAAATGTCTTGGAATAAGAGTAGTTACATTAGTGACAAATTGAGAGATCTTAGATGAAGATTTACTCGAGAGAACGATCTCAGCTTCCCTCGAGAATTCTAGTTTTCCGACAGATTTTTCACAGGGGTTTCAATTACTAAAACTTTCTTTTTGGTAGGTTTAACTGTACAATCCTTAGCAAAATGCCCAGGCTTACCACAGTACAAACATAAATTACCCTTACGTCTTCGTTCTTTTTCTTCAGGAGCTAAAGGACCCTTAAACCCACCCGATAAGACAGGTTCTACTGAGGTACTCTTGACTTCTGACTCTTTTTTCTCAACTTTAAATTGTGAACTTTTAAACTCACCCCTAGATTTTTCATTTTTACGTTCACCCAACCTATGATCAAGCTTCACCACCAGATCTTGAAATTCTTTAAAATCTTCAGGTAAGTTAACTATGTGTGCAAGGGAATCTTTTAATTCGTCCTTTAGACCTCTATAAAACAAAGAAATTCTTTTCTCCTCAGGCCAATGAGTCTCGGTCAAAAGTCTATTGAAAGAAGTAATATAAGAAATGAGATCCTTAGTTCCTTGACGAAGATTAAATAACTCATTATCAGATGCCTGTACTAGAGTATGTTTTGCAAATAAGTTGGACATGGCCACCTTAAAATTTTGTAAATTATGAAGCAATGGATCATTATTATCTACCAAAGGCATTGCCCAATTTGCAGCCACCCCTCCCAGGTAAGAAATTATAAAAGCTACCTTAGAAGTGTCAGAAGAAAAAATTTGAGGTTTACACATAAAATGCAATTGACATTGACTAATGAAAGTAGCAAACCTACAATTATCTCCAGAAAATCTTTCTGGATTTGCCAAGGGAACAGGTGTAGGTGTAACAACCGTGACCTGGACAGGTTGACTTTCTAACTGATCACCCAAGGAATGTGACTGACGGATATCAGCTCCAAATCTAGTTGGCGCTAGGACTGGCTTTTTCTCCTTAGCAGGATCCCTCCAAACTGAGAAACCCGCTTTAGTTTCTTCTAATTCTTGACGAAGCGATTGATTCTCCAATCGTAAATTATCCATTTCCACAGTCATTTTCTGCACTAATTGCGACAACTGAGATACATCCATGAGGGCGAATTTACAGACTTAAGAGGAAACAATTTTTAGAGGCTTCGTCTACTGTTGCGAAGTCCTGCGAGACTCTTCTGACGTTTCCTCTTAAGCTGCAAACTCCCAACTCCCCCAAGGATCAATCAACACAATCAGGAATGTAACTCTGACTGAATTAACTTTTCCCTAAGGGAAGGGGGAAGTGGACAGAGAAACTAACAACACATAAAGAAATATTGGCTTCTGTAGTTGTTTCTCTGGGTAGTGTTCCAGGCCTTTGACTTCTTCTGAATGCGCGTCAAGTTCTACACAATTCAACAATTGAAAAGTTGACAGTGAATTACTCTTCTTAACTTATACCATATACCAAAATATTAACTAGACAATTCGTTACTGACCATTGAGTCTAGTGGCCTTTGTTCACACTTTGATTATCCTGAATTGCCCAGTCTCTTACTCGAGATTCCTTGAAGAATATTAAAGATGTTAATCAGGGAAGATATAGACTTTTCTTAGAGAAAAATAACTGTTAATCAGGTTAGTGAACTTAACTGGTTAACACATGCAGGAATCATCAAGAATCATACCTGGTGACTTCAGCAACTAGTCTAATTCAAGGAAATTTCTGCAAGGAGGTGACAGAAGAAGAATACAACAACCTACTTCTATACAACAACTGTCTTATAGAGTATTACAGCAGTGCACTAACAATCAGACCCCCTTGTCAGAATCCAACGGTTACCTATTTACATATTATATTGTTCTCTCCAATTTAACATTTGGATCCTTGTCTCTGCCAAGGCTTGTTTGTTTAACAAGACTAATCTCTTAGCTAAAGAGTTTCCTTGCAGTCTCTTTTTTGAGTAGTCTGAATAACCTTGTCTTTACCAAGGTTTGTTGATTTGTAGTCTCATACAACCTAATTCCTCGCAGATCTCAAATGACCTCTCAATTGTTTTTTCTACTGAATACCTTGTCTTTGCCAAGGGTTGTTTAATCCTAGCTGAGCTATTGCCCCTTAGTTGATCTGAAGCGAGTTCACTTAAAAACCTAAATTAGCGATGACTGTTCAGACGCTGCACAAGCTCTTCCGTTTTATAATTGAAATTGATGACCTTACTGTCTCCTCTGAAGACGTCCGTCTGACTGCAGCCTCGATCCGCCTTCAGGCGCGCTGAAAATGAAACGCGATCTCCCAGCTGACTGACTGAGAAAAGACACAGAGCTTCGTGTTCTCCGCGAAGCCTTTTCAAAAGGGGGCCGGTTCCCAGATAACACGACGAGGAGTTGGGAGATTGATTATTTTAAGGAGGAAGACTCGGAAAAGGTTTTTTGAAAGGATAGGGATGACGGAAACACAGTTCAGCAAGCACGGTCAGAAGCGCTCGTCGAACCCAACAAGAGACGAAGCGCCGACCGTTGGAAAGCAGCTGTAAATAGATTCAGCTCTTGCCACGAGAGCCTGCGCGAGCCTCCACCCACAAGGATTCCAAACACGAGGACCAGCGCGAGCCTTACTCTCAAGGAGCGCACAATCTCAAACATATAAATGAAGGCTCCTTTCTCTTACAGAACCAAACAACAAGCATTGCTAAATGCAACTTCTATTTACAGATGATTTTATTACAGTTTTAACACTCAAATAAATATTCAGAGTTTAATTTAAACATTAAATTAGATTCTTTCAGTTTTGATAATACACAGTCTAAATCATGTAACCAGATTTAAGCTCATTAAGCTAGACGACCTGTAATACCCCTAACACCTGGGCCTTAGTTTGCCCTTGATGGCAGTCAAGACTAATGTCTTAACTGAAGTTCTTCAGCCGGTAGTTTCCTCATCAGAAGCGCTTCTCCCTTTCAATGAGATACTTCCTGATTTCCTGCTTGGGACTTGGTTCAAACCCAGCACAGGGGCTCTTGTGAACAGGACGATTACCCGTCACCACCATCCTGCACCAGGGTACTCAAAATTCCTCACCCAACACCCCACTCCAGCGAGCTTGGTGGTCCAAGCCTCCACTTCACATTTAAATCCTGGCACATTCCCAACTGCCCCACCCGATCAGGAATCCAAGAGGCTGGACAATTTAGGCATTGCAGTCAGTGAACACCGTATGCCTTTTGGGCCGCTATTCCCATGCCCTGTAGGAAACGGTTGCGCAGGTGCTGCCAACTGTCTAGGAAAAGGCCGGCGGTGTTCTTCCAGGCTGGTGCAGACGGAAGGGATACAGCTAAGTTCATAATTAGATGTGGACTAGGCACCACCGACTCATTAGGCAGATCGGTTTCATCGACAGTGGCCCTGCGACACCATGCCCGGTTGAGGACTACTGGCTTTTCTGGGGATGTTCAGACATCACTCATGGACATGCCCTTTGATGGCTCCCGTCTCTTCAGAGTTAAGCAGATTTGGTACTGGAGCGCTTTAAGGACAGCAGGGCTACGGCCTGGTTCTTGGGCCTTTCAATGATCACTCGTCACCCTCAATCCACCTTTTTCTCCTTTTGTGGCCATGGAAAGGGGATACATCTGTGTCCTTACCCTCCCAGCCACCACGGGGCACCAACTTTCTTGCATCTGCATTTCCATGGGCGCGGCTGCTACTGGCCCTGTGGGTTGGGTGGCCAGTGGTTACGTCGGTCCACCACCCCTCAGCAGTCATAGCTTCCAAACCTTCCTAGTCTGCCCATTTGCCATCGCGGGTGCCCAGTGAGCAGCAGGATTCGCCATCACCTGCCCCACTGGAAGTCAATAACATCAGGCAGATGGGTTTGCAGAATGAAGGGGCTACTCCCTCCCCTTCAAGTCTACCTCACCCTCCATGCCACTTACTTACAACAGGCTGATGGAGGATCATCTATCTCTTCTCTAACTGGAAGTATTGACTCTTTTGGCCAAAGAAGCCATAGAGAGAGTGCTGGTGCCAGAAAATAGGTTGGGGTTGTTATTCCCACTTCTTTCTGGTGTGCAAAAAGAACAGAGGCCTTCATCCTATCCAAGACCTGTGCTCCCTCAACTTCTTCCTCAAGAAAGAGAAGCTCAAAATGCTTACTCTAGCTCAGTCCCTATCTGCCCTGGACCCAGGAGAGGGGATGGTAGCATTGAACTTGGAGGACACATATTTCCATATTCCCTCACTGCCTGCCCACAGGTGTTACCTGCGGTTCCCAGTGGCCATGAGCATTTTCAGTTGGCTGTGATACCCTTTGGCCTCACCAGTGCCCCTCAGGTGTTCGCCACGGTGATGGCAGTGGTTGCAGCACATCTGTGGAGCACAGGGAGGCCAGTCTTACCCTATCTCGATGATTGGCTGTTGAAGGCAGGTATGCCTCAGGCTGTCGTCTCCCACCTCTATATTACATGGGACCTCCTGCATTCACTGGGGTTCACTATCAACATACCGAAGTCACACCTGACTCCCTCTTAGAGCTCCCTTTCATTTGAGTAGTTCTGGACATGGTGCAGTTTCAGGCAACCTCCTGAACAGCGAGTCCAGGATATTCAGTCTATGATACCGATGTTTCAGCTTCAATCCTGAATTTCGGTGAGACTGACTCTGAGGCTGCTGGGCCTCCTGGCTACCAGCATCCTGCTGGTGATACATGACCATTGGCATATGCGGCCTCTGCAGTGGGATCTGAAGTTCCAGTGGGCACACCATCGGGGAAATCTCTCTTACGTTGTCCAGATCTCAAAGATAACTGTGAAAGATTTGTAGTGGTGATTAACGAAACGCGATTGGTCAGCGGCATCCCCATCTCTCCTTCCAACTGAATCTCACAGTAGTGACAGATGCGTCACTCCTGAGATGAGAGCCGCCATCTGGGAGAGGTGGAGATCAGAGGACTGTGGTCTCCAGTAGAATCTAAACTCCACATCAACATCTTGGAACTTCGAGCGTTCTGATTGTCATTGAAAGCCTTCCTACCCTTCATCAAGGAGAAGCTGGTACAGGTGTTCAAGGACAACACTATCACCATGTGCTTCTGAAACAAACAGGGTAGTGTATGGTCGTGGACCCTTTGTTAGGAAGCCCTGTGTCTCTAGGCATGGCTGGAACAGCAGGGCCTATCCCCAGTGGTTCAACATCTGGCGTGTTCTCTGAACGCTAGAGCGAATGAACACAGCTGAAGATGCATACCGGATCATGAATGGCATCTCCATTCGGAGGTGCTGCAAGGTCTCCTTCAGCAGTGGGGAGAGCATTGGTTAGATTTGTTTGCCGCCTACGAGAACGCACAATGTAAGCAGATCTGCATGCTGAAGATTCAAAGGCGTTACAGCAAACAAATGATGGACGGAATGCTGACAATGCAAACGTTCTCCCCCAGTCAAAAGATCTGGGTTAAATCCATCTTTCTTTTGCCCACTAAGCCACACCAGTTTGGACCCAGCCATATGCAAATCAGTCTTGACCCTGTGCCTCATGGGAACAGTCCAGACTGCCAGGCCAGGTCCTCCCTGGATCAGAAACAAGCATCCTGGGACCGGTTTCAGGGTATGTCATCCTTCTTCAGCCAGGCTAGCTTGAATCCAGTGGCGCAGTGAGCAAGGGACCCACGTCTGGGCATACCCATCCCACCTAGGGCGAAAAGTGTTACAGCAAACAAATGATGGATGGAATGCTGAAAATGCAAACATTCTCCCCCAGTCGAAAGATCTGGGTTAAATCCATTGTTCTTTTACCCACTACACCACCCCAGATTGGACCCAGCCATATGCAAATCAGTCTTGACCCTGTGCCTCATTGGAACAGTCCAGACCGAACTGCCAGGCCAGCTCCTCCCTGGACCGGAAACAAGCATCCTGGGACCGGTTTCAGGGTATGTCACCCTTCTTCAGCCAGGCTAGCTTGAATCCAGTGGCACAGTGAGCAAGGGACCCACATCTGGGCATACCCATCCCACCTAGGGCAAAACGTGTTACAGCAAACAAATGATGGATGGAATGCTGACAATGCAAACATTCTTCCCCAGTCAAAAGATCTGGGTTAAATCCATTGTTCTTTTGCCCACTACGCCACCCCAGTTTCGACCCAGCCATGTGCAAATCAGTCTTGACCCTGTGCCTTCTGGGAACAGTCCAGACCGAACTGCCAGGGCAGGTCCTCCCTGGACCGGAAACAAGCATACTGGGACCGATTTCAGGGTATGTCACCCTTCTTCAGCCAGGCTAGCTTGAATCTAGTGGCACAGTGAGCAAGGGACCCACGTCTGGGTATACCCATCCCACCTAGGGCGAAAAGTGTTACAGCAAACAAAGGATGGACGGAATGCTGACAATGCAAACATTCTCCCCAGTCAAAAGATCTGGGTTAAATCCATCATTCTTTTGCGCACTACGCCACCCCAGTTTGGACCCAGCTATATGCAAATCAATCTTCTTGACCCTGTGCCTCATGGGAACATTCCAGACCGAACTGCCAGGCCAGGTCCTCCCTGGACCGGAAACAAGCATCCTGGGACTGGTTTCAGGGTATGTCACCATTCTTCACCCAGGCTAGCTTGAATCAAGTGGCACAGTGAGCAAGGGACCCACGTCTGGGCATACAAGCATCCTGAGAACGGTTTCAGGGTATGTCACCCTTCCTCTTCAGCCAGGTTAGCTTGAATCGAGTGGCACAGTGAGCAAGATTCAAAGGCCGCTCGCGCTCAGAGAGGCTTTTTACCTGGAGTGGAGCTCAGGCCTCCTGTTTGCCTTTCTGCCCAAACCACTCCTGCACAGAGTTCCCTCGAAGATCAGGAACGACCGGGCCTAAGTCATTCTTGTGGCACTGGACTATGCTTGGAGAGTCTGGTATTCTGAGCTGTTGAGCATGGCTGCCTCTTCGGGTGGATCTTCTGTTGCAGCAGCAGGTGAGGGTTCTCCACCCGAACCTGTCAACACCTTCTTGCATGGAGATTGAGCGGTTACAGGTGAGAGCTTTTGACTTTCCACCTGAAGTCTGTGACTTTATGTTGGCAGCCTGGCGTCTCCCACCAAGACAGTTTACGACTGCCTTTGGGCAAAATATGTTGCATGGTGTACAGACACCAAATTGATCCCCTTTCTGCCCCCCTTTTTCAGTTTCTGCTTTTCACCCTTGCCCAGCAGGGCTCTGCTCTCAGAACTCGGAAGGGTTAGCTGTCTGCCATTTCAGCTTTTTTACGGCTGCCTGATCAGCCATCCCTCTTAAAATCCCCTATTGTACATTGGCTTGTGAAAGGTTTGCAACATTTATGTCCACCTTCCTTCTTTGTTATGCCTCAGTGGGACCTCAATCTCATACTCACTTCCCTTATGTGTGCTCTCTTTGAGCCTCTGCACAATCGTCCACTCAGGGCAATTAAGACGGCCTTTCTTGTTGCAATAACATCTTCCCAGAGAGTCAGTGCTCTTCAGACCTTATCTTAACATCTACCCAGTTGAAAAACTGTTGCTTCGTACGAGAGCTTCCTTTCTTCCGAAAGTGGTCCTCCATTTCATGTAGGCCAATCCATCACTCTGCCTACTTGTTATGCTCTGCCTCACCCTTCCAAAGAAGAGGAGCAACTCTTCCATCTGGACCCAAAAAGAGCTTTGTCATTCTCCCTTGATCACACATGAGAGTTCCTGGTAAACAACCAACTCTTCCTGGGGCATGTGAAAATAAAGAAGGGATGGGCCGTACAGACAAAATACTATCTCATGATGGATTGTACTCTGTATCAACATCTGCTATGCACTGGCTAAAAAGCAACCCCCTGAGGGTTTTTGTGCTGATTCTACCAGAGCTAAAACGGCAACAACTGCATTACCTTGCGGAGTTCCAGTCCTGGACATCTGCCAGGCAGCAACGTGGGCTTCCCTGCACACGTTTACCAAACACCACTGTCTGGACAGTCAGGACCATAGTGATGGGCACTATACCCGTTCGGTTCAACAGGACTTCCTCATGTGAAATTGGCCTGCAGATTGGTATTTCTTGAATGTCTATTCAAAGGTCAGGAATATGCGGCTAGAAGTCTCTATCAGATGAGCAAGTTACTTACCTTTGGTAACGCCTTATCTGGTGAAGACTCTATCTAGCCAGACATTCCTTACTGGCCCGCCTATCCTCCCTGCTCTGTGAACTGGTCTTTGGGACAGGGCTTTCTTCTTTCAGGGTCCTAGTTATCCACACCAGTAGTCAGTGTCTTTCATGGCTCCACGCTTTTAGCGTGGAAAGTCACGGAATGTAACTGATGTATGTGCGCCTGGGTGGCACCTATATAAGCACTGCGGACATCACCAAACAATGTCACCTGTGGCGCGCAGGGATACTGCTCACAAAACAAATTCTGGGTCCAGTCTGACTCCTGGGGGTAATCCCAAGATTAGGAATCTGTGCTAGAGTCTCTACCAGATGAGGCATTACTGAAAGTAAGTAACTTGTTTATTAGGTTTGGTGCGTAATTCGTTTTGAAAGAATTTGAACCAGTACATGAAATAAGAGGTTGAGTGGTTACGCACTGCCATGGTTTAGATCCGGACTGTTAGCAGAGGTGACACTAGATTTATCTGGCCTAGTCAGAGTGAGGGCCTGCAGTTAGCACATCAGGTTGTGGGCATGTACAAAAACGGTGCCGAGTGACTATTTCGCTGTGAGAATTAGACTGTTAGGTGATTGGACTATTCTGAAGATGTCTCAAATCATCAGACCACCACCTGCAATTATATTTACAGTTGGTGATCTGTTTGAAAAAGGTCAGCTTCTCTCGTTTGACTCTATTATGAACAATTTTGGACTAGACGGGACAATTTATAACATATAATGGCCTTATCAAGGCATTTAAAACAATTTGGATCATTACTGATATTGAACCATCAGCCATATATTGCATACAAACTCTCAGGGGGTCCGTAACAGCTTAGAAAATAAAATATTATTACCAAATGAAAAAAGTGTATATAAATAAAAAAACAGAAAGTAAAATTGAAAATGTTAAAGCGTTCTGTAAATGTGAATGGATTTGAAATTGGAGGCTAAAAATGAAGTTGTTATCATTAGATTGATTGATGGGATCAGTGAAAGTGCATTAAACAGAGTATAGAATGGACGATGGGTGGCATGAATTAAATTTTGAAAAGATACAACCATTACAATAGTAATTTCTTTTTTTTAAATATTTGCTTGTGAATATGATAAAATATTTAATAATTTGTGTATTTTTCTGATGGATACATCTGCCTGTAGATTCCTCACCTTTTGAATTACTGCCATGCGCAGCATTCAACGGAAACTTTTCTTCACAGCTCTCCCACTTTGAAACACAAAGTTTTTTCCCAGGGCTCTTTATTTGTGGGAGTTTCTTTGTTGCAAGCCTTCGTGTCTTTGTAGCAGCGACCATGGCTACCCAGA
The DNA here is from genome assembly GCF_964261635.1 of Lissotriton helveticus. NCBI lineage: Eukaryota > Metazoa > Chordata > Amphibia > Caudata > Salamandridae > Lissotriton > Lissotriton helveticus. Next base: position 1,824,819,337 of record NC_136067.1, read on the forward strand.
GGAAGTCTGGATTCAAGCCATGCAGGGAGTGTGGGCATCACATGTCGATTACTGACCCCCATGAAGATTGTTTATGGTGTCTGTCGTCGGACCACGACGCCGGGGAGTGTTCGTCATGCAGGCATCTGAAGCCCAAGGCTTTAAAGGAGAGGGAAGCCAAGCTCTTTATTACTAGAGCGAAAAAGCAGAAAATAGCTTGAAGGAGGCTGTGCTGCCATTCCAAGTCTTCGACTCTGCATATCTTAAAGTCGTCGAGGAAGCATAGGAAAAAAGAGGCGCCATGGACCGCAACGTAATTCGTGAAAGAATGGATCACCAAAGTCGGGGTCTCCGGCTCCCCCGTCATCGCAAGGACGAAGTCTTTCCGACTCCTTCTCCTGAGGTATCACAAGCCTGTCTCCAGCTCCGAGGGCAGTGACTTCACCAGCACCAAGGGAAGTGACACCTCTGCTGGCGGCTGCTCCACCCTCGGCTCCAACCGCAACCGCAGCCCACTGTAATGCCTCCTCGAGCAGTCTCGGAGCCCGCAGTACCGGATCCAGGGTATCCTGCCTTCCTGACTCCAGGTACGGATCTGTTGCATTTCCTCAATGCGATGTTTGGCATGTGTGCCAGAGTAGCTAATCCTGCTAGTGTACCGGTTGGCCCCATGGTTCCGCTGTCATACTCTCTGGGCGGCATGCCACCTCCCTTCCCTCAGGCACCTCTCATGCCTTTTATGCCAATGGCTCTGGGTGGTTGGCCTCTCCTTACGCCGAGGTTCTCAATGCCAGTGCAGTCTCTGGAGGAGTGCCGTTGGACATATCTTCTCCGACGCCGTCAGGCTCCAGTCCGGTGCTGGCACGACATTGTCCAGCATCATCTACTATCCCTGTGGATCTTACTTCGACACCGATCCCGAAGTCACTGTCGCCACGTCTGGCAGCAGCGACGCCGGTCCCGAGAATAAGATTTAGAGGGGACATGCAAAGGTTGATCGAAGAGGAGGAGTATCAAGAGCAGCATGAGGAGGGTGAGATTGTCAACCCTGATCAAGAATTTGAGGGCCTGCAGGAGGCTAGTGACCTGGATACATCTCCTGAATATGAGCTCCCCTCTCCAAAAGGTCTTCCAATGTAAGAGGGGACTTCTTATCAATCTGTCAATAGGAAAACAGCTGATATGCTGGATTGACCTTTGCCTAATGCTTAACTGAAGTCTAACATCTTGACGGAGGTGCTCCATTCCCTTTCTTCCGTCTCAGAGCTTTTGCTTCCTTTCAATGAGGCGTTGACTGAGCCTATCTTGGAGGTGTGGCAGAAACTGATGACTGCTTCTGTGGTGTCCAGTTCTGTGGTGAGGAGGTATAAGGTGGCTCCGAGGGGGGGTTCCTGCTTTCCTATCTACCCACCCATCACCTGAGAGTTTAGTGGTCCAAGTGTCGTGCTCCTCTAAGCAGTCTGCAGGGTCAATCCCGTCTACACTTGCAGATAGAGAATCCAAACGTATGGAGCAATCCGCACAGAAAGTATTCTCTTCAGGTAGTATGGCTCAGATGTCGACCAATGCGACATGCCTGTTAGCCTGCTATAGCCATGCTCTGATGCACTCGGCGAGTGAAGTGCTCCTGAAGCTTCCGGAACATGTTCTGGGCCATTTTTCTAAGGTGCTTTCTAATATTCAAGTTTCGGCCTGCCAGGTCTTACAATCGGGTCTGGACACTGCGTACTCTATTGCCAGGGTAATGAGGTCCTCTGTTGCGACCAGAAGGCACCCTTGGCTATAAGGGTCTGGGCTCTCACCGCATGTCCAACTACCCTATTGGACTTGCCTTTTGATGGATCCCGTATATTTGGAGAAAAGCGGACTCAGCACTGCAGCACTTTAAAGACAGCAGCACCACAGCAAGATCGTTGGGACTCCAGTCCCAGTCCAGAGACTTTGGATACCGCAGGTTTCTTGGTTTTGGCAGGACTTTGTCCTTTTGAGCCAAGCAGCAGCCACAACAGCAGGAGCAGGTGAACCCTCTGTACAGATAATACAGGGGCAAAAGTTAGAGGTCATCACCAAGATTCAACTGGGCAGCAAGTCTCCTCCTCCTCCTTCTTCTCAGTATGGTGTGGTCGCACACACCCATTTCTCTATGGGAGCTTGTGGTGCGGTCGGAAACTGGCCACAGCACAGGCTCCCATGAAGAAATATGAATTTTTGTTAATTCCTGCACTTGCATGGCAGGCACCACACTGTGCCTACCACTCAGTGCAGGGATTGACAGGGGGCACCATATGTGCCCCCTAGACCTCACACTTGAGGCCACTGTTGCAAGGGGGGCCTTCTAGGGGCCCCCAAAGTTGCTTTCCGACAGGCTTTTCATGTTGGAAAGCCTGATATAAAAAGCTTGTGGGAAATGGACATCTAAATCCCAACAGTGGAAATGCCGTCCTTAAGGGATCGTGTGCGGTTCCGACTGGCCGACAGTCTCCTTGAGCCCATCGGAAGCCAGCCAGAAAGACTGGCTGGTTTCAAATCCGACAGCCTATTTGAAAGCATCCTATAAAGAGATTTCTACTGGCACTGAATGTGAAGTGCTCTCCTTCAAGATTACCATCAATCCTGTATACTCTTTTAATGGTATGCTGATCTAGGGCCAACTTTTTACAGACCTTGTGGGCATTTACTCGAATATAAAGTCATCTCCCTAGATTATACTATTCTTGGGGATTTTAATTTTCATCTAGATAATCAGCTTAACAAGGATTTGATTGCCCTCATGGATCTATTTACCAGTGTAGGTCTAGCACAGATTACAGGAGGCCCCACCCATAGAGCTGGTCACCTCCTAGATGCTGTTTTTTCAGACTGTTTTTTCCTCAAATTCAAAAATATCCTGCAGCTCCTCTTGTCTGACCACGCAGCAGTTATGTTAACTCTCACTCTGCCTGCTACAGTTGGCAATAGACCTCCTCCTACTAGATATCTTAGGGAATACCTATGTATCGCCTGGATAAAACCAAGTTTAACTCTCAACTAGGCATGATCAGACCCATCCTATCCCAAGATCCGGAGACAGCATCCTTAGACTATCTTAACTCGATTGGGACAGCAGTTCAAGCAACAATTCATCAAAAAGCAGGTTAAATCACAAGGACGGCCCCCACCAAACCCTTGTTTTCAGAAGATATTAAACTTGTTAAGAGTCGATGCAGCAGACTAAATAGGCGCTGGAGACACTCACATGACATAAAGGACAAAGAACAATACAACGAACTATTAACTTATTACAAAGGCATGATCCATAACACCAAGATCAACTATTTCCTGGAAAAAATTGAAAAAGCAAAGAATAACTCCAGAGAATTGTTCGCTACTGCTGGCTAGGCTACTGATAGATGCCAATAGCTGTTTTACAATCATTTGCTTAATGTTGCACACAAAGTCGTTATTGTAATGTATTTGATGCTCTGAAGATTTTTGAAAAACGATGTTGGGCTTTTAAAAAATTATTTTAATATTATCGCCTACTTGCTGCTAGTCTCTGCTATTTTGCACATCTACCTTGTTTTGTTCTGAGGCTTCCCCGGTCCGCCACGGCTTTGCCGATTGTTGCGGAGGGAAGACCTCATTAAACTTCACTTCCGGGCGCCTTCTTCCGCCCAGGTCAGCGTTCTAGTGGCCAGGCGTACCTATTTAGAGGCGTGCTGGCCGGGGCGCGCTGCGGCCTCTTACTGCTGGCTAGGCGACTGATAGATGCCAATAGCTGTTTTACAATCATTTGCTTAATTTTGCACACAAAGTCGTTATTGTAATGTATTTGCTGCTCTGAGGATTTTGAAAACGATGTTGGGCTTTTAAAAAATTATTTTAATATTATCGCCTACTTGCTACTAGTCTCTGCTATTTTGCACATCTACCTTGTTTTGTTCTGAGTCTACCCCCCCCCCGCCACAGCTGCTTTGCCAATTGTTGCGGAGGGAAGACCTCATTAAACGCCTTCTACCGCCTAGGTCAGCGTTCTAGTGGCCATGCGTGCCTATTTAGAGCCACGCTAGACCGGACACGCAGCGGTCGTGCGCAGCGGTCGCGCCGCCGGCGCGCGCCTAAGGCAAGCCCGTCTGCGCCCGTCCGCGCCTTGACCGTGCCCAGGGCCAGTTATGCTGCCAGTTCTGATCCAGGTGTCGAGGGACGACGCACTTACAATCGAGCAGAACTGCTATCTTTCGATCTGGCCACCCATGCAGGTCAGAAACGCTGTGATATCAGCCTTGACCCTGCCTGGGGGTGCCCTGGCTGTAGCTTCCACTTTGCCATTAACCCGGCCAGGGTGTGCACTACAGTTGTGAAAGAGTCTGCCGTGCTGGCAGCCCTCATTAATGCACGTTCGATGGTCAAACATGCAGTAAATATCTTTGAGCTAATTATGGACAACAAACTTGATGTTCTATTTATTATGGAAACTTGGCTCAGGGAGTCGTGCGAGCCGGTTGTTGAGCTCGCTGTCCCCAGGGGGTAACATTTAGCACGTGCGCATAGCAAGACGGGGGGGGGGGACACTGCTGTATGCGAAACCTCCACGGATGTGCTGGAGGGCGAGGCTCTTGATTTTTCCTTCACCCTATCACCTCATTTCACGCTAGGGGGCACACTGATTTATCGCCCCCCCCTGGCCATCTTGGGGCCTTCCTAAAGTCCCTGGGGGAGTCCATTGCCGTGCTTGTTTTGCGCTTTCCCAAATTCCTCCTTCTGGGTGACTTTAACATTCATTTAGATACCCCGGAGGTCCCCGACTTTACGGCTCTGCTGGATCTTCTGGTCCTGACTTAGTTGACTCAGTGGGTCTCTAAGCCCACCCACTTAAGGGGCCACCTGATTGACTTAGTGTGTTCTAACTTTGAATTGAATGTCAAAGAACCTCTGCCGGTGACTTGGTCTGATCATGCCCTGATTATTTTCTCTTGGGACTTAGAGAAATCTTCCTGTCGGCCATCTTTGCCACTGGGCCCTTCCGCCCGCAAGATTAACATTCCTGGGCTAATAGAGGCCCTGATTCACTCACAGGTTGTTGCTGCTGTTGATCTGGATGGCTCGGTTGACCAGTTTAACACCTGGGTTAGCTGGGGAGTTGAATCCTCATGTAAACCTCTGCCTAGCACGGTTCATCGATCGACTACCTCTCAGCCCTGGTATTCCCTTTCGTTAAAGGATTTGAAACTGGGCTGTAAGAAGCTGGAAAGCCAATGGAGGATTGCTTACTGCCTATCAGCCAAATCCGAACTGCGCTCGGCACAGATAATTTATTACACAGCTGTCAGAAAAGCCAAAAGCGAGTAGTATGCTGATAGAATTATGAAAGCCAATAACAACAGTAAAGATGTTTTTACTATTGTTCAAAGCTTTATAAGCCCATCCCTGCCTCCCTGGGATGGTGCGAGGAGCTTTCAGCATTCTTTATTAATAAAATTCAATTAATTCAAGAAAGACTGGCCTCGTCTGTGACTCCGCAGAGTCCTCCCCTAGCGCCCACTTTCTGTTCCCCTCCCAACTCGCTATTCTCTCAGTTTGCCCTGGTGGAGAAGTCAGACATTCTCACTATTCTTAAATCGCTTAAGTCAGGCTCTCCCTCGGATCCTTGCCCGGCCAGAGTCCTGACTGGGGTGGCCGATGCTGTGTGTACGGAAGTCACGTCCATTGTCAACTGGTCGCTTCAGTCGGCGAGGGTATCAAGACAATGGAAGCAAGCTAAGCTTCTTCCGCTTCTAAAAAAACCGACAGGGGACCCTTTAGCACCAGCCAGCTATCTCCCCATATCCTTACTACCAGCATTGGCCAACGTTTGTGAGAAGGTGGCTTTTTGTCAACTGGATGCCTTTGTGGAAACCTCTGGGGCTCTGCATCCGGCACAGTCAGGCTTCAGATCATCTTACAGCACAGAGACTGCGCTGGTGGAGATGATGGAGGCAATTAGGGAATGCCTAGATGGGGGCAGCAGAGCGGCTCTGATTCTATTGGACCTCTCTGCCGCCTTTGACACGGTACCTCACCAGCTTCTTCTCTCCCGCCTTTCTGCCATCGGCCTCTCTGGTGCAGTGTGGGCCTGGCTGGAATCTTTTTTGAACACCCGTTCCCAGCAGGTCTGGATGCCTCCCTTCTCATCCTCCGCCATGGAGGTCTTGACTGGAGTTCCTCAGGGCTCGACATTGAGCCATCTGCTTTTTAACATCTATCTGACTCCACTGATCTCACTGGCTGAAGAGCTGGGTGCCAAAATCATGGCTTACGCTGACGACACCCAGCTTCTGTTTACCTGGAATGGCCCTGACCTGTGCACGGAGATGGCACAAAGGTGCCTAGCGGCTGGGTTCACATGGCTTGCACAGGCCAAACTTAAGTGCAACGAGAGGAAATCAGAAATTTGGCTCTACGGCCAATTTCCTCCTTTCTTTACATAAGCCTTGTGGCCTCCTGATTTCCCCCGCCCACTCTCTGAGGGTGGCCCGGCTAAGAACCTGGGAATCTGGTTTGGGGAGGTTCTTAGGTTCTTGGAACACATCAAGAGACTAACGGGTGTCTGTTTTGGTACTCTTAAATCTCTTAGCAGATTCTTCCCTTTGCTCCCCCAGCCGGCCAAGGAAATGGTGGCTCGGGCGCTTATCATGTCCGCCTGGACTATGCCAATGCGCTTTTTCTTGGCATTCTTGGATATTTGGTGAACAAACTGCAATTAATCCAGAACGCGGTGGCCAGACTCTTATTTAACATCTACAAGAGATCAAGCATTAGATCACACTTGCGTGACCTTCACTGGCTGCCCGTGGTCCAGCGGGCGCAGTTCAACGATCTCATTTTAGCTTTTTGTAATACCTTAGCGACCACCTTTTGTAGTAAGGTAATGAGTATCTATGATTTGTTCGCGGCTCAACCGGTATTGGATAATCTCATCCAGTCCGCACTCCCTGATGTTGAAAGAGGGGATTCTCAGGACTCTCGTATTCCCATAATCTCCCATCCTCACTCTTCACTCTCTGAAGCAGAAAGAATGGGTCTTCATGACCCCAATATTCCTCACTCCTCACATCTCTTTGAGTTTCCGCCCATAACGATTGAACAAGTCATCAAATTTCTTTCTGTCACCAATTCCGGTTCACCATTGGACCCGTGCCCTCCCAAGATTATACACTCTGCGACCAAGTTAGTCATTTGACATTTTAATGAGTTATACAACCTTGTCGTCAAAAATGGAATATTTCCTAAAATGTGAAAAAGATATCCTTTTTACCACTTCTAAAAAAAACTAACCTGGACAAATCAGATCCAGGCAACTAGTGTCCAATCACCTGACTGCCTTTACCAGCAAAACGTCTTGAAAAATATATGAATCAAGTACTGGCCTCATTCATTAACCATAGTCACATTCTGGACCATTCACACTATTGTTTTCAGAGTGGTCATAGCACTGAGCTTGCTCTGATCACGGCGTAAGAAGAAATTAGGAGCTCTGTGGATGGTGGCCTTGATATTACTGAATCTTTCTGCGGTGTTTGATACTTTAGATCATAGCCTCCTAATACATCGTCTCCATCAAATAGGCATAGCAGGCCCTGCTCTATCTCTTTTCAAATACTTCCTTACTGACCGGGAACAATTTGTGGAAGTGGCAAGCCTCAGGTCCCAGAATTTTAAACTTCAATGTAGGGTACCTCAGGGCTCGTCCCTAAGCCCAACCTTCTTTAATATATATATGAGGTCCCCCTGGCTAAACTGATCAAATCTCATGGCGTTGCCATGGTGTTGTATGCTGATGACACCCAGATTATAGTTTCCATCTCAAACAACACTCATGACACTGGTCACAACTTTCATGCCTGCATGCGACAGGTGAGCAGTTGGATGTCTGAGAACCGCCTCGAGCTGAACTCTAAGACTGAGGTTCTCTTTTTTGGCAGAGATCCATCCATATGGTCCTCGGATTGGTGGCCCTCGGAGCTGCCCTCCCCCCCCTCACTCCTGCCACTAAGGCGAAGAATCTGGGAGTCATTTTTTACACCACCTTGGCCTTTTCCCATCATGTAATGCGATCATTTCATCCACCTGCTTTACATTGAAGGTTCTGAGGAAAATATTTCCTTACATACTGCCAGACCTACAGAAAACGGTGGTTTCTGCATTAGTCTTGTCATGGCTTGACTACTGTAACGGCCTTCTGATTGGCATAAATAAAGCACTTCTTGTGAAACTGCAAGTTTTACAGAACTCTGCTGCCCGTTTGCTCTTTGGTATCCCAAAATATTCCTCTGCCAAGCTGGCCCTCAAAGCTCTACACTGGGTTCCAGTGGAAAAGCAGATCAATTTTAAGACCCTCTGCATCGCCTTAAAGGTACTGCATAATCAGAGATCTGCTTATCTGATCGACCGATTCCGCTGGTACACCCCGTTCAGAAACATTTTTTTTTAATATGTTTACTGGCATTTCAGAAAGAAACAGGCACATAGGACAAAGGCAGTAGTCCACGACATTGGGATGTACATACATCAGTCTGTGATAAACACACTAAATCTACAATAGTAATCTATAAATGTACACAGTGAAAATACAGGCACGCATTGCAGGGTCACAGAAGATCCACCAGAGGCTTCACATCCCAGATACCAATCCCAGTCCAGGGTTTATGCAGTCGGCTCTGTATGTTAGTCTACCGTCCGTCTCTCATGCGGGACTTGTCGGGGATGGCTACACAGACAATTACCCCAAGTGTCCCCATCCAAGCCCTCCACCTGTGTATGTGCTCCTACATCTTCCTCATCTGAAGTATCTTGTGTGGGCCTCTTCTCTAAAAACCTGGACCAAAAGTTCTTCGGTCTGTTACGTGGGGGCAATAAGTCGTTATATAATTCCGTTTGTGTACTGCAATAAATCATCTCATTAGTCCATTGGGAGAGTGTCGGCACTGGGTCACGCATCCAAGAGAGCGCTACACATCTCTTGGCTATTAGAAAAGCCATATCTACCAGCCTTCTATGCTCCTTCTTTAGTGGCTTCGAGTAGCCCAAAATGGCTAATAAGGGATTCGGAAGTAGTGTTAGTTCCGCTATCCTATTCACCTTTTCATATACATCGCACCAAAAAGCAGAGATTCCCGGACAAGTCCACGCGACATGCAGGAAATCCGCCGTCTGTGCCCTGCACCTCTCGCAGTGGGGGCTCTCCAGTAGTCCGTATCTGTAGAGCCTTTCCGGCGTATAGTAGACTCTGTTTAGAAACTTAAAGTGAATCAACCTATGGCGACCGTTAAGTGATATCCTCTTCATACTTGAGCGGCAGTATTGCCATATCTTTTCTGGTAGGGCCACCGCCACGTCAATCTGCCATGCCAGGCGCGGCTCAGCGTACTCAGCCGTCCTTTCTGAGAGAGCAATGCGATACAGGTTAGTTATGAATTTGGCAAGGGACTTAGCATTGACGACATACTCGAACGCCGTAACCACCGGGGGTTCCGCCATGTCATCCCCCAGTAAATCTTTAAGCGCGTGCCTCACCCTGTGAAATTGAAAGCGCGAAAGGAGGGAATAAGAGACTTCTGCCGTTTCTATCTCATCCCAGGGACGTGCAGGGCCGTCTAAAAATAGGCCTCCCATATGGCATATATTCAATGCACTCAGCGCCGCCAGCACCCCTCTGTCTCGACAGGGGATTAGCCATAAACACCAGGCCAGAGGGGACTTCGGGCCATACAGCAGGTAGCAGGCCTGTGCATCCATCATGTGATGCCAGGCATGTGTGACAGTATTCAGCGAATCTAGGATACCCGTCCTGCGATCCCGAGGGTACCCCGTTCAGAAACTTGAAATCCTTCTAACAAATGTTATTTGAGGTCCCCAAACCACGTTTATCAAGCTGAGGTGGTCAAAGCTTGTTTTTTTTATTTTTTATTTCAGTAAATTTTTATTGAAAATTATATTTACATGCACAACCAGACTTTGGAATCGTCTGCCTTACAAACTTAAAAACTCCCGTCACTTGATTTCTTTTAGCAAAGGTTTTAAGACCCGGTTATTTATTACATACTTTCTGTCTTTTCAGACTCAAGCCTTTATTATAATCTCAGTGATGGCTTGATGTTGGATGACAAGCGCCTAGATGCCCCAGGGTATTAGCCCTGCTATACAAATAAATACATAAAATAAATAAGGCTTTCGGCTTTGAAACCTGGATGTCGATCCGAAAGCCTCTGATCTGCGGTCGGAGGCTTTCCAACTGACATCCCAAATCGGTCCCATGATCTCATTAGTAACACATTGAAAAAGGTTGTTTTAAAATGAGATGCACCCTACTATGGTAGGACAGATCACATGCTTTATATGATGATGAAGAACTATCCATGTTTATGCATGGACAATAATGAATATGTAATGATCACAAATGAATTTGATGAAGGAAAAAAGATTGGACAATGCAGATAACATATTACAGTCAATCTACTGATAGTATGATTGCTCAGTGAATAATGATGTCTTGATGTCAGGAGTGTTACGGCATAATTGGCCAGTGTGAACTTTTTTTTCTTATACATCGATTTTGATAAGAAATGACCCTTGTTCACAGCCAACTGCATCCAGAGAATGAGAAGGACACCCCCGCTGGATGAACTGCAGCCCCCGCCTTATCAGGATGACAGTGGTTCTCCGCACCTCTCAGGCACTCCCTCAGAAATCGAAGACAGCAAGTGTGAGTTCTCCTATGGCAGCAACAGCCCACGGTACTCCTACAATAAGTGTCCAAGTGAAGGAAGCATGGGACAGGACACAGAACTTTTTCACAACAAAGGATACGAGGAGGATGTCCCTAGTGACAGCACGGCTGTCCTCAGCCCAGAGGTAAGTGCCTTAAAACTATTAATGCAGCAATGCAGACAATTGTTCATTTCTTTCATGTACTAACTGGAAGCACATGTTTTAAAATATATAGTTGACACATTAAGAGTTACACGCACCTATGTACAAGTATTGGCAAAACTAATCAGTCTGACTTTGGCAAGCTGGGTATTTTGTTTTATCTTTTATTGCAAGGAAATACCTAAAAAAGAAAGAAAAAAGAAAACAGGCTGCTGCTTAAACCAGACTGCCATGTAGCTGTAATAAAAATATTATAGTTTAATTTTTGAAATAATGAACCTTTTTTTATAGGTGCTCGGAAGCAGCAACAGGTATTGAAATACTTTATTTTTTTGCACATCACATAAAAATATGATTTGCATTGGCACACAGAAAACGAACTGTTGGTTTCGTATTACTGTAACCTGAAAGCATAGTATAGCAATTAAAAATGACTAAAAAATAGAAAAAGAATAGCGAATTTAAAGAAATATGCATTGGAAAAATAAAGCACTGACCTTTCAGCTCTGGCATTTAAGTGCACCTCTTTTTATGAGCACACACACAATATGTTGGAAAGTGGGTTATTGGTAGGGGTAAGTATGCACCTACAACCAGTAATAAGGAAACCAACACGGTATAGGGTCCGGTAAAAGTCTCAGTAAATTAGCCACTTGCTCAACACTTGGTAGCTGACAATGAGAAGTCAGGAGTATAATGCATTTAAATACACCAATACATCAAATAAGTAAGGTACCTCACATAATAAAAATCCCACACCAATTTATAAATATAGGAAATATGTTTGTGAACAAATAGACACCAAAATGACAAAATCCAATGCAGGGAATCAGAGATATGAATTTTTAAAGATTGACCACTTTACTGTTTAGTGCTTAAAAACATATAGCACCACTCTAGAAAATCTGGTCGCACTCGACCGGAACAAAGTCAAAGTTTGAGGCTTACCGTGATGGAGCCCTGGTCAGATACATTAAGTGGGAGGTCCTGGTGGGGGGCGTGGCCACGGAGGCGACCGAGTTGGCCGCATCCGCCTGAAGCTCCGCCGGTCGGGCGGTTAAACAAGCTCCTTTATCGATGCAGACTGGAGTTTGCCTGCCTTAAACACCATCCTCCAATGCCTGGAGTAATGCGGGATGTGATGTGAGCCCGGCGGTGGATCGGAGGCCCTGCTGTGGATGACTCTGCTGTTCGAGGACGCCGGGGCCTAGCTGCGGCCTGCTGGACCTGGGCGCCGCACTGCTGGGGACACGGTGAGTCCCCGCCCCTAGCTGCCCTTTGTTTTGCCGCTTTGCCCGTCGCTGCCTGCCCTGGGTCCGCTCCCCTTTGCCCGTTCCTCGGCCGCCGCCCCCCCCCTCTGGCCCTCTTGGCTGGGGCGGCGCACTGGCTTTTCGGGCCTGCTGCTCGCCACGGAGCCGGGGCCTCGAATAGTGGGGCTGGCTGGCTTCGGGGGAGGGCGCGTGGGGAGAGATCCAGGGCTTGTGTAGGGGTTGGGTGATAGTGGCGGACTTGTGGTGGTGGGCGGCTGGGCTTTCACCCCCTCTGCGGGGGGGTCCTATTTCTGGCAGACTTCGTGGGCTGTCACTGGCTCTCTCCCCTGCCGGTCTGGGGCTCCTCTGTGGGTGCCTTTCGACACTGCTGCCTAGATGGGGTTTGCGGCCGCCTGCAACTGCCACACAGATGTACATGCCCACGTTCCTGCAGCCGGCCCAAGGGTGCCATCCCGTGATGTTCCCGCCCTGGCCTCCTGGTCTGACCTGCGGCTCCCGGTCCCCGTGTGACCATTAAGTCCTGGTTGCACTATTTAACTCCGGCGTACTGTCTAACCACTGCTTTGCTGGCCTGCTGCTTCTTCATTTCTGTGGAGCCTAATTCTGGGGGACTCCCTGAACCCGGCGTCCCTCAGGTCGTATCTGGGGGTGGTAACCCATGTCTTGCTTCGCTACCGCCTGCACCACGGAGACTCCACTGTTGTTCACCTCGCCCCACTGCCCACTCGGAGCCGCCTGCCCCATTTCCAGGCTCATTCCTCTGCGCACTTGCTCGCGCCCACCCTGCCTCGTTGTACCTCATCTGTCTACCACGCGAGGCCCATTTGGTGCTTTACCTACGGATCCCCGCCATCCATCTACTTGTGACAATGGTCAAGAAAGACCCTAAACAAACTAAGCTCCAATTTGACAAGACGCTTGGGGCTGCGTCTGATACCTCGACAGACTCTGCCGCAGAAGCCATTCCCCCTCAGGACGCAGACGGCTCGGCCCCCCTGTCCGCAGCCATGCTGGCTGAAATGAGAGCGGGATTTAAGGCTCTGGATGCCCCGTTTGATGACCTTGACCGTAAATTGGCCGACATGAACACGAAAATCATAGGGCACGACCGCAGACTTGATGTGGTGGAGTCCAGAGTATCAGGCTTTGGTTTATTTGGAACGCTCCTTGGATTCCGGTGTTGCTGAGGCGCTGTATCAGCGTGCGGTGTCATACGGAGTCGAGGTCTGCTGAGAGGTCTAGGAGGATGAGGGCAGCAGTTTCCCCGTTGTCGAGCAGGGACATGATGTCGTCGGTAGCTGTGATGAGAGCGGTCTCGGTGCTGTGGTTTGCTCGGAAGCCAGACTGTGAGGGGTCGAGGGATCCGTTGGTCTCGAGGAAGGCGGAGAGTTGTCTGTTGACGGTCTTCTCGATGACTTTGGCTGGAAAGGGGAGGAGCGAGATGGGGCGGAAGTTCTTGAGGTCCGTAGGGTCCGCGGTGGGTTTCTTCAGGAGGGCGCTCAGCTCGGCATGTTTCCAGCTCTCCGGGAAGGTGGCGGTTGCGAAGGAGCTGTTGATGATGTTCCGGAGTTGGGGTGCGATGATGGAGTCGGCTTTGTTGAAGATGTGGTGTGGGCAGGGGTCGGTAGGGGAGCCGGAGTGGATGGTGTTCATCAGGCGGGTGGTGTCTTCGGTGCTGACAGGGGTCTAGGTGCAGAGGGTGGTGGTGGCGGGTGCTGGTTTGGTGGTTGGGTGCGTGGTCAATGCACCAAAGCTGTTGTGTATGTCGGAGATCTTGTGGTGGAAGAACGAGGCGAGAGAGTCGCAGAGGTCTTGCGAGGGTGTGATGTCGTTGTTGCAGGCGCTGGGGTTGGAGAGCTCTTTAACGATGCTGAAGAGTTCCTTGCTGTTGTGGGTGTTGTTGTCCAGTCATTCTTTGAATGCTGTCTTCTTGGTGGTGCGGATCAGCTGGTGGTGTTTGCGGGTGGCGTTCTTGAGAGCTGTCATGTGTTCAGCTGTCTGGTCGTGGCGCCAGGCTTTCTCGAGGGTGCGGCAGGTTTTCTTGGAGTTTTTGAGGTCGTTGGTAAACCACGAGGCTTTCCTGCTGTCGGGTCTACTGGGAGGATTCTTTAGTGGTGCGAGTTCGTCGGCGCAGTCGGTGAGCCACTGTGTGAGGTTGCGGGCTGCTTCATCGGGGTCCGTCGTGTTGGTGGGCGGGTTGTGGCTGAGGGTGGTTCGAGCTGGTCGGCGGTGATCTTGCTCCAGCTTCTGCGGGGTACTTGTTGCGGGTGGTGGTGGGTCGTGGTTCTCCTGAAGTTGAAGTGGACGCAGCTGTGGTCTGTCCAGTGTAGTCCGGTGGAGTGGCTGAAGGAGATGTGCTTGCTGGAGGAGAAGACGGGGTCAAGCGTGTGGCCGGCGTAGTGGGTGGGGGTGTTCACCAGTTGCTTGAGTCCGAGGTTGGCGAGGTTGTCCAGCAGGGCGGCAGTGTTGCAGTCCTCGTTGTTCTCCAAGTTGGAGGATGTAGTCTGTGGAGGTGAGGGCGTGCGGACTGATGGACTGTGTGCGTGGTCCCGGGGGTCTGTAGATGAGAGTGCCTCTGAGGGTGGTTTTGGGGTCGGTGTGTATCTGGAAGTGAAGGTGCTCGGTGGCGGTGAGGGTGTCGTCGGAGTTGGTCGTGATGCGGATGGTGTTTCTGTGGACGATGGCGATGCCTCCTCCGGTTTGGTTGACGCGGTCCCTCCAGGTGATCTTGTAGCCCTCCGGGATGGCTATGGCGATGTCGGGGGCTGAGGAGGCGTTCATCCAGGTTTCTGTGAGGTAGGCGACGTCTGGTGATGTTGTGTCGAGGAGGTTCCAGAGTTCGACGGCGTGCCTGTGGACGGAGCGGGTGTTGAGCAGGATGCACTTGAGGAGGTTGTTGCTGGTGCTCGGGTTGGCGGGTGCGGTGCAGGTTCGGAGGCAGGTGAATTGGCAGGCTTGGCAGGTGAAGGGTCCATGGGTGCGTTTCGGGGTGGCTCGGTAGCAGGCGGGGTTTCGGCCGGCGTTGAGTGCGTGGAGGGTGGCGGCGTCGTAAGTTCGTCGGGTGCGCTGGCATCATCGAGGACCAGGGGTCCTGGCACTTGGCCCGGCTGCGCCTCAATGACACGCTATCCGATCCCTTCCCTTTGTCTTGCGGCATTAGACAGGGCTGTCCTTTGTCCCCTCTTCTTTTCATTTTAGCCATGGATCCTTTGGCGCTGCAATTCCAGGAAAAACACCTGCATCGTGGCCTGCAATTCCGTACGGGTCCTCTGTTGCTCTCAATGTACGCGGACAATACGGTGTTATATGTCTCATTCGCTTCGGCGTTTTTTCTGGACTTCATATTAACTGGCACAAGTCAGTCATTTTTCCGCTTACCGCCAGCACTGCACCTTGGCAGTGCGAGTTCCCGCTAGAATGGTGTCATGATTCAGTTAAGTATCTTGGGGTTCACATTCACCTTGACACCTCCTCGTTAATTCGTCTTAATTATGGCAACGCTATTGGCTCGCTGGAGTCACAGGTCGCGAGGTGGCTCCGACTGCCCCTGTCCATGGCAGGTAGAGTCGCCATTATCAAAATGGTAGTCCTGCCTCGCTTTTTGTATTATTTTAACAATATTCCCGTCCCCCTCACCAAAGCCTTTTTTAGGCAGCTCTGCTCCATCTTATTACGCCTGGTTCAGGGGGATAAGACACCCCGAGTCAGCTGGAAAATCCTGACTTCGCCACCGGACAGGGGTGTGCTTGGCGTCCCCGATTTTTATTTATATTATTTAGTCGCACAGTGTTGTTACGCATACGCTTGGTTCCACCCGGATGCGCGCATCCCGTATCTAAAGCCGGGGGCGGATTTGGTACTCACGCGACAGCTGCTTACACTTCTTCCCTCGGGCTTCCCTCGTGACCCCCGTGATATCCAGACAGTCTCCACCACGTGCTGGGCTTGGAGCAGGCTACGCAGACTTTTGGGGTTCGACCTTTTATATTCCCCTGCTTTACCCTTGCCTAACTCCTCCCTTCTTCCGATCACTGGGGAAACCTTGGTCAACGCACATTTGAGAAGTTCCGTATACATACGCTCGGGGACTTGTTCCCTGACGGGCATGTCTTCTCACTGACGGAGGAGGCTAGATTTAGTGAGCGGTCCTTTATGGACACTTTTATGCTGACTCAAGTGTGCTCAGCTCTGAGAGCGGAGTTTCTATCCTTTCCTGTTGTCCCGGTTGAGGCTCCTCCCCTCACTTTATTGATTCAGATCCCGGATGGTGCGCATCGGATATCTAAACTTTATAGGCAATGTGGATCACTTAAACCCTTAGATGACTCCAAGATTCGGGCTGCTTGGGAGGCGGATCTGGGAGGGCCGATCCTTGACGACCAGTGGGAGTATTGCTGTAGAGCCACAACTGACGTCTCTTTGAACAGCCGACACAAATTACTCCAGTTTAAATTCCTTCGCCGGATGTATTTCACTCCCGCCCATGCACCCAGAATTGACGAGTCCAGGCCGCACCACTTTCAGAAATGTCTGGCACCCTTCGCTGACTTTGCACACCTCACCTGGACCTGCCCGAAAATCCACCAGTATTGGTTGGATGTCCACTGCACACTGGGCAACATATTGTTCATGCAGCTCCTTTCTACTCCCGAGATTGCTCTTTTAGGATATGTGGTGAATTTCCCGGTGGGGGTTCGGAAACTAGCCATGCTTGGCTTTATTCTAGCCAAGCGAGAGATTGCGCTATTGTGGGGCAGTAAGCGCGCCCCCAAGCTTCGATCTTGGTTGAATAGCCTGGCATTTTGCAATGTGAACTGCGAAGAATTCAGCACCCTACTCCGCAGCTCATCCAGGCCCACTGACATTTGGGGCCCATACTGGGACTACATCTCCAGGCGTCAGACAATGCAAGACTCTCAGGCACTGGCCGGCATTACCCCAGAGGGTGTGGGCTAGACCACTGCGGATGCCGGGATTGAGTTACTGGGACAGTGTTTATAAATCATGTGCATTGTATTTTGATTGTGTCATTGGATGTGTATGCTACCCGGGTCTTGCCACCTTTTTTTGTTGTTTTGTCAACATGTCATGGATCGCTTTACCTTTTGTTGGTGTTATGTATATTGCATTATTCTTTGTCGTCACTTGAAGTATCATATTGTCTTATTGTTTTGTTTTATTGAATTTTCACAAATGTCGCGCTAATTCGTTGCATCGTATCTTTAAACTCTTTGTACTTAATGCAAAATGTGAAAATAAAGTAAAAAAAAAAAAAAGCGGGAGGTCCTGGTCAAAATGTTACCTTCACACTTTAAAACTTTTCTGGAGCTTTTTCTTCTGACATTGCTCAACCCTCCACAGCAGGCCAGATTCAGTGAGGGTTCGTCAGCTTGGATTTTTGCAAGCCCCAATAAATCCTGGCAGTCTGGAGCTCCGGGGCTTTCAGCGGGATGAACCTGAAATCCTGTCCGGGTCACTATTCAAAGTAGTCAGCTTGACTCTCGACATCGGGTTTGTCACCTCATGGAGCTTTTACACAAAAGTTCTCCAAACTTCAGGAAGTGCTTCCTGAAGATCTCCTTCAAAAGAGTCAAAGTGTCAAAAGCACCAATCCAAAGGTCTAGAATCTCCTAGATGGTCTCTGGGATGTCTGGACTACAATCCCAACAATGCACCTGGCCAAATCCTTAAACGTCCACTGAACGCACTCCAGAATGTGGACTCTTGGTGGAGATGATGCAGTTGAGCTCTGTTAACCTGTAGCTTGCAGGGAGTCTAACCCTAATCCTTATTAAAGCAAGACAAAGTTCCCAGGGCTGTATTACCAGATTGTGCAGCAGGTGCAGTCTTTCAGAGGCAGGCCTTAGGGTGCAGATCAAGATTCCGGAAGGGCAGTCCTACTTCTCCTTGTAGTTTCAGGCAGCAGATCTCTCCATCAGATAAACTCTGCTCCAGTCAGGCCACTTATCACCTAATCAAAGCAACCTGGCTAAGCCTGTTAAGTCTGACTAATCATCAGAGACCACTATAAGGCAGGATTTTGGCTTACAGAAGAGAAAGTTATATAACTTCTCTTCTGTACTAGTTATGATAAATTCACCAGTGGCAAGTTGTTGACTTTATCAACACCAAACTATTAAGTCATTGCATGATGTTACTTCTTTCCTAGCAATAGTTATAGCGAAACAAAATATATTCCGATGTTAGCCAATGGAGCTACGTATCTACATTGGGAAAACAAGATGGACAGGTTTTCTCTCACCAGGACATATAAAACATATTTTATAAGGTCCCTGATTATAGTTACATGGCCCCCACCCCTGAGATGCCTAGGGTAAACCTTGGGGGTGCCTATTATGTAAAAATAAGGTAGATTATTACTTTTATAGTGCCCATACCTCCAACATCGAATTTGCATACAATTTATTTTTAAAAACAGTCTGCAAAGCAAGTCACTTAGCAGTGCAGGAAATATGCTGGGCCTCTATACCTCCATGCTCCATTATATACTAGGGACTTATAGGAAGATTGCACTCCATGCCCCTATTATCTACTAGGGACTTATAGGGTTGTCATTGCCAATTGTAAGTGCACCCTATTACATGTACCTTTTTAAACATTGCACTGGCCCTCAGCCTGTTTAGCAGAGCCCAGGGTAGAGTCAGAATCAGTTACCATCAGTATCATTCAGCAAAAAATGGGGATGAACAGGGCAAAAGGATGACTTTCTAACACAATACACACTATTACTAGTACATCATTGATCGACCTTCATCACAACTTGATGTGTTGGAACCAGGGGCTCTCTCGGTTGT
This sequence comes from Lissotriton helveticus, assembly GCF_964261635.1. Lineage (NCBI taxonomy): Eukaryota > Metazoa > Chordata > Amphibia > Caudata > Salamandridae > Lissotriton > Lissotriton helveticus. The sequence goes on from NC_136067.1 coordinate 1,824,838,289, forward strand.
GGATATGTTCCTTCTCGAAGGCCCCGACGTATGGACCTGCCAAGCTGGGGGCAAAAGTACTACCCATAGATGTACCATGGGTCTGTAGATGGATGGTTCCTTCGAATTTAAAGTAGTTCTTGGTGAGGGTAATCTCTGCCAAGTTCAGGATGAATGCTCGTGGTATTTTGTATGCCCATTCCTCTACATATGAAAGGTCCTCCACAACCTGTAACGTTTCTCTCTGAGGAATTGAGAGTTAGTAATACAAATGAATACGCCTGTTCTCGGATACAATAACACATTAATAATGTTTATATTTCTCTTTGAATGAAAAAACGTACTCGGGCCACTCTATGAGGGCAATAGGAGACTACTTGAGAGTGAGGAACAGAGAGAAACGAGGACGTCATCACATCCTGGTCACGTGAAGGAACGTCTCCCCACATGACCAGAACAAACCCCCATTATAAAGAGCTATGGAGAAGGGAGACTGCCGCATTCACTGCAAGAAGCAGGCAGACGCCAAGCAGAGGTCGCACCATGACGAAGTAAGGAGTCGTGGTGGGGGCTACAAACCTATTCAATACCACAAAAACGGTCCTGGCGCATGGAGTTTTTGGGAATATGGGTACCTTCACCTTGTAAAAAGAGGGCTACCTAGCCCAGTGCCGATGGCAATGTGTGGGCACTTAAGGGGGTATCATTCACATCGGTAGGGTTGCAATAGAAGAGATTGATTTAACGATGACCAGGATGCAAAGTTACTCTTGCCGCAAGAGTACTTTTTAGTGTGCTGTAGACGACGTTATAACACACTCTTGGTGCGATGTTTGTACGGGGAGGAGAAAATCTTCGCAAAAAGCTAATTGCAGCCGTAGGTGGGGACTGCACAGACTATCACAATGCCCGGAGCGTAGAGGTGCATAATCCCACAGAACTAAGCAACTATACTTGTTTTATGACCTATGTGACAATGCTGTTGAGTTGTCTTCCACTAATTCAACATGTATATATTTTTTCCGTGTAGTGTGTGACGATAGGGAGCTGCTCCTACTCCCTCGCTTGTTCAAGCCTACCGATTGTTTGAACTCGTGAGTTTTAGGGCTTGCACTGCCATAAAACACGTGTGTCAAAGACGCCCTCAATTAATGGGAAGGCCGAATACCTGCGGTTGAAAGAAAAGGTGGTTTCGCCATGACAAATATTCTGACTTGGATAGCAGAAGCTAGTATGTGAGACCAAATTGGTCTCTATGTGGTAGTCATGTGCGTATGTTGAGTGAGATGTACATATGCACATGAAACAGAATAGGTTTTCTTACTCTTGCACATTAAATTGCTTTAGAGAAAGAGGATCTCACGGTAGGTCTCCTCTCTTCACAGGTTTTACTAGAGTGTAAGTTACTAAAACCCTATCTTGGAGGGAAGAACCCAGCGAATCCTCAATTAGGACGAGAGGGTGTTGTATTTAGGATCCTGATGGTCCGGATGAATGTCGGAGTGACCCAACACTGTGGGCGCAGTTTAATCGGCAGAAACATGTCAACACCTTTGCAGTAAGGAGGGGTGAGGTGATCCTAACTTTCTCTTCTCACCACCACCCTACACATTTTTAACCCTGGTCAGCCGAGCTAGTTTTAACTTTCACATGCTGCACTTTTCATTGTCATCCCATTACTTTATGTTTGCACTGACTCCCTCTCCCCTTTGCTCAACCCCAGACGTTGGCCTGCACAGGGGAGTCAGTTAGCAAGCCAGATGATGAAGCATGTCACAGTTTTGTGAGTGAGGGCAGTTCTTACTCACTGAGCACATGCCGCCACCAGAAGACACATTCCTACCTCTTATTTGTGTGACATATAAGAACCAGAACTGTCTCAGAATAAATGGAGCCTAAACAGAGCTAGTAATCATTGGCCAAAACCAATCAATTAATCAATCAGTATTTGTGGAGTACAGCACCCTGGGGTATCTTGGCACTAGGGCGCTAGGTCTCAGTCAAAAAGCAGGAAGAAGGAAGTAAAGAGCAGAAAAAGGCAAAACAGAGGGCAGAAAAATGAGCAGAAAAGGCAATACAAAGAACAGGAAAACAAGAAGAGAAAGCTAAATAGAGAACAGAAAAACAAGCCGAAATGGGCAAAGCTGGGCAGAAAAAAATAGCAGAAAAAGCAAAACACAGCAAGAAACTAGAAGAGGAGGCACAAACAGGGCAGCAGGTAGACAGCCAGCATAGGGGAGCGGACTGCGGGTAAACTAATCCGGAGAACTCTGGCAGGGGGAGCTGGCCTTAGAACCAGCTAAAAGGGTTTTTAGCTGGTCTCTATTGGATCTGGCCCTCTCTGCTGGGTCACCCCCAAACTTTTTGTCTTTTTCCCTACACTTTTTGCTGAATTAGTTGCTGAATTAGTTTTAGTATGCCTTAGGATGCTGTGCACTTTACCACTTCTAACCAGTGCTAAAGTGCCTGTGCTCTCTCCCTAAAATATATTATGTTGGCTTATACCTATTTGGCATATTTAATTTACTGATAACTCCCTAGTAAAGTGGTACTATATGTACTCAGGGCCCATAAATTAGATGCTATTAGTCGGCCTGCCGCACTGAATGTGCCACCCACTTAAGTAGCCTTGAAAATGTCTCAGGCCTGCCATTGCAGCACCTATGTGTGCAGTTTCTAACTGTCAAGTCGACTTGGCCAAATCAACCCTTTGCCAGGCTCAACCCTTCCTTTTTAGGTTTCGGCCTGATCCAGCGCATGCGCAGGTCTGGCCGAGACATTTAGTAGCTGATTTGAAAAGTACTACTTTCCAGGCGACCAGCTTTCTATCACGCGCACAAGAGCGCGTGCGCATGCGCGTAATAGCAAGCTGTTGGCCGGCAAGGTAGCACTTGTGGTGACGTGCGTGCGCACCACTCGCAGTTTTTTAAAATGTATTTAATTTCGCGGCTGCGCGGCTTTACTTTTACGGCCGCGTGGCCAATGCTTATTGTTCTTTGTTATAGAACCCAAATAGTCCAAATTAATTTGCCCTTTTTCAACGTCTGGGCATTTTCACAAAACAGGCTCAGAAATGGTTTGCCTTTAAGTTCAGGTCAATAACATTCTCCACTAAACACAGTTTATGACTGGCTTTCTAGAGTACGCAGCTTCCGGGTGAACACAACGCTTTCAGACTGTACTTAATCACGGTGCTCAATTGTATTTTTTCGATTCGTACAAACATTATGTGTTTTGACTGCCATCCAGCAAAGTTCCGATTCGAGGGCAGAGATTAGGCGGCAGGCACAATGTGAACCTTTTAAAACGTAACCTTATGAGGCGTGGACTGGGTTCGAACCTTTGATCTTCGGTTTACGAGACCGACGCCTTACCACTAGGCCACCTCGCCATTGTTGTTACAATGCTTCACTAGCTGTCTAACGTACAGCAGCTTCGGTGCTTCCAGTGTGCATATGTTCACTGTGGTTATTTTTGTTTGGTTCAGGGTCATTTGCAGCCGTTCTTAATTCCTTGCCAAAGGTCATATGCCTCAAACTTCACCTTTTCACTCTGTATTTCGCGAGAGTGTTTGATTTCACGCCGATTCATGATTACAGTTAGACTTCTTGTGTAACTTCTACATGGATTCAGGAGAGAGACTCCCGATCTTCGAAGCCAAAAATTGATTTATGTTGTTTGTCTCCCGCCTGAAATTGCCACGTCTCCAATTAGAAGTCAATGGTAGAAATACATTTCCCCGATAATTTCTTTACATCTCCCACTTTACTCCTTTAAAATGTTGGCATGTATTCGTCATACTCATTATGCAAACGCTTGTAGTCGACCTTCGGACCCTTTAAAACAGGTGACAAACGCTGCCCTGGCTGTAGATGTTTCTGTTTGGATTTCTTTGCGTTAAAAACAGTACCTTCTAGTAAGGAGATTTGAAAATCCAATCTGATTACTCTAGTGGTGAAAGAAACTTGCCTCTCCCTGCAAAGTACATGGAGACACCCCCCATCCCATACCCTGGACCCAGTCGCAAGCTCTCAGGACCTCCCATGCCCAGTTCAGGAAGGGGTCCCAGCCTCATGGATGCCATTGCTAGGCAACTGGATTATTAAACAAGCATTGGCATAGCTAATAGGTCTCGCCTTTGGGAACTTATAAGTATTTAATCATGCAGCACAATATCCTTGGTGCAACATCAACTGTTGCATGGCTAAACACTTATAATCTCCCAAAGGCGAGACCTATTGGCTATGCCAATGCTTGTTAATACATATAAGCCTCCCCTAGGGTTGGCCCTGGACAGCACAGAGGGCAGGGTGCAATGTATTTAAAAAGGTTGGACATGTACTCTTAAGTTGTACATGTCCTGGTGATGAAAAACTCTTACATTTGTTTCTACTACTGTCAGGCTGATCTCTGTCATAGGATAATATTGGAATTGCCTTATTACATTTTATAAGTGTAATGTCAAAATGGGAAGAGATAAGCAGTTCATGTTTTGTGTCTCTGGAATCACATTTTAAAATCCTAACTTATGGTAAAGTCGGGTATTAAATTGCAATTCGGAAAATGCCATGTTTTAGAAAGTTAACACAAGGAGATGACAGATGGAGCGCTGAAATGTTTCAGACACTCACCCCCAGTCATAGATCTGGGTTTAATCCAGAAAGTTGGCATTTTTTTCATTAGCCATTTGGTGCCTGTAGCCTCTACAACGTGAACAGGACTCTTGTACAAACCTTGAGAAGGTAAAATTTCCGCAGGACTAATCTACAACGGTATCTGACCGGCACTCCATCACGGTTGGCCTGAAATTTAGATTTGGCCTGGTCCAGCACAATCAGAGAGCCACGATTGGAGCATTATGCTTTTAAGCGCTATTTTACTGTTTATTCTTTACAAATTGATAACTCAGTTTCTACTGATTAGATGTTTGTCTTTTTGGTCTTGTTTTATTTATTAAATTAAGCTCAATTTTCTAACCTGGGTTGAGATACCTTTTGGGTGGTGCTTGCACTGTATTGCTATTTGAAGTGTTGCACAAATACTTTACATATTGTCTCCAAATTAAGCCTGCCTGATCTGTTCCAAGCTACCGTGGGTGAGCACAGGTTAATTTGGGGGCTTATGTGCCTTGCCCTGAGTAGACTTGTGGTGGCTGCTTTACCAGGACTCGCACCTCAGTCAACCAGTAACCTAATTTCTAACAGTCTTCACCCTGGTGACCTCAAGAATTTGGCCCCTCTTGGGTCCCCTAAACAATTGTGGTTTCTTGATAGATCAGAACCTTCTCTTCTCCTTGTAAAATCAATGGCTATGGCATTGTATCCAGAAAATAGACAGTCTGCCTACACACACATATTGGAAGGGGTAATATATATATATATATATTATATTAAAACAATGGCCTAGTACGATCTGCATGAGTAACTTATCCACTCTCCACCGAATTCCCCTACTTTCCCCTCTCTAAGTGCATTTTCCCCTCTCCTGCTTTCTCTAGCTCTGTCTTTTAGGTTGGTTGTACTCTATCTTTGTGTACATAATATACAGAATACTCCACTACAAGTCCTCATCACTCAACTCAGATGGACTACTTCAATCGACTAATTCCATGACAGAACACATAATATAATGGGCAGCTGGAGCCATCTCTAATAAAGCTTTAAGATGGTTTGGTTTATTAACAACTTTATTATAGCCATACAACTTCACAAGCAGTGGTCAACGATCAAGCTCCGACTGAAGCTAGTAGTTTGTTGTCTGATGTTCATATCACAATTTGTACCTAACTTATTGTGTATTCTGTACTGTCTTTTTAAATTATTATTTTTTTAAATTCAGAAATGAAACCTTCTCTGCAAACAAATTAGTTAGGCTTCCGCTATCTGTTACACTCTACAAAAAATACTAAGAAAAATGTGCCCTCCATGTCCTGACACCATATGCAACACAGTAATCTACGCCTTTATCACCTTCATGCTAGACTATGGGAATTCCCTGTACTTGGGCATCCAATAATACTTGATGAGGTGCCTTCATGTTGCGCAAAACTCTGTGGTGAGACTAGCCATCAATCTTCCCCCTTTTGATCTCCACTAAGCTCAAGGACATTCTCTGCTTACATGTTCAATTTTCCAGTCACTATGTCTAGTCCATAACTCCATACAAATTAAATGACTGAATTATGTAGAGAAAACATGTTGCACTTCTACACCCAGCCAAACCCTGTGCTCTGCTTCCTTATTTCTTATGTCCATCCCCCATTTGAAGCACTTCCAGGCTGGTGGCCACTTTTTCTGTTATTTTGCCAGCAAGCACTGCCATTTTCCATATATTCTATCTCAAACCTTTCTGCCTTCAGAAAAGTCATGAAAACATTGCTATTTTAGCATTTCGCTCATGCTATATCTTTTCTTCTCTCTGTGTTTTCTGTTTTAGCGTCAGGATGCCCCCGGAGTTTGCCGAACTTTACAAACGTTTCATACACTTATACATAATGTGGCACAGGAGAGATGAGGTATCACTGCAATGGGTAGAATCAAAAACATTGATGCAGGTTAAATATTCAGTTAAAATGGTAGGTAGAGGCTCCTCTTAGAGGGGAACACTTAATACATCATTTATAGATACTGCAGTCCCTAAGAACCTCCAGGCCAATTTAGCACAAAGAATTCAGGATGGCCATGCTGCTTCAAAATATATTACTTGTTCAGGACTTGATACTACTAACTGTTTAGCTAGGTTAGTCATTAGTGGTATGGTGCTTTGACACCATGCTTGGATGAGATTCACAGGCCTTTTAAGAGATGTCCAAGCATCACTAATGGACATGTCATTTAATGGCACCCATCTCTTGAGAGACAAGGCAGACTCTGCCTTGGGGCGCTTTAAAGAAAGCAAGGCCACAGCATCCTCCCTGGGTCTTTCAGCACACGTGCTGAGGTTCTCCTAACAATATTGCCCCTTTCAAGGATCCAGAAGGGGCATTCAGCAGAGACAGCACCAGAACATTCCTCTGCAGCAACAGGTACCTCAAGCCTTGGGGCCAGGGGTCAGGAGTGTCGTTGACAGAGTCCAAGCCCTCAGGGGCATTGTACTATCTAATCCCCCACTGCTCTTGCTGCAGCCACTGCAAAACCACTTTAATTTGCCCTTAGCGGCACACGGTCACCCAGCTGGATGCCAGAGAATGTATATCTTCCCCTGGTGGTGAAGTATCACATTGGACCTATGGGAGCTAGAAACTGGTCATAATGGTGATGTCTCACCTTTCTAGAGGGTACCGGTATCAGAGGTTGGTTTTCCTCCCGCCCATCAAAGGGGAACTCATGCATGTCCTCATGGACAGCACCACCGCTATGTGGTACTGCAGCAAACAGGGCAAGGTGGAGTTGTGGGTCCTCTGCCAGAGGCTCCACTTCTCTGGAACTGTCTGAGTTAGCAGGGCATCTCCCTTGCTGGGCAGGACCTTTAAAGGCCAGTGTAGACAAACTCAGCCAGTGTTGTCTAGAGGAACACAAATGGTGTATACACTCAGAGGTGGCACTGGGCATCTTTCAGAAAGGGTGAGAAACCTGCCTCTATGTTTTCATAACAGCTGAGAATGCATCCTGTCCAAACTTTTGTGTGCTGGAGTTCCCAAGGCAATTCTTTCTCAAAGATGCCTTTTGGTTGGGCTGGAGTTTAGGTCTTTTGTATGACTTGTCGCCTCTACCTCTCTTGCCCAAAGTTCTGAAGAAGATCGGGATTGACCAGACCCAAGTCACTTCGGACTGGGACAGGAGAGGTTAGTACCCAAACCTTCTGGCAATGAGCATCTGTCCCCTGATCGTGCTGCCTCTTTGGGAGGATGTTTTGTAGCAGCAACAGGGCAGGGTCGTACACCGGAGCCTGTACACCTTACACTTACACTCTTGGAGATTGAGCTAAATCATCTAACTGCTTTTAACCTTACTCCCGAGGTAGTCAATATCATTCTAGCAGCTTGACGTCCCCCACCAAAATCATCTATGCAGGAGGCTGGGAGAAGTTTGTTGTGTGCTGTTCTTCTAAGTTAAAATGATGGTAAAGCTGAAGCTCTGTCTCAAAAAAGTTCCCAGAAATTGAGTCAGTGGCCTACATCATTAATCTTAACCCTTACGATTTAAAATGTTCATTCTAGTACTTTGTTTATTGCAGAATTTGTTTTCACTGAAGTATGTTTAGAAATGCACTCAATCTATAGGGGATTTGTAAAAACAAAAAGATCGGCATGAAAAAGATGGACTATTGTACCAAGGAAAAGCAGTTGATTTGGCTTCAGTGTAGTTACAACATTAGGCTAAAAATTGGCTTTGTGACTCGAAAATTGCTGCATATCATGCAATATCTAATTCCTTAGTAGCAGTTGCAAGATTTTTTTGGGGTCAAATTTATTGGTGGTTGGGTGAATGGCTTGGAGCAGACAGAGTGAGGTGTGCTCTGCGCAGGCTTAAGTCAAGGCCATCCCATGTTGGCTAGGCTGTCGGGTCCCCCTGCCACCAAAACAAAGATCCAGTTTGACTGCGTGCAGCCAGTACTGCGGTCAAGACAAATGAGCCCAGCATGTTCAGGCAGAGTGGAACAGCAGTGTGAGTGCAAGAGGTTCCCAAAGATCATGGGTGAAGTTCGAGTGGCAATTAACTAAATCTGGCTAAAAGGGGAGCACTGGGCATGGTTAGGCCTTCGTGGCTAGTGGGATATGTTGACTGCCTGGGAAATAGGCTGAAGGCATGGGAGGAAAGACCTGCATTTGCCTGGAAGGGCCAGCTGCTCCTTTCTTGGGAAGAAGCCAGCCCTAGGTCATACACTTCCTTGACCTGAATGGCGTTAGAGAAGATACCTCCCTGAGGGCTATTAACTGAGGGAGGTGAGAAAGAGTCTGGGGGCTGTCTATCCAACATGAGACTGGAGGAACTACTGTATAGAAAAGCAGGTGAAATGTGTGGCCTTTTGAGACTGAGCCCTAGGACTGTTGAGAGTGGACCCGAAAAAGTTGTCTAAGAGGGTAACACACACAGATATTTATGCAGCTCAACTGGTCCCGAAAGTAGCGAAGATCAAAATCAACATGGCTGAAATGCTGGATTGAATCAGGTTCCTCGAATATCGTGATAGTGATCCCAAGGGTAGGTCTCGGCAAAATAATGTATGGAGCATTGATCTTCCTAGGGGCAAGGAGGAAAGATGTGGAAGCATGCCTTGAAGGCTGGCTCAAAGGTGCCTTTACATCCTAAGGTTTATCTAATATCTTTGTGGTAGAGAGGGCCAACATCTTCCCAACAGTAGCTCCCAAACCCAGGGACCCACCTTCGACATTTGTAGCCAAACTCCCCCTTTATGAAGACTGCTACCTGATACTGTCCAGATACAAAAAGAACAATTGATGGACAGAATGTTGAACAGTGCCAAACATTCACCCCAGTACTGAGATCTGGGCCTAAATCCATGTTTTTTTGCTCCCTGTGCCTTTCTAGTTTGGAGCAAGCTATATGGAAATCAGACTTGACCCCGTAACGGTCTCAGGATGCTTGTTTCCTGTCAAGGGTACTCTTGGCCTGTTTGGGCTGGACTGATCCAATGATGAACAGGGTTAAGACTGATTTGCATATGACTGGGTCCAAACTGGGGTGGCAGAGTGAGCAAAAGAACGATGGATTAAACCCAGATCTCTAGACTGGGGGTGAGTGGTGAAAAGTTTCAGCACTCTGTCCATCATCTTGCTGTATTTGCTTTGATCCTGTACAGGGCATGCACAGTAGACCTGACCGCTGTAGGCCATTCTAAAGTCCTTCTGTTCCCTTACTATACTGCAGCAATTCAGCAGCAGCAGTGCACTTTCTGTGCAGTCAAAGCAAAGGTGTGCAAATTGGACTTGAGGTACATGCTCCTTTTCCTTGTGAAACTGAAGGTATTCACCAGTGTAGAGACCTTCTTCTACATGGAGCCAGATGAAGCATAAGACAGGACTGAGAAAAGAGAGCCACTGTCTGATCCTCCCAGTGGGCAGGTGCCCCCGCCCAGTGACAGGAACAAAAAAGGCGGAGGTCATGCAGCCTGCCTAGTAAAGCCACACTACAGCAGGCAACGGTGGAGCATAATGAGGCATTGGTGACTGCCGCAGCTCTGGTGCATGTGTGGTAGGCACACAGTTCCAGAAACTAGGACTTGCAGACTATCAACATGGAATATTAGGGGATTGAGCAATGTGACCAACAGGCACCAGATAGATACATATTTAAAATGCAGAGAGGTGTCTAGATCACGATTCGGTATGACACTAACCACACACTATTGGAAAGTGTAAAATTGCATTACACATGGAGGGTTAGCTTTTTAACACAACATACCTCATGAGCCGGAGGGCTCCCCATATGTATACCCTTTGCCAGAATGTCTCTAGAATCAAGGAGGAACTGGAGGAGGCGAGGACATTTAATATCACGTTTTCTATGTGTCCATCATCTACCACCGTCAGGATAGATATAGTCTCTCACTACACTTTACCAGGACTTGAGAGTCCCATCAATGCCAAAATCAAGTTCTGCCACTGTTAGGAATTGGGTCATAAGTTGAGAGGGTTGGAAGCCCCACTCAAATAATAAACACACTCTTGTCAGGGGGAAGCACAGAAATTCGCTAAATGAACATGTCCTAAACCCTCTGGTAGCTTGGCACAAAAGCAGTCAGGCATGAAAAATCCAAACAAATTTAGAAAAATAAAATATACATTTTAATAAATAAAATTACACCAAAATGAAATAAATCCACCAGTAGAATCGGAGTTATATATCTTTAATGTTATTGATGAAAACTAGTGCCAAAAAGAACAAAGCACCAACTGCTGGTATCTGGTCACATGAGACCTGAGCAAAATTGCACGTTAAGGCTGACTGTGATGGTGTGGGCCAGATTTAGTCACCAGGTTCGCCCTGGTTAAAAGTTACCTTTGTCAATAAAAAAGCAGAGAGGGATTCCACTGTCCAAAGGGACAGGACATTTTGTTCAGACTATCCAGTTAGGTAAGAACTCCCTTTGGGTATCTTTGAATGGATCTCACACACTATTCATACTCTTCACACAATCTTATTCATCACTTTTTATATTACCCTGGGTACATCAAGGTGAAGCCCCACATTGATTGAGAAACTATACTTTATTCATAAAAAGACAATATTTCTGTACTGAGCAATAATGCAATCACATTTGAACATTAAAAAAATATATATATTGCTAGACCTGGCACCATTGGCGTGGGTCTCCCTTCCATTTCTCGCTGTTGTATCCTCTGTTTTTGCTGGTATTAGATGCTCTGGGCGCTGTGCCCCTGCCATTCAGTGCCACAGCGCAAATGCTCCCTGTGTAAATATGACTGTGAATTGGTATATCCCTGATTGGCTTATTTGGTTTACCTGTTAGGCCCTAGGATGTATGGCCACTGTGTGCCCAGGGCTGGTAACCCAGGGCTGGTAACCCAAATGCTGCTGGTGGTCCTGCAGCGCTGGTTTGCGCCACCCCCAGAAGCAGCTTGTAAAGTAGTCCTCAGACCTGCCACTGCAGTGTCTGCGTGCAGTCCAGAACTGCCATCTTGGTTGTGAAGTGCCCAAACTTTCCAGCCCCTGAACCTTCCCTTGGCATCATGTCAGTCACCCCTATAGTAGGTGCATTGTGTGTGTAAGGTAGGACATGGCTTGATATGTGTAACATGTCCTAAGAGAGAATCACCTTCCAATTTGTTTTTCACTGCTGCAAGGCTACCTGTTCCCCATAGGCTAGAATGGGCAGACTGGCTATTACATCTTATAATCCTATCTGACTCAGGGAACATGGTCGAAATTCGAGTTTAGTATGCCTGAGCTCAGAGTAATAAAATACATCTTTTAACAAAGTTGATTTTAATATTCTGTGTTTGAAAATACCACTTTTAGAAAGTAGGTATTTTCTTGCCTAAGCCTCCAGTGTGCTCTGCTGTTATGTGTATTGGCTGTCTGGGTTTAGAGGGGCAAGGCAGGCTGAGTTAGACCTGGGTTGAATAGAGAGATCTGCATTGAGTATTGGGGAGGGGTAGCTCCTTGACCTGAATAGGGCTGTGCCTGGCAAGGCGAATGCTGGCTCCACCTCCTACTGTGTGTCTGATGGCAGACCCCCTCTTTCTGAAAGGAAGGATGCAGCCTCGTAAACAAGTGCTCCAGGACTGAGCAGAACTGCTTCTGGCTGGGTTCAGTGACTAGAGACTTTTGAGAACAAAGACTTTTGGGGTATAAATATCTGTGCCCAAACCCCTGATTTTTGTATTGCTCCTGGATGTCAAGAGGAACCTCTGTCTGTGTTACTGAAGGAATCTGCAGGAGAGGACTGTCCTTGTGCTTGTGTGCTGTTTCTTGGATTGGCCTGCAGTAGTTCCCCTTGGACTTCGAAGAAGAGGGAAAAGTACTTTTGAGAGACTTTTATTTTTCTAAGCAATCACCCAAGGGCTAGAAGAGAGCTAGCCTCCTGCTGGAGTCACAGGCACATCTGAATCCTCTACCAGCCTCCTGATTCCTCCCGGCGAGGATTTCTATCTGTAGGTGAGGCTTCTGTGAGTTCCAGGGCCTCTAGTTCTACTCCAGAGAAGAGAGTGCTGAAATCGTCGCTAACGCCCGTTTGCGAGCCGCCGCAGCTGAAGAGCATAAGAAAAATCACCGCGCTGCTGCCGCCGAGCGCTCGCAACCTAAAGATCATCGCATCGCACGCTTGCTGGTGACAAAGTGCACCCTAATACCCTCTGTGGGACTGCCACCTATAAGCGGGCGATCCCACTCTCCGAGACGATGCCGTCCACCATCGTAATCAGCCCCTAAATCTGATAAGCGTTGACTGATACAGTAGATATCAATGATCTTACCAATTCTTACCAAAGCAGATTAGTTATCTAGGACGTATGTGATTTTCGTATGTATTCTCTCGGTCTTTGTCAGTGTTTATGTATTTAAGTAATGAATTTGTTCTCTTATTAGAAATTATGTGATTGTCTTTCGTATTTTCCCTGTCTTTGCCAGTATTTAAGTGTCAAAGTAATGAACTTGCTCCCATATTAGAAATTGCCAGTGTTTGATAGTACAGAAAGAGATCTTTCCACCATTGTAAGGGAGGAATGGTATTATTAATTTTTATTTGCATGTTTTTGGGTCAGGACCTTGTCTGTCCTTTTAAAAAATATATTTTTTTTTAATGTTCCAATGTGATTTTCTACTTGCTAAATATAAAAATATTGGCTTTTTATGAATAAAGTATAAAGTTTCTCTAGCAATGTGGTGCTTCACCTTGATGTACCCAGGGGAAGATAAGAAGTGATGAGGAAAATTGTGTGAAGCGTATGAATAGTTTGTGAGATCCGTTCAAAGATACCCAAAGGGAGTTATTACCTGACAAGAGTTACCTTTGGACTTAGTAGAAATTCTGAAGATTTCCTGGAGAAGGTATAGTCCTCAGCGTGGCCAGGAAGCAGGCTGTTACTGAGAGGAGGTCATTGATGATGGAGAGCCACTTGACAAAGTCTCGTGAAGCCATCGTTGATGGTAGGAAAAGCTCTGAGTGGGAAAAGCTAGATTTTTAGGCAGAGAATGTCATTGTACTCTATGGAGTGCTAGTCTTTGTTGATCCTGGTTCACCTTTGGACTTAGAAATCTTTCTGGAGCTCGGATTCCTCCAGCAGGATGAGGCTGAAGTCTGTAGCCGAAGAGGGCTCCAGGAGGCCAGATACTGTTGTCAAGAAGTCTCTGTGAAGAGGATTTGCTGCTGCAGAGAAATACATGGTGGGGCCTAGAGCGAAGAATCCCACCGGCGCTGCACCTTCGTCAGATTGGCTTGCAGGTCGGTCCCGGACTTCTGTCAGTTCTCAGAGCAGTTTTTCCTGGAAAATGTTCTAAGCCCCAGGTTTTAGTTTTTGATAGGAGGAGGCCACGCATCCTCCTACCAGGACCTGGGGGGAGGACACCATTTGGGGTTAGGACTCACTCCAGCAGGGATCAGCTGCAGCAAGCAGGTGGGCTGAGGGGGCTCTGGAACTTGTTATTTCCCTGCAACTCACACAGGAGGCCTAACAGCTATCCCTTGGAGTAACTTTGGTGGTCCTGGATTCAAGGCGCAGGTCCAGACTTCCTTCTGATTTGAGGTCAGAAAGTGCCACCTTCCATCCATAGTAACAGCCTTTGTGCAAGGGGCAACACCTGACCCACTTCCCTGCACTTTCTGGGTTTGGTTTCCCAATCTCTGGGGGGGGTGGGGGCAAAAGGCTAGTGACAGGTTCCTTTGTGGGTGGAGAAGGAAAAGCCCTTTGAAGTGTAAGTGGGACTGAGTAAAGCTCTGCCAACAGCATCCTGGCAGGAAGGCCCATCTTGTCGACATCTAGTCTCCTTTGTGTCACTGTCTGGGAGGAATACACAGCCCTCAACAGCAGAGCCATGCAACTTAGGCTACTGGCCGAAAGGCACTGTGGGCTTGGGCCCAGGCATGCCAACCTTCTAAAAGTGGCATTTCTGGAACTGTGATATAAAATCCAACTTTACCATTAAAATGATTTTAAACTGCATTTCAAAAAAGTCCAAGAATGATCATACTAATTGCTCCCAATCTGAAGTTACACTTCATTAAATGTAATAAGGCAACCCAGTGATATTCAATCGGAGAGACAGCCTGGCAACAGTGAAAAACTACTGTTTTCACTGTTCAGACATGCAAACCTTGAACCCACATGCCCTACTTTTTAAAACGCTATGCACACTGCCCTAGGAGTAGTTAGGGCCTAACCTAGAGCTACTCATAGGTTTTAAAAAGTAAAAGGCAGATTTATTCCTGGCAAAAGGCCTGAGACATGTCTTAAAGTGCTACTTTAGTGTGTGGCACAATGGGTTTTACAAACTCACTAGAAGTATTTAATTTACAGTTCTTGGGTACATGTAGTACCTTTTCCCAGGGACTTACAAGCAAATGAAATTTGTTGATTAAGTGTAGGCCAATTTTCCATGTTATAAGGTGAGTGCACAAGCATTTTAGCCCCAGTTAGCAGTGATAAGGTGCACAGTCTTAAAGCCAACACAAATTAATTTAGTAAAACAGGAGGAGTGAAGGCAAACATTTTTGGGTACTACCACCTAAGTTTGTCAGGTCTAAAAGCCACATATCTTTCTTGCACAGGAAATTTCCTTCTGTTGACAGAATATACTACCAATATATCAGCCAGAAGGGCCCCGTCTGGCACTTCTGCTGTAATTTTACATTGCCTTGAGGATGAAAATGTGTTCTAGGGATAGCCTAGTTTCGTAACCATAACTAATTGGAAGGAAGGGCAAACAATTTTTTACTCTGAGTATTCCCAACAACACTGTTGGCCCCAAACTGAAGTAAAAGTATCCCAGTCCTTGGTAGGTTTTGGAGAACTAAAATATCCAACCAGCCTATGAGGAATTTAGAGATGTCTTCAGCAGGAAGGGGCTATCATTTTCCCATCTAATCACATTTATGAATGTGCTATTGATCAACAACCTCAAGCAAAGATACCGCTACTTACCTCTAAGGAAAATGTAGTATTCATTTAATATGTGTCTTTTTTAATAGCAACCTCTTTGGCTTCAGTTACCGGTGTTTGCTGTTCACAAGGGAGCTTTCTAGTTTTTCTGATGTGAAGGTCAATTTCTAACAAAATGTCCTTCTTTTCCACAATACAGTTATACTCCTCCCTTCTGTCATTGTTGTCCAGTTTGTAGGACCAAATCAATCAATGGACCACACTTTACAGGTCTATTGACAACCAAGGAAAAAGCATCCTTTTTTTTACTTTCTGCAAGCCATCTTAGAAAATGGTTGTTGCAGCTTCATCTGTCCAAATAATTTCTGCTCTAAAATGTTGAAAATAACTTTTGTAATTCATTATCTCCTTGTTGCCTTGTCATAGATATAAGTGACACATACGTGTCGCCAGTATGTCTACTTATGAATAAAAATCTTGCAGAATAAGACCAAAAACTGTTGAAATGTAGTCAGCTTGAGACTGTTGCTGCTAATTAGGAGAGTAGCCAACACAATACTTTCTTTGACAAGTAGGAGAACATGAAAGAAACTTTAGATATGTCTTTAGATATACCTGGGGTTGAGTCTGCTTTGAGTCATAAAGGCTTGAAATTGTTTAGGATCTCCACTATCCTTTCTGAGTGTTCTATGCCTATGTGGAGATTCACTACTCCCAATCTCGTCAAAGTGGTGGGATTATGCTTTGTAATTAACGTAGAAGGCCCCATGTCAGATGTTACATTGGTGGAGTGTGACCCTCTCTATCTTCTGGAAGCACTAATTCATTTATTTTTATGAGGAGGAGGATTTGCTCTTGTCAAGCAACCCCGAAAGATACTCCTGAGCAATGGTTTTTGTCTTTAATTTGAGAGGATTAACATTGAAGTTCATGCCACATGGTGGGCTGCAGACCCTGTGTTGATTCTGAAGTGGATATTAGTATGAGGTGACAGAAACTCTGACAATCATCTTCCTATCCCTCACACAGAAGAGCCTAGGAACAGGGTTTAGAGTGAAAACCATGACAGTAATGTAATCTCCGTGGGAAAATGTAGAAGGGGTTTAGGAAAGGAGGCTTTGCTTGTCTCTCACAGGCCTTGTCCTCCAGCAATAGACTGTGCCTCAGTAATATAGACTAGGGTAGTATTTTTTCTATGGACAATACAGAATATCTTTGTGAATATAGGTTTTATTCATATATGCACATCAACCCCCTTTCTCAAGAGCAATTTTTACATAGTATGGACTTGAAGAATTCTGATAAGAATTTTGTTAAGGAAGCACAAATAACAAACCTGAGGCTACAGGGCCAGGAAAGGTGAAGGAAGAAATACGCAAAAGAGTGCAGGGAGAGTAAAACCACAAAAGTGCAGGATCAGAACACTGAGCAGACTAACACCAGCAGGAACAATGTAACCAAGAAAGTTGTGCTGCACCATTGTTCACTTACTGACACTTCTTATGATGCTTGGAAATGCTGCCTTTGTGATCTTGTTATTCTGATTGGCCTGATTCTCCCTATGCTCTCTTTCTTCCTGCTTAGTCCCAGCCTCCATAGACTAGTCTCCCATGCTTTTCAGATCTCCCACCTACTCTGATTCAGTCTTATCTTTGCAGGTTGTTTCTTCGAACCCTCCAACTTTCCATATCAAATCCTGACACTAAGCCAGAACTGGCTTAAATCCAGTGCTACCATTCGTCAAACCTTTAGAGCTGTAATGCATATCCTTGTCTGGGAGAGTAAAGAGGGCTGGCTCAGAGGGAAATAGCTTGTCTCTGAATGCGGGAAGAGCAAATAGATATTAGCCACTTAGCAGGAATTAACTATATGTTAGTGGCAGGAACAGCTGGCAGAACAAATTGTAGCTTTAGCATTACCTCTTTTGACTTAGCGTCCCCAGGGAGGGCTTCTCCTATTGATTCCAGGGCCATCGCAGACAGCCAACTCCAGTTACAGAAGGAGAGAAAATAAATTTTGATCCTGTGAGATGGAAGGAAAGGTCACTTAAATAGGGGAGTGGCCAAGTGGCTGAAGCCAGGACTGCCGGTTGTAGCTTGATTATACCATCATTAAACAGGGATTCTTGTGTAATTCTGCAGTAAGACAAAGGGGAAGTACCACAAAAGGAGGTGGAGGAACCATGTAAAAATAGTTAGGATTGGGTGCTAAGATTTCTCCAGTTACTAATTAGTGCGTAGGATAAATCTGAAACTTCAACCACCACCTCCTCGGAACATTCCTGGGGAGGCTATACCAGAAGAAGAAGGCCATGCTGGAAGAACACTTCTGCCTCCTGCTGGAAGAAGAGGACTCACACAAGAATTCAAGGAGTCCTGGTTTCTGCTGACATCCAGGGACCTGACTCAAGGGGTCAATTGGCTTGCCTCCTGTTTCCTTGCTTTACAAACACATAAACCAGCAGCAGATATCCTGATTCCAAGAGGGCCCAGCTGACCACATAGGATTGGAGCCTGCAGGACAGCTGGTGCCTAGAAGTCTGCCATGCGTAGCTAGGGACTCCAGGAGTGACCAGGAGGAGCGTTCCATCACAAAGTTGCGACTTAGTCGTTTTTTCCACCTCAGGAGGACCAGGACTAGTTGCTGAGTTTTGCCCAGGTTGGTCGCACCGGATGTGGGCAAGAAAAACTGGCTCGTCCAACTCAAACTTTTTGCCATGCTGAAAACTGGTTCAGCGGAACATTGCAGCCTTGCCCTGCTGGAGGATTTCGACTTTCAAATCGACCCAAGGAAAAAAATCTTGGACCGTGGTGAGGCAGCAAATCTATTTAACCCACAAATGGTACCTCAGTAGCTATGAAATCCAAGTTTGTTCCACTTGGAGCTTTATGTACCAAACCCACTAGCTTCAGTGGGAGCTGAACAATTATGTATCAGAACTCCTTAAACCCATACTGGCCACAGCCTTACACCTCGACTTGCTGGGTGATTTTGACTCCCATTTCAGAGACTAAGTCCAAAGGTAAAAACTTTGACCGGGATGATCCGCTTGGTGTATGCAACCTCTGCTCCATCTCGGTCAGCCAAAGTCACGTCTAGTTCCTATTCTATTGTGAACTTCACTTTGTCTTCTAGCTCTTTGGCCTGAAACTTAAAAAGTTCATATCCCCCGTTCCCCCAATCTATTTGAAATATTTTGGTGTACTGTTGTTCATTAACTATTTCTCTATATTTCTAAATGTTAGGCAATTTTATTGTGTTGTGTGCTTTACTTTGAGTTTGTCGTAATAATTGAACTTAAATTAATTATTTACAGCATTCCTGACGCTCACCCACTGGCAAAGCCAAAGCGCAACCTTCCCTGCAATGTCACCACTCATACTGTCCACTATCCTGGGCTGCCTTCTAACCAGTGTCTGTGCCCCACACACTGCATAACTGTGTGATCACCTAGTGGGTTGCAGAAAGTAGGACATCCTGCAACAGGACATTGTCAAATGCAATGGCCAGGCAAGTTGTTGTTTGCATCAAGTGAAGTCAGTAAACTCAGCAAACTAATTCAACAGCAACATTTTCAGACTTTACCCAACTTCGCTGGTGAAGTATGAAATTCTGCCCAACTCCCAATAGTTAGCAGCTCAAAGGATTATTGATAAGTGCAATGGTTAATTTCCCTTCTAGTTGTAGCAAGCAGGTGAAGGACAGTGGATTCTGTGTAAATGGATTTATCCGAGAACATAAATTAAAGTCACTTGAATCAAATGAGGTTTGTAGTGAGAATATCACCTAGATCAGGAACGTCTAACATAAATGTAAAAAGGCAGTATGCCTGCCAGACTTTTAGGATAACTACTATGTATATAAATGGTTCCAATTAGATTCCCTGTTTGTAAATTTGTCTTTTTGGATTTTCAGAAAGTCGTGCATAGATCTGGACCTACGATGGGCAGCCTTGACATACTTTAGCAGGTTTTGATTCTAATGGAATTTGATTTCCCAAACATTAAGGAGAATTTGGAGGTGGGCGTGTGAGGAATGTTAGGTGCACAGATGGAGATATGTGTGTTGTCTGGCATTGATATAGTACTGCTAGCACTCAAAATCACACCCTTTTTAAAAACTCACGGCACTGGAATTTAGGCAAAAACCCAGCAGGGCTATTCTCATGAGACTCCTAGTTTATTAGCACACAACTGAACAATCCTTGTAATTTAGAGAACTACTGTTAATCTTTAACGCAAAAATATAATCATCTGTCTCCTGCAGGGACCATACCCTTACTGTGGAGTGTTGTACGTGTAGTATGTAAGTGTATATGTCTATCGTTTCAAGCATAGATAAAGGTGCTTATCATTTCATTTCATTGACAAAACAAAAGTAAATTTAGATATGCATGGAGTGTTTGGAAAAGAACAAATAATTGAGGGAGTATTGCCATTTGATTTCCTCCCAAAAGAGACAAAAGAACTGAATGCCAGGACTCAATTGTCTTTGCTTTTTCCCCAGTAGGATATTATAGTTTAACTTCTAATGGTCCTGCAACTATCATTTGAACATAACTCCTAGATACCTCATGGTTTAGAATATTCTCATCCTCAATGATATTTAGGCAGCATATCTTCGTTGGAGTTTAAAAGGATTGCTTCTGTTTGTGTTGTATTGATTCTTTAGTCAGACTTCAATAAATATTCTTTTAGAATCCTAAACACGCTGCTCAGAGTTTTTGCCTTGGGTTACAGGACGAAGGCTGCATCAACAGCATAGATTTATTGGAACCTCTAGACAATTCAGGACTCCTTCTAAACCAGAGAGTCCCCATTGATCCCCTTGCGATGTGCTCCTTTTAAAAAGTGAAGACTAAAGTGGATAATGAGAACCCATTCCTGGTGCTTCACACTACACAGATATTGCAGCGTGCCTTGCCTTTAAAAACCAGATTAAAATTAGCACCTTCATCAAAAGTCAACACAAACGCGTGAACTGAAAGGAAAAGTGCATAGAGTGTGTAACTTAAAAATATCAGTTCACTAAATAAAAAAGCCTTCACTGTGTCCAAAAGTAAGAGTCAAAGGGGAGTTAGTTTATTTGTATTTGGCATAATCAGTCCATAAAGTGAATGTTGACAGCGAGTAAGCTATATTTTAGAAGGGACCATGTGTCCAGCTAATGAGCAACAATCTTTATTAATGGTTTACTATAGCTATACCAGCCATTAAAGGCCCGCCCCAGCCTTAAAGGCTTGAGCTAATGAGAGGGCCTTTAACAAGGAAGCGTGCCTTTGATGGCCGGTATAGCCCACCTACGCGGGCTATTAGAACAGGGCACAATTTTCTAATTAGTAAAACAAAGGCCTCACGCAGCTTGAGAGGGTTCAAATCCCCTCAGCTCCAAAGTGCTGGTGCTGTGAATGTTCTACAGCTAACAGCGCGCGCAGGGACACAGCTATTAGCTTTTGAACATTCACAGCAAGAGCTCTGAAGAGGGGCTGAAGTCAGGCCCTTGTTCTCCCCAACTTGGCTGAACTGCTTTTTGTAGTGTGCCTGCATGTCTAGCCTGTCATTGACCCCATTTTCCTTGCTCTATCTTTTGCACCCAAAAATATCTGCAGAGAATTGTTGTGCCTGTAAAACATTCACAAACAACAAGTGATGGACTGAATGTGGATCAATGTCACACACTCCCCCAGTCAAAAGATCTGGGCCCAAATCCATCGTTTTTTTGCACTCCACACCACCCTGGGTTAGACAATGGCGATATGCAAATCAGCTCTGACCCTGTTGCCCCATGGGAACAGTCCAGTCCGAACTACAAAAGCCATGTCCTTCCCAGAACGGAATCAAGCATCCGAGGACCGGACCGGTTTCGAGGTAACACCTCTCTTCAGCCCGGCTAGCTTGACTCCAAGTGGTGTGGAGTGCCTGGGACCCACGTCTGGGCATCCCCAGCGCACTTAGGGCGGCAATTGCAAAAACAACAAGTGATGGACTGAATGTGGATCAATGTCACACACTCCCCCAGTCAAAAGATCTGGGCCCAAATCCATCGTTTTTTTGCACTCCACACCACCCTGGGTTAGACAATGGCGATATGCAAATCAGCTCTGACCCTGTTGCCCCATGGGAACAGTCCAGTCCGAACTACAAAAGCCATGTCCTTCCCAGAACGGAATCAAGCATCCGAGGACCGGACCGGTTTCGAGGTAACACCTCTCTTCAGCCCGGCTAGCTTGCCTCCAAGTGGTGTGGAGTGCCTGGGACCCACGTCTGGGCATCCCCAGCGCACTTAGGGCGGCAATTGCAAAAACAACAAGTGATGGACTGAATGTGGATCAATGTCACACACTCCCCCAGTCAAAAGATCTGGGCCCAAATCCATCGTTTTTTTGCACTCCACACCACCCTGGGTTAGACAATGGCGATATGCAAATCAGCTCTGACCCTGTTGCCCCATGGGAACAGTCCAGTCCGAACTACAAAAGCCATGTCCTTCCCAGAACGGAATCAAGCATCCGAGGACCGGACCGGTTTCGAGGTAACACCTCTCTTCAGCCCGGCTAGCTTGACTCCAAGTGGTGTGGAGTGCCTGGGACCCACGTCTGGGCATCCCCAGCGCACTTAGGGCGGCAATTGCAAAAACAACAAGTGATGGACTGAATGTGGATCAATGTCACACACTCCCCCAGTCAAAAGATCTGGGCCCAAATCCATCGTTTTTTTGCACTCCACACCACCCTGGGTTAGACAATGGCGATATGCAAATCAGCTCTGACCCTGTTGCCCCATGGGAACAGTCCAGTCCGAACTACAAAAGCCATGTCCTTCCCAGAACGGAATCAAGCATCCGAGGACCGGACCGGTTTCGAGGTAACACCTCTCTTCAGCCCGGCTAGCTTGACTCCAAGTGGTGTGGAGTGCCTGGGACCCACGTCTGGGCATCCCCAGCGCACTTAGGGCGGCAATTGCAAAAACAACAAGTGATGGACTGAATGTGGATCAATGTCACACACTCCCCCAGTCAAAAGATCTGGGCCCAAATCCATCGTTTTTTTGCACTCCACACCACCCTGGGTTAGACAATGGCGATATGCAAATCAGCTCTGACCCTGTTGCCCCATGGGAACAGTCCAGTCCGAACTACAAAAGCCATGTCCTTCCCAGAACGGAATCAAGCATCCGAGGACCGGACCGGTTTCGAGGTAACACCTCTCTTCAGCCCGGCTAGCTTGACTCCAAGTGGTGTGGAGTGCCTGGGACCCACGTCTGGGCATCCCCAGCGCACTTAGGGCGGCAATTGCAAAAACAACAAGTGATGGACTGAATGTGGATCAATGTCACACA
The DNA here is from genome assembly GCF_964261635.1 of Lissotriton helveticus. Classification (NCBI taxonomy): domain Eukaryota; kingdom Metazoa; phylum Chordata; class Amphibia; order Caudata; family Salamandridae; genus Lissotriton; species Lissotriton helveticus. Next base: position 1,824,861,125 of record NC_136067.1, read on the forward strand.
CTCCCCCAGTCAAAAGATCTGGGCTCAAATCCATCGTTTTTTTGCACTCCACACCACTGGAATCAAGCTAGCCGGGCTGAAGAGAGGTGTTACCTCGAAACCGGTCCGGTCCTCGGATGCTTGTTTCCGTTCTGGGAAGGACATGGCTTTTGTAGTTCGGACTGGACTGTTCCCATGGGGCAACAGGGTCAGAGCTGATTTGCATATCGCCATTGTCTAACCCAGGGTGGTGTGGAGTGCAAAAAAACGATGGATTTGGGCCCAGATCTTTTGACTGGGGGAGTGTGTGACATTGATCCACATTCAGTCCATCACTTGTTGTTTTTGTAAAACATTCACGTCAAGCCAGCTATTTATCCATCAGACTCAGGGTTCTACTGACATTTGAAGGACTCAGTGTGACGTATGCATTATAAACATTTTCTTTGCTTTAAACTTTTTCACAAGGGTGTCTAATAATTATTTTCCTTTAATCTCCTTATATACTGTCTTCAGTTTGTTTAAAAGTGTATGTATACAGTGCAAAACTAGCTACAGCAAATGGTACTCTGAACATGGGCTGTAACCCAAATTCATGACTGTTTACACTGAGACAGAATCTTATCTTATCTTGCGAGGATCTAGTGTTCTTTACAGAGGTGAATCTTAAGATCATTTCAGGTTTACAAGGGTATGTATACAGTGTAAGTCTAGCTAAAGCAGTTCTGAACATGGAGTGGAACCCAGGGATTGTTTACAGTGAGACAGAATCCTATCTTATTTCTCCTCTGCCCTTTTTTGTTTCTAGTCTTGCTAAGCCCTGGCTTCTAGTGTGTCACTGTCCACCTCAGTTGGTTATTTCTTCAACGAGGTCGGCAATGTACTATTTCTGGTAGCCTTGTATGTCATGAATCTGATCTTGAAGATAATGCAGGCTTGAGGAGGAGCCAGTGTCATTACTTCAGGGGATCTGATTGCTCATTCTGTCTCATTTCTGTCATGTCTGGGGCATCTTGCTGTCTTCATTTGCTTCTGCCCTGCTGTATATTGTTGCCTCGAAAGAAGCCAAATCCTAACTTTACTTAATAATAATAATAATAATAATAATAATAATAATAATAATAATAATAATAATAATAATAATAATAATAATGTATTTATTGACCACAAGACTCTGAGACTGAGTGGATGAGTGTATAACTGGAGTCAGATTGCATAGATCTTTGTTGTGCAATTTTGCACTCATTTGGGAGCAAATTTGCACAGCACAAACCAGTTGCTCCTACTGAATACTGCAAAATGTTGTTTTCCAGTATTCTTTTACTGCAAACATAATTTTTGTCACAGTCATTTGACTTAAAACTTGCAGCCATCGGTAAAAACTATGTAATTGGCTTCTTAAAGTTTATTTATTTACTTCAACATGTATCCCTCTTCTGGTATTGTTCCATCATCTAGATATTTATTCTCTGTTGCTGTCTGTTATTGCTTTAATAAGTACCCTACTGACAAAGAGATGGCATTTCACTAATGATAAAACTAAAAAACGTGACATTACATGTCCTGCTTTATTCTAACTGGTGTAGATGAGCACCACCATCTCCTCTACAAAAAAATAAAACTATTGTAATTAAGGAAAGTCCCATTCGCATGTTATGTTTGATCCATCCACTTTTAGGTCAATATGTACATTTTGATTCGAGCTGATAGGGGTCTTGTGACCTTGGGGTGGCTCTTTCCAAAATCAGTACTTGATAGTAATGTAATTTATGTTTCAAGCCCCTCATTTGTTTCCTCTAGAAATGTGGAACCAGGATAGCTGCTTCCTTTTACTGTTTGAGACGAGCACATTTCTGTCAAGATGCTCGCAACCCCGCTATGGGAAGGCCACCCCTGACAAATGAATGTAATAATGAGAGGTGGGAAGTAATTACATGCATTCCTCTCTTCTTTCTTAGGAGATGTCAGCTCGAGGATCCTCTTCACAGCTTCCCAAAGCCTTTGATCCTGAGCCGGTAGCTAAATATGGCACCCTGGATGTGACTTTTGACTATGACTCACAGGAGCAGAGGCTGCTGGTGACAGTGACAGCTGTCACCGACATCCCGGCGTTCAACAGGACGGGGAGCTGCAGCTCCTGGCAGGTCCACCTTGTTCTGCTCCCCCTGAAGAAGCAGAGAGCAAAGACAGGCATTCAGCGGGGACCCTGCCCCGTCTTCACGGAGACCTTCAAGTTCCATCACATCGAGTCGGAGATGATTGGGAATTACGCCGTCCGCTTCCGACTCTACGGCATCCGGCGCATGAAGAAGGAGCGTAGTGTGGGGGAAAAGATTTTTTACTTAACAAAGTTAAATCTTCAAGGGAAGATGTCAGTACCAGTCATACTGGAGTCCTCTTGCAGCCTCTCCGTGAGTATTAAGAAAAACACCGCAAGAATGTCATATATTCTATTCTGTAGTGTATTTTGGAATGTGTTCAACCCAGTGCCTAAAAGCTGGTCATGTCAGGCCAGTTTTGGGAAACACACTTCTTCTCCTACTGATAATATTTCAGTCATTTCGCTATCTTTTCCTGGTAGTCAATCGATGAAAGAGCTTCCACTCTGTGTTCCAAATTAGTGGGGAATATGGACATGTTTGATCACAATTCGGTTCCATGTTATCTACTGATAAACGTATTCACCAAAAGATATGCAACAATGACTACAGTAAATGGTCAGTGCTTTAAATGGGCCAGGACCGTCCGGTACGGATTACCAGCACTTTTTTTATTTTGCGAGGGAGAGTACAGGCACTTATCAAGAGTGGCATAATACTTTTAATTGGAGAGTATCAGCACTTCTCAGAAACAAGCAAGTACTCTGGTACAGAGTACCTGCACTTCTATTTTTACATTTCAAGCACTGGTAAATGCCCACCATGCCCATTCATTTGTCCTTCTATAACCATATATATGAAGTACAACAAATATGGGTGAGCATGTGGTTCTCTCCTCCCGTTGACACTATGGGCCTGATCTAGAGTTTGGCAGACAAGCCACTCCTTCACACATTTAAAAGATATAAAGATATCCCCTGCGCCATGTTACAAGTCCATTATAGCCTATGGCACATACAATACGGCAAACAGGATATCCTTCACATTTGTGATGGAGTAGCCCGTCCACCAAACTCTAAATAGGCCATAACTTCCTATGATCTACATTGCATCACACAGCTGTTGTTTATTGACCATTCAGTTGATGGTTTGCTTCCTGTTTAGTCAGAGAAGCTTTTTATATCATGATATTAAACTTATATTTCAAAGGCCAGTGTTTAAAAATGAAGTCTTCAAAAAGGAGAATATAATGGCTTAGTTGAAAGACACAGCATGTTGTTTTAAACCATTGTGAGAAAACAAGCCTTGCTTGGTGCTTCTGTTATGCACATCTCAAGGCAGGCACACTTATGGGCAGAGGTCATGTCTTATCAAGTGTTTCTCAGTGCTCTGATTAGCCCAGCTATAAATGCAATTTATTTTGAAGAGATGTAAACAGGTATAGTATGCACATATGGGCACTCTCTTAGAGAATGTCCACTCATTTCATCATCCTTTTGTTTATGTAGAGCCTGAATATCCTGTATAGAATATCGAGTGGCCACAATATCATGACAAAAATATTGAGGACCAAAATATCGACAAGTAAGTATGTAATGATTATCTGTACCTAACTACACATCTTCGTAGCCTGAAGATATATATGCATATCTTCAAGGTACATGAATGTGGAGTTAAGATAGTAAATCTATACTTACATACATGTAAACGCCTCTCAATATTATGCGCACAATAATGTGGCCATTCGATATTCTATACTCAATATTTAAAAGATTTTGCAAAGCTGCCAAACAGTTGAAAAAATGCCCTCAAAACTGTTAGCAATAGCGTTTAAGGACGTGTTTTTAAGACTGTTTCATCTCCTATAAAAGGGGCATCTTGATCACTTTACAAGACACTTTATAGAAAGTAGAGCCACCAAACAGATTGGATTTACTTAGATTTTTCAAATGGAGTATCCATTAATCGCTGACAAACCTCTTGAGTGCTTGGTCTCAGTGATGTTGGCAAATATGAGTACAGTTTTTAAAACCTTTACTCAGGAAGCATGATATTCTGGTAGTAGCGTTTGGCCTGAGGTAATATGACAAAGAATATGCGGTGTGAAGGTGATATAAAAAAAATCATATGAATAACAGCTTATTGTGGTGCGTTGGTAGAGGCTCACATGTCTTCAGCTGTTCTTGTTATAAGTTAATATTCTTTACAGTTCAAATCAATTTAATGGTGCCGTTTCCATTTGAACCCATATTTCTAGCCCAACATTTTATTGTTGTCCTCAGAGGAAGAACTATAGTTTATCGTGTAAGGTGCAGTTAATAAGGTAAATAATTATTGTAATGTGTCACAAGACCATCAAAGACCATCAGGTGCTAACTGCCTGAAGTACTAAATGGGCTTATTTTTACTATCATTTAAACCAGAGACCTCACTAACAATGATGTATGAGACACATTTTCCATAGAGTAGCTACCTCCATTGCCCTCCAGCTTTGCTGCACCATCAACTGCTCAATCGAAACTGCCACCTCCCCCAACGACTGGAAACATGCCGAGATCAACCCCCTGCTGAAGAAGCCGTCTGCCGACCCGACAGACCTCAAGAACTTCAGACCCATCTCCCTGATCCCCTTCCCAGCCAAGGTCATTGAGAAGGCCATCAACACCCAAGTTCATCAAAGAGAACCACGTGCTGGACACCTCCCAATCCGGCTTCCGAAAGCAATCACAGCAACGAGACCACACTCCTCACAGCCACTGATGACATCTGCTTCCTCCTCGACTGGGACGAAACCCCAGCCCTCATCCTACTGGACCTCTCGGCCACCTCCGACAATGTCTCCCACTGCACCCTAATCATGAGACTCCACGACGCCGGCATCCACGACAAGGCACTGGACTGGATCCACTCTTGCCACACAGGCTGTACACAGTAAGTCAGACTACCCTTGTTCCTCTCAGAAACTAAAGAGATCAGCTGTGGAGTGCCCCAGGGTTCCTCCCTGAGCCCTGTGTCTACATGGCCCCCCCTCGCAGGCATCGTCAGAAGCCACAGACTCAACATCGTCTCCTTTGCCGAAGACACCCAGCTGATCCTCTTCCTCACCAACAAACCCACAGCCGCCAGAATCAACTTCCACAGCAGGATGAAGGTTGTTGCTACCTGGATGAAAGACAGCTGTCTCAAGCTCAACTTGGACAAGACCAAAGTACTCATCTTGGGACCCACCTCATCAGCCTGAGGTGACTCCTGGTTGCCCACCGCATTGGAAACCCGTCCCACCCATTTTGGACCACGCATGCGACCTTGGCATCATACTTGACTCCTTGCACACAATGAAATGCTAAATCAACGCAAAATCCTCATCTTGCTTTCACACGCTCCACCTGCTTTGAAAGACATTCAGATGGACCCCCACAGAATCCAGAATGATGGTCACCCATGTACTCATTCCCAGAAGACTTGACTACGGCAATGCACTCTATGGAGGCGTCACCCAAAACAGGTCAGTAAACCACAGAACGTTCAAAATGCCACAGCCAGACTAGTCCTCGACATCTCCTGCTGCAGCCACACCACACAACACCTCCGCAAACACCACTGGCTTCCCGTCAACAAGATAATCTCCTTCAACCTCCTCACACATGCCTACAAAGCCCTCTACGACACAGGACCAGCATATCTGAACCATTGCCTCTCATTCCAAGTACTCACCAGACAACTCTGCTGCACCCAACTCGCCTTGGCCTCCGTCCCTAGGATCCAGAAGACCAAAACCAGAGAAAGATCCTTCTCCTACCTCACTCCCAAGACCTGTAACACCCTGCCCCTCCACCTTAGATAATCTGTGTAGTTGACCCAATTCAAGGAGGACCTCAGAATCTGGCTCTTCGAATTAACCTCCACACACTGTTGGATCAGCAGACCGCCCCCCCCCAGCACCTTGAGACCCTCACGGGTGAGTAGTCGCGCTATACATACCCCTGATTGATTGATTGATTGAATGTCAGCCAAGCTATGCAATACATTTGTCACCCTCCTTACGGCTTCTTTTAGCACATGAATATATCAGTTCTGTGACTGCTTTCTACACTTCATTGTCTGTTAGTGCTGCAACTAATGTCCTGTGCCTTCGGGGGGCGTGGCCACGAGCTGAGCATGGCGGACGTGCTTTAGAGTAGCTACGTCCGCTGCCCGACACACAAGCTAAATATCCTGCTTTCCAGTGCTCGCCCATTTCACCCCTGTACAACACCGAAGACAAAGGGATGCCCAGACCAGCGATCGCTGACCGCAACGCCCCCCGGTGAACGGACTCGGAGATCGGCATCTGTGAGGCCTGGATCCCGGCCGACAACCGCGGACTAAAGTAAGTGCGCCGAGCCGACAGAGTGGAGACCGGCTGATCGGACGCCCACTTGCTGAATAGGGAGTACACCTTTTACTCACCACCCCACAGGTTACACACCAGGATAGACCACGTTTTTTGCGCTAAAACACTACTGGGGGAGGTCACCTTGGCGGAACATATGGGCAAGACTTTATCAGACCACAACCCGGTGGAGGTTACGTTTCAACGGAGTAGAATTCCAACACCAATACCTACATGGCGTCTCACACCTGACCTCCTGGAAGACACGGTCTTTCACACAACACTTGCAGACGCCATAACCTCCTACTTTGACACAAATATTGGTTCGGCGAGTTCCCGGCATATAGAATGGGACGCTTTCAAAGTGTCCATTAGAGGAGAGGCGATGAGTACACGAGTGGGTATGAGGCATATTGTCATGGAGAGGCTCTGAGAGGTGGAGGGGAGACTGGCTATGCTCGAAAGTGAGGCTGCCGGCACGAACATACCATTCACACCACTCCAGGAGGCACACATACAACACGCAGAGCTACTGGAGGAATTGCGAGTGCTGGACTTTAGAGAGTACACATGCAGACAACATGTGCAAGCGGAAAGGGCCGGACCCTTGCTGGCCCGAATGGTACGGGATGACCTAGTACATCTGCCTATAATGGAGGTCATCGATCAGGGGGGGTCACTAACAACGACACAGATAGGCATTAACACCGCATTTAGGGAATACTATGAAACACTATATGGCCCACACAGACCATTATTAGACACGGCATTCGAGGAGTTGATGGAGGGGCTGGACTTGCCGCGACTTGCAGACTACCAGAGCAAAGAGCTATCTCGCCCTATCACGATTACGGAGATACGCCAGGCTATACGCGCGCTACCGCGGAATAAGGCGCCGGGCTCGGATGGCCTTCCAGTTGAATCTTACGGAGCTTTTATTAACCTCCTTGCCCGCGCCTCCTTGTGATATATCAGGAGGCGCTACAAACGCAGAGCCTCCCGCAATCATCACTTCAGGCCCTGATAGTATCACTACTGAAACCGAGCAGGGATGGCTTACACTTAGCTAACTATAGGCCCCTATCCTTGCTAAACACGGATTATAAAATATTGAGTAAAATCCTGGCGGCAAGACTGGCACAGTATATTCCGCTGCTGATACACCCTGACCAATGCGGCTTTGTACCGGGTAGGAGCACCGCTATGAACCTGCGGAGGCTCAGTCAACTTATGCCGGAGTCGCTGAGTAAGGAGGGATGTATTTCCCTGGATCTGAAGCAGGCCTTTGACTCCCTCAGGTGGGACTACATGTTGGCAGCTCTTGCAGGATTCGGAATACCACCCAAATATATTGCATGGATTCAATTACTGTATTCCCGCCCAACGGCCCGGATCCGCACGAATAGATGCATTTCGTCACACTTGGACATAGCAAAAGGAACAAGGCAGGGATGCCCACTGTCCCCACTATTGTTTATACTGGCATTAGAATAAATGAATGGTTGGTGGTATTGCACTCCGTTTATCAAAGTAGATCGCTTGTTCGATATGTGTGCTGCACTAGATTGGTGCCTGCCCACACCCTAAACCAATGTATATAGCCAGGGATCACTAGATCACAAGGACTCGAGTGCGCACTACCAAAAACATAAATTTTTCAAAGTTTTGCAATTGACATAGTTTTAATTCAAAAATGCTTTAGTTTCTAGTTTCATTTCATGTTCAAACGAATAAAGTATAATTCAATGCAATATATACATAAACAATACACAATTAGTGCATTTTGTCACACATTTTTCACTGATCAATTAATACACAACACAGTTATATACACAACCCAATGCATTTCGGGGTTTGAACCCCTTCGTCAGGGGCCTATAAAAGGGGAAAGAAAAAGGAAACCTAATTAATTTCGATGCTTAAAGAAAGCTTAATTGTATTATTTCTTTTAATATTGAATTCTCTTACCTAACTAACTGGTTGCAGAGTATTTGCGTACACTACATAGTTTCTGACGCATCTAAAAAAATCTAGAAAAATCATAATTACGTAAGTACTTAAACTGAAGCTTAAGAAAGCACAGTATTTCGTGTTGTGCTTACAAAACGTTACCTTGATTTCCAGTAATTTTGAGACTATCTGCGAATAATTGAAAAAATAAGAAAACATAAGTTTTACCAGTAACTGTCTGATTGTTATTCCTTGCTTTAATAAGCCACAAGGGTTTATTTGTCATAAAATTAACAAACGCTCACCTGAGGATCAGTGTCGCTTAACTGTAATGTTAAGGGGATCTAATAGAATAGAAAAGTTAAGACCATTAAGAGGCCAATCTTTTATAATACCGCCTTCAGATACTGTCAAACATTAACAAACAAAGGGAATTCGATGTTTACCTGCGAGCCTTCTAACAGTTTCCCAGGGTCTCGCTAAATCTCGGTATACTCCCGCGCTAGACAAAATGAAATGGAATCCTTGTTTAGTATTCGGTTATCAAAACCGGCTATCTTCGCGTTAAAGTATAAACCTAGTTTTCACGCTTACCGGAGGCACGAAGAAGGTAGCGTTGTAACAGCGTCTTCCCTCTCTGCTTACTCCGAAGCCTCTAGTCCTTTCCTTATGTTGATGCAACGGACCCGATATAAAAAGCGGACTAAATCACAAGCGTGTAACCGCCATATTAGAAGGGGGTTATTTACAACTATTTTACTATGAATCCAAAATTACGTAATCTCCAGGGAATACGTTAGCGCAAATTATTAGATGCGGGATAGTATGACTTTTAATCCACTATTTTATGGCCATAAACTAATTTGTTATTTAAATTGCAGATGACAGCAAAGAGAAAGAAGAAAGGAATAAGTGAAGAAAATATATGAACATAAGCCAATTACATGTGTTACACATTTTGTTGTCAGAAGTAGAATTCTAGATTAAAGGTTGATAAATCATATCTAAATTATGTCTAAATTCTAATGAATACATCATACATATTTCCAGCTATTCTAGATACCACTATGCTGGTTGCAACCCTCGGGAAATTAGCTACTATTTCTGGCCTAATACTAAAGAAAACATATCATGTCCAATTTGTCATTGAGCCCGTCAGGGACTACAGTCTGTAATTTCCGAATCCAGTAAATTTCTCTCCTAAGCAAAATTTTTGCATTATCAACACCTAAACGCTGTGGAATTTGCTCAATAATTTGAAATCGAACTTGCGCTATGGTATGATTTTTCTCAATCCAATGCCTAGCCAATGGTGAGGTCATGTTTCTATTACGGATTCTGCTCTTGTGCTCTGCTAAGCGTATTCTCATCTTCCTGTCGGTTTTGCCGACATACAATAGTCCACATGGGCATTTTATGGAATAAACCACATGTTCCGCATTACAATTTGCCGAGTGCCTTAAACTTATTTGTTCTCCTGTTTTGGGATGAGATAACTTGCTTCCAGTGATTACATTATTGCAATTTTTGCAGTTATAACACTTAGTTGTGCCTCTAGGGCACATTATTGAGCAAATTCCACAGCGTTTAGGTGTTGATAATGCAAAAATTTTGCTTAGGAGAGAAATTTACTGGATTCGGAAATTACAGACTGTAGTCCCTGACGGGCTCAATGACAAATTGGACATGATATGTTTTCTTTAGTATTAGGCCAGAAATAGTAGCTAATTTCCAGAGGGTTGCAACCAGCATAGTGGTATCTAGAATAGCTGGAAATATGTATGATGTATTCATTAGAATTTAGACATCATTTAGATATGATTTATCAACCTTTAATCTAGAATTCTACTTCTGACAACAAAATGTGTAACACATGTAATTGGCTTAGGTTCATATATTTTCTTCACTTATTCCTTTCTTCTTTCTCTTTGCTGTCATCTGCAATTTAAATAACAAATTAGTTTATGGCCATAAAATAGTGGATTAAAAATCATACTATCCCGCATCTAATAATTTGCGCTAACGTATTCCCTGGAGATTACGTAATTTTGGATTCATAGTAAAATAGTTGTAAATAACCCCCTTCTAATATGGCGGTTACACGCTTGTGATTTAGTCCGCTTTTTATATCGGGTCCGTTGCATCAACATAAGGAAAGGACTAGAGGCTTCGGAGTAAGCAGAGAGGGAAGACGCTGTTACAACGCTACCTTCTTCGTGCCTCCGGTAAGCGTGAAAACTAGGTTTATACTTTAACGCGAAGATAGCCGGTTTTGATAACCGAATACTAAACAAGGATTCCATTTCATTTTGTCTAGCGCGGGAGTATACCGAGATTTAGCGAGACCCTGGGAAACTGTTAGAAGGCTCGCAGGTAAACATCGAATTCCCTTTGTTTGTTAATGTTTGACAGTATCTGAAGGCGGTATTATAAAAGATTGGCCTCTTAATGGTCTTAACTTTTCTATTCTATTAGATCCCCTTAACATTACAGTTAAGCGACACTGATCCTCAGGTGAGCGTTTGTTAATTTTATGACAAATAAACCCTTGTGGCTTATTAAAGCAAGGAATAACAATCAGACAGTTACTGGTAAAACTTATGTTTTCTTATTTTTTCAATTATTCGCAGATAGTCTCAAAATTACTGGAAATCAAGGTAACGTTTTGTAAGCACAACACGAAATACTGTGCTTTCTTAAGCTTCAGTTTAAGTACTTACGTAATTATGATTTTTCTAGATTTTTTTAGATGCGTCAGAAACTATGTAGTGTACGCAATTACTCTGCAACCAGTTAGTTAGGTAAGAGAATTCAATATTAAAAGAAATAATACAATTAAGCTTTCTTTAAGCATCGAAATTAATTAGGTTTCCTTTTTCTTTCCCCTTTTATAGGCCCCTGACGAAGGGGTTCAAACCCCGAAATGCATTGGGTTGTGTATATAACTGTGTTGTGTATTAATTGATCAGTGAAAAATGTGTGACAAAATGCACTAATTGTGTATTGTTTATGTATATATTGCATTGAATTATACTTTATTCGTTTGAACATGAAATGAAACTAGAAACTAAAGCATTTTTGAATTAAAACTATGTCAATTGCAAAACTTTGAAAAATTTATGTTTTTGGTAGTGCGCACTCGAGTCCTTGTGATCTAGTGATCCCTGGCTATATACTGGCATTAGAGCCATTGCTCTGCAAACTCCGGGGGTCAGCACACCACAGGGGCATACATAGGGACGGAGCGACCCATGTGGTATCGGCATATGCCGATGATATTATTCTGTTTTTCGGAGACTTGGGGGGGAGGCTGGACCCCGTCCCCGACATATTCGAAAGCTTCCACTCGTTATCAGGGCTTACTTTTAGCGAGCCAAAATCCTACGGGTTCTACTTCTCTCCAATGGAGACGGAGGCCCAACTGCCCTTCGCACCACATACTTTCCGAGTGGCGGAGACAACCTTCCGCTACCTCGGGATACAGATTTACAGAGGTGCGAGGGATATGCTGGATGGCAATCTAGGGAGAGCAATCACGGCGCTGAAATCCCAGGTGCAATTTTGGACAGCACTACCGCTATCGGTGTCAGGCAGGGTGACCATATCCAAGATGGTGGTACTACCCCGTCTCCTTTACTACTTCACGAGCATGCCTTTTATGATCCCCGCTTCCATGTTCAAATCATTAAATACCCTACTGACTGAACTGGTATGGGGTTCTGGGAGACGACGTATTAGTTTAGTCAAGCTACAGCTCCCCACTGCGGCAGGCGCTATGGGGGTTCCGGAACTGCAGGCATACAACTTTGCCTGTCAACTGCAATGGTTAGCCTATTGGACGGCCGGGAGGAACTTACACGAAATCGATGTGTCCGAAGCGGACTGGAACAGGGGGAGAATACAAACCTGTTGTTACCGGGGGCGGAGATCCCAAGGTCGGCTCCCCCCCTGCTTCGACTCGCGATTGACTACTGGAGGAAGGCGGTGAGATATACATCCCGCACGTCCTCCTACGCCCCCACGATTCCACTACTAGGACTCCCAGTGGGACTGAGACCACTCTCGAATCAAATGCTTACGGAGTGGCACAATGCGGGTGTAACGCAGGTAGGGGACCTGTTTACAGACGGCAGGGTCATGTCATTTGAGGACTTCCGTAGTACACACCACACATCGGGAGGATTGTTCCTACTACATGCCGGGGTGCGTCGATGTATCACACAGGTATGGGCACCGGACGGAACAGAGCCACCCACGAACCCACTACTCACCATGCAGTACCTAATGGGGTCGGGCAGTCACCTAACGAGATGGATAACACACGGTATAAGAGAGGGCAGGGCAGTCTCATTACTGCCACTATGGGACAAATGGAAACAGGACATAGGGAGACCTGTCAGGGACAAGGAATGGGACAACATACTCAAATTCCCGAAAAAGGTATCGAGAAACCCGAAATTCAAATTCATACAGCTCATGATACTGCATAGGGCATACCTGACACCCCACCGCATACATGCAATGTTCCCCAACACAACTGACACATGCCCCCGGTGTGGTGCGGAAGACGCGCGACTGATCCATATGTTGTGGAAGTGCCCAAAACTGGGATACTACTGGACAACAGTACATAATGATTTGGCTAGACTGGTTCCCTCCAAAACCATACACCGCACTGGAATATATATTATTGGGGCTGGGTCCTGTAGAACGGAAGAAGAGCGTAGGCACACATTTCACTGATCTAGCCCTGCTACTAGCGAAACGCACCTTAACGATGAAGTGGAAGTCGTTTAAGCCACCAGATCCGAAAGTGTGGAGGGCGGAGGTGGTGCGGTGGGGAAAGGCTGAGAGCATGATATTGCAACGGGAAGAGCGTAAGGGACTCAGGAAGAACCTCATATCACTAGACTGGAATGCATTACTGGGGTCCTTTGAGGCAGGCGACGGCGATACGTCCGACAGATCTGTTGTTGAGGGCTGAAGGATACAGTGATGTACAAGCGGTTGGTGGTGCCCGCTCTTTGGTCGGGGCCTGCCTGTAAAGCGAACTACCTCTGGATGCACAGAACAGACGCAACATATGAGGAGACTTAGGTATAGTCCTCTGTAGGGTTATAGTAGGTACACTGCAAATAAAGTGATTCTGTAGAGTGGGCTAGGTAACATGATCGTTTAAATATGACTTATACAAGTGCCTAGGGAGGGAGGGAATGGGAGGGGGGCGTTATATTGGGAATGTTTTAGAACATGTAAAATGAAAATACCTAATTACTGTACGGAAATGGCGTTTGAATGCATACCAGCAACGTGAAATTTACAAATGTGATCACCATGTCATGATAGCCCTTCATTATTCTGCTAATAAAAAGATTTAAAAAAAAAAAAACTAATGTCCTGTGCCTTCAAGGAATCTCATTAACTTCCAACTCTCAACATTCCAATGAAACACCTAATATTCATCAAGGCTTGTGTATCAGGCTTAGGCCTCAATAGAGTGATTTATGCAGACTTATTGTCATCCACTTGGCCTATAATCACATTTGATATTAAGGAGCAGTTGGCTCTGGAATCGCTGTTTTTTTCTGACAGGACCATGGCTCTTTGGAGAATGCAGTGATGGGGTGCAGAAGCGAAACAGACAACCTCCTCAACCTGATAGATGTCCTCAAATCCCTTTGAAGGCTGATTTGTTTATTATCAATTGTGGTAGAAAGCACTGTGCTCTTGTGTCTTGTGTTAACAGAAACCCCCAGTCCATTGAACTTGCCATAAACACTTAAAACGATTGGCGGTCTGATGTTTTTCTTCCTCAGAGCACGCCTTCTTTTATTTCAACGAGTAAGTCAATTTCCCACTCTAAACAGTGAGCAAAACCTTTTTTTTTGGGAGCAAAGTTCTCTTGTGGAGGTGGTAAAAAAACAATGCAGAAATATCCATGAAACGTCTCATTGTACCTTGCAATGTAGTGTTTATTCCTTCGCAAACATTTCTTTCTTCAGTGTATTTCCTACAATTAAACTGCCGACACGTGTTTCACAAAGTAGTAAGGTTCTGCTTTTTCAGTGTCACAGAATGGGGAAATCAATTTCATACGTAGTTCTGCCCCCTGACCCAACCTGCTTAAATTATTTATGGCTTTAATATGTATTAGTATTTAGAACGTTCCTTATTTTGTTCCAGTATTTCTTCTAGTATTATTTAGTCTTGTCTGTAAGGATCTAAAAATGTAAATCCCCTGAAGAGGAATCTGAGAAGTGAAGGTCATGCTACAATAATTTCAGCATGCTCTCTGTTATGACTCTATCTATTCTTTCTCAAAGGGTAGGAAATGTGGTGAAAGTGCAGTAAGAAGAGTGCTGGGCAATAAATTGCAGATAATTACCACCAAGTATATTATTTGGTGGTGGTGGTTGCTGATGGTCAATTTTTTAATGACAGTGCGTTTCAGAAAAAAATATTTTTTATATTTGGCACCTTAATCGGTCCAAGATGTAAGTTACCTAGCATCTGATGGATACTTCTGCCTCGGGATTCCTCACCTTTTGAATACCCCCTGTGCCAGCATTCTGCGGGAACATTATTTCCTAGCTCTCCCACGTTGACGAGGACGTCACAATGGACAGGCTCGGCTCGCGGCACCTTATGACGTCATCGGAGCCACAAAAGGACCTCGTCGGCGTGCTGACGTCAGTTTCCTTTTTTCCGCGCCGTCGACGCTTAATGGTTTTTCTAGGGGCTCTCCATTTTCTTCTAAGAAAACTTTTTATCTCTTGATTGTTCCTGATGGCTACTTCTAGGAAGACGGGATTTAAACCCTGCAGAGAGTGTGGCGGGCATATGTCTATCATGGACCCGCACGATAACTGCCTATGGTGTCTATCTTCAGACCACAACGTCGAGGAATGCCAAAGCTGCAGGAAGATGAACCCTAAAGCGATTAAAGAGCGTGAAGCCAAGTTGTTTATGGCCAAAGCCAAGAAGGAGAAGAGAGGTAGGTAGAGGGCGAAGTCTTCAACTTCTCACACTTCGAGTTCGAAGAAGCATAAGAAATCCAAGAGAAGACATGGCTCTCAACATCATTCTTCGAAGGCCAGGGCTTCAAGGTCGAGGTTGCCGACTCTGGATGAGCGACCTCGAAGGAAGGATGTTATCTCTCCATCTCCTTCTCCTCAAGCGACACCGGTACCATCTGCGGTAGCGGCGTCGCCGGTTTCCAATGGCTCTTCGCAACATGAAGATTCACTGGATCCAGCGACGTCACCGGCACCTGGTGGGTCCTCTCCAGGCCGTGTGGCTTCTCCTTTGCGGGCGCCGTCCCCGGCTCCGCAGGCTCCAGTTCAACCTCAGGTGACTCCTCTTCAGGAAGGTACGGATCCATATCCTCCTTTTCCTGCTCCTGGATCAGATTCTTCGCATTACCTCAATGCGATGTTTGGCATGTTTGCCGGGGCCTCGGCTCCATCTGGCGCGCCTTCAGGTCCCATGGGTCCTTTGGCCTTTAACATGACTGTTCCTCAATTTTATACCCAGGCACCCATCAAGCCATTTTTGCCGTCTGCTCCGGCTTGGCATTTCCCCGCGCCGAGATCATCCACTCAGGCTCCTCGGACTCCTTCGTCTGCTGAGTCGGCGCCACCTCGAGTTCGTTCGACGTCTAGGTTTGAAGCCGAGGCTCCTCCATCGACGCTGCTGATGTCGTCACCGGCGCCGCGTGTGGCTCCACCGATGCCGTTACCTAAGCAACGCTCCAGGAAAGAGGCGCAGGCTCCTCGAAGAGGAGGAATATTTACAAAATCAGGAGGAAGGAGAGATTGTGGATTCTATGGATGAGTTTGAAGACCTACATGAAGCTAGTGGCCTCGATACTACTCCTGAGTATAATCTTCCATCTGCAGGTGGAGGTGTTGTACAGGACATTGCTCCATACCATGTGGTTATAAGGAAGGCAGCTGATTTATTGGGCCTTGAGCTTCCTTCAGCGGAGATAAAATCCAACATTCTAACAGAAGTTTTAAATACATCTTCATCAACTTCTGAGCCGTTGCTTCCTTTTACGATGCTTTACTTGAACCAATCTTGGTGGTGTGGCAGAAGCCTTTATCATGCCAATTTCTTAGATGTCCTTACGGATTTGCAGGCTGCAGCACGTCAGGTGATTCAATCGGGCATGGACACTGCAGACTCTGTGGCTCGTGTGATGGGGCCTTCTGTGGCTGCAAGGAGGCAAGCATGGCTTAGATCATCTGGTTTTTCAGCTGATGTTCAGGCGACATTGCTGGATTTGCCCTTTGATGGGTCAAAGCTCTTTGGTTCAAAAACGGACTCAGCCCTTGAACGTTTTAAAGACAGCAGAGCTACTGCAAGATTTATAGGCCTCCAGGTGCAGTCCAGAGGATATTGTTACAAATGGTATCTTGGTTTTGGGAGATCTGCTTCCGTTTGTGGCCATCAGCAATCTCATAAGGGCCAGCAACAAAAGAAGCCCTTGTATAAATCATACAGAGGGAAGAATAAAAGAGGCCTCAGGGGTGCAAATCGACAACAATCCTCCTCTTCTTCCTCTACCTCCCCTCCTGCCACCGTTGTTTCAACAGGAAAGCAGTTCTAGAGCCCCCATCTTAGAACATGTTGGTCCAGTTGGAGGTCGGGTGTCCCACTTTCTACAAGATTGGAGACTGATCACTTCCGATCGTTGGGTCTTGAATCTTGTAGAAAATGGGTACGCCCTCCCCTTTTTGGAGTTTCCTCCTCCTTACCCTCCTCGCCAGGGTGGGTGTTCAGAGGACCACTTACTACTTTTACAGCAGGAGGTTCTTACATTGCTTCAAAAAGGTGCAATAGAGGTGGTTCCGGAGCAGGAAAGGGGTCAGGTTGCTACTCTCGATATTTCCTGATCCCCAAAAAGGAAGGTCGCTTGAGACCAATCTTGGACCTCAGGATTTTGAACCTTTACCTCAGGCAGGAAAAGTTCAAACTGTTGACCTTGGCTCAGGTTCTTCTTGCGCTGCAACAGGAAGACTGGATGGTGTCCATCGATCTGAAGGATGCGTATGTTCATCTTCCCATTCTGAAGTCGCATCGGAAGTATCTCCGGTTCACGGTGGGATCGCAACACTACCAGTTTGCGGCTCTTCCGTTCGGTCTTACTTCCGCACCTCAAGTCTTTACAAAGGTGATGGCGATGGTTGAGGCTATTCTCAGAAGGAATGGGATTCCTGTTTTCCCCTACCTGGACGACTGGCTGTTGAAAGTGGAGTCTCCAGAGTTGGTTTTGTGCCACTTGCAAGTGACAACTCATCTGTTGTTCAAATTGTTTTTTTCGATAAATGTACCCAAATCTCACCTGGTACCTTCTCAGCGCAGCCTGTTCATAGGAGCAATACTGGACACTTCTGTGTCCGCAGAGGATTCTCAAGATACAAGAAATTATTCCTTTATTTCACGATGGAGCGGTTGTTGCAGTCCTGAAGGTTCTTTGCCTGCTCAGTCTGTTCGCTTCCTGCATTCTGTTGGTCAAACATGCACGCTGGTACATGAGGCACTCCAGTGGTGCCTCCGCAGGCAGTGGTATCAGCACAACGGATATCTCGGAGAGAACATCAGAATCTCTAGAGAAGCTGCAGCGGAGCTGACTTGGTGGAGTGTGCAGGGCAACCTGTCGCAAGGAAAGCCCTTTCAGTCTCCTCCGCCTGTGGCCACAGTGATCACGGATGCCTCCACTCTAGGATGGGGTGCTCATCTGCGGGATCTGGAGGTCAAAGGTCTTTGGTCTCCAGAGGAAAGGTTGCTTCATATCAACCTGTTGGAACTGCGGGCGATACGTTTGGCACTAAAGGCTTTCCTTCCTTCCCTTCGCGGTCAGTCCGTTCATATCTTGACGGACAACACTACTGCGATGTGGTACATCAACAAACAGGGAGGTGTAGGGTTGTATCGTCTCTGCAGAGAGGCTCTGGGACTCTGGTCTTGGGTTCAGGGCCAACGGATTTGTGTATTTGCAAATCATCTGGCCGGTGTGCTGAATGATCGTGCAGACAGTCTCAGTCGGCGTTACTCGGCCGATCACGAGTGGTGGCTTCATCAGGAGGTGGTCCATCGCATCTTTCAGATGTGGGGATCTCCTCGGTTGGACCTGTTTGCCACTCACGAGAACGCGTTCTGCCCGTTGTTCTGCAGTCTCCAGTATCCGATGCGGGGAGCATTGGGGGACGCGTTTCAGATAGATTGGAGCTCACAACTCCTTTACGCGTTTCCTCCCATACCCTTGATTCCTCGGGTTCTGAGGAAGATTCGCCAAGACTGGGCCCAAGTTATATTGATCGCCCGGATTGGCCAAGAAGGGTGTGGTATACAGACCTACTTCACCTCTTGTCGCACCCTCCGCTCCGTCTCCCTCTCAGGGCAGACCTCCTGTGGCAGTTGCAGTGGCAGGTTCTGCACCCCCACCTCAAGAGCTTGCACCTTCATGCCTGGAGATTGCACGGGACAACCTGAGTTCTTTCTCTCTCCCGCCAGAGATAGTGGACATTATTTTATCATCCAGGCAGCACTCCACCAAGTCTGTTTACTCTTCCATATGGACCAGATTTGTTAAGTGGTGCAGAAAGAGAGACATTGAACCTTTGAAGGCCCGCTTGTCTAATATTTTGGAGTTTTCACTTTCTTTGGCACAGCAAGGTTGTGCTGTAGCCACTGTGAAGGGCTATTTATTGGCTTTGTCGGCCTTTTTATGTTTGGCGGACCAGCCGTCTTTGTTTAAGTCCCCCATTGTCATGAGTTTCATTAAAGGCCTTACAAATAAGTTTCCTCCCACACCTTTCATTATGCCTCAGTGGGATTTGAATCTCGTACTTACTTTTTTAATGGGTTCACCATTTGAGCCTCTTCACTCTTGCCCGTTGAGGCTTCTTTATTTTTAAACGGTTTTCTTGATAGCCATTACCTCGGCTAGGAGGGTAAGTGAGCTTCAGGCTCTTAGTTCGAAACCTCCTTTCCTGACCATTCATGCGGATAAGTTGGTTCTAAGGACCAGGGCTGCTTACCTTCCCAAGGGGACAATCCATTACTTTACCCACCTTCTATCCTCCCTTCACCCTTCCAAGGAGGAAGAGAGACTGCATCGGTTGGACCGTAAGGGGGCTTTCAGCTTTAATTTGGATCACACTAGAGATCTGAGGCTGGACAATCAGCTCTTCGTGGGCTATGTTGGAAAGATGAAAGGCAAGGCAGTGTACAAGAGGACTCTCTTCAGGTGGATTATCTTGTGCATCAAGATTTTTTACGCCCTGGTCAAGAAGGACCCGCCTGAAGGCATCAGAGCTCATTCCACCAGAGCTAAATCTACTTCTTCTGCTTTGGCTAGAGGTGTTCCTGTTCTTGATATCTGTAAACCAGCAACTTGGGCCTCCCTCCACACCTTTGCAAAACATTACTGCTTGGACTCTGAGGTTAGGAGGGATGGCCATTTTGCTCGCTCTGTTTTGCAGGATTTTTTGGTCTAGTCAGGTGGACACCCTCCTGCAGGAGAGGTACGGCTTTGGGAGTCTATTCAAAAGGTGAGGAATCCACAGGCAGAAGTATCCATCAGAAGAACAAGTAACTTACCTTCTGTAACGCTTTTTCTGGTGGATACAATATCTGCCTGTGGATTCCTCACGGTCCCACCCGCCTCCCCGTTGTCCACCTGCTTCTACCAAAAAATATTTTATTTTAATCAAGTTTATATCTTAATAATGAGAAATGCTTTTCTTTTGCTATTTCTCTTTACCTTTATTGATTATGCATTTGTGATTTGGCATATGTGTATATATTTGATATGCTATATGTATATTTAAAAATGTGTCAGTCCGCCCGTTTGCCTCGGTGGCACAGAAAAAATGTGTGGAACTGACGTCAGCACGCCGACGAATCCTTTTGTGGTTCCGATGACATCATTCGGTGCCGCAAGCGGAGCCTGTCCATTGTGACGTCCTCGTCAACATGGGAGAGCTAGGAAATAATTTTACTGCGGAATGCTGGCACAGGGGGTATTCAAAAGGTGAGGAATCGACAGGCAGATATAGTATCCACCAGAAAAAGCGTTACCGAAGGTAAGTAACTTGTTCTTCATCACTTTTAACATCCTTTTGCTATGTTTATTCAAACATTTTCAGCGACTTGCGTGTGGATCGGCAGTAAAAAAAAATTCAGCTCCTCCTCAGCATATACCTTTCCCCTCCTAATCAATCCCAAGCAATATTCTCGGCTTTCCCTTTATCCACGAAATTTGTATTTGAACGTGGTATATTGTTTTCTAACTGAGGTCCTACCCAGAAGAAGACGGGCCATCAGGAACTGACCTGGTGGCATGTGTCTATTGGATTCCCCTCCTTGGAGGACCCCTTAATAAAGGATGCTTTGGAATATCCCTGACATTTCACATCATCCATCAGTCTAAAGTGAGTGTTGCATGGTAAGCTTGAAAGGAGTTGAACAGTTTAAGTGCAGGGACCTACTTTTTCCATACCAAGCTTAGATTCAATTAGGAAAACAGAATGGGAACCTTGGCAAGACTTTTTATGAGCGGGATGTGCACCCGAGGTGCCCTCTATGCCTTTTCCAGGAACATATGGGTGACTTTACCGGCTTTGTCTATATTTCAGTCGGAAACACATTTTCAACAATAAACCAATCAGCTGCCACGGCATTAGGTTTTAAAACGCCTGTGCAATTACATGGGAGAGGAAAGAGATTTCAAACTCAAAGCATCCAGGAGGTCCAGAAGAGCTCAGAAGACCTTTCTGTAATTGAGCAGACCTGTAATTCTGACAGGAGATCCAGGTGAGGAATTGAACATGTAGGTGTACTGGGGTTAAAACACATTGGGGCATAGTCTCAAGAACGTGTGATAACCATTGCAAATGTCGCTTAACGCAACTTTGCATATCGCAGTCTATCGCGAGAAAATAACACCGTCTTAACGTCCAATTTCCAACCCAGCAGCACCGTGCGATAGTAGCAGGATAACGCGCCAAATGACCGTGTAAAAATCAAGGCGACAAACAAAAAATGCTAAACACTGCCCAGAAAGTTGCGATGCCCCAAAGCGCAATACCAATCAGGGTAAAGAAGCGACAGGCCTGCAATCCCCACCGTCATGCGGGAAAATACATTATAAAAAGAAAAAAAAATACCACACCAAAACCGAATCAATCTGCGTAGCACCATGGATGCCCCCGGACCGAGTGCCGAGGACTAGCCGAACCCCACAAGCCCCACGGCAGACCAGCCAGGAACCCCGTGTTCGGGGAAGGGCAAGGAGAAGAGGAAGCAGAAGATGGGGTTTAGTCCGCAGGAAGACCGGATCATCGTCACGGAGGTGATAGAACACTACCAACAACTGTTCATCACCGCCACTGTGGCACTGGCAACCCAAACGGAAATATAGCAGACCATAGCCAACAACGTCAATGCAGTCGGAGTGTTGAGGAGGTCAAGGGGGCTGGCATGATATGCAAAGGCAGACCAAACAGAAACTCGCTGCCAACAGGAAAGCAGCAACGGCGACTGGAGGTGGGAACTCAGCGGCAGTGGAGGAGCTGGATGAGCTGGAATAAATGGTGGCCACAGTCCCCAGAGTAGAGACCGTGGCAGGAGTCGGGGGTCTGGACATAGCTCGATATGACCTGAGCCCACAGCAACAGGGTGAGTAACGACCAAGGACTGGGGGGACTTAGGGAGATGGCCACAATGGCACACATGCACAATCATGTGTAGCACACTGCACACGCACAGTGATTGTGGAACATGTCCCTGATACCCTTGGCACACTGCAGCACACATACAAACACCAAATAGGGCCCCGTCCACCATGTGCACATATGGGCCCCCTCCAAATCACCAGCGACACAACCTATCCATGCACATGTGCCGAATCCAGAAAAGCAGCAGCTGTGTGAGCCACACTGACTATGTAAGTGATACTGCATGACCAATAGCATGGCTACAGCCAAAATACATGACATGGTGCACGATACGACATTGAGGTGGCCCAGTGTGGATTACATCCGTAAAGGAGCAGCTCACACTCTGACACATCCATGTGCACCTACAACCCATGACGGCCAATACAGGCAGCAAACAAACAATGCACAAGACCACAATATTGATCCAAGAGCACAAATGACCCAAGTCACAAACATTTCAGCCCCCGACAAGCACACAATTCAAAGGCACACCGCCCCAAAGGGATAAGGGAAAAACATAAAAAATCCAAGCACAATTTGCTCTTTCCTGCCACTCTCAATCCCCAAAGAAGGCATACGTGCATCAGTGTGCCACATGGTCTTGCTGCCAAACTCATGAGGAGCCATTTTTAAGTCTGGTCCCATTACTTCCCGAATTTCCAGGTCTATCAGTGACATCACAGCAAGTTTCTATGCTGCATATTTTTGGTATGCTACCAGTTCCCTCTGGTGCTCCTTTGGGCTCAAGTATACGCAGGGGTCTGCAGTAGGACATGACACCGTCTGAGCCTCTTTAACCCTCTTGAAGTTCCGGATCAACTGCCACCCCCAATGCCGTTTCCTACGTCATCGATGCTGGTCCCCAAATCCCGAAACCAGCGATACCACAGTAAGAGGTGCACATTATAGTGATCTCTAATGCCTATTCAAACTTTTCCCTACCTCAGCTGAAGCTTCATTCCAAATCCACCAGAGTCCAGCCTATTGGAAATCCTGTTGGTTCTGACACACTTCCCTTACCGTGGTGCCATGCACACAAGTAAAATCAACTTTTCGGATCGGATTTTAATGACAACCAGCACCATTATGATGCAGGCAAATTTGTCCCACAGTATGATGAAGACAATTGATATGAAGCATTACAGGATGGTAGTGGTCTGGACACTTCTCCAGACACCAGACTGGGGACTCCCCCTGGCCATCAAAAGTACATCTTTAGCAGTTAAGGTCAGACAAGCTGTAGAGATCCTCGACCTATATTTCCCCACTATGGGGGTTAAGACTACTGTCCTCACAGAGGTCTTTCAGGCTGACAATGACCCTCTCAAACCTCTACTGCCCTTTAATAAGGTGTTTATGGACATGTTCTTGAGCATGTGGGCAAAACCATGTTCAGGCCCCTGGTCAATAGGCAGGTCACCCAATACCACAGACCAGCTCCAGGAGACCCTGCATTTCTCATGTAGCTTCCTATGCTGGAGAGCTTGGTGGTTCAGGTATCCACCAGCAGAGTTAATCCTAACACCTTTCCTACGACCTCACCTGACCAAGAATCAAAACAGATGTAAACATTTGGCAAGCACATGTTTTCTACTGCCAGGCTTGCCCTAGGCTCTGTGCATGGCAGCTGCCTTCTTGTTCGATACACCCATGCTTTATTGAACATGATCGGTCAGATCTTAATGGCGGACCCAGAGGACTTGCAGGCATGTCTAGTGCAAACTATTCAGCATGGACGGAATGCAGCTACCATTTTTAACCAGTCAGGCTTGGACATGACTGATTACTTGGGTCGGGCAATTTGCATGTGTGGTGCTGTGACACCATGCTTGGATGAGGTCAACGTGTTTCTCTGGGGATGTCTAAGAATCCCTAATGCATATGCCATTTCATGACTGGCACTCTATTCGTGTGAAGGCTTATTCGGCTCCAGAGCGATTCAAAGAGAGTTGTGCCACAGGTTGCTCCTTGGGTCTTGCTTTGGCTACTAGGCAGTTTCCCCAACAATTTTGCCCATTTCAGGCATATGCCAGTCACTTCCAAACCCATCAACTTCAAATCCCACTGCCAGCACAACAAACGTTGGTCTGTTGTGGAAGGTACTGGGACTCTCCTGCTACCATGAAAGTCCATAGGAGTGCAGGGGCCACGGCGGGTCAGAGAACCATTTAAAACCTGTCTTAAACCTAGGACCTGAGATTGACTCAAACGGCTAGTCTATTAGCCTCCTGTTCTGAACCTCAGGGACCTAACAGGCTCCTCAACCGCTCCTGGTCAATTCTTCAGCAAGTTGCTGACCCCCAGGAGGTGCCTCTCAGGTCCTGGACCTTTGGTGTGGCTCTTGAGCTCTTAAAGTCAAGCTTTTGGACTCTTCACGAATCCAAATGGGTCCATTTGCACAGGAACCGCACTGCTCGCACTAAAAATCAGCACAAGCCACCGCCGGCTCTTCACATCGCAGCATCGACCACTCGTGGGGAACCAACACAGCGACACACCAGCCTGCTCGCCGCAACACCCCACCTGCTCCTTGCACCATGCTCATCACAGTCAGCGACGATATCCTTGCTTTTCGCGACCCTGTCCAACACAAAAGGGACGCTTGGCACAACACTTGAGAAGGTAAACCTTCAGCTGTTCTAATCTGGGACTGCACCCGATCTATACTCCATAGTGGTCGGCTTGAACTTTTGACTTTGACCCGGTCCAGCTTTGCCAGATAGTCGCGGTTTGCACTTTATGCTTTTAGGCGTTTTATTGCAGTGTTTCCTTAAAAAACTAGCAACTCTGGTTTTACTGATTGAATCTTTGTCATTTTGGTCTTGTTTTATTTAATAAATATTCTGCTCTATTTTTCTAACTTTATGTGATATCTTTTTGTGTGGTGTTTTCACTGTTTTAGTGTTTGAAGTGTTGCACGAATACTTTACACCTGACTGCTCTGTGCCAAGCTACTAGGGGGTTGAGCGCAGGTGAATTTGGGGTTTGCCTCACCCTGACCAGGATTGTGGTTGTTGCTTGACTAGGGCTCACACCCCAGTCAACCGGTAACCCAATTTCTAGCAACCCCTGAGGAGATAGAGCAAGTATACACTTTTAAAAAAACTATTTATATATTTTAATTATTTATTTTGAATATAAAACAACACGTTACCTTTTCTATCAGAAATACTATTACGTTGTTATTATCAGTAGAATACTCTGAAAAAAATATATTTTCATCATTATATTTGTGTACAAAACAATAACCTCATAGTCCAGTGCCAATGCTCTTAAGGCACATTGTAAATTCACTTTGTCCATTCAGATTATACATCACTTGTCCATAAGTGAGCTTTTATGTCAGGTGGATATGTTGTAGCATTTTTACCCTTTGTTTTTGTTACCTGCACCACTGCCATTTCTGTCAATAAATGTCTTCAGTGGGAATGGGAACATGCTACTTTAGAATAAATATAAGCATTGAGGGAGTATTAGCATTTTGGTTATGACCACTGACCTGTATCAGTGCAGTAGTGATGTCCAGAAGTGTACTGAGTTATTGAGTTATTTATGGTGTGTAATAGTGTGTCTGTGTTTAACTTGTGAACTTTTCTTTCAGTATATTTTACAGCAATTCCAAGTTATTGAATTATTTTTGACCCAGGGTATCTCCATCTTTGGCAGTTACCCAAATTCGCTCGAAGGAAGAGCTCCTAATGGGAACAGTTGTGATTTTTGGCTGTTTATTGTTAGCCTGGACTAATTGCTGAAAAGTTTAATCTATCTTGCTAGACTTTGTAGCTGCTCTACAGGTTTTGTCAGGAATATCAAAAGGTCATCTGCATGTAAAGATACAATGAGCCTGATTCACAAAGGTAAACTTATACATCTTGTGTAGGTTTACGTTTGTTTGGAATTCACAAAACTGCATTTTAATCGTATGTTTACGAGTGCTGAGACTCCACAGTCGGGGCAGACAACTCCGCACATAAAAAGATAGGCATGCTCTATCTTTTTATGTGCGAGTTCCCCGCCCTGACTACGTAGTCTCCGCACTCATAAAGTTACAATTAAAATGCAGTTTTGTGAATTAAAAACAAACATAAACTTACAAAAAGTATAAGTTTACCTCTGTGAATTAAGCCCTGTGAGGTTGCAATCATACAGTTATATTCCATAATCTTGAAAGTAATTACGGGATTTGTAGGCTGCTAGGTATCATGATGGCTTTAAAATCAGATGTTGATCAGAAGGGATTGTATTACAGGAAAGAATACGATTAAATGGAATGCAAATAGTATCAAGAAAATAACTTACTAATTGCTAACCTTAACATGAAAACATCCAATGAAATTAGCTCACTTGAAATGAACTACAAACTGGGAGTGAGTTAAAATGATGTTCGACGCAGGAGAGAAATAGCGCATTTTAGGAATTTAGAATATATCCAGCCTAGTCTTCATGCTTCCTAATATGGTGTTGGCATCTTCTGAAACTATTGGAATTATTACGTGAAGCATCTCTATTAGACCTGGCATCCTTGGCGTGGGTTTCCCCTGTCTTTTTGCCTCTGCTCCCTGTATTATTGCTGGTCTAGATGCTCTGGACACTTTGCCATTGCTGATCAGTGCCAAAGTGCAAGTCCACCCTATGTAAATTATGTTATGGATTGGTATCTCAATGATTGGCATGTTTGATGTACTGGTAAGTCCCTAGTGAAGTGCACAAAGAGTGCCAGGACCTGTAAATCAAATGCTACTAAGTGGGCTGCAGCGCTAATTGTGCCACCCACAGAAGTACCCATGTAAAGGTATCTCAGACCTGCTATTGCAGTGTCTGCTCACAGTTTTTATTGCCATGTCGACTTGGCAAGTGCACCCACTTGCCGAGTCCTAACCTTCCCTTTGCTTACATCTGAGTCACCCCTAAGATAGGCCCAGGTACCCCTGTGGGCAGGGTGCAGTGTATGTGAAAGGTAGGACATGTACTTGTGTGTATGACATGTCCTGATCGTGAAATAGAGTATACAATTTTGTTTTTCACTATGGAAAGGCTATCTGTCCCTTTTTTTTTTTAAATCTGTTTATTAGCAGGGTAATCAGAGCATTTGCACAGTGTCGTTAACATAGGACATATTTAGAATTAAGGCAGCTCCATCGGGCTCAGTAACAGTGTGAATAGTATACATTTTAACTTTTGTTGTGATTTCAGGCAATTAGACAAACCCCTTAAAAATTACAGAAATCCCTCCCTCCACCCACAGAAAAAGTCCCACCCTAGACACTCCCATTGTACGTATGCATACAGTAGTTAGTACCAGGACGCACCCAACAGTCAGATCAATTCTAATATTCATAGTTTTGCATTTTTACACAACCAGTCAGTGGCATAAGCAATAGTATCACGGGGTATCCCGTATCACAATCTAGTGCAGCCTGTTTGTGCAAGGCACATGGAAGTCCATCAACAGCAATACATATTACAGTTTACGGTATCGAAGTATCAGACTCTTCGTCACCCCCTGTCTCAAACCTCCCTAGTATAGTAAACCAATCTAATGAGATCGGTGTTTTCCTGAGGCCTCTGCGTTCTTCGCGCTGTAGCGCTTCACCTTCTGCTTTACCCCAGCGTAACATTTCCGTTTTCCATAAATCGGGGTCAGGCGGTTTGGGAGACTTCCACCTCATCGTGACGGCACGTTTCGCAAGCAACACGGCTATATCAGCAAAACGTGTTGCCACGCTTCTCTTACGCGCTGCTGGACCCAACCCCAGGAGCGTGTATTCCAGTGTGAGCGTCTGCGTCAACGCACCTGCGTCCGTAAGTGAGTCATTAATAGTAGTCCAGAAATAACCCAGTTTGGGGCAGCTCCACAACATATGTGTCAGTGACGCATCATCAATAGCGCATCTAGGGCAGGTGTCAGTGGCATTGGGGAACATTGCATGTAAACGGTGTGGTGTTAAGTATGCTCTATGCAGGATCATTAGTTGGATGAACTTAAATTTGGGGTTCCTGGCTACTTTTTTGGGGAATTGAAGGATCCGCTCCCATTCCTTGTCCCGTAATGGCCTCCCTATATCGCCCTCCCATTTGGTTCTGAGAGGTGACAGTGAAACCGCTCGCCCCGTTCTAATGCTAGCAGCGAGCCATTTTGTCAGATGGCTTCCCGTTCCCATGAGGTGTTGCATCGTCAGCAAGGGGTTCGTGGGTGGTTCCACCCCCCCAGGCGCCCACTTCTCCAGTACATAGTGGCGGATGCCAGCATGCATAAGGAACGATCCCCCGGGCATGCCATGCGCTGTCCTGAAGTCTGCAAATGACAGCATCCGCCCTTCAGCAAAAAGGTCTCCTACGCGTGTCACACCTGCGTCGTGCCATGGCTCTAGTTTTCGTGTCGTGAGCGGTCCCGACCCCTAGGGCATACCCAGTAGCGGAATTGTGGGGGCATAAGATGACAGCGGAGTCGTGTACTTCACCGCCTTCCGCCAGTATTGTATTGCAAGTCGGAGAAGTGGTGAGGTGTCACTCGGCAGTTCCGAGCGGGGCAGGAGCAGGACATGGATCCTCCCCTTAGTGCGATCGTCTTCCACCATGTCAATCTCATGTAGGTTTCTACCAGCAAGCCAATAGGCCAGCCATTGCAGTTGACATGCAAAGTTGTAGGCCCTGAAGTCTGGTACTCCCATACCTCCCGCGCTGGTTGTGAGTTGCAACTTAGCGAGGCCTATGCGCCTCCCCCCTTGTCCCCATATGAGTTCCGTAAGGAGCGTGTCCAGCGTTTTGAACGTCGTGGCAGGGATCAGGAACGGTAAATTTGTAAAGTAGTAAATGAGACGGGGAAGCATCACCATCTTGGAAATGGCGATCCTGACGGCCACCGAGAGAGGGAGTGACAACCAGAATTGTATCTGGGATTTAAGTGTCCTCATAGCCCTTCCAAGGTTGCCGTCAACCATCATTTCGGCATCCCTGTAAACCTGCATTCCGAGGTATCGGAAGGTAGTATCCGCCATCTGAAACGCGTGTGGCGCAAAGGGCAGTGGCGTAGTCGAGTCAGCGGTGGCAAAGGTAAACCCGTAGGACTTAGGTTCGCTTATGGTGAGGCCAGATAACGATCTAAAGTCCTCAAATATAGAAGGGATAGGGTCCAGGTCGCCTCGCAGGTTATGCAGGTACAGGATAATGTCGTCAGCGTAGGCGGACACTGTATGTGTTGTCTCACCCCTCCTAATTCCACGG
This sequence comes from Lissotriton helveticus, assembly GCF_964261635.1. Taxonomy (NCBI): domain Eukaryota; kingdom Metazoa; phylum Chordata; class Amphibia; order Caudata; family Salamandridae; genus Lissotriton; species Lissotriton helveticus. The sequence goes on from NC_136067.1 coordinate 1,824,890,476, forward strand.
TGTGGGGCCACAGTCCGGAGTTTACAGAGCAGCGGTTCTAGCGCTAGAATGAAGAGGAGCGGGGAGAGGGGGCAACCCTGCCTTGTACCCCTCGCTATAGCTACGGGACCCGAGATGTATCTGGATGTGCGCACCCGAGCCGTAGGGTGTGTGTATAGCAGCTTGACCCACGCTATATATTCTTGAGGGATTCCGAACCTCGTGAACACAGCGAACATGAAATCCCATCTGAGGGAATCGAAAGCCTGCTTCAGGTCCAATGAGATGCATCCCTCCGAGCCTAGGGCTGTCGGGTCACGTAGCATCAGCTGGGCCAAGCGTCTAAGATTCATGGCCGTGCTCCTGCCCGGTACAAATCCGCACTGGTCAGGATGAATCAGTTGCGGTATGTATTGTGCCAGTCTTGTCGCTAGCACTTTACTCAGAATCTTGTAATCGGTGTTAAGTAGAGATAAGGGTCTGTAGCTAGCAAGGTGCAGCCCATCCTTACCCGGCTTTAAGAGGGAGGTTATCAAAGCTTGGAGGGAGGACTGCAGTAAGCAGTCAGTCCGTAGCGCTTCCAAATAAATGGCATGGAGGCGCGGGGCTAGCAGATCAATAAATGTGGTATAGAACTCGGCCGGTAAGCCGTCCGTCCCAGGGGTTTTGTTTCTCGGGAGTGCGCGCATTGCCTGCCTCATCTCCGCGATAGAAATGTTACGCTTCAAATCGTCGCTTTGCCTGTCCGTGAGTTTGGGCAGCTCTAAATCCCTCATGAATCCCTCGAATGCAGTCTGTGAGAGGCAGCTGTGTGGGCTGTAAAGCGTGGTGTAATAGTCCTCGAACGCGGTGTTGATTCCCACTTGAGTCGAAACTAGTATGTCGTCTAGGTCTAGTACTTCTAAGATGGGGTGGTGCACTGGGGAGTCACGTATGATACGGGCCAGTAGAGCGCCCGTCCTATCTGCCTGTGTGTGTTGTCTCGTTGTGTATTCCCTGTAGTCTAACAATCTCAAGTCTTCTAGTAGTTCAGCGTGTTTCACATGTGCATCCAGCAGTGGCGTGAAATGTGTGTTCGTGCCCGCGGCCTCGCACTCCAGCGATGCCAGTCTACTCTCCACGTCTTTTAGATCTGCAATGACTGCCCTTCTCATGCCCACTCTAGCGGCCATCGCCTCCCCCCTGATGAAAACTTTAAAGGTGTCCCATTCCAATTGTCGGGAGCTGGCAGTGTCATTTGTGGCAAAATAACCCTCAATGGCATCCACCATAGTGGACTTGAAGACTGCATCTTCCAGTAGCTCTGTGGACAATCTCCAGGTCGGGATTGGGGTCGTCTGTTGGCCCCATTGCCAAATCAGCTCAACTGGATTGTGATCAGACAGGGTCTTTCCCATGTGCTGGGCTTGAACAACCGATCCTAGTAAGGAACGGGAGCAAAAAATGCAGTCTATCCTGGTGTGGAGCCTGTGCAGAGGGGAGAAAAAGGTATATTCCCTGTCCTGTGGATGTGTACTGCGCCATGCATCTGATAAATCCCATCCCTCCGCCCACTGTGTCAGTGCATCCGCCTGTCGCCTGCTTTCCGTGGCGTGTAGGGGGGGGTGCGATCTGTCCAGGGCAACATCCAACACAGCATTGAAGTCCCCTCCAACCACCCAGTGGTGTTCCGCCCAATCTGCAAGGACCCCGTTGACATTGATCAAAAAATCAGATTGTCCCGAGTTTGGAGAATATACACAGCCAAGCACAACAGTAGCCCCATCCAGTAAGCCCCTCACAAATACATATCTACCCTCCTTGTCAATTCTTTGCTCCAGTGGCTTAAAGGGGACAGAATTACGGAGCCAAATAGCGGCCCCCCTAGAGAATGCAGAATAGGACGTAGCGAAAAATTGGCCCTTCCACTTCTTATGCAGTTTCAAACTTTCAGCACAGTTCAGGTGTGTCTCTTGTAGGCAGGCCATCATAATGCCCCTGCGGTTCAGCTGGGCGAGTATCCTGTGCCGTTTATGTATCGAGCCCATGCCCCGCACATTCCAGGTGCACAAATTATAAACATTAAGTGGCCCCATGACTGGTCGTGAAGCGCGGCATAAATGAGTATGTGGGCGCACGCGCCTGGTACTTCTTATTGCAGAGGAGGAGTGTCAAACAAACAGTTAATCCCTGAATACAAAGGTCCCCAGGCCAACGGGCTCGAGGTCCGAACCATGATGCCCAACAGGGGCAGAAGGCAAACAGTTCCATGTGCCTGCGGTGGGGGGCGCAGACTACTATCGCCGTACTTGTACTGGCCTGCGATGACACGGCGGCCCTTAGGAAATCAACCCCTCAAGCAACCCACCTGTGTGCAAGGAATAATACAGTCAATACATTACCACCCGGAGTGCGGTCATGATGATGATGTCAAAAATCTTCCGCTGTCTGCGCCGTGATCTTGGGGAAGACTTGTATACTGTCCGCCGATCCTGACACTTCTGTGCGCGTGTCGGAGTTGCTAATCAGGTCTTTAGCTGTGCCCGCATCATGGGCGGCGAGTGCCTCCTCCGTCAATTGCATCACCGTTGTGGGGCCCGCTGGCTGGTTCGTAGCGGCCGCATCCGTCGGCGCTGTCCTCTGCGGCGGGGCTTGTCCGGTGTCCGATGTGGCACTTTGCCGATCCGAATGATTCCGACGGCCTTTTCCCCTAGCGGCCAGAAAAGGGTCCTGCGGGGCTGGCGGAGTTAACGTCACCTCCATCCAGTCTGCTGCTTCTTCTGGCGAATCAAAGAAATATGACTTGTTACTGTGTAGTATCTTAAGGCGTGCAGGGAACAGAAGGGCATATTTCAAGTCTCTCTCACGCAACTTGCGTTTCACCCCCAGGAAGGTGGATCTGGCACGCTGGACCGTGGGCGTGAAGTCAGGATACACGGAGATATTCTTGTCTTCATAGCGAATCGGTGCCTTCTCTCGGGCCACGCGTAGCACAGTGTTGCGGTCCTTGTAGTGGAGGAGGCGTGCGATCAAAGGACGTGGGGGCGCACCTGGTTGCGGCGGTTTGGACGGTATCCTATGTGCCCTCTCTACGCTGTACAGGGCAGTAAGATCTTCTGGACCCACCAGTCGACGGAGCCAGTCCTCCACAAATTGGGTAGGGTTCCTCCCCTTGCTGCGTTCTGGAATGCCTAAGATGCGGACGTTGTTGCGGCGGGCACGTCCTTCCGCGTCGTCCACCTTGTCCCATAACTGCTTGAGCTGTTTTTCCACGCCTTCCAGTTTCGTCGAGTGCTCCGTTTGTTGGGGCATGAGATCATTCAGTGCCAGTTTCTGTTCGGAGACCCTCTCTGCAAGTTTATTGTGATCTGCTCGAAGCAACGAGAGACCAATCGCCATGTTGTCGATACGCGTTTCCAGCGCTTCCCGTGTGGCTCGTATATCGTTGAGGATAAGATCTAATTTGGCATCCTGCGATCCCTTCCCAGTCGGCGGGATAACGTCCATATTCGAGGAGGAAAGAGGGTCCTCCGAGCCGGTGGATTGTAGGTCCGTCGATGCACCGGGGTCCTGGGTCTTGCCCCTGTTTCGTCCCATCGACCTAGTATGCAGAGCAGCGTCGGAGTGGCCGCGTTTCCGTCCGCTGATGATAAAGCCCTCAGGGCACCGCTATGTATGCCGTGGATCTCCACGCGGCCACCGGTATCTCAGCGGGGAAGGCAATAGGAGCGGTGTCCCCCTGGTGCCGGATAGGGTCAAGAGCGGTGTAGTAGAGACGGCGTGCCTGGTCTGTGTGGCGTTGTTCCGTGGGGGTACCCCCGTGTAACTGCCGCAGTGGTCCCGGCTTGGTGGCAGGTACGGGCAAGTGGTTGCAGGAGGGGGGGAGGACCACCAGGGGCAGAATAGCGGTATGGCGCTTCTCACCTGACCCCACGAAGGCGGTCTTGCAGTCAGTGGTTCGCCACGTGGGTCCCCAGGTAGCCGGACCCCTCGATGCTGTCCTGGGCCTGCAGTGGCAGCGTGGCTGCAGGGGTCGCGCTGATGCTGCGTCCCTACCCCAGATCTGTGTGTCCCCCGCTGTTCTCAGGAATTGCTGGTGATGCCGACGTCCTCTGCGTTCCTCACGGGGCTGCTGATGTTCAGAGTGGAGGCAAAATGGCGCCGGCGTCGCTTCCTCGGTGCTCAGGCCCGCCGGGCCGCCGCCGAGTGTCCCTCGCAGCCACAGCAGAGCTCAGGGCTCCAGCGTCCTCTACCTAGCGCACTCAGTGTCCTCATTCGTCGGACGCAGGCGCCCCCGCAGCAGTCCAGGGGGTGCAGCGCGGTCCGGTGTTCCTCCGGTCGCAAGCCGGGGAATCAGGGCAGAGCGGGTCCCGGTGGTCCACCGGCGTGTGGGAAGCCTGTCTGGTGATTGCAGGATGAATTGCCGGCCCTCCGGTTGCGACGTGCACAGCCCCGCGCCCTAGTACACCTCCGGTGTCCCGTTGGTAGTTCGTCGGCAGTCAGCGGTGGGCAGGCCTCAGGGCTAATCGAGGCCGCGGCTTCCCTCAGCGCAGGAGGCCCCAGCGGTCGCAGCAGCTCACCAAGGCGGTAGGCGGCGTCCAAGGAGGGTAGCTCGCCACCACTGTCCGCCGCTCGTCTGGTGCAGGTCCGGGCCAAAGATTGAGGTGGTTGCGTAGAGGGTAGACAGGATTAGCAGCGAGTATCGAAGGGCTATGGACGGAGCATCTGCACTACACGTCCGCCATGATAGATTTGAAGTTAATTTGTAACGTCTTCTACGTATAACTTCCCACTGGGACAGATAGAGAGATGGGGTTGAGTATGGTATGCCTGAACTCAGCATATAAAAATGCATCTTTTAGTAAAGATGATTCCTATATTGTGTGTTTGAAAATACCACTTTTCGAAAGTGAGTATTTTCTTGCTTAACTGTCCTATGTACATCTGCTGATTTGTGGATTGACTGCCTGGCTTTGGAGTGACAGGGGCTGGGGAAGTGCATTCTCTTCAGACAGCCACTGGGGGTTTGAGGTGTGTTCTTCCTTTCCTGGATGAGTCAGGGCTGGGCTCATAGACCTGGATTGCATTTAGAGTAGTGGGAGGAGATTTCCTTGCACCTGAATAGGCCTGCTCTGCCTTGGACAATGCTGTCTTCACCTCCTACCAGGAAGCTGGACCAGAGAGGACAGAACTGGTTTGGACTGAGCACAGACACTCTCTGCCACAAGAGATCAAAGGGGAATGTGATATAAATATTGGGGCCCAGACCCCAGGACTTTAGAACTCACTTAGATCAAGGAACCTGCCAAGAAGAAGAGCTGGGGACGCTGTGAGGAGAGATTACCACTTTGCTGTGTGCTTTGCTGTGTTGATCTGCAGTAGCTGCTTCTATCTTGGGCAGAGAAAGGACTGGACTGAACTTTCTGCAGCTTCTTTGTGTGAGTTTCTCCAACGGCTTGAGGTAGATCTTACCCCCTGCTCAAGAAGTCTCAGGAGCAGCAAAGACTTCACCTTCCTCGGGGTACCGCCTCTCGGACCACGTGTCTCAATTGCCACAGATAGAAACTGCAACCCAACACCGCCATCAAGACCTCTGGCAGTTCAGTGACCTGAAGGCACCACAGAGGGCACCGCTGCACTTCGTAACACAACCCTGTTCTCAACGATGACGACGACTGCTGCTACTGCCATCGATGTAAACTGTTGGATTTGGTTGTTTTCAGTACCGCAGTAGCACATGACGGAGCTACCGACTTTAAGGAACTGCATTTCTAAGGTTATTCTTGCAAAGTGCATATTTGTGATTATTGCATGCTGGATTTTTGTCGTTTTGGTCTTGTTTGGTTTAGATAAAGATGACCTATTGTTCTAAACTGTTGTGGTGTCCATTTATAGTGTTTTCACTGTATTATGGTATTTGTGGCCAAATGCTTTACACTCTGCCTCTGAGATAAGGCTGTCTGCTCGTGCCAAGCAACCAAAGGGGTGAGGAGGGGTTGTCTAAAGACGTAACTCCCTTATCCTGACCCTGACTAGAAGCAAGGGTCCCTACTTGGATAAAGGTGCAAACCATTGCAAACTAGAGAACCCCATTTCTAACAATCTGCTGTTGTTTGGTGATGTATGGAATTAATTAACACTAACCAATTAACAATGATTTTAGGATATTGGACTATGAATTTTTATTTCCATGCTTCGTATTGGATATTGAATTGAGGTACATTCATAAGCTATCAATATTTAGATGTGATGGACTTGTTCATTTTGTTTCAAGACACAGACTTAACTTTGAGAATTCAGGGCCAGATGTAGGTGGCTAAATACCGGTCGGTAATTTCAGCGTTACCGACCGGTATTTAGCCATTCCTAATGTAGGTAAGGAATCTGTAAATAAGGAATAGGTAAATACCAATTCCTTAATACCGATTTGTTATTGCTCTTGCAAGGAATCGGTAATACCGATTCCTTAAATGCAATGTAGAAAGCACATTAAAGAGTGCTTTTGAGCCTTAAGAAATCGACAATTACCACCAACTTCAAGTTGATGGTAATTACCGATTTCCCTTGAAATAGCACTTTTTTGCTTTTTTAAAAGTGCCATGTGGCACACATCCATGCCCTCAGGGCATGTATGTGCGTCACATGTGCAAACATGCACATTTCAGGGGTGCCATTGGACACCATGGCACCCTTGAAATACCTCCTGGTATTACCGATTCGGTAATACCGAATCGCTAATACTGAATGTCTTCACATTCATTCCTATGGGCCTCCAAGCCCATAGAAATGAATGGGTAGGTATTCCTTATTACCGAATCTCAATTACCGATTTGGTAATAAGGAATATTAAGGATTCAGTATTTTTTAGCGAATCTTTACCTACATAGGAAATACTGATTTCTTAATAGCGAATTGGTAAAATTTGCTTTTAAGAAATCGGTATTTCTGATTTACCTACATCTGGCCCTTAGTTTTGATCACCTACAAATAGATTTTATGAAAAAAAACTGATTGTGGAAATAACACTTGTTCATTGAATGGAGGATGACTTCATACGGATGTAATAGATCACTAGTTCAAGTCTGATGTCATAGAAGAATTTCAAGTGATTATTTATTTTGAGTATATAGCATGAATGTCATGGAACTATGTCTTGAGTGGATACATTTGTATTCATATGGTGATTTAGATGATAGATTACGAGGAATTGCCTCAGGAAGATAACTATATGACTGAAATTAAATCATGTGTAGGCCTTTATAATTATCAGTATTAATGGTAGTATTACACTAGGGCAAACAGTGGTGGGGACATATGACACCTCACAGTCCTCCTAGATGAACCCAGTAGTTCTGACTCAGGTTTTGTGTATAGCATTTTAAAACCATCCTGCTAAATGCAGGACTGAAGTTCATGACATGTAATATTGCAAAAAGTTATTTCCATCAATCCGTGTTGAAGGCCTTGTCTGTGTCTAAAGCTGTTAGGGCCATTTCCTTATCTGTGTTTTCATTTTCACCCATAACAAGAGCAAGAGCAATTCTTCTGCTCGGAATGAACGTGCATTGGTCTGCGTGTATCAGTGGGCTGATAATTTTGTAACGTTGAAGCACCAATACCTTACCCAGGATTTTGTCATTCTTATTAAGTAACCACAAAGGCGTGCATACTTTACACTCTAATGGGTCTTTATCTTGTGTTAATAGCACTACAATTAATACCTCCTGCACGTATTTCGGTAATTCACCTAGTTCTAAAGTGTCTTGGTAAATTTACAGGAGTTATGATGGTAGCATGTCATTATAGTTTTGGTGCCATACAGCAGGAGGTACGCCTTTCCCTGTTATCTTACTTGTGTTAAGAGCTTTAATGGCCTCCATTATTTCTTCTAGAGTGAAAGGGGCATTTAGTTCTTCTCTTTGTCCATATATTAATTTAAGCCTCTAGCTCTGGGAAATGTATCCCTGTGTTCATATCTGCTGTTTGTTATAAATAGTGTAATATAAATGTTATAAAAACATTTTTGATGTGACCTTGTGCGTGATGTAGAGTGCCTGCCCAAATGATTAATTTTGCCAAAAATTCAGTTTCTATTGTTTACTTCAGTATCTCTTCTCGAAGTGACCCTTTTATACACTGTGGGCCAGATTCACGGAACTTACTTAAGGCAAAATCCTAAACTTACTACTTTTGGTATTCACAGAAGGCATTTAGTAGTAGTCTTAAGTCGTAAGTCTGTCTTAAGTCTGTCTTAAGTCTGTCTTAAGTCTGTCTTAAGTCTGTCTTAAGCCTGTCTTAAGTCTGTCCTAAGTTTGTTTTAAGACTGTCTTAGGACTGGTGAATACCAAAAGTAGTAGGACAGACTTAAGACAGACTTCAGACTTAAGACAGACTTAAGACAGACTTAAGACAAACTTAGGACAGACTTAAGACAAACTTAAGACAGACTTAAGATAAACGTGAGACTAAATCTTAACTTTACTACTACTAAATGCCTTCTGTGAATACCAAAAGTAGTAAGTTTAGCATTTTGTCTTAAGTTAGTTTGTGAATCGGGCCCTCAGTCTGTGCATCCTACATTACTAGTCTCTGGAGATAGGAAAACTCCTTTTGGGTGGGGGATTGTGCCCTCAGAGCATGGGCCTGTCCCCACCGCTGGGCCATATTAGTCTTATTGCCCTCCCGGGGAGTGGATGGGGTGTTCACCCCCAATCTGCCCCCTTAGGGGGCAGAAGCCCACAGGAAAAGTTAGATTAGACTAGTTTTTGGTGGAGGGGTGCTCTCCTGAGCATGGGCCTTTGCACCCCCCCCACCAGGGGCCAGTAGTCTTTCTGCCCCCCAAGCTGATGGGGTTGTTCAAGCCTAACCGGTTTGCCCCCTAAGGAGGCAGGTAGCCCACTAGCCACCAGAGCGTTTTTAGAGAACTATTCTTTGGGGAGAGTACACCCCGGGCATGGGTCTGTGCTAACCCCCCCCCCCCACTCCCACCAGGGGCCCCATTAGCCTTTTTGACCCCTGGGTGTAGACGTGGGTGTTCAACCACAATCTGCCCCCTGGGAAGGCTGAAACCCAACTAGACCCCAATTTTTTTAAGAGTAGACTATTTTTGGTGGGGGCACCCACACTGTGTGTTGGGCTGAGCTCCCCCCACCAGCAGACCAAATTGTCTTTCTGTCCTCCAATCGGCCCCTGGGGAAGGCAGAAAACACACTAGAAACCAGGGATTTATTTAACTGTATTTTTCACTAATTTTTACTGCAGAAAAAATATATGATGTGTTGGTGGACCTCCCTGGTACTGGGCCTATCCTCCAGCCCTGAAACCCAGATGGTGTTTCTGCCCATCGGGGGAGCAGAGCCCCATTGCTATGGCACGCCAGAGGAAATTAGGATTATTTCAGCCGTAGTTTTGACATGTAGACTGACAGAGAAGGAGTAAAAGCCAAATTGCTTCTTAGTTTCCATGATGAACGGTTGCTCTATTCGTTGCCCGTACTCTGCCACTCAGGGAAACCAACTAAAGCTCACGTTGCAGATTATACACCCACAATGTTTTCGTAACCTCAACACTCTACAAATTTCAACTTTGCCTAAAATCATGTATGTTCTCACATTTCTGTGAAGGGAAGTTCCAGAATCCTTAGGGAATAACACATTTCCTACCACCCTGCTTTCCCCCACTTGTCCAGATAAAAACAGTACCCACCATGCGTGGATGATCCTAATTTCTGCAGCACAGAGGCTCCAAAAATCAACATGGAGAAATCTGCAATAGGGCTGGAGGCAGTATTTGGGTCTGACTGTACGGCCACCCAGGGAAACCTACCAAACCCAGACATTTCTGAAACTAAACATTCACAAAAGGCCGGCGTTGTGTGTCTCATATGGATCCCACAATTGTTTCTTACCACAATGCCCTGCAAACCTCAAACTTTGCAAAAACTACACATTTTCCTTGAATTCCTCTGATGTAAACGTCCAGGACCTGCAGGGTTCCACAAAATTGCTACCATCCAGCGTTCCCCATCTTGGCTTATTTTTAACATCTACACATCTTAATGTTTTTTTCGCTGTGTGCCAGATGTCCCTCATCTTTTTTGGCGAGATAGTGCTGAACATGATGTTTGCCAGATTTAAAAAAAGTTTCCCCCCCAAAAAATTTCCTCCAGTCTCTCTCTCACAGGAACATATACTAGCCAAGCTCACCATGCAGATTCCTCAGCTTTTGAATAGATGGGGCTGGCTCCATCTTTGTGATGGATGCAGTGCAGGTGTGATGTCCCTGGAGCCATATTACACCACCCCGGTGCCCTAATGTCAGCTCCCTTTTTACCATGTCCTTTTTCACAGAGCCAGAGATGCTCGCTGTGAGTTTTTTGACATTTTTCAATCAAATTCTTACAAATGTATGCAGTGCTGAGGGAAGAAGTGAAGTTTCAGGTCTTTCTCTCCTGTCATGGACAAATGTACATCTCTGACTCCCCAGGAGCTGTACCAGTGCACCTCGGGATCAAAACTCGACTTCAGCTCATTTGATCCTACACATGCAATGAGTGCTGTAGCTAACACAGTTCGCAGTTGAGGTCAGGCTCAAAGTTTCACTCTTCTCCCTCTTCCAAGTCATCAAGAGGAGGAAGCATAAGAAGAAAAGAAGAAGGATAGATCACACACCTCAACATCACTCAGACTCAAGAGTAGGTCACCTCAATGCTTTCACTCTCCTGCCGATTCATCTTTGGAGCCAGAATTGTTGGACATTACTCCCCTTGAGTACATTCCACTGACAGCATCAGTTCTGGCTTCAGTTCCTGATCCTTTGTCTGCTCCTCATCTGGCTCTGTTGCCAGTACTGCCACTAATGCTGCTTCTGTGTCTTGCACCGATCCCAGCTTACCCAGAGCTTCTGGCACTGGAAGCAAGCCCAGTGCAGTTCCTTCACGCCATGATGGTGCTCTTCAGGAATGCAGTATTCTCCTGTGTTGCGCTGGTGGGCACTATGGTTCTATTCATGACTTTGACTGGGTTGCCACTGGGGGGTTTGCCCATGGCACTGTTTTGACCACAGAGGCATTTTGCAAGGCACACCGCCAATGCCTGCTGGATCTGCAATAGCGCCAGCCAAGACCCCTGCCAGTGGTTCCTCCACCAACACTAGAGCCACCAACGGCACCAGTGATGCCAACAGGAAAGCATTCTCTGACGTCAGCCCCTCATAGAACTCAAAAAGTGAGCCCGTTTTCAGGCGATCCAACAGGAAAGCACAGCAATTGGCCGACATGTTCAGGTGCAGGCTGGAATCACAATCTGGGCCCACTCTGCAACATCAGTACTTCAAATGATGGATAACATCTTCAGGCAGATTCCGACCATATTCAGATGCCATAATTAATTCCCCATTGCTGCAAAGTCATCCTGTGCCCTAGGCACCCCCCAACTTTTTGCTGACTGATACTGGTGGTAACTGACTCTGGCTGGCCCTGGGCTCTGCCTAACCAGGCCCAGGGCCAGTGCTATGCTGAAAGAGACACATTAGAATACAGTTAAAACACCTACATACACTAGGGTACACAATGGTATGGCGGGGTACCTCTGTGATTGGCATGACCTCCACTATCGGCCCCTAGTATATAATAGGGCAAGGGGGTTGAAACTACATAGAAGTCCCTAATACTCTAGGGCATGGCAGTTTAGAGGCCAGAAGCTCTTTTTGCACTTGCATGTGTGCACTGCTGAAGCCTGAGGTCAGTTTAAAAACAGCCCTGATTGCCAGGACTGCTTTTAAAAAGTAAATTGTGCCCAAACTCGACTTTGGTGTTTGGGGCACTTAAAAGTGGATACCCTACAATGTTTTGGCATATTAGGGACCCCCAGGGTCTCTCCTAGGTATCCCAGGGGTGGTGGGGTTAGGTATGTATAAAGTACACCCTTATAAAATGAATTTTTATATGCCTGGGTAAAGTGAAATTTCACATTTCACTCTTCACATTGCAGTAAAGTGCTGCTCACATTCGACTTTGATGCTACGAGCACTGTGGAGGGAGGATCTGCAATATTTCTACAGATTCAGAACCCCTAAAGTCTCCCTTAGTTGCACATGGGGTGGGGTTCCTGTAGATATAAGACAAGTACTTATAAAATATGTTTTTGTAAGTCCTGGTACTGGAAAAATGGCCCAAGTCATTTTTCCCATTGCAAGTCCCCTGTTACATAAGTTAACATGGTAGGAAGTTATTGATTAATAACTCTTGATAGGAGAGGGCTAGAAATACCATTCAAAGACTTCCCAGAATGGTATTAATAAATCCAACAATATCGTATTGTTGAATTACTCCTAAAGTGTACATACAGGAAGTTATAAGACTTTCTTGTTTGCAAGTCCTAATACAGCCTTCCAGTGGTCTGCCATGATTGGTCAGAGTTAAGTGGATTAGCCAGGCTGCCTTATGGAGGTGATAAAGTGCCCCTGGGGTTAACCAGCTCTGCTGGCAGGGCAGTGTGCTGTTCCATAGGGATGCCAGGCCAGGGGAGGGGTCGTAAACTATGTTCTTCAAAGAGGAGAGCAGAGAACAGTGTTATTTACAACTCTGAACTTCCCACCTTAGGCAGATGGCAGGATTCAGGAAGGTAGGAGCAGATGCAGGGAGGAGAGTCTAAGTAAATTAGATATCCTAGGGGTGTGTTTAGCCAGCTCTTACCTTCCGGAGAAATCAGCCATTATGGATTTGAAAGATTTGATGGACTCTGGGACCAAATAATGCCACACTCTACAGGATGTGTTCATATCTTGGAGGAGTTACCCTGCTCCCATTGGTCAGAAGTGACCTCCTGCTTGACCCAGAGAACTTGGAATACGTGTCTGAGAGGGCCAGAGCACTCCAGGTCTGCTGCTTGAAACTTACTGAAGCAAGAAGTGCCCTGTTGAGAAGTTTTGCTGCGCAACGATTTCTAAGGCCTTACCTCTGAAGTCTGCACCATCTGAAACTACAACCCTGTGGATTATCTTGCTGAAAAAGAACTAAAGAGTGGACTCCCTGAAAGTTACAGGTTAAAAGAGCTCATCTGGAACATCACCAACTAAATCCGCACCTTGGAGAACCACCAGCGGATTTGTAAGGGTTTTGTACCAGTGGATTGTGGGAACTGAAGGAGTCAACTTTCAAGGACCATCTTGGAGCTTTCGGACGCTTGGAGTGAGTTTGAGACACTTTGGGACCCCTTGAGGAACTTCAGGAAGAAGTTCAAAAAGTTTGGAGAACTTTGGAGCAACTTAAAAAAAAAAGCTCCATAGAGGGACCGACTCAACCTGCCCAGCCAGGCCGCCTGCCTTCAAATGCGAGCCGGCCAAGCCAACCAGGTTCGTGCCACTAAAAGCTCCATCGAGCCAGAGATTAACTGGGACTAGAAGAAATCTGAAGCCGGCGAATCCGCACCGGATCCGGCTACATGAAGAGCATCGAGAGACCCCACGAGAAAAAGCTCCAGAAAAGTTTCTAAGTCCACTCGTAGAAAAGGTGACCGGGAGCAACCGCGAACGCCAAGCTGCCTGCCTTCCATCGCGTGCCGGCCTGGATTCCTGGGTTGCCCCGCTGAAGCGATCTTGAAAATTTTTCAAAGTCCGCTCCAGGAAAGTTGGCCGGGACCTCGTCACAAGTCAATCCAGGCGAACCCTCACCGAATCCAGACTGGCTGGGAGCTGCGAGGGGCCTCGAGAATAAAAGCTCCAGAAAAGTTTCTAACTGTGAAGGTAGAAACTGAGATCGGGACCTGCCACGAGCTGTAGCCACTCAGGGCTCCATCACGCCCGGCCTAAAACTTTGACTTTGGCCCGGTCTATCGCGAGCAGGTATCACAATATGGTGCTATATTCTTCTGAATGCTATATTTTATTAAATCTTTGAAAATTCATGTCTCCAGTTCCCTACATTGAATTTATTATCTTTTTGGTGTCATTTTAAAACTATTTCTTATTTTTATAAATTGGTGTTGGATTTTTAATATGTGTTGTGTCTTAATTATTTACTGATTTAAAAAAAAAGGTTTTACATACCTGTCTTTGAAGTTAAGCCTGTTTGCTCGCAGCCACGTTAACAAGGGTTGAGCATAGGAATACGTTTCTAAGACCTATGCTGAGTCCTACCATGTGTTAGTGGCCTTATTGCCAGTGGCAGACCTACATTTGCTCTTACCAATAACCCACTTTCCAACACCCATGAAGATGACAACAGCAGTGAGGTGGCCAATTTGCTGCCTCCTTAACATGTGGACACAACTGAGTACTTGCACTACAAAACACCTGTGGTCTTCATAACTCTCCAGAAACAAAGATGCAGTGCCTTTTTGAATCATAATCTTCTGAAATTGCCTTCTTCCACATGGTTTTGAGAAAAGCGGCAAAAGTGTTGAAACTGTTATTATGCACAGTAGAGACTCGGACAAACATCTTGACCAATATTCTGCAATTCACTTCAATGGCATCGGAACCATTGCTACCTTTTAACAAGACCTTACTTGAACCCATCAAGGTGGCTTGGGCAAGCCAGCTTCTGCGATGGTCGTCAATATGCTTATCACCTACTGATGCAGTGTTGCCACAGCAGATTGAGATTTCTTGACAACACACACCACCTCAGAAATCTTAGTGATGAATGCTTAGTTCTGCTTCATGGAAAACCAAGGAGTGTTGCTCACCTCTCCCCTCAGATACACCACCAGCAGTGGTCACAGTAGAAACAGATGCATCCAGCTTACGTATCTGGAGGAACTTGAGATCTGAGGCCTCTGGTCTTCAGAAGAGTAGGTTCAACTTGCTCCGGCTGAACGCTTTACCCCCCGTGGCCAATTTTTTCAGATCTTGATAGACAAAACAACTGTAATGTAGTATATACACAGGCAGGGAGGTGTTGGGTCCCATATTCTCTGCTGGGAAGCTCTGAGGCTCTGGGCCTGGGAACAAGTGCATAGCATCTAACTGGTTGCCAAACATCTGGCAGGCTCTTTGAATATCAGAGCCGACAGCCTGAGTCATTATCATCTTGCCAACCACAAATGGCATCTTCACATGGAGATGGTCAAAACCTCTTCGCTATGTTGGGCACTCTTCAGGTGGACCTCTTTGCCACTTGCAAGAAGGTGCACTCCACACAGATCTGTGCCCTCCAGTTTCCGCTGCGGGTAGACTTGGTTGCTTCCGGTTTTGGTGCTCTAGAATTGTTTGCTTCACTATGCATTTCACCCATACCCTTAATTGCTCCGGTGTTATTGGAAATTGGACCAAGACCAGGCCCAAGTGATTCTAATTGCCCTGGATTGACCTAGGAGGGTGTGCTGGTCAGACCTTCTGCAACTCTCTCTGTGCCCTCTCCTCTGACTCCTCCCAGGCGTGGACCTCCTATCCAAGTTGGAGGGGCAGGTTCTGCACCCCAACCTACAGAGCCTCCAACTTCATGCCTGGAGATTAAATGAGGACACCTGAGTTCCTTTAGCCTGCCACCAGAGGTGATGGAAATGATATTGTCTGTCTCCTCTCTATTAAATCAATGTACACTGGATAGTGAATCATTTTAGGCAAATGACCACGTCTTTGTTCAAATTCCTCTTGCACAGATGTGTCATGTGGTGACATCTGCTTTCCTTCACACCTTTGTGAAGCTCTGTTGCTTAGATTTAGAAGTCTGACAGGATGGACATTTAGGTTGTCCTGTGCTTCAGGCTTTCATAGTCTGACTGCACCTTCAGACCTACCATCTGGCAGAGGGTACTGTTACGGTATCTATTCAGAAGAAAAAGTTACTTAACTTCAGTGACAATCTTTTGGTGGATGTCAAAACTAGACATCCAGTTGGATCAAGGATGACATGGCTTATGTAAATCATACCATGTTTTGTGCTCATAATGCCCTGCAAATGTTAACACACGTATACAAAAATTGTTCACTTTTCTGTTATGTTATGTATATTTATAACATGCACTAGCGCCCACGGAGGTACCCTGGAGCTAAGCAGGTGTGTGTGTGCACCTAGCCTTACCTATGGGAGGTTGGTTAATTGAAAAGCCAGGTCTTGAACTTCTTGCAGAATTCAAGAAGAGTGGAGAAGGCTCTGATGTAGAGAAGAAGGTCATTACACTCTTTAGGAGCAATGTAAGAGCGCGTCATCCTCCTGATTTGGGGTTTGTATACGTGGTATGTTGGTGAGTAGGAGCCCTCTGGAGTGGAGGTGTCTGGATGGTTGTAGGAAGGAGGTGCGACTGTTCAGATAGTTGGGGCCTGAGTTGTGGAGTTTCTTGAATGTGTATCAGGAGCCACTGTAGTTTCTTGAGGTGTGGTGTAATGCGAGTTCTGGGTGGGAGTGTTAGAAATGAGGGTCTCTAGTAGGCAATGGTTTCCACCTTTGTCCAAGTAGGGACCCCTTCCTAGTCAGTATAAGGGGGATACACTACAGAACTAACCTGTGCTCACCCCCTTGGTAGTTTGGCACGAGCAGTCAGGCTTATCTCAGTGGCAGTGTGTAAAGCATTTGCACATAACCAACAGTAACACAGTGAAAATACTCAATTAGAAAGAAAAGAAACGGCTGACCAAGGTTATGCACAGTATATTTCAAAGTATGAAATGTAAGTCCATATGTTGTGCACACTACGTCCGGAGTATGCCGCACCAATACTCTCCTGCAAAGCAGATCCCAAAGTTCATATGTGCAAGGACGGTGCACCAAAAAGGAGTGCTCGAAAGCTCCAATTCTTATTTCAAGGTTCTTTTATTCAATTCCAATTAAAACAAATTCCTCAGCCAACGCGTTTCGTTCACAATGAACTTCGTCAAGGCTATCAAATAGAGGAAAATTCCATAGGGTTTAACCCATCATTGGTATGTGGTGAGGGTTCGACACACCATAATTCCACAGTGGACCAAAGCAGGTTGTTGGCCACTGAATAAATGAAATGGTAATCGTCCGTTCTAAAGTAAATACCCGAACAAGACCAAAATGATAGAAATGCACCATACAGTTCTCAGAAATATCAATACTCCAAAATAGACTTGAAACACAGTTCCTTGAAGTCAATAGCCCTGTCCAGGGCTATCATGGAGTTGGGAACAACAAATCCAACGAGTTCTGGCTGTCTGCGGCATCGTGGACCAGCTACGGTGTCGGGAAGACCTGTAAAACAGTCACTTTTGAAATGCCGAGCGTCGGCAACCTCTCGTTGAGCTCCGAAGAGCTGTTGTCTGCAGGTGTCGGTTCCAGAGGTCGGTGCAGGAGTCGTCAGGCCCTTGAAGTCACACGCATTGCAGATCGAACTCTTCTCAGTTGAAGTCGGGAGCACTGGCAGGAATCACGGCTGCAGTGTTAAGTGCAGCGGTGTGGCGTGCGGTGTCCTCAGGTCATGGTGCAGGCAGTGGCTTTGTGATGGTCGTCCAGTGGCGTCGGTGAGACCAGGGCTGCCTTGCGAAGTGATGCTGTGCTCATCGCCATGCTTGCAGGTCACAGTGCAAGCAGCCTCATTGTTGTTGTGGAAGCGCTGTTGTCATGTGACAAACCGGAGTAGATGGTGCTGGCAGGCCAAGGCTGCGGTGCGGGCTGAGGGTGGTGCGTCGTGTAACTTACAAGCGGTGTCCTCGAACCTTGGTGCCAACAGTGGTGTCGATGTCGGTGTGGAGCGACCGCGTTAGCGAGGCGGTGCAGAGTGCGGGATTACCAGTCGTGGTGCAAGCAGCGGCTAGGTGGCGACATCGGTCTTCGGCGTCAGTGAGACCAGGGCTGGGGTGTGAGGTGTGGCGGTGCCCTCTGCGGTGCCAGGGCCGGCTCTAGGCTCATGGTGGCCCTGGGCAGGGTGCGTAGGTAGGGGGCCCGGAAGAGGGGGTCCGGGCAGGGCGGAGCGCGCAGGCCAATAAAGAGGGGAGGGGGTCAGGGTGTTTAGAAGTGGAACAGAGCCGGAGGCTGCCAAATCCCTGCCAGGGGCCACCACGCAAATGTGTATCCATCCTCAGAGGATTAATATATTAAGGATATATATTGGCGTGGTGGCCCCTGGGGTTTGGTGGCCCTGTGCAGGTGCACAGCTTGCACATGCCTAAAGCCGGCCCTGGCGGTGCCTTCAGGACACAGAGCAGGCAGCGGTGTCGGTGACTGCGTCAGGTTGTTTTTTCTTCTGTTGCAGCACAAAACACACTGTTCCCAGTGCTGGTAGCAGATGAACTTGAAGTCTTTGCTGTTCCTGAGACTTCTTGAACAGGGGGTCCTAAAATTCTGGGGTCTGGGCCCCAATATTTATACTTAGTTTCTCTTTGTTCTTTTGGGCAGAGAGTGTCTGTGCCCAGCCCAAACAGGTTCTGTCCTCTCTGGCCCGGCTTCCTGGCAGGAGATGGAGGCAGCATTATCCAAGGCGGACCAGGCCCCATTGAGGTGCAAGGACATCTCCCACTACTCTAAATGCAGCCCAGGTCTATTCAGAACAGCCCTGACTCATCGAGGAAAGGCAGGACACACATTGACCCCCCCAGTGGCTGTCTGAAGCGAATGCACATCCCTACAGACAGTCAATCCACTAACCTAGCAGAGTCACACAGGATGGCTAAGCAAGAAAATACCTACTTTCTAAAAGTGATATTTTCAAACACAGAACACAAAAAGCATCTTTACTAAAAGATGCATTTTGATATTCTGAGTTCAGGCATACTAAATTCCATTTCCCTATCTTGTCCCAATAGGAAGATATGCTTATGAAGTGTTATAAGTAAACTCCCATTCTATCCTACCTAGCCTTTCCATAGGGAAAAACAAAATACACTGTAATTCACCACCAGGACATATCACACACACCAGTACATGTCCTAACTTCAATATACACTGCACACTGCCTACAGGGGTACCTTGAGCCTGGATTAGGGGTGACTTATATGTAAGAAATAGGAAAGATTAGGGCCTGGCAAGTGGGTGCACTTACCAGGTCGACATGGCAGTTACAGACTGGTTGCAGACACTGCAGTGGCGGGTCTGAGAACCCTTTACAGGGCTGCTTGTGTGGGTGGCACAACTAGTGTTGCAGGCTCACTTGCAGCATTTGATTTACAGACCCTGGCACCCTCAGTACACTTTACTAGGGACTTACTAGTAAATCAAATACGCCAATCTTGGAAACACCAATTCATAACACAATTTACAACAGGAGCACTTACACTGTAAAATTGAACCGCAGTGAGAAAGTATTCAAAGACACTAAACCAGCAAAAACAGAGTCAAAACCGAGAGGTCAGAAAGCAAAAAGACTGGGGAAACACGACAAAAATGTCAGGTCTAACAGGGAGGTTAATGATGGCTGCTGAGTTCTGGATGGTCGGTAGTCTTCTAGTGAGTTGCTTGGGGATCCCGGCGTACAGGGTGTTCCCATAGTCCAGCTTGCTGATGACAAGGGCGTGTGACAGTTTTTCTTGTGTTGTTTGGGAGCCACTTGAAGATCATTCACAGCATCTTCATTGTGTGAAAGTATGATACAGTGACAACACTGACTTCTGCAATTATGTCCAGTTTGCTGTCGATGATTATTTTGAGGTTCCTGGCATGGGTTCTGGGTGTGGGCAGGGCCGGACTGGCCGTAGCGGGCACCGGGCATTTCCCCCAGTGGGCCACTACGGTGGGGGCTGATTTTGGGACCCTGGGGGCCATTTTTGTTACAGGGCCGTTTTTAAAGCATAGCTGAAAATCGGGCCCTTTGGACCATTTGGAGTCCTATGCGGAGGGGTTCTTGCCGAAGATCACTACTTCTGTCTTATTGGTGTTGAACCTTGAGACAGTTGACTTTCCTCCAGCTAGCAACTTTGATGCAGAGGCAGATAAAAAATTGATGCCAGAAGATTAGAAATTTTAGAGGTTATGTAGAAGGGAAAGTCGCCTGCAGAGCGTGTAGAACAAAGTGCCAGGGACAGTAGATAGTTAAATGCCTGAAATAACTGGCGAGAGCCTAATCCTGAAACAACCCTTTCAAAAAGGGACTCTTCGGCAGACTTAAGGCACAGGCCATACATGCCTTAAGCTGCCCAGAAGCGAGATAAATAGAGATGTTTCTTGCTTGATTTTTCAGAATCACTTGCTGATTTGCTATTTCTGCTCTCCATGCTTTTATATGAAGTGTCCCTCTTTGTAACCACTGTAATCATTGAGCATTTATAATACAATATAATTGAAGCATTTTTAATAGCGCTCTTCTGAGTATGTAAATAGGCGCAACTAGGCGATTTTTCAAAAATCTATTGAGGCTTTTTCTTTCCACTTGCCCCTTTCTTGTCTTTTACTGTCCATCTTTTCTACTTTTTAAAGTTGCTCACATTTTGTTGTTTCCTTTGTGCCACGCTGTTGACTACTTCAGAGCACTAATGCTGGTATGATCACGTTCACATATATTCAAAATTATATTGACTTTAAAGCCCGTGGTTATTTCTCTTTTTTGAGGACTGAAACACTAACTTGTTTCTGTGTCCCTTTACCATGATACAAGCTTATTATTTATCATCGAATGACAATTCATTTATTGTGTTCTGAATAAAAAGATTTGTTAGTTGTAGAAATTATACATGATGATAAAAGTACTTTTTAATTTTCAATATTACTGTTAAAAGATAAGCTCACAAAAAAGAGCGCAGGCAACTCAAATTGGCCTGGAATGAACTTTGCAAATAAACACTTCTAGCAAATTGATGCATGTGGTTTGCTACTTCCTCGCCAGTCTAAGCATTTCAAAGAAAACCCATTCTCTCAGACATCAATAATTGTATTGCCCTCATCTAGTGGTGAAAAGTAGAACAAATAAGCAAACCACAGAATCTCGACTCTCATCATGAGAGCTGACGCGTCTACATGTCTAAACAAGCACTGCGAGTTTTTTATGAGTGAAATGGCTTCTACATTGATTGATTCGGTTCGAAATTGTTTTATTAAGACAAATACATTCTCCACATAAGCATATTCACATTACACATATTAAGTACCAATAAAAACAAAAATAAAATCAAATGGGATAAGTATTAAAAACATTGTAAAAACATTGTTGGCTTGAGCAGCTAAATCCCCAATCCAACCTCCTATTTCGTAAAGGTTTTATGGGATCGTGGGAATCAAACTATAACTATTTCTCCCCTTCTCCTCTCCCTTACCTCATCCTTCCGTTTTCACAACCCTCCTTTCACACCTAACCTACTCCCTATATACCCAGACCACTGAACTTACCTCCTGTTGCTGTAAAAACTTGTAGATTCCCCTGCCACTTTAGTTTGCAAATAATGCCTCGGTTACTTATTTACCAGTGCACACTATATTTTTCATGTGTTCTCTATATTGATCCTGTCTGAATGCTGCATTTTTTACTGTATTTATTTACTATACTCTGTGCATATCTTTTAATACTTTGTACTGTATTATCTTCAAACTTATGTAAAGCGCTCTGATGATACCCATGTGTGGAGCAATTAAAAAAATAACATATTGTAACAGATATTAGACATATTAATCAACAAATATATTTACGTAGCAGAAAAGAGTCCAACATGATCTTTATTACATTTTTCCTGTGATCAAATGGATCCCAGCTTTTATTCTTCGGATGCTTATATTTCTCAGTCACAATAATAATAGCCAACTCATGTTTCACGGTACAATTCGCTTTTTCAAGACTCTAAATAATTCTCTTTAGAATCCAGGTTTCACGTTAATTCAGGTTTGCTACTAACTAATGTCCAAAACTTAGATTTTCTAAAATTCCTGCTAAAATAAGTATTCTGACAATTTGTCAGCTAGCAGACTGAAGTCTTGCTTGATATCTTACCATGGGCTGCTTTAGAAAGGTCCATTGCAGGACTATCAAATCGTTTCCAGCATATTCAAGAGGTTACTGAGACCTTCTGACAAATTATAATGATTGAAGTAGCTAAAGAATAGAAATGTAAAATGCCATTTTATGAAAAACAAAGTTTTGGGTAAAAATGAGCAGTTAATAACATTGACAATTCGGAATATACAGTGGTGGCTGTTATTATGGATGCGACTGAGAGATATAAACATCTGAGGAATGAATTTTGTGATGTAGTGTAGCTCCTATTTTCCCAATAGGCTCTGCGCATTGGAATAGTACCTACAGCAGTAAAGGCCTAGGCCAGACGTTAACTAGGTCTACTACTGTCGAAACTAGACTTAATTTTTGGGTTTGCCAGCTAAGCTCAGAGTTCGCTAGAAACTTTCTCGAATGTTCAAGGAAGGATTAACTCCCCTGATTAGACAAGAAGGGATTTAGTTTCTGACAACCATAGAACATGACAACTTTGCTCTCCCCTAATCAAGAGTCAATCTCAAGAGTCGTGTGAGCACAAGGCAATTATTTTACTCAGTCAGTACGTGCATTCTTAGTCTCATCAGAATGTAGAGAAAAGGAAGAGACGGGCGTGTTCAATAAAAGATGTTATTTATTGATCAGTCTCTTTTCTCGTACAAGAGAAATGGATCGATATTATTGCAATACTTATAGTTAAGTAAAGTGCATACATTAGAAGCAATAGTATAAAATAATACTGTAAAAACATTGATATGGTTTCTGAGCCATATGATGTTTAAAATGATTAAAATATATTTACATACACATATACATTTGACTAAACGTACTCAACTGGTGTTTCTAAATACGCCTACCCCGTGTACCTGACCTAAGTCTAATGCGTGGGCGGGAATAGAAAGTTACAGTTTAAGTTAAGTTTGTTTTTGCCAAGTGAATAACTAAAGAATTCTCTAGGAGGGGTTATTCAGTTCTGTACCTGGAATTTAGGATGAATGAGGAATGGTATCTCTTTCTCTGCTCTCGATATTCCAGGCTGCCTGCGAGGGCTGCCCAGAAGCGCCGGTGCTGGGTCTCTCGGCTTGAGATAGTAGCGCGTCTCTCAGCGCGTCAGGAAGGCGGGGCTGCTGCCTGCGGGGTCTGCTTCTGCTCTCGGCTTCGGCAAGTATGGCTGCTCCGTCTTGTCACCACGCGTGTGTTTGCATAGGGCAAGGTCGGCAATATTTATACCTTAAAGGTGCCGAGATTGACGTAAGGATGGACATAGGTACGTCAATAAAGATGTCATACGACTTGCTCGTTAGCACATTCTTTTGCAAAAGTTCTCTGTGAAATCAAAACAATGGCCGCACGGATTTTCCAGGTTGTCATAGGTTTGATTTGTTATGAGAACGTCGTATGCCTTATCAGGGGCTGGAGGAATGTCGCTTGTCTAATTAGATCTCAAGCGTTATGACCTAATCAGATAACACGTTCCTGTGCCGTAGTGTGACTGCGTCAGATAACGGTATCTGCATCATGGGGGATTTCTTGCCTCATGGGCTGACTGTTAGTTAACTAGCTAGGTAGTTTAACCAGAATAGGGTCAGGAATAGGGGGATCGATTCAGAACCTATAGAAATACACGACACCCACTCCACGCTAACTATGGTCATATCTACTAATCTATGCATAGTATAACATAGTACAACATACTATAGAGTATAGTGTATACCTTACCACCCCAAAATACATAAATGCATTTCGAAATTTTCAAATATACAGAAAAATTGCAGTCATATATATTGTATGCACTTAAGCTATGAATTAAATGCAAAAGTAAACACGCATTGTAATGCATTATTGCTTTTTGGTATATGAGAAATACACATGAAATGGCTCTTAATATAGCTATACAGAAAGGAAGGTCGAGACCATTTCATCACATAATAAAATATTTGTGAACATACCAGCGGGCAGCTAAAGTCTATATAAAGTATCTAAAATAGAAATCTTAGTTCTCTAGGAATAGTTTCTTACTTTAAGCAGAAGATCAGTGTCCCGGGGAAAAAATATATAGAAAAATATTTTAAGGGCTTGCTGAAAAAAGTTGCTGTCCGTGAACTGGATTGTAATTGTTCATGTGACTTTATTTGTAAAGGTTGAAGGCCGAATTCAGGGAACGCCGTGTGCGAGTTTACTCAAAAGTCTCTATTTCTGTTCCGGAGAGAACATCATATCATTCAGGCTTTCGAAAAAACTGTCAACAGCTTCATGGGAAAGTTCCACTAAGTCGGAAATAGGGGTAACCATGCATTCGTGCGCATGATTGTCTCCATTGACATTCTGATTTGCATTGCTGACAGAAGGTCGTACCTGTTCGATGCTGCTTTCATCTTGAACTTCACTACTCTTCAATCGTAGTGGTGAAGATTCCAGGAATGCCGTCATCAGAATTGGCAGCCTTTGAGGGCAGCACCGTGCGTGAACCTTGGTAGGAACCAACAGTGTATCTGCATCCACCGGCGCATCCGATTGTAGCGTCAGACAGGTGTCTAACACGCATTCTTCTCCGCATAGCAGACACCTTAGTACAGGTAAAACACACCTTTGCCACATTGGTCGAAATGATAGAAACCAAGTCATGTTTAGGTCTCTAAGCCGGGAGAGTCCCAGGATTTTTGATATCCGGTCCCGGTATCCAATGGCTAGGATCGTATCTTCCATTGTCGCGAGAGTTTGATCTGTGACATGGGTTGCCATAACGAAAAATAAGGACTAGGAATAGGATTCCTGCAATTAGTCCCAGGATCAGGGGAAGTCCGCCAAAAATCGAATGGACGAAATCTGGAAAAATACCCAGTATGGCTTTGAATGGTGTTAATGCCATCGAAAATACTGTCTTAAATACCTTTGAGACCCCAGTGGTATCAGAAATATTTAAGATTTCGCTCAGGATTTCCGCGAAATGTACGGGGGAATTAGTTGATAATAATGTATGTATCTCTGCAGTCGTCCTTGCGACTTGTAGATCATACGTTTCTTTAGATGACGTGAGCCTTGTAGGCGTCTGAAGAAGCACTGTTTTCATTCTGCTTAAAGTGTCTATTCGAATAGAAGTAATTTTCAAACCGGGCCATGCCCTTGCCTCCCTGTCTGGTAAGGAGCTGGGGAACAAAGAACGTCCACAGCACTTGACCTTCACCGTCGTGGTGACGAGATAAGGAGTCCCGGGCATAAGACTACAACATCTGCGGTCTACAATAAGAATGTAACTCCCATTATAGAGTCTTTGAAAGAATGGTTCTATTTCAGTTGCAGGTGCGCCTTGCTGGTGACATGAAAGGTTGTATGAATTCCCTTCACAGGCTCCGTGCAAACTAATACCGTTACACAGAAGCGTGCCGCTAAGTGACATAGCACAATTGTTGCCACTAAGAAACACTTTCTGTCCTTTGTTACTGACACATGCATGTGAATAGGGCAGGTTCCAAGTTGTTTTAAGGTACCCCTTACCCAATTTCTCGTACATGCCAGCCTGTATATATTTTTGGCAGTATTGAAACCTGAAGGTTGAGATTGGAATATTTATGATTCCGTGGATTATCCATTCACTGACAGGTCGTTCTGACATTGTCATTGGTAATCTTTCTAGTTTTTCAATGCTCAAGATTGTATAATCAGCACCCTTCTGCGCCATACCGATTTGTCTATCAGTAAGGTTAAAGATTTGGAATAGTGACGTTGTGTTGATTAAACGCCAAGGCACATAGCCTGAACGCAGATTTTGTAACGTCCAGCCAAGCTGTACAATAGAGCGCAATTGCGACTGACCATGTTGTAATAACAGTAAGTCTTGCGATAATATGTCGATTGCTGAAGACACAATGCTGTCCAATGAAAATATTCTGGAGGACAGAGTCATTAACCCATTGTCCACTACAGAAAGTGATTTTTCCAAATTAATACGATCAATTTCACGTATTCTCTCTGCTGTTTCAATTTGAGTAACCTTCCAGGCCTCATTGTATGCTGCATATACAGAGGCTGCTATGAAACGCTTTTGACGCTGTTTGCGTGGTCCCAGTATGAAATCACGCAAGTCAGCACCATCAGTAAGTAAAGTTAGGTGTTGCTTAATTTCAGGCAGTGTGGAAGTTTGTAGCCATTGAAGGCATAATTTGCCCACACTGTAGGTTGTTATTATCCCTGGGTGATGTCTTTGAGGATATCTAGGGTCTGGCCTGGTCATTTTGAAACCCTGTGTTTTATTCAGGAATCTATCTTGACAGTTATTTGTATCTGTGGGCCAGATCAACCATTGTTTCCAATCAGGATGTGTTCTGTTTTGGTTAAGTATATGGTTTATGTCTATTTCTTCATCTGTATCAGAGTTATTGCTAAACATTGTTGGCTTTGGAATAGACAGGTTATTTAAATCTTTGATTTTGGCTAAGCCAAGACAGGTGGTTTGTTGAGCAGTGTCATTTAAAAATATCATTTGTTCTGGGATCATGCAGGCTCCTATACCCTGTACTTGCCATTCTTTTGTACCCCAAACACTTTTCAAATCAACATTTTTGTCCCAATAATCAAATCCAAAAGTATTCATTTTTTCAAAGAATGAATCTGAATATATCAATTTCGTGTTGGTTATCATGGTTTTCATCCCTGTCTTGTTTGACAATTTGTAATAAAATGTTTCAGCATTAGTTATGTTAAAACCTGAAAAATATGAGTATTTGTCATAAACGGTTCTAGAGCTCCCTTTTGGAGGTGTAGCACAATGTTCCCATTGATTATAATTTAAAACATTTCTAGGTTGTGCAGATTTATGCAAGAAATGGTTACCATAATGGTTATAGCAATACATACTATCATAATTTGTAGAACCTTGCAAATAATCATGTTTTGTAAATTTAGCAGACATTACTAAGTCAGACATCATATTGTTTATACTTTCAAAGTCCCAATCATCAGCAAATGAGTTTGGTTTTGCAAAGTCACTCAAGGAGATCTTGATTTGGTGTGGATATTTCAGGATCTCGACCGGACCATAAATTTCATAGTCAGTGTTGTCCCAGGCTACCCCACCAGGTATTGGAATTGCTGTGAAGTTGGCTGAAGAAAGTTCTGAAGAAAGTTCTCGTTTCTCGACGTGTGAAGATGTGTGTGGTTTGAGGACCAAGTTGATGTTCTGACTTGCTGTGTCCATTTTAGCATATTTTCCTTCAATGAAGCGTCCCAAGGTAAATACCATGATGAGCCAAAGTATGAGGATAAATGCACCAAAACCCACCCAAAATTCAATCCATGGAGAAACCAGATATGTTTCTTTCAGTTGTTTCAAAAGTTCCTTAGCTTTGTCTTTAAAGGATTTTGATGATGGCTGTGTCTTTTGTTCGCTGAAACCTTCAGAGGAATCATCGAAGTTGATGAAGTAACCAGATGCAGTTCTGTCAATTGTTCCAATTGGTTCAGGATTTTTGTTTCTTGCATTTTCACTTGGAACTTCATTGTTGATTGGTGTGTCTCTGCTAAATGTCTTTATTTGGGTTTTCAGAGGTCTTAGTTCTATTGCATTGTTGCATAGTCCTTGTTGTTCTTCTGTAGGCGTTTCGAATGTGATGAGCCTCTTTGATAGGACCTCTGTACTGGTAGCAAACCTTGGTGTTCTGCTACTTATTGGGAGTCCACTTGGCCTACCGTTTGTTATCGGCCACATGTTGTGGTTTTACCAGGTCGATGGATACAACTCGGTTCTCCTTTTTTCCAGCAAGTGGCGGTAGTACAACTGATCTTGTCCCGTTGACAGACAAGACAGGAACTGCTTTTCTGTAAGAAGGCCCAAATTCCTTCTTTACCGCGATCTTCTCCCTGACTAGATCCCCGACTTTTGGAATCCAGACAGGTCTTGCTGGGACAGGTGGTGATTCTTCAGTGGTTGTTGGCTGTTGTTTCAACTGTATGTTGCTCAGGTCTTTTCTTGTTTTGTTTAAGTCCTGTAAAATAGCCAAACGGTCTTTGACATCAAAGGTTTTTTCTATTACCACTGAAGTCTGACTATCAAGGTCAGAGATCAACATCCTAGTTCCGAATAATAATTCGTACGGACTGAATCCCTTCAGAGAATTTCTTGGCAAGTTATTTAGACTACGTTGGACACTTATTAGATGTTTGACCCACCCAGCTCCCGAACCTAATGTCCTTTCCATTATAGATTGCTTTCTGCCTTGGTTTTTTCTTTACACCATCCCATACCCTCAGGAAGGAAGTGAGAAGATTCCCGCTGGGCTGTGCTCATTTGGCCATTCTTTCCCCCCCCAGGCTGGATTGCCTGAGTGAAAAAAAATGGTCGAACGTAGCATGCTCTTAGCGTATATGCCATTTAGACTCGCAAATCTTGTATAACAGTCCGGACGTCAGCCGAGTGCTGTGGATCTACATTATAAGTGGAACTAGCCTGTGTATGTTAATCGCAAGCCATTCTTTTTGTTGGTAATATTATCTGCCTTGATACGACGAGGTATTAAACTGCTTCTCTCCCCACTGCGATCTCTGTTGCAGTTTGGGCAGTTTTTTACAAACATGGTGTAGTGCAGGCTCATGCCTGGCCACCAGTACCGTGATTGTAATTCTTCCAGAGAATCTTTTAATTTAAGGTGTCTGAGACCCTCGCCCATGTGTGCGTCTGCGATTAACAAGTTTCTCCTGTCCATGTTTGGAATCACTCTATCCCCCACTCCAGGGATTCGAGCAAAAGGGACGGAGTTTGCATCGATTATGTATGTATAATTGAGTGGATAATTGATCGGTAACGCTGAGCAGTCGCCTTTTGATGATGTTTTCACCGCCAGCAATGTTTCGCCGTCAATGTATTTTAATGTACGCTTTTTTCGATCTACGGGAGCCGGTTTACTGGCTGCCGCTGCGGCTGTTTCAGCCAATGAATTCCCTACAACGTGAACGCCATCACGCTGGTGACTCAGTGAGTGTGTCACGTGAGTCTTTGGTAGTTCTTTTTTCAAAAGAGCTACTTGTTCCCAGAGCAGTCTCTGCTTTATTGGTGCATCTGTGTCATCTTTGTAACCGTTCTGAATTCATGTCTGCAAATCCTTGTTATATGCTTTGACGCAGAAATATGAATCTGACACTATAAGTGTCGGGAATTCGCGATCCGCATTATCTAGCGCCATTTTCAAAGCTATTATTTCAGTTTGTAGTTCTGAATTAGTTTCTACTGAGTGTGATTTTGTTAATAGAGGTCTTAGTTTACCTCCGCGCCACACTTCTTTTGTAATCTCACATGTGGGATTGTATGCATGTTCTCCCCAAACGGAGGGTTGAGCATGTCCGTCTGTATAGATTACACAGGCGTAATGTCGTAGAGGCAGAATGTCGATTGGCAGAGGATACGTCTTTTCATATTTTAGATTTTTTAATTCTTTTAGTTCTGGATCAAAGTAGTAGTATACTTTGTCCGTTGTGATTGAATTCACCCATTGTATCCATTCCGGAGTCAATGTTGTTGTTGGTAAATTACACGGTGTTGTTAGTGCCTCAAAGGCTGATTCTGCTGTTCTGACTGTGATATGTCTACCGTCAGCTATGTCTTTTTCTCTAGCTATTGCGGTTTGAACTGCACGAATTATTTTTTCTGTATTACTGAATTTCTGTTCAGCTTCTGTGTACAAGTGTGATTTGAATGCAATTGGTACCTTTTCCCCTTCGTTAGAAGTCAGGTATGTGAATCCGCATCTCCCTGGGATGACTCGAATCACAAGATTGCGTGTGTTATCACGTGTTTCTAATTTTGTTTTAATTAGCATGTCTGTTTGTAAGGATCTCAAAATTTCTGTGTGTGTTTGAGTCCAACTGGATCTTTTAAAGTCTGGTTTAATTAGATCGTAAAGGGGTTTCACCCTTTCTGCGTAATTTGCAATGTATGTTCTTCCGAAATTTAGGAAGCCTAAAATTGACTGTAGGTTTTTTAGTGTTTTAGGAGCTTGGATAACGGCACATTTCTCTAGGAAATTGTCTGCCAGGCTTTTACCTTCACTTGATAGCTCATATCCTAAGAATAGGACCGTCAGATGGGCAATTCTGGACTTTTTGAAGTTGAATTTGTAACCCTCTGCAGCGAAACCAAGTATTATGGTGTTCACTCTTTTCAAGTGAGTCTCCAAGTCATCATCTGTTAAGTAAATGTCATCGACATAAGATAATGCTTCATCATCATATAGTTGTAGTAATTCTGTTACTCTCGCTGAGAATACCCCCGGGCTGTTCTTGTACCCCTGGGCTAACCGACAGAATTGTTTTTGAGTGCCATTTACTGAGAAAGCTGTTAAATATCTGCTCTCTGGTGCTATGTTTTGACAAAAGAATCCATTGGAAATGTCCAAGGTAGTTTTGTATTTTTTGCGCACTATGTTATTCATTAGTGCAGCACTGTGTGAGTTTTGCACTGCAAAAGTTTTGCAACATGTGTTAAGGTGTCGGTAATCCAAAACTAGGCGATATGAATTGTCTGGTTTGGAGACCGGAAACAAAGGATTGTTCATTTGTGAGGTGCAAGTTTCAATCACCCCCTGGTATTCTAGCTGGTCTAGTATTTCATTTACTTGTTTTTTAGCTTCTTGCTTAATTGGGTACTGCCTTTGTGCAGTAGGTTGTGATTTTAACTGGATTTTGTGAGGAGGAGAATCCTCATCCCATCCTACATGATTTTTATATAAAGCAGGTGCTAAGGCCACTGCCCACTTTCTAGCAAGTGTATATTTTTTATGAATCGGTATTTGATTCGAGAAGGCAGGCATAATTACTTCTTCGCCATGAGGGCACTCCCTGACAAACTCTGGTGGCCAGTCTTTTTCAGCTAGAAGGATGTCATAGCCCTTGGATAGGTTATCCCAAAATAGTCCCCTTATTTTCCTAGTCTTATCTCCCTCTATACGTAATGTTATCTCGTATATCTTGTGGGGCTTGCTAACTCTGGTATCTGCAGTTTCCACTTGAAGGTATTCATTCGTGTCCACTGTCTCCAGATGATTCATAAGGACTTTGCGAGCTATGCTCACCTCTGCTGCGCTGTCTAGCATTGTCTGAGCCCACTCTCCGTTTTTCAGTTGTGTCCTCAGTATTCTCGGCATTTTTAACTACCTTGATACTGGCTACCTTCTTTTTTGGAAATTGTAATTTCTTTTTCAGTTGAGCAGGTTCCTTGTCTTTGGACTTGGCGTGCTCTTCTGATCGTCCTCTTCTTTCCGATTTCTGCGAGGAATTCTGAAAAGATTGAGAGGGACGTGTATCAATGTCTTGATATCTATCAGGTTTTTTAATATTATCCCTATTTCTAAGGTTATATCTATTCCCAGAGGGGTCACTCTGGGGTGACCTTTGTCTCGGGTTTGGAGATTTCTCTCTTCGCCTAGGAGACCTTCCTCTGGACTGGAATTTCTTTTCTTTAGGATTGGATTGTTTGTTCCCATCCCAGTTCTTTTTTGGTGAATTATTATTATTATTAAAAAACATTTTTTCTGGACTTGTAGTCAGTTGCGGTTTTACTGGTATTCCACCTAGACTATCTCTGCCTAGTTCTTCATAGGATTTTTCTATGATTCTGGCAATTTCAGCTGGTTGGTCTGCTATATCTGTCTCTTTTAACCTCTGGCGGATCGCCACGTTTGCTGCTTCACCCTTTATGTTGGCTAGTAATATAGCCGAGACCTGCTTGAAGTCTTTCAGTAATTTCATACCAAGAGTTAAAGCAGGTTCTGGACCGTATTCATCTTGAATTTGTTTTAGCACATCTGGTATCACCGAAATGGATGGAACACCGTGCGTTTTTGTATAGATGGAAGCAAAGACTGTACCCCAAGTGTCACAGTCCTCAATGTGTGGTGCGATTCCCATTGGGAGACATATAGTCAGAATCCTGTGTTTTTCTAATGGGGTGGTGTCAGGAAACACCGCCTCTATTTGGGTAATTTTCTGTGCCAACCAGAATGGTATTTGTTCCCGTTTAGCTGGAACTTTACCTAGGCAGGATTGGATGTTCTGTGGTGTAATTTTATTTGTGTTCCCCTGGTGAGGGGTCAGCTGTGGTAGTTTAATCGCTGGCTGAATTGTTGAAGTCCGCATTACATACTGAACTAATTGTCTATGAATTTTTAGTAATTGTTTCAGCTGTGTTAATAATTCAGCTGCAGGTATCCTATCGATGTCTGGATGTGGTGTGTATCCGGCTAGGACCGGCCACGTTGCTCCTGGTCTTCCTAAAGGACCGAGCCTTGTAATGTGATTATTGTGTTTTAGGGCGCCATCAAATAAGAGCAAATGCTCTTGGAATTTGAGTGGTACTTCCACCTCCTCGAAAGGAGTGTACGTTTCAGGAGGTTCCTCTACTTTGTAATAGTGGAAGTACTTTGTTACAGCATTTGCTGCTGGAAAATGTATCCATGTATAGTATACCTCTGTCTGCCAATATTCGTGTGCCTCAATTACGAATATGACTGTGCCACCTCTAGGTGTCAGTCCATTTTCTATAAGTTTTAAGGTTATAGATCTCCTTTTAATGACCGGAATGAGTGTTATATTCGGGTCTGCTGCTTGCATGGTAGCATCAGCATCTGCTATTTCAGTAGCTAATCTAATTGCCTCTCTTTCATCATCACTCTCTGCCATTTTACAGACAGGATGGTATTATGTTTGTTTGCAGATCAGGTTTCTTATGGAAACAGAGATTAGATGCACAATATTCTGGAACTGTTTTATCCTTCAACGTTGACTAGACCAAGAACCATACATAGGAGTTCCCTCCTGCGAGGTTTTGGAGGATATAATAACCTTTCACCCACTCCAGACGTCTTTGGAGTATTTGGGAAAAGGGGTCTGAGTGAGAAAGCACGACTGAGTTACTCTAAATGTCTTACGTTAGTTTTATCGCCCTTTCCAAACGCGTTGGGCGCCATGTAGTGTTGCTCCTATTTTCCCAATAGGCTCTGCGCATTGGAATAGTACCTACAGCAGTAAAGGCCTAGGCCAGACGTTAACTAGGTCTACTACTGTCGAAACTAGACTTAATTTTTGGGTTTGCCAGCTAAGCTCAGAGTTCGCTAGAAACTTTCTCGAATGTTCAAGGAAGGATTAACTCCCCTGATTAGACAAGAAGGGATTTAGTTTCTGACAACCATAGAACATGACAACTTTGCTCTCCCCTAATCAAGAGTCAATCTCAAGAGTCGTGTGAGCACAAGGCAATTATTTTACTCAGTCAGTACGTGCATTCTTAGTCTCATCAGAATGTAGAGAAAAGGAAGAGACGGGCGTGTTCAATAAAAGATGTTATTTATTGATCAGTCTCTTTTCTCGTACAAGAGAAATGGATCGATATTATTGCAATACTTATAGTTAAGTAAAGTGCATACATTAGAAGCAATAGTATAAAATAATACTGTAAAAACATTGATATGGTTTCTGAGCCATATGATGTTTAAAATGATTAAAATATATTTACATACACATATACATTTGACTAAACGTACTCAACTGGTGTTTCTAAATACGCCTACCCCGTGTACCTGACCTAAGTCTAATGCGTGGGCGGGAATAGAAAGTTACAGTTTAAGTTAAGTTTGTTTTTGCCAAGTGAATAACTAAAGAATTCTCTAGGAGGGGTTATTCAGTTCTGTACCTGGAATTTAGGATGAATGAGGAATGGTATCTCTTTCTCTGCTCTCGATATTCCAGGCTGCCTGCGAGGGCTGCCCAGAAGCGCCGGTGCTGGGTCTCTCGGCTTGAGATAGCAGCGCGTCTCTCAGCGCGTCAGGAAGGCGGGGCTGCTGCCTGCGGGGTCTGCTTCTGCTCTCGGCTTCGGCAAGTATGGCTGCTCCGTCTTGTCACCACGCGTGTGTTTGCATAGGGCAAGGTCGGCAATATTTATACCTTAAAGGTGCCGAGATTGACGTAAGGATGGACATAGGTACGTCAATAAAGATGTCATACGACTTGCTCGTTAGCACATTCTTTTGCAAAAGTTCTCTGTGAAATCAAAACAATGGCCGCACGGATTTTCCAGGTTGTCATAGGTTTGATTTGTTATGAGAACGTCGTATGCCTTATCAGGGGCTGGAGGAATGTCGCTTGTCTAATTAGATCTCAAGCGTTATGACCTAATCAGATAACACGTTCCTGTGCCGTAGTGTGACTGCGTCAGATAACGGTATCTGCATCATGGGGGATTTCTTGCCTCATGGGCTGACTGTTAGTTAACTAGCTAGGTAGTTTAACCAGAATAGGGTCAGGAATAGGGGGATCGATTCAGAACCTATAGAAATACACGACAGTGATACATATGAAAAATTTAATTAATGTATTTTTTTGGGGCTCTTTTTATCTATGTGAATGTATTTGAAAAATAATTTGTGAAACTCTTGCCAGATTATGTATATACACTATACCCCCAATGAACCCATAAAACGCTTTGTAAAAAAGCTAATTCATAATGGACTTAAGTTAACAACCCAGAAATAGCAACCCTAGGGCACTGTGAAGAGAAATTCAAAATCTCATTAAGTAGCTATGATACCACAACCTCTAAGTAAGGGGCAGATTATTTTTTTCAGTATAGATGTGGAGTACTGTTTAAATAAACATATTGTGAGAATTGGGTTGTTGGTTAAGGGAGTGAGTGAGCCTTGTGAAGCAACAGCAAAAATCCTTGTCAGGGTGAACCATAAACAGTTACTAAATTACCATGTGCTTAACACTCTGGTAATAATTTTATCAGTAGACCCAGAGATATGTTATTTTAAAGATTTCAGGTAAGTATAGGGCCTAATAGCAGAAAGTGTGACTCGCAGTTATCTGGTCATGTGAGACTAGCAAAAAGTCACAAGTTGAGGTCAACCACGATGGGGCGCAGGCTGGATACAAGGACCAGGTTAGTCCAGCTGTAAAAATATCTTCTAAATTCCAGTGCGAAGAGCTCCGTTCACAGTGGAGGAGGCTGCGATTAGCAGGGAGATTTTTGCAGATAGTCATCGCTGTAGCACAAAGAGCAGGCCGGGCGTCATGAACTGTCCTCGCTGTAGCATGAAGATCCTGTAGGGCATCATAAATGGTCTTTGTAGGAGATTCTTGTTGGAGGTCACCGCAGGCTGATGATGCTGTAGCATGAAGTGCAGATCTCGCGTTGCTGACGGCTGCTGTCACTCAAAGAGTCTGGTTCACTGGAGCGTCACATTGGTGGTGGCAAGATCTTGCGGCGAACGAGTCCATTCACAATGATGAGAGCCCACAACTTTGTATTTCTCAAGGAGCTCAACCGATGCCACACCAAGGGTCGAGGACTTTGAAGGCATCCCTTGTGGATCACTGACTCACTCCAGCAGAGGCCAACAGACCTCAGGCCGGTCCAGTTGCAGATCCAGACAGGCCCAGTTGCGGCAGGTCAGCTGGGCAGGTAATGAGTAACCTCTGGAGCTTATTGTCTCCCTGTAGCTCAGAACAAGATGTCAGTCAGCTGACAAGAGTTACTTCAGCCTGGGATGAAGGGTGTGGTTCCAGTCTTCCTTCTCAGACAGCAGGGCAGGTGTTGGGCAGCAGGGTTGTCCTCTGGCAGCAGGACAGACCAACTTCTGTAGTATCCACAGGTCCAGGAGTGTACTGAAGAATTGGTCTGAGGGTCCTATATTTTTACCAGGTGACCCCTTTAAATGGGAGAAGCTTCTGAATCCCCCCACAGAAGTGTCTGGATTTCCCTGCTTCCCTGTCCTGGCCCCAGTCTGTATGGGAGCGTAATAGGTGAGTGTGAAGTAATTTGTGAGTGTGCTGGGCCAGTGCCTTTGAAGTACAAGTGTGATAGGTGACAGCTCTGCACCCCCAACAAGTCAGGAGGACCCATCCTGCCAACCTCCGGACCCTCTATTGTGATTCTGTCTGGGATGAATTCACAAAGGCTGACTGCCAACTACTTCTAGTCATATGACCCAAGGAAACAGGCCGCTGGCACCAGATGGTTAGGACAAGAAAATGGCCACTTTCAAAAAGTATAATTTTCAGAACTGTGACTTAAAATCTGACTTTACAATTAAAGAGGGGTTTACATTACACTTCCCCAGACACCAAACATGACATTCCTACCTACTACTAAACAAACGTTATCACTTACTAAATGCACTACAGTAACCCAGTGTTATCCTATGGGAGTGATAGGCCTTGCAGTAGTGAAAAACGAATTTGAGAGTTTTTCACTACCAGAATATGTAAAACTTAAAAATGTGCATGTCATACTTTTTAAATACTACTATATATAACAAGGGAAACCCAAAGTAGCAATAGGTCTGGGACCTTGGGGATATGCAATATTTCACGAGACAGTGGTCCCAAACATCAATATCAATTTAAAAACAAAGATACAAATAGACCAAAATTGAAATCTATGTTCAATGTCCAGTTGGACATGTTTTAATAATAAATACAATCAAATGTGGCAAGATATCTAACAATTTCCAAGTGGGACACAAGCCTGTGTCCAACTACCACATATACACAACCATAGAAAAACAAACAAATACAAGGCAGGAGAAAGTCTGTAAACTGATCAAAAAATTAGAACAGACAATTATTAATTAAATACACTTTCTGTGATTTCACAATAGAAAAGTATTTAAATCATCAAGTGTAAGGTGTCGACGACGTTTCGATCCTTATTTAATTCGGGACCATCATCAGGACATATCAATACATGCCTTTACTCCAATTGTATTTAGCTCTTCTAATGTTAGTTTAGGCGAGGGTTAACAGTTTGCATCAAATGTGGGCTCCGCAGATTAGTAAAAGGGTTGTACAGCACTATCGTTGATAAGGTAACATATGATTCTGTGTTGCACTCCAGTAGATTAAAGTGACGGCTCCAGAAGTAGGGAGTCTTGTGCGTTTTTCCGACGAAAAAATAAAAATTCCACCCAAGGAGTTGATCAATTAGTTTCCGGTCATGAACCGGTAGAATAGAATGGAGCTCCCGTAATAGGGGGTCTGATGCATCCACTACCAAGATGAGGTATTTGAACGAGAAATGTACAGGCCCTCGATATATGGTATGCCACTTTAAAGGGGACTTATAAGTAAATTAAATATACCAAAAAGTGGTGTAAGCCAATTATATCATTTTTAGAGAGGGGAGCACATGAACATTAGTACTGGTTAGCAGTGGTAAAGTGTCCAGAGTCCTAAAGCCAACAAAAAGAAAGTCAGAAAAAGAGGAGGAGGAAGGCAAAATGTTTGGCGGTGACCCTTCAGAAACAGACATTTGTAAGGCAGTTTAACCATGTTTAAAGGAGGGAGCAGTGGTAAAGTGTGAAGAGTTCTAAAGCCAACAGAAAAGGCTCAGAAAACAGGAGGATTGAAGGCAAAATGTTTGTAGGCAAACCCAACCAAGGATGTCAGTCCAACACATATAATATGGCCATCGGGTGTCTTGCTACAATAGGAGCGGCCTCCTTAAATGTAAGATCTTCATTAGAGGTTTAAAAGAATCTCCTAGGTAATTGACTCTGATGAATCATAAGAAGTAATTAGCATATGCCGGGATTAAGGCTACTTGTTTCACTTCCTTCTTTGTAACAACTTAATTGAAGCAAAAATGGTTTGAAGGTTCTATCACTCATATTGCTCTAATAAGAGATTTGCTTTGTTGGCCGTAAGAAAGGGTTTCAACATTCAAAGAACGGTCTCTGTGCTCCAACATTGCTAAAACTGGTAATGGTGCTCATTAGGAAAGATTATATTATCATTATGTTGCCAAAATGAGACTATGGCTGGCAACTTGCTTAGGAAGTGACCTTTAGGTTTGGAATATAACTGGAACATAGATAAGTATTTAATCTGACTTTTTGTAAGAGTGTGGAAGCGTAATCAGAAACAATATATTTGTGCTTGAAGTGATCAATATCTTGAGCACTGTAGGCTAGCAATAGAGAACATTTTGATTATATCTTTAATAGCCTTCTACTGAACACTAAACTCAAACAGTGTGGCAAATCTTAAAAAATATTTAGTTTGAGATGTTTCACAATCATACATACAAAATGCAATATAATATATGGGACCCCATTACAGGTGACTAATGAAGCACCTAGTCACCCATAATAAAGACATGGCATAGAGAGTCATTAGTTATAGCTTATTACAGTTGAATACTGACATTATGTTGCCTGCTGTCGGAGCCAGCAACCAAGGGGATAGGCAGGACACGTAGCATGATTAAAGCTACAGTTTAAACAATGAAATAAAATGACTTTTCCTGCTACTGCTCTCCTTTTGTTGATGAACTATGAGCAGCAAAAAAAGAGTTATATATGGCATGCTTTAGATAATTATAGGAAAGATAGAACCCCTTCTATGTGTACTTCTAAACATTCTGAGCTAGAGCGTTTTTTTTAGAAGAACTGACTGACTCTAATATATTTTTAACAATATCTAACTGCTTTCTTGGTGTGTTTAATTTTGCATGACAGTTTCTACTTTAGTGTTCATGTCTACAAATATCCTAGCTCTATCACATGATAAAATTGCAAGTATTTAAGCAGTTTGTGGGAAGGGTGATGGTGTGACTCTGTATTATAAGGAATAAAGTACTCCCTGTTGCACCTTATATTGCTTTTGCAAGTCTTCTTGGAGCTCCATAACCTTATATGGAACCTTATTGCCCTTGTGCCTCCATATGGTCATAGAACTCCTCTTTGGCATGCAATACCTTTTTAATGTATAGTAAGGGGTATTTTATCCCATTTATAATACATAGGATTCTGCAGTCTCTGTATAAATGCACTTCACTAATTTCTTTAGAATCAGCGACTAGTGATGCACTCACTCTCCGATTAGAAAGAAATGACGTCAGAATTGGACTGTGATAAGTTATTGCAGTCAAACCTGTCAAGCCAGAGCCAGCAACCAAGTTGAAAGGCAGATCAGGTTACAGAGCAGCTGTTTAAAGCACACAAAAAAATCCTTTTTTTTCTTTTTTCTACTCTATTTTGTTTTAGCTTACAGTGACTAGCAGAAAGAGCATGATTCTTTTTGGAATTCCATAGATAATTATAGAGAAGTTAGAATCTTTCTGCATGTTTCTACACATTCTGAGTTACTGCAGCTTTTTTTTATTTCAAACAAAAAAACTGAATTGTACTGAACTGTTTTTAATATATTTTTGTAAAAATTATTCAACAGGTTTTTGATGTTTTTCATTTTGCCCTAGAGGTTCTAATTTTATTCTTCATTTTGCTAATATTCTCTCTTTTTTTGAAAGAGCTATGTACCAAAGGTGTAAGTGGTTTGTAGGGAAGGTGAAGTTGTGACCATGTGTTTTGTGGGATAAAGTACTCCCTGCCGTACATGATAAGGTTAGTCGGCATCGTTCCTTTAAATGGCTATGTAACTCATCGGTGACTTGCAATATCTTATATTGTGCGGCATGGGGTACTTTATACCTTATAGAATAGAAGATGTATCACAAAAAGTATAAGATGCTAAAATGCCTGCCATTATTAAATCAAGGAACCAGGAACAATTTGAGAAAAATGGAAACTACCTCTATGATAAATGTTGTTGATCCTATTTCTTGATTTTAATTAATCACGTTCGTGCTTGTGTTTTCTCAGTTTGTTTGTATTATCTAGGTGGATAGGCCAACCCAGAGGAAACAATATACAATACTTGATCCACTATGAGTAAAGAGATTACTACATCAGAGCTGTTCTGTCACTAGCAGGGTGAAAGGTCTTGAGTCGTCACAGAACAAGGAATAAGATTGAGCATTAAATATTCATATTTTGTAAACACAAAAAAAGTTTAATAATCAACAAAAAAGGCACTATGGAAATGAGGCAAAGGGGAGGTTACACATCTAAATTGCTTAACAGTTTGGTTGAAGTTATTTAAATGTGGACACTTATTTCGTCAATCTTTTAAAATATGTCATATCTATGCCATATTGAATAATTTTTTACTTCTGTGACAGCAGTGGCACACAGCGAGACATACTTATAAGTGGCAAGAAACGCTATATATATATCACATTTTTTAATTAACTGATGTAATTATACTGCCAACACTTTGTACTTCAAATGCGCCAAGCATGTTCTTGTAGAGAGAACAGTGTTAAGAAGAGATCAGAATATTTGGAGAGCTTCCAAACACTCCCTTATGATTGGCTGGAGCATTGCCTGAACACGTAAGTTGTTTTGATGGGTAGTTTGTAGAGAAGCTGTTAAATGATTCAAAATGTAACAGAAAGAAAACATTCTAATATATTTCCAGATTGATATATGTGAGATATTGTGCAGTAGTATTAACCACTTAACTGCTAGCCTCCCCAAACACCCCCACCCCGCTAGTGCTGAGCCCTTTTTTTTTAGCTATATGGGTAGTTCGCGCTTACAATTCATAAAGGGGGTGGTGATGGACAGAGTATCTGAATTAAGCAGAACACTCCTACCCAGTCAAAAGATCAGGGCTTGATCTATCACCGTTTTTTAGCTCACTGCACCATCCCAGCTCAGAAACTGGCTACATGCAAATTAGTCTGACCCTGGCCCAGTGCATCATGGGAACAGAGCAGACCAAACTACCAAGCCAATTCTTTACTGGAAAGGAAACAAGCTTCCGGGGACCGGTTTCTGGCATTACAGCCGTCTTCGGCCCGGCTTGCTTAAATCATGATGGTGCAGTGAGCAAGGGACTCACATCTGAGCATACCCTTCCACACTTGTGGTGGCCAAAACAATTCATAAAGGGGGTGGTGATGGACAGAGTATCTGAATTAAGCAGAACACTCCTACCCAGTCAAAAGATCAGGGCTTGATCTATCACCGTTTTTTAGCTCACTGCACCATCCCAGCTCAGAAACTGGCTACATGCAAATTAGTCTGACCCTGGCCCAG
Organism: Lissotriton helveticus; assembly: GCF_964261635.1. NCBI lineage: Eukaryota > Metazoa > Chordata > Amphibia > Caudata > Salamandridae > Lissotriton > Lissotriton helveticus. The sequence goes on from NC_136067.1 coordinate 1,824,931,169, forward strand.
TGCATCATGGGAACAGAGCAGACCAAACTACCAAGCCAATTCTTTACTGGAAAGGAAACAAGCTTCCGGGGACCGGTTTCTGGCATTACAGCCGTCTTCGGCCCGGCTTGCTTAAATCCTGATGGTGCAGTGAGCAAGGGACTCACATCTGAGCATACCCTTCCACACTTGTGGTGGCCAAAACAATTCATAAAGGGGGTGGTGATGGACAGAGTATCTGAATTAAGCAGAACACTCCTACCCAGTCAAAAGATCAGGGCTTGATCTATCACCGTTTTTTAGCTCACTGCACCATCCCAGCTCAGAAACTGGCTACATGCAAATTAGTCTGACCCTGGCCCAGTGCATCATGGGAACAGAGCAGACCAAACTACCAAGCCAATTCTTTACTGGAAAGGAAACAAGCTTCCGGGGACCGGTTTCTGGCATTACAGCCGTCTTCGGCCCGGCTTGCTTAAATCCTGATGGTGCAGTGAGCAAGGGACTCACATCTGAGCATACGCTTCCACACTTGTGGTGGCCAAAACAATTCATAAAGGGGGTGGTGATGGACAGAGTATCTGAATTAAGCAGAACACTCCTACCCAGTCAAAAGATCAGGGCTTGATCTATCACCGTTTTTTAGCTCACTGCACCATCCCAGCTCAGAAACTGGCTACATGCAAATTAGTCTGACCCTGGCCCAGTGCATCATGGGAACAGAGCAGACCAAACTACCAAGCCAATTCTTTACTGGAAAGGAAACAAGCTTCCGGGGACCGGTTTCTGGCATTACAGCCGTCTTCGGCCCGGCTTGCTTAAATCCTGATGGTGCAGTGAGCAAGGGACTCACATCTGAGCATACCCTTCCACACTTGTGGTGGCCAAAACAATTCATAAAGGGGGTGGTGATGGACAGAGTATCTGAATTAAGCAGAACACTCCTACCCAGTCAAAAGATCAGGGCTTGATCTATCACCGTTTTTTTTAGCTCACTGCACCATCCCAGCTCAGAAACTGGCTACATGCAAATTAGTCTGACCCTGGCCCAGTGCATCATGGGAACAGAGCAGACCAAACTACCAAGCCAATTCTTTACTGGAAAGGAAACAAGCTTCCGGGGACCGGTTTCTGGCATTACAGCCGTCTTCGGCCCGGCTTGCTTAAATCCTGATGGTGCAGTGAGCAAGGGACTCACATCTGAGCATACCCTTCCACCCTTGTGGTGGCCAAAACAATTCATAAAGGGGGTGGTGATGGACAGAGTATCTGAATTAAGCAGAACACTCCTACCCAGTCAAAAGATCAGGGCTTGATCTATCACCGTTTTTTAGCTCACTGCACCATCCCAGCTCAGAAACTGGCTACATGCAAATTAGTCTGACCCTGGCCCAGTGCATCATGGGAACAGAGCAGACCAAACTACCAAGCCAATTCTTTACTGGAAAGGAAACAAGCTTCCGGGGACCGGTTTCTGGCATTACAGCCGTCTTCGGCCCGGCTTGCTTAAATCCTGATGGTGCAGTGAGCAAGGGACTCACATCTGAGCATACCCTTCCACACTTGTGGTGGCCAAAACAATTCATAAAGGGGGTGGTGATGGACAGAGTATCTGAATTAAGCAGAACACTCCTACCCAGTCAAAAGATCAGGGCTTGATCTATCACCGTTTTTTAGCTCACTGCACCATCCCAGCTCAGAAACTGGCTACATGCAAATTAGTCTGACCCTGGCCCAGTGCATCATGGGAACAGAGCAGACCAAACTACCAAGCCAATTCTTTACTGGAAAGGAAACAAGCTTCCGGGGACCGGTTTCTGGCATTACAGCCGTCTTCGGCCCGGCTTGCTTAAATCCTGATGGTGCAGTGAGCAAGGGACTCACATCTGAGCATACCCTTCCACACTTGTGGTGGCCAAAACAATTCATAAAGGGGGTGGTGATGGACAGAGTATCTGAATTAAGCAGAACACTCCTACCCAGTCAAAAGATCAGGGCTTGATCTATCACCGTTTTTTAGCTCACTGCACCATCCCAGCTCAGAAACTGGCTACATGCAAATTAGTCTGACCCTGGCCCAGTGCATCATGGGAACAGAGCAGACCAAACTACCAAGCCAATTCTTTACTGGAAAGGAAACAAGCTTCCGGGGACCGGTTTCTGGCATTACAGCCGTCTTCGGCCCGGCTTGCTTAAATCCTGATGGTGCAGTGAGCAAGGGACTCACATCTGAGCATACCCTTCCACACTTGTGGTGGCCAAAACAATTCATAAAGGGGGTGGTGATGGACAGAGTATCTGAATTAAGCAGAACACTCCTACCCAGTCAAAAGATCAGGGCTTGATCTATCACCGTTTTTCAGCTCACTGCACCATCCCAGCTCAGAAACTGGCTACATGCAAATTAGTCTGACCCTGGCCCAGTGCATCATGGGAACAGAGCAGACCAAACTACCAAGCCAATTCTTTACTGGAAAGGAAACAAGCTTCCGGGGACCGGTTTCTGGCATTACAGCCGTCTTCGGCCCGGCTTGCTTAAATCCTGATGGTGCAGTGAGCAAGGGACTCACATCTGAGCATACCCTTCCACACTTGTGGTGGCCAAAACAATTCATAAAGGGGGTGGTGATGGAGCTAAATAACGGTGATGGATCAAGCCCTGATCTTTGGACTGGGTAAGAGTGGTCTGCTTAATTCAGACACTCTGTTCATCACCACCCCCTTTTCTGAATCGTTTTTGGCCACTATAGGTGTGGCAGGGTATACTCAGACATGAGTCCCTTGCTCACTGCTCCATCAGGATTCAAGCAAGCCGGGCCGACGAGGCTGAAATGCCAGAAACCGGTCCCCGGTAGCTTGTCTCCTTTCTGGTGAAGAATTGGCTTGGTAGTTTGGTCTGCCCTGTTCCCATGATGCACTGGGCCAGGGACAGACTAATTTGCATATAGCCAGGTTCTGAGCTGGGATGGGGCAGTGAGCTAAATAACGGTGATGGATCAAGCCCTGATCTTTGGACTGGGTAAGAGTGGTCTGCTTAATTCAGACACTCTGTTCATCACCACCCCCTGTTCTGAATCGTTTTTGGCCACTATAGGTGTGGCAGGGTATACTCAGACATGAGTCCCTTGCTCACTGCTCCATCAGGATTCAAGCAAGCCGGGCCGACGAGGCTGAAATGCCAGAAACCGGTCCCCGGTACCTTGTCTCCTTTCTGGTGAAGAATTGGCTTGGTAGTTTGGTCTGCCCTGTTCCCATGATGCACTGGGCCAGGGACAGACTAATTTGCATATAGCCAGGTTCTGAGCTGGGATGGGGCAGTGAGCTAAATAACGGTGATGGATCAAGCCCTGATCTTTGGACTGGGTAAGAGTGGTCTGCTTAATTCAGACACTCTGTTCATCACCACCCCCTTTTCTGAATCGTTTTTGGCCACTATAGGTGTGGCAGGGTATACTCAGACATGAGTCCCTTGCTCACTGCTCCATCAGGATTCAAGCAAGCCGGGCCGACGAGGCTGAAATGCCAGAAACCGGTCCCCGGTAGCTTGTCTCCTTTCTGGTGAAGAATTGGCTTGGTAGTTTGGTCTGCCCTGTTCCCATGATGCACTGGGCCAGGGACAGACTAATTTGCATATAGCCAGGTTCTGAGCTGGGATGGGGCAGTGAGCTAAATAACGGTGATGGATCAAGCCCTGATCTTTGGACTGGGTAAGAGTGGTCTGCTTAATTCAGACACTCTGTTCATCACCACCCCCTTTTCTGAATCGTTTTTGGCCACTATAGGTGTGGCAGGGTATACTCAGACATGAGTCCCTGTCTCACTGCTCCATCAGGATTCAAGCAAGCCGGGCCGACGAGGCTGAAATGCCAGAAACCGGTCCCCGGTAGCTTGTCTCCTTTCTGGTGAAGAATTGGCTTGGTAGTTTGGTCTGCCCTGTTCCCATGATGCACTGGGCCAGGGACAGACTAATTTGCATATAGCCAGGTTCTGAGCTGGGATGGGGCAGTGAGCTAAATAACGGTGATGGATCAAGCCCTGATCTTTGGACTGGGTAAGAGTGGTCTGCTTAATTCAGACACTCTGTTCATCACCACCCCCTTTTCTGAATCGTTTTTGGCCACTATAGGTGTGGCAGGGTATACTCAGACATGAGTCCCTTGCTCACTGCTCCATCAGGATTCAAGCAAGCCGGGCCGACGAGGCTGAAATGCCAGAAACCGGTCCCCGGTACCTTGTCTCCTTTCTGGTGAAGAATTGGCTTGGTAGTTTGGTCTGCCCTGTTCCCATGATGCACTGGGCCAGGGACAGACTAATTTGCATATAGCCAGGTTCTGAGCTGGGATGGGGCAGTGAGCTAAATAACGGTGATGGATCAAGCCCTGATCTTTGGACTGGGTAAGAGTGGTCTGCTTAATTCAGACACTCTGTTCATCACCACCCCCTTTTCTGAATCGTTTTTTGGCCACTATAGGTGTGGCAGGGTATACTCAGACATGAGTCCCTTGCTCACTGCTCCATCAGGATTCAAGCAAGCCGGGCCGACGAGGCTGAAATGCCAGAAACCGGTCCCCGGTAGCTTGTCTCCTTTCTGGTGAAGAATTGGCTTGGTAGTTTGGTCTGCCCTGTTCCCATGATGCACTGGGCCAGGGACAGACTAATTTGCATATAGCCAGGTTCTGAGCTGGGATGGGGCAGTGAGCTAAATAACGGTGATGGATCAAGCCCTGATCTTTGGACTGGGTAAGAGTGGTCTGCTTAATTCAGACACTCTGTTCATCACCACCCCCTTTTCTGAATCGTTTTTGGCCACTATAGGTGTGGCAGGGTATACTCAGACATGAGTCCCTTGCTCACTGCTCCATCAGGATTCAAGCAAGCCGGGCCGACGAGGCTGAAATGCCAGAAACCGGTCCCCGGTAGCTTGTCTCCTTTCTGGTGAAGAATTGGCTTGGTAGTTTGGTCTGCCCTGTTCCCATGATGCACTGGGCCGGGGACAGACTAATTTGCATATAGCCAGGTTCTGAGCTGGGATGGGGCAGTGAGCTAAATAACGGTGATGGATCAAGCCCTGATCTTTGGACTGGGTAAGAGTGGTCTGCTTAATTCAGACACTCTGTTCATCACCACCCCCTTTTCTGAATCGTTTTGGCCACTCTAGGTGTGGCAGGGTATACTCAGACATGAGTCCCTTGCTCACTGCTCCATCAGGATTCAAGCAAGCCGGGCCGACGAGGCTGAAATGCCAGAAACCGGTCCCCGGTAGCTTGTCTCCTTTCTGGTGAAGAATTGGCTTGGTAGTTTGGTCTGCCCTGTTCCCATGATGCACTGGGCCAGGGACAGACTAATTTGCATATAGCCAGGTTATGAGCTGGGATGGGGCAGTGAGCTAAATAACGGTGATGGATCAAGCCCTGATCTTTGGACTGGGTAAGAGTGGTCTGCTTAATTCAGACACTCTGTTCATCACCACCCCCTTTTCTGAATCGTTTTTGGCCACTATAGGTGTGGCAGGGTATACTCAGACATGAGTCCCTTGCTCACTGCTCCATCAGGATTCAAGCAAGCCGGGCCGACGAGGCTGAAATGCCAGAAACCGGTCCCCGGTAGCTTGTCTCCTTTCTGGTGAAGAATTGGCTTGGTAGTTTGGTCTGCCCTGTTCCCATGATGCACTGGGCCAGGGACAGACTAATTTGCATATAGCCAGGTTCTGAGCTGGGATGGGGCAGTGAGCTAAATAACGGTGATGGATCAAGCCCTGATCTTTGGACTGGGTAAGAGTGGTCTGCTTCATTCAGACACTCTGTTCATCACCACCCCCTTTTCTGAATCGTTTTTGGCCACTCTAGGTGTGGCAGGGTATACTCAGACATGAGTCCCTTGCTCACTGCTCCATCAGGATTCAAGCAAGCCGGGCCGACGAGGCTGAAATGCCAGAAACCGGTCCCCGGTAGCTTGTCTCCTTTCTGGTGAAGAATTGGCTTGGTAGTTTGGTCTGCCCTGTTCCCATGATGCACTGGGCCAGGGACAGACTAATTTGCATATAGCCAGGTTCTGAGCTGGGATGGGGCAGTGAGCTAAATAACGGTGATGGATCAAGCCCTGATCTTTGGACTGGGTAAGAGTGGTCTGCTTAATTCAGACACTCTGTTCATCACCACCCCCTTTTCTGAATCGTTTTTGGCCACTATAGGTGTGGCAGGGTATACTCAGACATGAGTCCCTTGCTCACTGCTCCATCAGGATTCAAGCAAGCCGGGCCGACGAGGCTGAAATGCCAGAAACCGGTCCCCGGTAGCTTGTCTCCTTTCTGGTGAAGAATTGGCTTGGTAGTTTGGTCTGCCCTGTTCCCATGATGCACTGGGCCAGGGACAGACTAATTTGCATATAGCCAGGTTCTGAGCTGGGATGGGGCAGTGAGCTAAATAACGGTGATGGATCAAGCCCTGATCTTTGGACTGGGTAAGAGTGGTCTGCTTCATTCAGACACTCTGTTCATCACCACCCCCTTTTCTGAATCATTTTTGGCCACTATAGGTGTGGCAGGGTATACTCAGACATGAGTCCCTTGCTCACTGCTCCATCAGGATTCAAGCAAGCCGGGCCGACGAGGCTGAAATGCCAGAAACCGGTCCCCGGTAGCTTGTCTCCTTTCTGGTGAAGAATTGGCTTGGTAGTTTGGTCTGCCCTGTTCCCATGATGCACTGGGCCAGGGACAGACTAATTTGCATATAGCCAGGTTCTGAGCTGGGATGGGGCAGTGAGCTAAATAACGGTGATGGATCAAGCCCTGATCTTTGGACTGGGTAAGGGTGGTCTGCTTAATTCAGACACTCTGTTCATCACCACCCCCTTTTCTGAATCGTTTTTGGCCACTATAGGTGTGGCAGGGTATACTCAGACATGAGTCCCTTGCTCACTGCTCCATCAGGATTCAAGCAAGCCGGGCCGACGAGGCTGAAATGCCAGAAACCGGTCCCCGGTAGCTTGTCTCCTTTCTGGTGAAGAATTGGCTTGGTAGTTTGGTCTGCCCTGTTCCCATGATGCACTGGGCCAGGGACAGACTAATTTGCATATAGCCAGGTTCTGAGCTGGGATGGGGCAGTGAGCTAAATAACGGTGATGGATCAAGCCCTGATCTTTGCATTGGGTAAGGGTGGTCTGCTTAATTCAGACACTCTGTTCATCACCACCCCCTTTTCTGAATCGTTTTTGGCCACTATAGGTGTGGCAGGGTATACTCAGACATGAGTCCCTTGCTCACTGCTCCATCAGGATTCAAGCAAGCCGGGCCGACGAGGCTGAAATGCCAGAAACCGGTCCCCGGTAGCTTGTCTCCTTTCTGGTGAAGAATTGGCTTGGTAGTTTGGTCTGCCCTGTTCCCATGATGCACTGGGCCAGGGACAGACTAATTTGCATATAGCCAGGTTCTGAGCTGGGATGGGGCAGTGAGCTAAATAATGGTGATGGATCAAGCCCTGATCTTTGGACTGGGTAAGAGTGGTCTGCTTAATTCAGACACTCTGTTCATCACCACCCCCTTTTCTGAATCGTTTTTGGCCACTATAGGTGTGGCAGGTTATACTCAGACATGAGTCCCTTGCTCACTGCTCCATCAGGATTCAAGCAAGCCGGGCCGACGAGGCTGAAATGCCAGAAACCGGTCCCCGGTAGCTTGTCTCCTTTCTGGTGAAGAATTGGCTTGGTAGTTTGGTCTGCCCTGTTCCCATGATGCACTGGGCCAGGGACAGACTAATTTGCATATAGCCAGGTTCTGAGCTGGGATGGGGCAGTGAGCTAAATAACGGTGATGGATCAAGCCCTGATCTTTGGACTGGGTAAGAGTGGTCTGCTTAATTCAGACACTCTGTTCATCACCACCCCCTTTTCTGAATCGTTTTTGGCCACTATAGGTGTGGCAGGGTATACTCAGACATGAGTCCCTTGCTCACTGCTCCATCAGGATTCAAGCAAGCCGGGCCGACGAGGCTGAAATGCCAGAAACCGGTCCCCGGTAGCTTGTCTCCTTTCTGGTGAAGAATTGGCTTGGTAGTTTGGTCTGCCCTGTTCCCATGATGCACTGGGCCAGGGACAGACTAATTTGCATATAGCCAGGTTCTGAGCTGGGATGGGGCAGTGAGCTAAATAACGGTGATGGATCAAGCCCTGATCTTTGGACTGGGTAAGAGTGGTCTGCTTAATTCAGACACTCTGTTCATCACCACCCCCTTTTCTGAATCGTTTTTGGCCACTATAGGTGTGGCAGGGTATACTCAGACATGAGTCCCTTGCTCACTGCTCCGTCAGGATTCAAGCAAGCCGGGCCGACGAGGCTGAAATGCCAGAAACCGGTCCCCGGTAGCTTGTCTCCTTTCTGGTGAAGAATTGGCTTGGTAGTTTGGTCTGCCCTGTTCCCATGATGCACTGGGCCAGGGACAGACTAATTTGCATATAGCCAGGTTTTGAGCTGGGATGGGGCAGTGAGCTAAATAACGGTGATGGATCAAGCCCTGATCTTTGGACTGGGTAAGAGTGGTCTGCTTAATTCAGACACTCTGTTCATCACCACCCCCTTTTCTGAATCGTTTTTGGCCACTATAGGTGTGGCAGGGTATACTCAGACATGAGTCCCTTGCTCACTGCTCCATCAGGATTCAAGCAAGCCGGGCCGACGAGGCTGAAATGCCAGAAACCGGTCCCCGGTAGCTTGTCTCCTTTCTGGTGAAGAATTGGCTTGGTAGTTTGATCTGCCCTGTTCCCATGATGCACTGGGCCAGGGACAGACTAATTTGCATATAGCCAGGTTCTGAGCTGGGATGGGGCAGTGAGCTAAATAACGGTGATGGATCAAGCCCTGATCTTTGGACTGGGTAAGAGTGGTCTGCTTAATTCAGACACTCTGTTCATCACCACCCCCTTTTCTGAATCGTTTTTTGGCCACTATAGGTGTGGCAGGGTATACTCAGACATGAGTCCCTTGCTCACTGCTCCATCAGGATTCAAGCAAGCCGGGCCGACGAGGCTGAAATGCCAGAAACCGGTCCCCGGTAGCTTGTTTCCTTTCTGGTGAAGAATTGGCTTGGTAGTTTGGTCTGCCCTGTTCCCATGATGCACTGGGCCAGGGACAGACTAATTTGCATATAGCCAGGTTCTGAGCTGGGATGGGGCAGTGAGCTAAATAACGGTGATGGATCAAGCCCTGATCTTTGGACTGGGTAAGAGTGGTCTGCTTAATTCAGACACTCTGTTCATCACCACCCCCTTTTCTGAATCGTTTTTGGCCACTATAGGTGTGGCAGGGTATACTCAGACATGAGTCCCTTGCTCACTGCTCCATCAGGATTCAAGCAAGCCGGGCCGACGAGGCTGAAATGCCAGAAACCGGTCCCCGGTAGCTTGTCTCCTTTCTGGTGAAGAATTGGCTTGGTAGTTTGATCTGCCCTGTTCCCATGATGCACTGGGCCAGGGACAGACTAATTTGCATATAGCCAGGTTCTGAGCTGGGATGGGGCAGTGAGCTAAATAACGGTGATGGATCAAGCCCTGATCTTTGGACTGGGTAAGAGTGGTCTGCTTAATTCAGACACTCTGTTCATCACCACCCCCTTTTCTGAATCGTTTTTTGGCCACTATAGGTGTGGCAGGGTATACTCAGACATGAGTCCCTTGCTCACTGCTCCATCAGGATTCAAGCAAGCCGGGCCGACGAGGCTGAAATGCCAGAAACCGGTCCCCGGTAGCTTGTTTCCTTTCTGGTGAAGAATTGGCTTGGTAGTTTGGTCTGCCCTGTTCCCATGATGCACTGGGCCAGGGACAGACTAATTTGCATATAGCCAGGTTCTGAGCTGGGATGGGGCAGTGAGCTAAATAACGGTGATGGATCAAGCCCTGATCTTTGGACTGGGTAAGAATGGTCTGCTTAATTCAGACACTCTGTTCATCGCCACCCCCTTTTCTGAATCGTTTTTGGCCACTATAGGTGTGGCAGGGTATACTCAGACATGAGTCCCTTGCTCACTGCTCCATCAGGATTCAAGCAAGCCGGGCCGACGAGGCTGAAATGCCAGAAACCGGTCCCCGGTAGCTTGTCTCCTTTCTGGTGAAGAATTGGCTTGGTAGTTTGGTCTGCCCTGTTCCCATGATGCACTGGGCCAGGGACAGACTAATTTGCATATAGCCAGGTTCTGAGCTGGGATGGGGCAGTGAGCTAAATAACGGTGATGGATCAAGCCCTGATCTTTGGACTGGGTAAGAGTGGTCTGCTTAATTCAGACACTCTGTTCATCACCACCCCCTTTTCTGAATCGTTTTTGGCCACTATAGGTGTGGCAGGGTATACTCAGACATGAGTCCCTTGCTCACTGCTCCATCAGGATTCAAGCAAGCCGGGCCGACGAGGCTGAAATGCCAGAAACCGGTCCCCGGTAGCTTGTCTCCTTTCTGGTGAAGAATTGGCTTGGTAGTTTGGTCTGCCCTGTTCCCGTGATGCACTGGGCCAGGGACAGACTAATTTGCATATAGCCAGGTTCTGAGCTGGGATGGGGCAGTGAGCTAAATAACGGTGATGGATCAAGCCCTGATCTTTGGACTGGGTAAGAGTGGTCTGCTTAATTCAGACACTCTGTTCATCACCACCCCCTTTTCTGAATCGTTTTTGGCCACTATAGGTGTGGCAGGGTATACTCAGACATGAGTCCCTTGCTCACTGCTCCATCAGGATTCAAGCAAGCCGGGCCGACGAGGCTGAAATGCCAGAAACCGGTCCCCAGTAGCTTGTCTCCTTTCTGGTGAAGAATTGGCTTGGTAGTTTGGTCTGCCCTGTTCCCATGATGCACTGGGCCAGGGACAGACTAATTTGCATATAGCCAGGTTCTGAGCTGGGATGGGGCAGTGAGCTAAATAACGGTGATGGATCAAGCCCTGATCTTTGGACTGGGTAAGAGTGGTCTGCTTAATTCAGACACTCTGTTCATCACCACCCCCTTTTCTGAATCGTTTTTGGCCACTATAGGTGTGGCAGGGTATACTCAGACATGAGTCCCTTGCTCACTGCTCCATCAGGATTCAAGCAAGCCGGGCCGACGAGGCTGAAATGCCAGAAACCGGTCCCCGGTAGCTTGTCTCCTTTCTGGTGAAGAATTGGCTTGGTAGTTTGGTCTGCCCTGTTCCCATGATGCACTGGGCCAGGGACAGACTAATTTGCATATAGCCAGGTTTTGAGCTGGGATGGGGCAGTGAGCTAAATAACGGTGATGGATCAAGCCCTGATCTTTGGACTGGGTAAGAGTGGTCTGCTTAATTCAGACACTCTGTTCATCACCACCCCCTTTTCTGAATTGTTTTTGGCCACTATAGGTGTGGCAGGGTATACTCAGACATGAGTCCCTTGCTCACTGCTCCATCAGGATTCAAGCAAGCCGGGCCGACGAGGCTGAAATGCCAGAAACCGGTCCCCGGTAGCTTGTCTCCTTTCTTGTGAAGAATTGGCTTGGTAGTTTGGTCTGCCCTGTTCCCATGATGCACTGGGCCAGGGACAGACTAATTTGCATATAGCCAGGTTCTGAGCTGGGATGGGGCAGTGAGCTAAATAACGGTGATGGATCAAGCCCTGATCTTTGGACTGGGTAAGAGTGGTCTGCTTAATTCAGACACTCTGTTCATCACCACCCCCTTTTCTGAATCGTTTTTGGCCACTATAGGTGTGGCAGGGTATACTCAGACATGAGTCCCTTGCTCACTGCTCCATCAGGATTCAAGCAAGACGGGCCGACGAGGCTGAAATGCCAGAAACCGGTCCCCGGTAGCTTGTCTCCTTTCTGGTGAAGAATTGGCTTGGTAGTTTGGTCTGCCCTGTTCCCATGATGCACTGGGCCAGGGACAGACTAATTTGCATATAGCCAGGTTCTGAGCTGGGATGGGGCAGTGAGCTAAATAACGGTGATGGATCAAGCCCTGATCTTTGGACTGGGTAAGAGTGGTCTGCTTAATTCAGACACTCTGTTCATCACCACCCCCTTTTCTGAATTGTTTTTGGCCACTATAGGTGTGGCAGGGTATACTCAGACATGAGTCCCTTGCTCACTGCTCCATCAGGATTCAAGCAAGCCGGGCCGACGAGGCTGAAATGCCAGAAACCGGTCCCCGGTAGCTTGTCTCCTTTCTTGTGAAGAATTGGCTTGGTAGTTTGGTCTGCCCTGTTCCCGTGATGCACTGGGCCAGGGACAGACTAATTTGCATATAGCCAGGTTCTGAGCTGGGATGGGGCAGTGAGCTAAATAACGGTGATGGATCAAGCCCTGATCTTTGGACTGGGTAAGAGTGGTCTGCTTAATTCAGACACTCTGTTCATCACCACCCCCTTTTCTGAATCGTTTTTGGCCACTATAGGTGTGGCAGGGTATACTCAGACATGAGTCCCTTGCTCACTGCTCCATCAGGATTCAAGCAAGACGGGCCGACGAGGCTGAAATGCCAGAAACCGGTCCCCGGTAGCTTGTCTCCTTTCTGGTGAAGAATTGGCTTGGTAGTTTGGTCTGCCCTGTTCCCATGATGCACTGGGCCAGGGACAGACTAATTTGCATATAGCCAGGTTCTGAGCTGGGATGGGGCAGTGAGCTAAATAACGGTGATGGATCAAGCCCTGATCTTTGGACTGGGTAAGAGTGGTCTGCTTAATTCAGACACTCTGTTCATCACCACCCCCTTTTCTGAATCGTTTTTGGCCACTATAGGTGTGGCAGGGTATACTCAGACATGAGTCCCTTGCTCACTGCTCCATCAGGATTCAAGCAAGCCGGGCCGACGAGGCTGAAATGCCAGAAACCGGTCCCCGGTAGCTTGTCTCCTTTCTGGTGAAGAATTGGCTTGGTAGTTTGGTCTGCCCTGTTCCCGTGATGCACTGGGCCAGGGACAGACTAATTTGCATATAGCCAGGTTCTGAGCTGGGATGGGGCAGTGAGCTAAATAACGGTGATGGATCAAGCCCTGATCTTTGGACTGGGTAAGAGTGGTCTGCTTAATTCAGACACTCTGTTCATCACCACCCCCTTTTCTGAATCGTTTTTGGCCACTATAGGTGTGGCAGGGTATACTCAGACATGAGTCCCTTGCTCACTGCTCCATCAGGATTCAAGCAAGCCGGGCCGACGAGGCTGAAATGCCAGAAACCGGTCCCCGGTAGCTTGTCTCCTTTCTGGTGAAGAATTGGCTTGGTAGTTTGGTCTGCCCTGTTCCCATGATGCACTGGGCCAGGGACAGACTAATTTGCATATAGCCAGGTTCTGAGCTGGGATGGGGCAGTGAGCTAAATAACGGTGATGGATCAAGCCCTGATCTTTGGACTGGGTAAGAGTGGTCTGCTTCATTCAGACACTCTGTTCATCACCACCCCCTTTTCTGAATCGTTTTTGGCCACTATAGGTGTGGCAGGGTATACTCAGACATGAGTCCCTTGCTCACTGCTCCATCAGGATTCAAGCAAGCCGGGCCGACGAGGCTGAAATGCCAGAAACCGGTCCCCGGTAGCTTGTCTCCTTTCTGGTGAAGAATTGGCTTGGTAGTTTGATCTGCCCTGTTCCCATGATGCACTGGGCCAGGGACAGACTAATTTGCATATAGCCAGGTTCTGAGCTGGGATGGGGCAGTGAGCTAAATAACGGTGATGGATCAAGCCCTGATCTTTGGACTGGGTAAGAGTGGTCTGCTTAATTCAGACACTCTGTTCATCACCACCCCCTTTTCTGAATCGTTTTTTGGCCACTATAGGTGTGGCAGGGTATACTCAGACATGAGTCCCTTGCTCACTGCTCCATCAGGATTCAAGCAAGCCGGGCCGACGAGGCTGAAATGCCAGAAACCGGTCCCCGGTAGCTTGTTTCCTTTCTGGTGAAGAATTGGCTTGGTAGTTTGGTCTGCCCTGTTCCCATGATGCACTGGGCCAGGGACAGACTAATTTGCATATAGCCAGGTTCTGAGCTGGGATGGGGCAGTGAGCTAAATAACGGTGATGGATCAAGCCCTGATCTTTGGACTGGGTAAGAGTGGTCTGCTTAATTCAGACACTCTGTTCATCACCACCCCCTTTTCTGAATCGTTTTTGGCCACTATAGGTGTGGCAGGGTATACTCAGACATGAGTCCCTTGCTCACTGCTCCATCAGGATTCAAGCAAGCAGGGCCGACGAGGCTGAAATGCCAGAAACCGGTCCCCGGTAGCTTGTCTCCTTTCTGGTGAAGAATTGGCTTGGTAGTTTGGTCTGCCCTGTTCCCATGATGCACTGGGCCAGGGACAGACTAATTTGCATATAGCCAGGTTCTGATCTGGGATGGGGCAGTGAGCTAAATAACGGTGATGGATCAAGCCCTGATCTTTGGACTGGGTAAGAGTGGTCTGCTTAATTCAGACACTCTGTTCATCACCACCCCCTTTTCTGAATCGTTTTTGGCCACTATAGGTGTGGCAGGGTATACTCAGACATGAGTCCCTTGCTCACTGCTCCATCAGGATTCAAGCAAGCCGGGCCGACGAGGCTGAAATGCCAGAAACCGGTCCCCGGTAGCTTGTCTCCTTTCTGGTGAAGAATTGGCTTGGTAGTTTGGTCTGCCCTGTTCCCATGATGCACTGGGCCAGGGACAGACTAATTTGCATATAGCCAGGTTCTGAGCTGGGATGGGGCAGTGAGCTAAATAACGGTGATGGATCAAGCCCTGATCTTTGGACTGGGTAAGAGTGGTCTGCTTAATTCAGACACTCTGTTCATCACCACCCCCTTTTCTGAATCGTTTTTGGCCACTATAGGTGTGGCAGGGTATACTCAGACATGAGTCCCTTGCTCACTGCTCCATCAGGATTCAAGCAAGCCGGGCCGACGAGGCTGAAATGCCAGAAACCGGTCCCCGGTAGCTTGTCTCCTTTCTGGTGAAGAATTGGCTTGGTAGTTTGGTCTGCCCTGTTCCCATGATGCACTGGGCCAGGGACAGACTAATTTGCATATAGCCAGGTTCTGAGCTGGGATGGGGCAGTGAGCTAAATAACGGTGATGGATCAAGCCCTGATCTTTGGACTGGGTAAGAGTGGTCTGCTTAATTCAGACACTCTGTTCATCACCACCCCCTTTTCTGAATCGTTTTTGGCCACTATAGGTGTGGCAGGGTATACTCAGACATGAGTCCCTTGCTCACTGCTTCATCAGGATTCAAGCAAGCCGGGCCGACGAGGCTGAAATGCCAGAAACCGGTCCCCGGTAGCTTGTCTCCTTTCTGGTGAAGAATTGGCTTTGTAGTTTGGTCTGCCCTGTTCCCATGATGCACTGGGCCAGGGACAGACTAATTTGCATATATCCAGGTTCTGAGCTGGGATGGGGCAGTGAGCTAAATAACGGTGATGGATCAAGCCCTGATCTTTGGACTGGGTAAGAGTGGTCTGCTTAATTCAGACACTCTGTTCATCACCACCCCCTTTTCTGAATCGTTTTTGGCCACTATAGGTGTGGCTGGGTATACTCAGACATGAGTCCCTTGCTCACTGCTCCATCAGGATTCAAGCAAGCCGGGCCGACGAGGCTGAAATGCCAGAAACCGGTCCCCGGTAGCTTGTCTCCTTTCTGGTGAAGAATTGGCTTGGTAGTTTGGTCTGCCCTGTTCCCATGATGCACTGGGCCAGGGACAGACTAATTTGCATATAGCCAGGTTCTGAGCTGGGATGGGGCAGTGAGCTAAATAACGGTGATGGATCAAGCCCTGATCTTTGGACTGGGTAAGAGTGGTCTGCTTAATTCAGACACTCTGTTCATCACCACCCCCTTTTCTGAATCGTTTTTGGCCACTATAGGTGTGGCAGGGTATACTCAGACATGAGTCCCTTGCTCACTGCTCCATCAGGATTCAAGCAAGCCGGGCCGACGAGGCTGAAATGCCAGAAACCGGTCCCCGGTAGCTTGTCTCCTTTCTGGTGAAGAATTGGCTTGGTAGTTTGGTCTGCCCTGTTCCCATGATGCACTGGGCCAGGGACAGACTAATTTGCATATAGCCAGGTTCTGAGCTGGGATGGGGCAGTGAGCTAAATAACGGTGATGGATCAAGCCCTGATCTTTGGACTGGGTAAGAGTGGTCTGCTTAATTCAGACACTCTGTTCATCACCACCCCCTTTTCTGAATAGTTCGCGCTTACAGCACCATAACTTTTTTCCACATAAGGCATCCACGCCAAATTTGCATTCTTTTTTTCTAACATCCGAGGGATTCTAAAGGTGCCTAGGGTTTTGGGATTTACCTGGAGCAGGATGAGAAAATAGGAAAAATATAACTACATTTTGAGTTTTGGGGGAAAAATAGGAAAAAAGTGCTCCTGATAAAGGTTTCCGCTAAAAATAGCATCAGCACATGGTGTGCTGTGCTAAAGTCACAATCTTCCCAGCTTTCAGGAAAATGCGGAGCGGAATAAAGTAACCTTATTTTTTTACCACCATTTTGGCATTTTTAATAGGTAGCCCATTTTTCCTATTGTTTGTGCTCTCAGCCTACTTTCAGTTTGTGGTGGAAACCAGTAAGAAACCCATGGGTGATCCCGGGAAAGCTATAGATTTCTGAAAAGTAGACAAAACTCCAAATTCAGTAAGGGATCATATGTGTAAATCCCTCAAGGTTTTTCCAAAGATATTAACTGTTGAAATAAAAAAATATTGAAAATGTGTAGGAGAATATGGGCATTTTTGACAATGTTTTCATCTGTAACTTTTTGTCACAATGGCCGATTTACAAAATCAATATACCGTTATGTTTGCTAGACACGTGTAGTTGGAGGGATATATAGGATTTGGAGCTTCTTCAAGGACCCAAGCTGACCGTTCAATGTTTATGCATTGTGTTCCTAGTGTAGCCTAACCCTGAGCGAAGTATGCGGAGTGGTACTCCGCGTAGTTCAACAGAGTTTTAAAAAACTCTAGGCTGCGCTCCGCCTCTGGCCCACGATAAGAGTTAAAAACATTTTTTTTAAACCCACCTACTTTCTCTTCTGCCTGCCCTCCTCCTCCTCGCATCCACGTACGTATTACGTTTTTTGTGAACTGCATAATCCCAAATGCAAAGTTAGCTGTTTAAGTAATCGCATAATTTGCGATCACTTAAATTGCGTTTGCCTTTACGGAATCGCAGTTGCAAATTGCCATTCCCTAAATGCAATACAACAACAAAAAAATTGTGATTTCCATTTTAAGAAACACAAATTACTATCAACTTAAAGTTAGTGGTAATTTGTGAAAACTTTGAAAAATGCACAAAAGTGCACTTTTCAAAGTTCTATATTGCACACATACATGCCCTTGGGGCATGTGTGTGTGCAACATGTTTTTTATTGCACTTTCAGGGGTGCATCAGGGTGACATTTTGGCATCTTTGCACCCTTGAAATTGCATGCGCAATTTGTGAGTACCTATATGGTACTCACAAATTGCGCATGCGATTTCCATTGATTCCTATGGCCATTTAGGCCCTTAGGAATGAATGGGAAGCCATTCCTTATTTCCGATTCAGAATTTGCGAGTCACAAATAAGGAGTTTGTAGAATTTGCTAATGTATTTGCGATTCCTACATGCATAAGGAATTGCTATTCGTAAATTGCGATTTCTTAAACATCGCAATTTAGAAATTGCAATACCTAAGTTTGATGCATGTGGCCCATAGTCCCTAAAGGGCCACATAAACAGTCTACAGTGTAAGTAATCTGTAGTTGGTCGGTGCTGCTTGGTAAAAAATGGAAATGATGTATTGGGAGCACCAACTAATAAGGAGTCACTAAAGAAGAGCAACGGGAGGCTGAACCAATGGCAAGCAGGAGGCGGGATTCCACTCCGTGTAGAGATTACAGCAGGTCTTGCGCGCTGCCTAGGCTCGACCTAAAGAGACTCAGGCTGCTCGGGAAGCTCTTCCCAGGCAGCCAACACTAAAAATAAGTAAAGGAATCCCTCTGGTGCATTGTACCAGAGGGGGCTTTACAGCACTCCCCAGTGTTGGCCAATGGCCGACAGACACACTGGGAGGGAGATCCGGGGGTCGGCCACTGGCGGACACCCACACTTAAGAAGTTAAAATGTAAATGTTAGCAGAGAATTTATTACCTCATCAATGTTGTTGTGTTATAGATTTTTTTGTTCTGGTGATAGAAGCCTTTACCTTTAATGTGGTATCCAAAGTGGAAAACGACAATGATCTCTTGGCACGGTTAGAACTGTTTTCACTGTAAGGACAAAGTGGAGAGTCCCCAGAGATTTGTAGGAGAATGAAATTGGATTTAGTGACCCCATAGTTCAGACAGAATTGGTGGGCAAACTTGTGTTAGAAGAAATACAGATGTGCTTGGCAAATTAGACTTCCAGCAGAGATGGTATAGTTGCTTTTGAAATTGTAATGACCCAAAAAGCAAAGCATGAAAAACAAAAAATCCGTGGCTCTCTAGGTTCACCTGATTAGCAATGAGTTAGGAGTCCTAGTAGAGTGCCAACATGTTTCGAGCTTACCCCCTAGCCCTTCCTCAGGACACCACAAGGTCCAGCCCTGTGTGTACCACTCCAAAGTGTAGTGAAAAAATAGTGAATCAATGCCTGTCAATGAGCATTCAAAAGGAAATTCTATACATACAACACAATATAATGTTCAGTCGTTATGTTTCAGACCGGTCTCGTGGGAAGCCGAGTAGGTTTACCGGCAAGGAGAGAAACCTTACAAAGTATTTACGGATCTCTCTAGCCCCCTGATCTGACTATGAGGCTCAGTACAGCCTTTTTGAAGTAAAAGTCCATAGAGAGGGGCACCAGTACCCTAGCACCTGCTTCATATGATACCTCAGCACAGCTCCCTGCCCAAATCCTGCAAACCTTTTAACCTAAGACACTTCACATTACGCAAATGAAGATAGATAAGTTGACTGATGCTGAGAAATTGGCAGTGTTCCAGATTGATAAGATTAAGATTTAACAGATGGAAAAAATGTGGTAAAGCTCAAGATGGAGGTCCTGACGTTTTGTAAGTAAGTGTAAGTAAGAAAGTGTATTTCAGATAGAGACATCTGTAGCAACAAGGCAAACTTTCTCAGAGCAACAATAGTCATCCAGCAACAAATATTAAAGATAGGCACAATTATATTACACATTGCAAAGGACTTGTGAGTAAGAGTAGGTGTCATTAATAAGACAATGCGGCATACTAGGATCTATTTGCCAAAAAGAAATGCTCCTTGATGAAGTGCTTTAGAATAAGGCAACGTGTTTCAATTGAATTGTAAATCACGTGCAGCGACAGGACTGCTAAAGGATATTTAAATATGTTGAAGATTTGTGGTGATCACTGATGGGCAGTAAGGGATTATTTTTCACAAGAAGTGCACTTTGGTCACTTTTATGTCTAAATCATAAGTTTTAACTCCCAAAGATTTCAAAGGTAGTCACAGCCACATTCACCAATAATATCCTGCTCTGCAACCTAATTCTCATGATTAAGCTGATCGAGAAAAACGTGCCGGTTCATTGTGCACCCTAAACTTGTTCAAACAATAGTTGTGGAGCAGTTATTGGAAAAATGTAAAGGAAAATCATGAGCAAGTAGTGGGCATAGTTCTGAGACCAGACCGGGTCTGTTGCGAGGTTCCTGGTGCCCTATTACTCCACACACATCATACTGAACATCAAAGCTTTCAGGGAAGGCGATAGCTGCTTCACTTGCTCTCACTGCCAAACAGCCAACAAGAGTGGTCTCAAGAAAGACTGATTGTGAGCTAGTCAAATCTTTTTAAGACCCTGCTTTTGTAGCCAATCTGATAGGTCACCATTTAAGCCATAATTAGTGGTCCCTGTGTTGAGACTATCCTGATTGGATTCTGTAGAGTCAGTAAGAATGCTTGGGGCTTCCAGCACATTTATTTGGTGCCTTTGTGTTCCAGGGAGGTATGTGGGCACACAGGGTACTTACGAATGCCCATTTCATGGACTGATGGTGTGTAATTCATACTTTACAGCCAGTACGGTATTCCTCAGTGGCTGAGCACTGGCTACAGATGAAGAGGTTCCACTTTCAAATCCAAATGCACATTTAGAAAGGGTGTTTTGCTTTAAAATATTTTCAGACCTGGATATAATTCGATATTTGACAAGCATACTAAGTTTGTCATCAACGGGACCTTTATTGAGGAATGTTGCTGAATTGAAGCATTTGCTGCTGGGTTCGGTTTAAATGGAGTGATGAGTAATACAAGGGTAGGTCTTACGTTGAAGTCATCTAACCAAAACCTCCATGTTCATCTTTTCTTGAGGTTGAGAACCCCAGAAAATAAAGCCCCAGTATCAGTGCCGGAGGACCTTCAGGAAAGATTTGAAAAAATCTTAACATCTGTTTACAGCAGACGCAGTGACACAGTTCTCGTTTGTGTGGCTCCACTGAAGGTGCACAGTTAATACGAGTGATTCAACCACTGCACCAGTTTGGCCAGAGCATGGCCAGCCCAGGAGAAGGGAGGACGAGACTTGCAGACCTGTTTGCTCCTCTCTCACTGCTGGTCTGGAGGTAGAAGTACAGCAGGACATTGTACAGACACAATCTTGGAAACTAAGAGTAGACAACTTCAGTAAAGCCTCTATAATGCATGCCTGCTTTCTGTCTGTAAGACAAAAGGGAGGGCAGATGGGCACTGCCAAAACTGCAAATGTTCCCCAGGGTTAGGAAGGGTCCCCCCCCCGAGCCCTGACAGGAAGAAAGCTTCACCACCAGGTTCCAATTCCTCCACCTACAAGAGAATGCAGAATCCAGGAACAGAGCTTGAAGCAACCCCCCCTGCTGCCTGCATTTGTCCCTGCCCTCAATGTTTCTTTACTCTTCCTCTCCCCAAAACTCCTTTTCCCTGCTGGGTGCGGCCTCTAGATCTCTACCCTGCAGCCCGCCCACTGAATATAAGTAATACGCCGCCTCTAGGCTACAGGAAACCGAGAGCTGCAATCAGCAGCTGTTTCCTAAGCCCTAAAGACACACAGCACTATGCGGTGTGGTGCAAAGGCTCATAGCTCCCCTCTCCTAATGACACCGGCGCAAACGGGTAATAGAGCGGTGAGAGGGACACATTGTAGAGCTGCAGAGCTGTGAAGCAGGGAGCCAGGAAGGTCAGTGAAGAAGAGGGTTGAAGGGGCAGAAGGCCTGTGTATGTGTGTGAGTGGTCATGCATGTGTCTGTGTAGGAGCTTGTATGAGTGATCATTTCTGGGCGGGAACGATTACATGTGAACATGTCTCTATGTATTTGTATGCACAGTTGAGGAGAGCTGATATGGTCTGTTACCTCAACGGTGTTGTGAACATCAAGATAGTCTTCATTTTAGTTAACTTATTTTTGCTTCAGTGCCAGCCTTCAGTCTGTTATCTGTAATAGAAAGTGTGAACTTCCTAACACCACACAATTAATGCTAAGTTTATCATGGTTGCCCATAGTCTAAGCTGACATGTTTTGTCACTTTTGTCATTAATCACATGGCACTTTACTTAAAGTTAAACATGTGGATAGATCTGAGGTACTTTTCGGCATGATAATTTAGGACCCGATTTATATATTAGTGGTATGTATAGATTGTTGCAAAGGCGATGGAGCATTCATACTGCCAATATGAAGACCCGGCCGTCCGATTTAAAAATTTGAGCAGTCCTTCAGTTTGGCCATGGTGGAGACTACTCTGCCTCCTCAGTGGCCAAACGACTCCCTGGGGAGTACGCAGTGGCAGTTGGTGACATGAAAATGGTGCGGCACTATACAGGCATACATTTAAAAAAACATTTAAAAAAGAAAAAATAAAGATTTAAATTACTTTAGTCTGCAGCATGTCCTCGATGTTCTCCTGTCCCTGGCTAAAGACTCCACCGAGCGTAAAGTTCTAAAGCCAACTCCCTTATCCAATCCATACACTGCTCTCATACTGTTAACAATGTTAAGTATCATGAGTGAAGTGTCTGGATTGTCTGGAGCAGGCTGGCTCAGGGTTCCTGAAGGCACTGGAGGCCTGTGCCTGCTTCCGACCAAGTTACCTGAGACAGGTGGGTTGGAGAGGTTTAAATTGCTTATGTCAGCCTGGCCGTAGCAAGATAGCCGGCCAAACCAATATACACACTGCTGACTAAAGTGGCCACTCCTCACTTCTGCCAATCAGCAACAATAATGCACTGACTCAGCCCTGCCCTCACACTCCATTCACCTGGCAGAGACTAAAAAATAAAATGGCAATAAAATAATTTTACTACCATTTTATTTTTTATGCTTTCTGCGCAGCAGTGTGTGTGTGGGGGGGGGGGGACGTTCCTCCGCTCCTAGGAAGTAACTGCTGCTGGTAGTACAGGCCTTCAGAGAAACGGATACATATCTGCCCGCCCAATATGAATAGGTGTACCTGTAGTCATTTTGTTACTGTTGTTGTTACTGTTTCTTACAGGAACAGTAAAATTGTTGTAATGTTCCCTCCACCATGGGAGAAGACTCCCATGGCTAGGGGAGCATTATATTTTTTCTTTTCAAAAAGGACATTTGGTTTCTGGATTTTCTTTTTTGAAAATTAAAAAAGATTACTCTGTGCCACAGGGCTGCATCCTGCTGCAGTGCTTTGATAAATGACCACCTGCTTGGCAGTCATTTATAAATTAGGTGAGCTCCTCTCCTCCATGGAGATGTGGAATTCACTCCATCCCCATTGCCGAAAGGCAGACCGCCCGCCTAAATATAAATCAGGCCCTTAGTCTGGTAGAAGATACAGTGTCTCCAAGCTTTGTTATATTTACAAATCATGAGATAAAATCAGAAGTAAAACCCTACCCCTGGAATTGAACATTAATTAGGAGCGCTAGAATTATCACCAGAGATCATGCCAGATTACTGATTCAGCTGGCCTCACTCTGAGAGCTGATTTCTGACTTTGGCAACTCTACTGTGCTGATGGTGTCCCTGATTGAATGCACACAGTCTCACTCCCTCGGCTGATCTCGATAAGGAACAGCTGAACCAGCTGTTCAAAGGTATGCTATGCGACTGACCTACAAAAATGTTAAATGCAGGTTCTTCTATTTAATGTTGTAATTGCAGTTTAGTATAGCACTCAGAAATAGTGTTAGGGTTTAAGGATGTTAGGAAAAACTCACTGTAATACTAGGAATGTTCTGCTCGTTTTTGATGATCTTAGCGTGCTTAACTCCTCTTGTTTACATATTTTGTGTGGTTACCGTTCATATTTTATGTACTAGACGGAGGATTTTAAAATAAAAATGTAGTCTTCATGTCCCCGCTTCATAGCGCCCTCTTTAATTGTGTTGTTCACAAAAGAAAGACTGCCACTGTGCCCCTGAAACTTGCACAGGATTGACAGTAGCCTAAAAACACTGCCTGCTCAAGATTGCACAGTGGGTCTGTGTCAAGTTTGTGGTCAATTGGTTTTCTTAATTCAATGTTGGTGCATGGAACTAAATTGTTGCCCCAGGGGGTTAGGGAACCAACCTCTGCAGCTCAACAGGTTACCCCCAGAATGCATATCAACTGTGATTTTGACATGTGGTGGCGCTGACATATTATAGTTGTTAGACTCAACAGCCTTAGGGTAGTCTTTCCACAAACTTTTTTGTCTCTTGTCTCCAATCTTGCTGAAATCTTTTTGTTGGTCTTAGGACTCTGAGCACTTTACCACAGCCAACCAGTGCTAAAGTGCAGGTGCTTCTCCCCTAGAACATGGTTTGATTGACTTATCCACAATTATCATATTTAATTTATCTATAGACCCTAGTACAGTGCACCACCTGTGCCCAGAGCCTGTAAATTAAAGGCTATTAGCAGGCCTACATCATTGATTGTGCCACACTAGAAGCACTTTAAACGTGTGTGCAGTTACCCTGCCATGTCGGCTTAGCTTTTAAAACCCCATGCAAAGCTTTAGACTCCCTTTTTATCGCATATAAATCACCCCAACGGTGCACCCTAAGTAGCCTAAAGGGCAGTGTGCTGTGAAATGAACAGGTAGGACATTTACTTTTGGGTTTTGCATGTCCTGGTAGTGAAAAAAAATAGTTTTTCACTACCGTGAGGCCTACCCCTGTCATAGGTTAACATTGAGAATTCCTTCTTACACTTATAAGCTGTGATTCCTGATTGAGAAGGAGTAGAACTGTCATGTTTCATATCACTTGAATGGTAATGATAAATCACCTTTACAGGTAAAGATGAATTTATCATTACCCTTTTAAGAATGCCACTTTAAAAAAAGATGCAATAACCTGTCAGGGGTTTGGCCCGTAATCAGTAAGGCTAGGCCATATGTACTATGTAAATCAACGGTCAACTGACAATACTGATACTCTTTTAATCAATGATTCTCCATAAAGATCACACATTCGAATTACTATGATCCTTTACATTTATTCAAACCATCTTTTTCAATTTTCAATCTGTTTTGTAAAACATTTTCAACAATACTCATCATTTTTTTTTCATTCCATCAAAATCAATGACTTTACAATACCCAGAGGCAGACTTTACTTACAACATATACAACAATGAACAAATCACAATTATAAAAAGATGCAATTTTTCCACTCTTACCCCAGTTTACCTGCAGCCTGTCTCAATCAGGCGTTTGTTAAATGCGACTACTCACCCGTAAGGGTCTCAAGGCGCTAGGGGTGGGGGGATTCTAGGCTCCATTCCATTAAGAAGGGGGTCTGTCAAAGAGCCAGGTTTTGAGGTTTCTTGCAAAGATGGGGAGCGATGTTATCTGTCTGAGGTGGAGAGGAAGTGCGTTCCAGGCTCTGGCTGGGAGGAAGGAGAAGGAGCGGCCTCCCAATCTGGTCTTTCTGGTGCGGGGGACCACAGCGTAGGAGAGCAAGGCTGATTGAAGGGTCCATTGGGGTGCTTGGAATTTGAGTCGGCTGTTCAGGTATGCTGGTCCGGTGTCGTGGAGGGCCTTGTGTGCGTGGGTGAGCATCTTGAAGGTGACTCTAGCCAGTGGAGTGTGTGCAGGTGCTGGAGATGTGGCAGTATCTTGGCAGGTTTGAGGACCAGTCTTGCGGCGGCGTTCTGGATGTTCTGTAGGTTGCGGGTGAGGTTTTTGTTTATTCCGGCGTAGAGTGGGTTGCCAAAGTCGAGTCTGCTGGTGACCAGGGCATGCATGATGGTCTTTCTGTGTTCGAGAGGGATCCATTTGAAGGTCTTATGCAGGAGGCGGAGGGTGTGGAAGCAGGAGGACGAGACAGAGTTGATCTGGCGGTCCATTTTGAACTCGGAGTCCAGGATGATTCACAGGTTGTGTTCGTGATCCGTAGGGGTGGGTGGGTTTCCGAAGGCGGGAGACCACCAGGTGTCATTCCAGGTATCAGGGTTTGGGCCCATGATGAGTACTTCTGTTTTGTTGGTGTTTAGTTGTAGGCAGCTATCTCCAATATACATCTGGGTGGGTGACACCTGGACTTTGTGCATTCCCTGTTGACAGCCACACACAAAGGGAGCTTAGATGTCACTGAGTGGCCATCCACATCTTGATGGCCCTCCTGGGCAGGATGGGAGGGAGGAGCTGACAATCACACCGGAATAGGCTGTGTCCTGTCCCCACACAAAGGTCTGTATAAACCCCTGTAATTCGTCTGGAGCCAGAGCTGAGTGGGAGGACCTCTGTGCACTTCAAACCCCTCTTTGAAGTCACCTCCACTTCAAAGGCACAAGTGGGTATAAGTACTGGGTCTCTGACCCCACCAAATCAGACACCACTGGACCTGTGAAGAAACTCTGCCTGGAAGAAGGACTTTTGTGCTGCTACAAGAGCTGCCACTCTGCTTGACTGCTGCTCTGTAAGAACTGCTGTTCTGCTGTGTTGCCTGCTACCCTCTGCCCTACTGAGGAAGAACTGGACTCTTTGACTTGAACCCAGAATGATCTCCAATGGCATGCTGTCTTGTCCATCGAAGTGGATCCAGGTGCTTGCTCCAGTGGAACCGATGCATTCTCTCCTGCGTGAAACAGAATCGATGCATCAACGCTGTTGCCGTAAAATGACTAGTGCATCACACTTGGAACCAGCGCATCACCATCAAAACCATCGCATCACAGTCAAACTGCAGTGAGGGACAATCCACGTATCCCCCTCGACTGTGTGGAGAAACCCGGCACATCGCACTTGGAACCAATACATCTCAGAACCAGTGCTTCATCTTCGGAACTGGCACATCACAGCATGGAGAAAATTGGGGCATCACCTAAACTACGGGATATACACGAACTCAACGTATGGCTGCACCCTGCACCCGGGAGATCTAACAAAACGCATCCAATGGTATGTTCCTGGAAGAGCATTGCGCTCAATGGATGCAAAGAAGGCGGCCGTCCCAAAGACTAATAAGGCGGGAAGAGCTTTGTCTTCACAGCCATTTTTGCCTGGAATGAGCTCCCACTCTATCTAAGGTCTGCCATGGAATTTCTATTGTTCAGAAAAGGCCTGAAAACATGGTTGTTTCCAGTTTAGCCATAGGTCCGGTTCAGGTTATGGACGCTCTCAGGGAAACAGTGCACAGTGCCAGGACACCTTCGGGTAGCAGCGCGCTTTACAAGCTGATATAACATAACATAACATAACATCTTGCTGTTGTTACCAGGACCAATGTACTTTTGTTCAGTGGACCTTGCATGGCTCCTGTCTCCGGCCAGCGCTCCATTGCAGTTGGCCTAAAATCTTTCCCTGGTCCAGCACAACCAGATAACCCCATAGGCGCCTATTGCTTCTAGGCACTATTTTTCACTCTAAATTTTTAAAAATTCATATCTTGACTTCTACTTATTGGATATTTGTTTTTTTGTTCTTGTATTATTTATAAAATCCCAATCTATTTTTCTAAACTGGTGTGGAGTCGTTTTGTGAGGTTTTCACTGTATTACTGTTCGAAGTATTGAACAAATAATTTACACATTGCCTCTTAAGTTACGCGTGCCTGTTCTGCGCCAAGCTACCAGAGGGTGAGCACAGATACATTTATGGTGTGTTTCTGATTTACCCTGACTAGGACTGTGGTTTCTGCTTTGACAAGGTGCATACCTCTGCCAACCAAAAACTCAATTTCTTACAGTGGTCATTTGTCCTTGCATAATTATGGCCCATTCCCTATCTAAGAGGTGCATTCTTGATAGCAAATCTTGTAAGGCAGAACTGCAGACAGTGGACCACTCAAGTTTCAAGCACCAACCCCAATATCTCCAATGTAATATACATGCAACAATACTAGCGTGCAATTTTCAAATGCCCCCTGTCCCCAAGGGCATATCCAAAAAAGTTGGAAATGATCTATATTTTTTATAGATGAAGGAGCACCGCTATGAAATTAAATGTCCATTAATTCGTTGGAGAGTATTAACTCGTTAGGCCACATTCATATAGACGCTGAATCATAAATGCTGTTGGATAGATATGTGGAATGCAATGTTCCTTTATTAGTCCATACAAACACCAGCCAACGCGTTTCGTTCCGTGACCGGAACTTCTTCAGGGCTAAATTATTTCCCAGACGCTAGGTGATATTAATCCAAAATCCTCCTAAGTTATGATTTCCTGGCTATTTTTAATCCATTTGTATATCAATATCCATTAGGAAAACAAGTGTATCTCATACCAAAGCAGGTATTAACCTTTATTGATATATGTTGAATTTCTATCTTCAATTATGAGTATTTTGAATGTTTCGAATATTTCCCTCGTCACGATTTCAATATCAAAAATGATGTCACAAGTGATATTTGCCCGCGTGGTCAATGAACCACCGTCCAAGCTGTCGTCTCGAATCACCAGCGTCCTGCAAGGTCCAACTAAGGATCCTTGATAGCATTTTGGCTATCCTTAGCATAATATTGACCCCGCCTTCATATAGTGGGCACATTCTTGACAGCAGTTGTGTTATCTATCGCATAATACAGGCACATCCGTGATGTTTTGAGGACATTTTTAAATACAATTTGGCAATCCCTGACATATAGTATTTCCCTGTGACATATTATGAGTACACTTGACATATGTATGGCTGTCATTATCATAATAAAAACCCTTGCATAATGGTGGCCTGTTTAACATATTTAGGGCATTCATGAGAGAAGTGTCGCTATCCCTGGCATTGTCAGTCCATAGCATAATGCTACTCCCCTTTGGAAAATTGTAGTCTTCACTTCCATAATAATAGTCCTGGTCTAAATGAGGCTAGCTTGACATATTGTGGGCATTTGTAGAATAATTGTGGCTATCCCTGGTGTATTGGTTTCCTGGCATAATGGTACCCTTCGTGACATAAATAGGGTATACTTCACGTATTTGTGCATGTCTCAAATAATAACAGCCCAATCCTAACTGTGATCACACTTGACATATTGGGAGCATTCTTTAGATAATTATAATTATGGCAGAACCACACATAATTGCGACCCTGGCATAATGCTCCTCCCATTGCCGTAATGTGAGCACGTTTCATATTTGTTGTGATTCCTGGCATGGTATCAGTCTTAACTTAATGGTGGCCACATTTCACATATCGTGGACATTCTTGGCATAATTGTTGCTGTCTGTGGCATAATGGTATATCTGGTGTTCTGATGCCCATCCTTGATATAAATGAGGCTATATGTGGTATACTAGGGGCTGGGTATAATGATCACACCCTGTAGGCTTTCTTAATTTAGTCTGGCTATCCCTCACAATGTTGGTGTAAATTGCTGCCAATGCCATATATTAGAAGTGCTTGGCTTTTAACTGATGGTAAATGGGCATGGAAGTCTTAATCTGCCTTGGTTTGGTATCAGTCAATCAGAGTAATTTTCTAAAAATTACAAATTGATATTTTGGAGACCGAACGTGTAGATAAATAAATGCTGTATTTCAAAAACAAATAAAGGTCTTGTTAATGAAGATTGTTTGGAAGGATTGAGCTTATTTATATACATGGAAAGTCTGCAACAAAAGCTGTGTAGTTTCATAAACCAGAAAGCTGATGTTTAGGAACAAAAAAGGTTGCATTTCTAACATATATTAAATCTTGATATTTGAATGTAAATGTATGTTTATTTTAGGAGGCTTATCGCCGATCTTGCCTCCTTGATAAGAGAGCCCTTACATTTATATTGGTAAAGCTTTTTATGGTAGTGTACCTGTTGGTGTCTTAGGCCTGAGCAGTGGAGATTGGTTTAACCTGCCTTCTGATCTTGTAATGTCTCTCGAAATTTAATAGTTACACTACTGTTTTAGCCAGTAAAATGTGTCTAATTCTGCGAACTATGCACTCTCATTGTGAAATTTGAATATCTTTTGACATTCTACTCTTCCCTTTTAAGAAGAGTCTAAGTCATAAACAGGGTCGGACTGGCCTATGGGACAATCTGACAGTGCCCAACGGGCTGGCCTGATAGGCCAGTGTGTGGGCCGTGTTTTTGGTGGTTTGTGGGCCTGTTTTATGATCCGGTGGTCGGTTTTTATTGTTGATTTCTCTGTTGAGATTACCACTTGCATTGCCTGCAGGAATCACAAATGTATGCAGCCGTCTATACCGGGAAACAACCATTACAACGCAACTTTTACAACGCACTACCATTACAACAAAACTTTTACAACGCAAAAACCATTACAACGCATGTATTTACAACGCATGTTTTTACAACGCAGGTACCTTTACAACGCATACCATTACAACGTAAGTATTGGTAAGTATATAATTATATTTTAAATTTTATATGTTTGGGTTTTTTAAGGGGTATTTTTAGGGTTCAGGGTCAGTTTTCAGTTTTTGGGTAAAGGGGCATTTTTAGGGTTCAGGGTCAGTTTTCAGTTTTTGGGTAAAGGGGTATTTTTAGGGTTCAGGGTCAGTTTTGAGTTTTTGGGTAAAGGGGTATTTTTAGGGTTCAGGGTCAGTTTTCAGTTTTTGGGTAAAGGGGCATTTTTAGGGTTCAGGGTCAGTTTTTAGTTTTTGGGTAAAGGGGTATTTTTAGGGTTCAGGGTCAGTTTTCAGTTTTTGGGTAAAGGGGTATTTTTAGGGTTCAGGGTCAGTTTTCAGTTTTTGGGTAAAGGGGTATTTTTAGGGTTCAGGGTCAGTTTTCAGTTTTTGGGTAAAGGGGTATTTTTAGGGTTCAGGGTCAGTTTTTAGTTTTTGGGTAAAGGGGTATTTTTAGGGTTCAGGGTCAGTTTTTAGGTAAAGGGGTATTTTTAGGGTTCAGGGTCAGTTTTCAGTTTTTGGGTAAAGGGGTATTTTTAGGGTTCAGGGTCAGTTTGGGGTTTTTGGGTAAAGGGGTATTTTTAGGGTTCAGGGTCTGTTTGGGGTTTTTGGGGTACAGGGGTATTTTTAGGGTTCAGGGTCAGTTTTGGGTTTTTGGGTAAAGGGGTATTTTTAGGGTTCAGGGACAGTTTTGGGTTTTTGGGGTACAGGGGTATTTTTAGGGTTCAGGGTCAGTTTTGGGTTTTTGGGGTACAGGGGTATTTTTAGGGTTCAGGGTCAGTTTTGGGTTTTTGGGGTACAGGGGTATAAGGTAAAAATAAAATAAAATTAAATGTAAATTAAATCAATTAAATTAAATTAAATTAAATTAAATTATATTATTTTCAATTATTTTAAATTAAAAAAAAAAATATATACTTACCAATACTTACGTTGTAATGGTATGCGTTGTAAAGGTACCTGCGTTGTAAAAACATGCGTTGTAAAAGTTTTTGCGTTGTAAAAAATTCGTTGTAATGGCATGCGTTGTGGAAGTATGAGTTGTAACGTCATACATCCGTCTATACCTCGCAAAACACTTACACAGCGTGTCTTTACAAAACTGGCCCGAATTGCAAATAAGGGCCACTTTTTAGTGATTTTATTTGCTAATAGGAGCCACTTTTATTTTGGTGTCTGGACCTATTTTCTGTTCTAGTCAGACCCTTTGCATAAATGTATGACTTGACATATTTGTATTTTGAACAAACAGGGTGTAATAATGAAACCAAAGCGAAATGTAGAAGTTCAGAAAGATGCTGTATAATTTTTAAAAATAGGTGATGTGAAATTACTTACCCAGATGTCTTAGATTATGTACAAAACCTGTGGTTCTGTAGCCAATTTAAAGGGATGTTATGTTGAAGAATACAGTGTTTTTTACCATTCTGTAAAGCTTTCTTGGTTAAGGTGAACACATCTCTTGGGAAGATAAGGCTTATAAGCCGCTTTACGAAATTAATTGAATATTTCGTGAGTGTCTCTTCAGAACCTCTGGATTTTTGTTATTGTACATGAAAATTGTGCTGCAAAATGCGCTATTTACCCCTGTTATCCTTTAACTTCTCTTGGAGACAGACCCTAAAACGGCCCGTGTTGAAGTTGGGCTCTCTTGCATTGTTTTTTTGCTAAGTGTAATTCGGGCAGTTTCTTGCACAATACATATTTCAGTTTAGAAGACATTGCCGCCATGGCATATGGTGGGAACTGTTACAGCCATCTGCCCGCTCCTCATTTTTGCAGCCTTATGCTCCCCTGTGCCATGCAGTTGGACACTGGCTAGGTTTAGATATTGCTGCAGGATTTTCCCTCTATCATACCGGCCAAAATGAATTTTAGCAGGTTGAAGCAGGGGGTTGAGGCACTTGGCAGGGCTAAAGGACGCACATGCTGAGGAATTCGCGGTTTTGTGTTGTTTTGGCTGCTAAGACTAAGAGATCTTTTTCGACTGTCCAGTTCTGGCACAGGTACAGAAAGGACAGGTCTGAGAGGATAGATGGACTTCAGCCAGGTCCGAGGACAGGAAAGCACACTAGCAGTCTAAGCCTGAACAGGGACTTGATGGGCAGTCAAGAGGCCCATACACAAATAAATATTTATCCAAATTATGTGCAGACAATATTTTGGTAGCCAAAAGTTTGGATGCTGGAATTATTTAATTGCAAAAATTAACTTCACCTCTACGATGAAACATGACTAAAGAATATCAACTATTTTGCATTTTTAAATAATTGTTCTGAAGAGATGAGATACTCTCTTTAGTTGTCAATACCTACGGGATTTCGGTTGGCACTGTCTCGATGAACATCTCTAGTAAAGAGGTGATTGTTATTATTATTATTGTCGCTTACAGAGCGCACGGCTACCTCCAACGGAGGTGTCCCGGTGCTAGCAGCGTATGAAGAGAGGTGAGGGCTGGTGACATAGCTCTAAGGTAGGCCAAAAAGCCAGGTCTTCAGAGTCTTCCTCAATACAGTTTCTGACTTGGCTTTCTGAATGTGCTCAGGCATGGAGCTCCATAGAGGAGCGGTTCTAATGGAGAACAATCAGCCGCCAAGCCTGGCTTTTGCGAAGCGGGGAAAGACTAGGAGTTCACGGTGATTTGACCTCAAAGTCCCGGTCTGGTGATATTTCTGTAGTCTCTGCTTCATGTATTGAGGGCCAATGTCTCTAGCTGCTCTATAGGGGAGAGTCAGTGCCTTAAACTCTATCCTCCTTTTAACAGGCAGCCAATGCAGGTTATTCAGATGGGGGAAAATGTGATGGCAAAGTGGCACATTTCTGATGAGCCTGGCTGCCGCATTTTGAATAATCTGCTGCTTCCTGATCAAGTAGGCTGGGAGCCCCAAGTACAGGCTGTTAGCATAATCTAGCTGAGACGTGATCAAAGCGTGGACCACAGTTACCTACTGTGTGAAATTAGTACCAGTTTTCTCCAGTAATGCCTCTCCTCTGCAGTGTTAAGAATTGATTTTATTGAGCCAATATATAATTCCATTGAAGCAAAAGCTGTCTGCTACCATTGGACTCTGCGTATACTGGTTTGAAGCACAATCAATGCCAAACTTCCTCAACCATCTTTCTTGGTCATAACTATTTCACTGAGTCTGTGTTTGTTTTAATTAGTAATAAGCCAAAAACATGATGTCTGCTTCCTATAGCAGTTGTGCCTGTCACACCTCAATTAAACACATTGGGGTTGAGGGGTTCTAAAGGGTCCACACCGTAGGATGAGAGTTTAAGCCTTTTGGCTAAGTTTGCGCTACAGACATATCATATACATACTGACATATACATACAGTAACAATGAGATCAGTTAAATTTTTATGAAGGCATAAAAACGTAACTCTTCATCCCTTGCTAACATCAGATGTCATCTGCATTATAGAAAGACAACTTGAGGTTCTCATCAGAGAATAGTGACCTATTGGAATTTGTGTCTAAAGTATTGAGCAGAAGCTTAGTAGCAAATTACTTCTTGTGTAGGGCAGAGGTGGCGGCAGCTGGGAAGAGGCATAATAGTGCTGACAGCACTTTAGCAACCAGACCAAGGCATGGGCTTTTTAATTTGAGACAGGGGAAAGGAATTTAATTCGAAGGATTCAATTTGCACAAGTGAAAGGAATTGAATTCACAGGATTTAATTTGCACAAGGGAAAGGAATTTAATTCACAGGATTTAATTTGCTCAAGGGAAAGGAATTTAATTTGCAGGATCTAAATTGTTTTCCGCTTTGTGTGGTTTTCCCTTTCATGTTCTAGGGAAATGTTGGATAAGGAAAAATATGTGCCGGCCCCGAATAATTTGTTTAAGTGCCGATTAGTGTCATCGACAAGCACCTGCTCAAATTAAGCACTGCCAGGATGTTGTGATTAGTGGTGGCAAACGTCATCAATACACATTAGGAGAAGGCACTTGGGCAGGAATATTGAGGGCTGCACCAGCGATGAGACCCAGCAGCGAGAAGGGGTTAGCATCACTCATCCAGAAGATAGTGATCCACTTGTGGGGCCATCTTAAAGGAGGCATGTAGATGAGTACCTTTCCCAGCATTTGTGGTTCGTATAAAAAAATGCAATGTTACTATATGGATAATGATGCCACTTTTTATGTAAAGGAGAGCATGCTATATGAAGACCTCTCCAGCCCTTCGAGGCAGTCGGTGAGCTTCCTGTTCCCCCAGGTTGATTGATGTTCACTGTAAGATCTACGCATCAGCCACCCACTGTGAAGAGCCGTGCAACTGAACCACAAACGACTTCTTCAGTCACATTTCTTAGAGCTGCCTGAAGCAGCCACACTGGAGTTCTTGATGACAATGCAAAGAGGTCCATCACCTCACTTCCGGAGTTCCTAATGGCCCTCAAAACCTAGCTTTTCGAATAAGCCTATTGGGTGATTAGCCACACTTTATAAATCCCGATTGATTGATTGATAGGATGCTTATACCCCTAACTTGCACTGCAAGTTAGGTCACCCCTCAGTGTAGAGCTGAAAACACACTGTGGTTGTTACAGGTTGAAGTCAACTCGCAGACTTTTGTAAGAAAGCATGTGTGGCAAGGCGCGAAGTTGTGCTGATCACACTGCAGTACAGAGGAAAGGAGGACTCAGAGAGGCTATACAAGCCTCACTTGTTTCACATTTCTACAAAAGCGGGTCTGTGGTCGGTCCATCAAGGCTCTGCGGAGGTGGCATGTTTGAACCTGATGAGGTGCTCTGAGCGGTGTACACACAGGCACACAGCAGAGCTAAGTGGCTTTGCTTCAACCTAGACAATAGCCATTCTCTGTAAGGGAGCACTACTCTGCTCAGAGGGAGGTGTGCATGAATAGGGACTCTTAAGGATAGGGATAAAAGGCTGGCAACCACGCATTTAACTTGACATTCCATAAATTAACTTTTCTCCTTACTCCATGGCTGATAATTAGGGGTAGGTCAGTGGTAAAGCGCTGGAGATTTTCCTGTAAAAAACCTGAAGGGCTTGAGATAGGATGGGCCAATGAAAATATTTCCGGCATTTTGTGAGTCACTTCACGCAGTGTATTATTTGCTGCACAAAGGCAAGTAGGGGCAGTTCTACAATACATCACCAGTTCCTGCACACATAAAAGAAAGCCACAAATGAACTCCCTAATGGAAAAGGTAGGAAGGGTTGATGGGAGGCTAACAATGCACCCCGTGGATGGGCTTTTCTACGAAGCGCCACACGGCACTTAGTCTATAATATATGCCTTTGTTTGAAACCAAGGAAATATATCTGGATGTAAAGTGAGTACTGAAAAGGCACACAAAGCGATCCCATGCAGCAGACTCGTAATGTTAACCGATCATTTTCAGAGTCCGGAGTATATGTACCATTTACAGAGATGTACCTGCTCCCTCTCCTTCTATAGGAACACAATGTAGATGCCACCCAGCTGTGTAAGAGGAGGACATTATCAGATGTCACTCACCTGATTCAACTGCAGACTTTGCAAGAGCACGTATACAATAATACAACGCAGTGCAGGAAATGCAGGAAGACATAAATATATACAAGGTATTGTGATAAATGTTTCTTGTGCTGACTGAGGAGATGTGGTGTCCTCAATAAACTGAGCAACTCCTCATTATCTACTTACTTCTTTACTTCTCTTGAGAACCAGGATGTGATGTCATACAGTCAGTTCACCTTTTCGAACTCACATCCTGAATATGTCTAGTGTAGTCCAGTGAACCTCTGCGCTCTAACTCTTTTCTGAGAATTAGAATGTGATATAGTGTGGTCCCGTGACATTTTATTTTGTCTCACTTCTATATTCAGAGCAAGAATGTCACGCACTGCAGTCCAGTGGTACCTCTATTGTCTCACTGTCTTTCTAAGAACTGGGTTTATGCTGTGGTGCGGACCAATGGTAACTTTATTGTCCTTTCTAAGAACTGGACTATGCTGTGGTCTGGGCCGATGGAACCTTTATTGTCTCACTGTCTTTCTAAGAACTGGACTATGCTGTGGTGCGCGCCAATGGTACCTTTATTGTCACATTTTCTTTCTAAGAACACAACTATGCTGTGGTATGTGCTGATGATAACTTTATTGTCCTTTCTAAGAACTGGACTATGCTGTGGTCCGGGCCGATGGCACCTTTATTGTCTCACTGTCTTTCTAAGAACTGGACTATGCTGTGGTGCGCGCCGATGGTACCTTTATTGTCCCATTTTCTTTCTAAGAACACAACTATGCTGTGGTATGTGCTGATGGTAACTTTAATGTCTTTTCTAAGAACTAGACCATGCTGTGGTGTGGGCCGATGGTAACTTTAGTGTCCTTTCTTATAAACTGGACTACGCTGTAGTGCGCGCCGATGGTACCTTTATTGTCCCATTTTCTATCTAAGAACACGACTATTCTGTGGTGAGGGCCAATGGTAACTTTATTGTCCTTTTTAAGAACTGGACTATGCTGTGGTGCGGGCCGATGGCACCTTTATCGTCCCATTGTCTTTCTAAGAACTGGACTATGCTGTCGTGCGCGCAAATGGTACCTTTATTGTCCTATTTTCTTTCTAAGAACACAACTATGCTGTGGTGTGGACAGACGGTAACTTTATTGTCCCACTTTCTTTCTTAGAACCGGACTATGCTGTGGTGCGGGGTGACGGTAACTTTATTGTCCCACTTTCTTTCTAAGAACATGACTATGCTGTGGTGCAGGCCTACGGTAACTTTATTGTCCCACTTTCTTTCTAAGAACTGGACTATGCTGCGGTGCGGGCCGATGGCACCTTTATCGTCCCATTGTCTTTCTAAGAACTGGACTATGCTGTCGTGCGCGCAAATGGTACCTTTATTGTCCTATTTTCTTTCTAAGAACACAACTATGCTGTGGTGTGGACAGACGGTAACTTTATTGTCCCACTTTCTTTCTTAGAACCGGACTATGCTGTGGTGCGGGGCGACGGTAACTTTATTGTCCCACTTTCTTTCTAAGAACATGACTATGCTGTGGTGCAGGCCTACGGTAACTTTATTGTCCCACTTTCTTTCTAAGAACTGGACTATGCTGCGGTGCGGGCTGACAGTAACTTTATTGTCCCACTTTCTTTCTAAGAACTGGACTATTCTGTGGTGCGGGCTGTCGATAACTTTATTGTCCCACTTTCTTTCTAAGAACTGGACTATGCTATGGTGCGGGGTGGCGGTAACTTTATTGTCCCACTTTCTTTCTAAGAACCGGACTATGCTGTGGTGCGGGCCGACAGTACTTTATTGTTCCACTTTCTTTCTAAGAACAGGACTATGCTGTGGTGCAGCCCATTTGTAACTTTATTGTCCCACTTTCTTTCTAAGAACTGGACTATGGTGTGATGCAGTCCAGTGGTACCTTTATTGTCACACTTTCTTTCTAAGAACTGGATTATGCTGTGGTGCGGGCCAACAGTATTTTACTGCACCACTTTCTTTCTAAGAAGAAGTGGAATATTGTGTGAAACCTTATT
Organism: Lissotriton helveticus; assembly: GCF_964261635.1. NCBI lineage: Eukaryota > Metazoa > Chordata > Amphibia > Caudata > Salamandridae > Lissotriton > Lissotriton helveticus. Next base: position 1,824,968,390 of record NC_136067.1, read on the forward strand.
TTTCTCACTTCTATCTGATAACCACAGTGTGATGTTGTGCAGCCCAGCTGCATCTTTATTATCTCGCTTCCAGTATGTGAGAAGCCACATTTGAAGTGATGCAGTTTGGTGAAGCATAAATTGTTTATCTTCTGAGAACCAGAATCTCACGTGGTGCAGTGTGGGGGTACTTCTATGTTTCACTTCTGTTTCAGAACAGGAATATGATGTGGTGGAACCCGATGGTACAGCTGCTGTCTCTCTTCTGTTTGCATGTAGGCACATCATAGGATGCTGCTCAGGGAGACCTTCATTCTATTTCCCCTCAGCAAATGATTCATTAAAATATAAACTGGCAAGCTGATCTTTGGGGTATAATGACTGCATTTTCAAATATATATTTCAAGCTAATATTGTAGTGATAAAAACTGCGGATGTCTGTGACCCTAGCCTGTAAGATTAGTGCAACCCGTCTTCTGTTTGTACTTATAAAGTCTCTGCAATCCCTAAACATCTCTAGCCCATACTGGTTTGCGAGGAAGCAAGGGAACACTCTCTGTCCACATGTCTGTTGGATGGCAGTAGGTCTATGGGCGGAAGGGGTCTTACAGTCTAACATGCCTACTTCATTGTAGATAGGGAAGTGGTGTCTGCCAACATTAGAACAGACGGCCCAAACTGGCTTCTGTACTTTCCACAAGAGCGTGAACGTCTCCAGGACATCCTCCATCCCATTATAAAGTCTTGCGTTGGCCACCCATGGACATACTTGCTTCTCACCAAAACAGTGGGATCTTAGAGATGTTGGTCTTGTCAAGCAGTCCTGTCTTCCCCTTCTCCTCTGACGCGGAGAGTCCCTCAAAAGATTAGCGAAAGTCCATAATGTTAGTAATCTTGCTTGCTCTGAGTTGTCCTTACGTAGTCTGGTGTTCTGGCCTGCTGCATCTACTTCAGAGGGACCACATTGGTCTCCCTAGAGTAAAGTTCTTCTGTACACGGAGGGAGGGAACATGTTACAACCCTCCCTGGCTTCACTTATCTTTTTGTTGTTTTATTAGGCAGGGTAGGTATCATACGGAGATCACAGTTGGCTAGACAGTCCAAGACAAATTCACAGCAAACAAAAACAACTAGGAAAAAAGAAACAAGCATTTACAATGCAATGGTTTTGCCTTTGTTAAGGTTCCACCAGGTCCACCATGGTGCGGCTCTGAGCCCCAAGCAGAGCAGCAGCAGAGCAGCAGCAGGGCCCAGCAGAGCAGGGCGGGGGGGGCAGCAGGGGCTCGCAGAGGTGTTTCCTGGGGCAGCCGCCCAGGTCCACCATGGTGTGGCTCCGAGCCCCAAGCCTCTGGTGGTGGTGCTGCTGCGCTCGGTAGCCCATGTAACTTACCGGGCACTCTGGCGGGGGCTCCTTGCGACGGCGGCAATCTCCTGGGTACTTCTCCGGTCTCCCTCTTCGGCATGGGAGACCGGCAACGTCCTCCGCTTCTCCCGGGGCTCCCTCCAGGCCACTGGAGCCCCGCGTGGACCGCCATACTTCTTCTCCTGGGCCGCCGTCCTGGCGGGGGCTCCTTGCGACAGCGGCAATCTCCTGGGCACTTCTCCGGTCTCCCTCTTCAGCATGGGAGACCGGCAACGTCCTCCGCTTCTCCCGGGGCTCCCTCTAGGCCACGGGAGCCCCGCGTGGGCCGCCATACTTCTTCTCCTGGGCTGCCGTCTTCCTTCTTCCCCCGGGCGGGGGCGGGCACTTCCGGCCGGCCGCGCTAGGATTGGCCGGCCGGCTAGTCACTTCCGGGTCGCCGCGGGCAGCGCGGCGGCCCGTCTCTAGCTCAGGCAGGCGGGCGGCGAAGTTTCCCGATGGATGCGCCGCTCTCAGGGCGAGCCTCCGATGGTGGCGAAGCTGCGGCCAATCGCATCACGGCTCCAGCGATGACGCGGCGGCTCGAGAACCACTCCTAGCGCGGCGGCACTGAGGGGGCTCGACCGCCTCAGCCAATGGGAGGGCAGCTCCTTCGTTCTTGCTCTCCGCGGCCCCGGCGAGGTCCTCATGTTATTCTCGGCCCCAGGCAGCGGCGGCAATCAGGGAGGCAGCGTTTGAACCGTAGTAGGAGGCGGCAGAGCGCTCGGGGTGCCACTAGTGCCTTACCAGATTCGGGGGCGTTCCCGGCTTTCGGCTGACGTCGCGTGACGTCGGCAAAAGCCAAAGAAACGCGGGAACGCCCCCGAATCTGGTCCGGCATTGACGGACAGGCCCCTCGTCCAATGGCTAGGCTCCATTTATGGAGCCAGCCAATCAATGACGAGGGCCGACCCAAAGCCACACTACAGATCTCATCAGGATTTCGCCTGCGCGAAAAAGATTCGCAGAGCGCATCTTTTCGCCAGGCAAAACCTAAAAAGGAGGAGTTATGAAGCAAGGTTTTCGCCTGTCCTGGGACTAACTAATCCTAGTACACTAATTGGTCCCATACAACATATATATCAGGACGTGACCCCATATACGTTTGTATCTTTTATTTTGTTTATTCAAATTCTGCTGTTTTTTGAAGCTGAAAATGACTATCACCACCTGACTCCCCAGGGTGATACCTGGCTGCATGATACTTCTTGATAGCAAGACGATATGTAGGAATATGATAAGTATGGATAGGTAGACAGATCTCAGCCCAGGACAAGTTCCACACATGTGTTCCCGGTCTGCCTCCTAGGATCTACATCTGGGGAAGTGCAGAACCTTGTCACTATACCCATCTTCTAAGGTGTAATATAGAAATCTAATAAATCATGATAATATTGTACTGGAATTTTAGCAATCCTACTTACTGAATGGTCCATAGTGATAGATCAAGTAAGCATTTCCTGGGTAATCTATATTCCCAGCCATCTTGACCACTTCTGCGCCCATGAGAGTGGCTGATCTCTTACCTGCAGAAAGATATGTTATTATTTTGATAATCTTTGTGGGCTATGTTCAATCAGACTTACTTATATTTTTGGTAGACATTCAGGTACCATTTTTTTACGTTTGGCATTTAACAAAGCCCAGATCGATAGATATCTAAAACATTTCTTCTGAGGGATGACAAATATACATCTAGTGTTACCTTGTGTCAGAACCAATTTCAGAGGGCCATGGGCAAGCAGGACTTACTGGGCTCGACTGTGGTGGTTGAGGCCTTTTACTCCTGACATCTCAGGGCCCAGCCTACTATAGACCTTAAGCAACTGGGCCAAGCTCCCTTTCAGCACTTGCCTTTTAGTGGTAGAGCGGGTTGAGCAGTCCAAGGCTTCCTAATGGGGAGGTAGATGTAAGGCCTACACATCCAGCTTCCCTGGATTCTTCTCGGTCTAAGTGGGGTAGAGCACTCCTTAAGTTGCTCTGTCACCATTAGCTGGTTAAAGAACTGAATATCCTTCCCTCCATCCTTTTCATCTACTCATTCAAATCACATAATACTTCATGAATCCATGTCTCAAACAGACTACCATCCTCTCCCCTGCATTTTGTGAACCTTAGAAGGTACTGAGCTAGCTTCAGCCCAATCCTTCTAGTCAGAGCTTCTGTTATTTGCTCATAGACCTTCTGATCTGCCACAAGCATCCTTCCAATAATGACTCTCCCTTTCAATTGCAAGCATCCCATTAAATCCACTGCTTTAGACACCTCATTGAAGGTCTGCACCTTACAAGGGAATTCAAAGCTCACAAACCATTTCCAAAATGTCTTGACATTCCACAGCCAAATGCAGAAGATCTTGTGGAACCTTGGCCACAACCTGACCTGAACTGAAGATAGAGTCACTTATTCCAGATGGAGTTGATATGGCTGCTATCCTAGGTTTCTCTCTCTCTTAAGGCCGTTTCCTTTTCCTTTTCCTTTCTCCTCCCCTTCCCTCCCCTCCCCTCCCCTTCCCTCCCCTCCCCTCCTCTCCTCTTCTCCTCTCCTCTCTTCTCCTCTCCTCTCCTCTCCTCTCCCCTCCTCTCCTCTCCTCTCCCCTCCTCTCCTCTCCTGTCTTCTTCTCTCTTCTCCCTCTTTCGGTTTCTCTTCTCAGGTCCATTACTCCTGTCTCTCCTGCCTCCCCTCCTCTTGTTTCTGGTGAGTGTGTCTCAGGTTTTCCCTCTCAAACTCCCTGACCTTCTCCTCTTCCTTAGCTTTAGCTTTCTGGAAAGCCAAATGCAAGTTCAGTGTCTCCTGATAGGCTTAACCCACCTGTTAGACCTGACTTCCTTGGTGTGGTTGTGGTATTGTTTAGACTATCTGATTGGTATCTCTCCTCTTTGCCCTCCTCTTTCTTGGTAGATTCTTACGGAACGTTTAGGGTCGAGGGTAAACTGCAAATGCTCAAAACACAGAGATTGCATTGACCGTGGAACTGCTTTGTACCGTGACTGGAGTTTTTCTACTTGATAAAAGAAGAAACCATCTTTTGTATTCCTGCCTTCTCTTGGATTTATCATCACATTGGTGACAACCGGTTCCTGAGCCCGTTGAGAGAAACTTCAACACCCTTCTACTTCTCATGCCTACTTCGTCTTTGTACTGAGGACCTGCTTAACATTACGGTACTGTGTTTTATGTGCCATCAGCTCTCCTGAAACTCATTGTTTCAGTTTTGGCAGCATCCATAGTTTTTATTTAGCCTTTTTCATAATTTTTTGCATTTTCTGCTACCTTTTCTTATGACCCGAACTTGAGCTCCCAATACAACTTGTGCCTCAATTCAAAATTCCACCAAGCACTCAAATTGTAAAATAAAGTTCCAATAAATCCATGTCAAAAGAGTATCTCTGAATGATCAAGAGGTTTTCATTTCTTTGCTTTATTCCAAATTTTCAGCGTAGCTTTCGAAGCACAGCCAACACGTGTTTCGTCTTGTCAGTCACAGACAAACAGACTTCTTCAGGGCTGTAAACAAGTACATTAACCAATATTCAAATATCATTGCTAAATTAAACAATATCATAATACAACCAAAATTCCCCGAGTATTGTGAAAAAAGTAAAAAGCCCTACACCAAGAAAAGGGCTAGAATCACCTCAGGTGTAATGAAAGGCCAAAAGGCAATGCCAAGGTTAATAGTTCTATAAGTAAATAGAAATTGGCTAGTATAACATACCGATTCAGAAAAGGGGGTGGTGATGAACAGAGTGTCTGAATTAAGCAGACCACTCTTACCCAGTCCAAAGATCAGGGCTTGATCCATCACCGTTATTTATCTCACTGCCCCATCCCAGCTCAGAACCTGGCTATATGCAAATTAGTCTGTCCCTGCCCAGTGCATCATGGGAACAGGGCAGACCAAACTACCAAGCCAATTCTTCACCAGAAAGGAGACAAGCTACCGGGGACCGGTTTCTGGCATTTCAGCCTCTTCGGCCCGGCTTGCTTGAATCCTGATGGAGCAGTGAGAAAGGGACTCATGTCTGAGTATACCCTGCCACACCTATAGTGGCCAAAAACGATTCAGAAAAGGGGGTGGTGATGAACAGAGTGTCTGAATTAAGCAGACCACTCTTACCCAGTCCAAAGATCAGGGCTTGATCCATCACCGTTATTTATCTCACTGCCCCATCCCAGCTCAGAACCTGGCTATATGCAAACTAGTCTGTCCCTGGCCCAGTGCATCATGGGAACAGGGCAGACCAAACTACCAAGCCAATTCTTAACCAGAAAGGAGACAAGCTACCGGGGACCGGTTTCTGGCATTTCAGCCTCTTCGGCCCGGCTTGCTTGAATCCTGATGGAGCAGTGAGAAAGGGACTCATGTCTGAGTATACCCTGCCACACCTATAGTGGCCAAAAACGATTCAGAAAAGGGGGTGGTGATGAACAGAGTGTCTGAATTAAGCAGACCACTCTTACCCAGTCCAAAGATCAGGGCTTGATCCATCACCGTTATTTATCTCACTGCCCCATCCCAGCTCGGAACCTGGCTATATGCAAATTAGTCTGTCCCTGGCCCAGTGCATCATGGGAACAGGGCAGACCAAACTACCAAGCCAATTCTTCACCAGAAAGGAGACAAGCTACCGGGGACCGGTTTCTGGCATTTCAGCCTCTTCGGCCCGGCTTGCTTGAATCCTGATGGAGCAGTGAGAAAGGGACTCATGTCTGAGTATACCCTGCCACACCTATAGTGGCCAAAAACGATTCAGAAAAGGGGGTGGTGATGAACAGAGTGTCTGAATTAAGCAGACCACTCTTACCCAGTCCAAAGATCAGGGCTTGATCCATCACCGTTATTTATCTCACTGCCCCATCCCAGCTCAGAACCTGGCTATATGCAAATTAGTCTGTCCCTGGCCCAGTGCATCATGGGAACAGGGCAGACCAAACTACCAAGCCAATTCTTCACCAGAAAGGAGACAAGCTACCGGGGACCGGTTTCTGGCATTTCAGCCTCTTCGGCCCGGCTTGCTTGAATCCTGATGAAGCAGTGAGAAAGGGACTCATGTCTGAGTATACCCTGCCACACCTATAGTGGCCAAAAACGATTCAGAAAAGGGGGTGGTGATGAACAGAGTGTCTGAATTAAGCAGACCACTCTTACCCAGTCCAAAGATCAGGGCTTGATCCATCACCGTTATTTATCTCACTGCCCCATCCCAGCTCGGAACCTGGCTATATGCAAATTAGTCTGTCCCTGGCCCAGTGCATCATGGGAACAGGGCAGACCAAACTACCAAGCCAATTCTTCACCAGAAAGGAGACAAGCTACCGGGGACCGGTTTCTGGCATTTCAGCCTCTTCGGCCCGGCTTGCTTGAATCCTGATGGAGCAGTGAGAAAGGGACTCATGTCTGAGTATACCCTGCCACACCTATAGTGGCCAAAAACGATTCAGAAAAGGGGGTGGTGATGAACAGAGTGTCTGAATTAAGCAGACCACTCTTACCCAGTCCAAAGATCAGGGCTTGATTCATCACCGTTATTTATCTCACTGCCCCATCCCAGCTCAGAACCTGGCTATATGCAAATTAGTCTGTCCCTGGCCCAGTGCATCATGGGAACAGGGCAGACCAAACTACCAAGCCAATTCTTCACCAGAAAGGAGACAAGCTACCGGGGACCGGTTTCTGGCATTTCAGCCTCTTCGGCCCGGCTTGCTTGAATCCTGATGGAGCAGTGAGAAAGGGACTCATGTCTGAGTATACCCTGCCACACCTATAGTGGCCAAAAACGATTCAGAAAAGGGGGTGGTGATGAACAGAGTGTCTGAATTAAGCAGACCACTCTTACCCAGTCCAAAGATCAGGGCTTGATCCATCACCGTTATTTATCTCACTGCCCCATCCCAGCTCAGAACCTGGCTATATGCAAATTAGTCTGTCCCTGGCCCAGTGCATCATGGGAACAGGGCAGACCAAACTACCAAGCCAATTCTTCACCAGAAAGGAGACAAGCTACCGGGGACCGGTTTCTGGCATTTCAGCCTCTTCGGCCCGGCTTGCTTGAATCCTGATGGAGCAGTGAGAAAGGGACTCATGTCTGAGTATACCCTGCCACACCTATAGTGGCCAAAAACGATTCAGAAAAGGGGGTGGTGATGAACAGAGTGTCTGAATTAAGCAGACCACTCTTACCCAGTCCAAAGATCAGGGCTTGATCCATCACCGTTATTTATCTCACTGCCCCATCCCAGCTCAGAACCTGGCTATATGCAAATTAGTCTGTCCCTGGCCCAGTGCATCATGGGAACAGGGCAGACCAAACTACCAAGCCAATTCTTCACCAGAAAGGAGACAAGCTACCGGGGACCGGTTTCTGGCATTTCAGCCTCTTCGGCCCGGCTTGCTTGAATCCTGATGGAGCAGTGAGAAAGGGACTCATGTCTGAGTATACCCTGCCACACCTATAGTGGCCAAAAACGATTCAGAAAAGGGGGTGGTGATGAACAGAGTGTCTGAATTAAGCAGACCACTCTTACCCAGTCCAAAGATCAGGGCTTGATCCATCACCGTTATTTATCTCACTGCCCCATCCCAGCTCAGAACCTGGCTATATGCAAATTAGTCTGTCCCTGCCCAGTGCATCATGGGAACAGGGCAGACCAAACTACCAAGCCAATTCTTCACCAGAAAGGAGACAAGCTACCGGGGACCGGTTTCTGGCATTTCAGCCTCTTCGGCCCGGCTTGCTTGAATCCTGATGGAGCAGTGAGAAAGGGACTCATGTCTGAGTATACCCTGCCACACCTATAGTGGCCAAAAACGATTCAGAAAAGGGGGTGGTGATGAACAGAGTGTCTGAATTAAGCAGACCACTCTTACCCAGTCCAAAGATCAGGGCTTGATCCATCACCGTTATTTATCTCACTGCCCCATCCCAGCTCAGAACCTGGCTATATGCAAACTAGTCTGTCCCTGGCCCAGTGCATCATGGGAACAGGGCAGACCAAACTACCAAGCCAATTCTTAACCAGAAAGGAGACAAGCTACCGGGGACCGGTTTCTGGCATTTCAGCCTCTTCGGCCCGGCTTGCTTGAATCCTGATGGAGCAGTGAGAAAGGGACTCATGTCTGAGTATACCCTGCCACACCTATAGTGGCCAAAAACGATTCAGAAAAGGGGGTGGTGATGAACAGAGTGTCTGAATTAAGCAGACCACTCTTACCCAGTCCAAAGATCAGGGCTTGATCCATCACCGTTATTTATCTCACTGCCCCATCCCAGCTCGGAACCTGGCTATATGCAAATTAGTCTGTCCCTGGCCCAGTGCATCATGGGAACAGGGCAGACCAAACTACCAAGCCAATTCTTCACCAGAAAGGAGACAAGCTACCGGGGACCGGTTTCTGGCATTTCAGCCTCTTCGGCCCGGCTTGCTTGAATCCTGATGGAGCAGTGAGAAAGGGACTCATGTCTGAGTATACCCTGCCACACCTATAGTGGCCAAAAACGATTCAGAAAAGGGGGTGGTGATGAACAGAGTGTCTGAATTAAGCAGACCACTCTTACCCAGTCCAAAGATCAGGGCTTGATCCATCACCGTTATTTATCTCACTGCCCCATCCCAGCTCAGAACCTGGCTATATGCAAATTAGTCTGTCCCTGGCCCAGTGCATCATGGGAACAGGGCAGACCAAACTACCAAGCCAATTCTTCACCAGAAAGGAGACAAGCTACCGGGGACCGGTTTCTGGCATTTCAGCCTCTTCGGCCCGGCTTGCTTGAATCCTGATGGAGCAGTGAGAAAGGGACTCATGTCTGAGTATACCCTGCCACACCTATAGTGGCCAAAAACGATTCAGAAAAGGGGGTGGTGATGAACAGAGTGTCTGAATTAAGCAGACCACTCTTACCCAGTCCAAAGATCAGGGCTTGATCCATCACCGTTATTTATCTCACTGCCCCATCCCAGCTCGGAACCTGGCTATATGCAAATTAGTCTGTCCCTGGCCCAGTGCATCATGGGAACAGGGCAGACCAAACTACCAAGCCAATTCTTCACCAGAAAGGAGACAAGCTACCGGGGACCGGTTTCTGGCATTTCAGCCTCTTCGGCCCGGCTTGCTTGAATCCTGATGGAGCAGTGAGAAAGGGACTCATGTCTGAGTATACCCTGCCACACCTATAGTGGCCAAAAACGATTCAGAAAAGGGGGTGGTGATGAACAGAGTGTCTGAATTAAGCAGACCACTCTTACCCAGTCCAAAGATCAGGGCTTGATTCATCACCGTTATTTATCTCACTGCCCCATCCCAGCTCAGAACCTGGCTATATGCAAATTAGTCTGTCCCTGGCCCAGTGCATCATGGGAACAGGGCAGACCAAACTACCAAGCCAATTCTTCACCAGAAAGGAGACAAGCTACCGGGGACCGGTTTCTGGCATTTCAGCCTCTTCGGCCCGGCTTGCTTGAATCCTGATGGAGCAGTGAGAAAGGGACTCATGTCTGAGTATACCCTGCCACACCTATAGTGGCCAAAAACGATTCAGAAAAGGGGGTGGTGATGAACAGAGTGTCTGAATTAAGCAGACCACTCTTACCCAGTCCAAAGATCAGGGCTTGATCCATCACCGTTATTTATCTCACTGCCCCATCCCAGCTCAGAACCTGGCTATATGCAAATTAGTCTGTCCCTGGCCCAGTGCATCATGGGAACAGGGCAGACCAAACTACCAAGCCAATTCTTCACCAGAAAGGAGACAAGCTACCGGGGACCGGTTTCTGGCATTTCAGCCTCTTCGGCCCGGCTTGCTTGAATCCTGATGGAGCAGTGAGAAAGGGACTCATGTCTGAGTATACCCTGCCACACCTATAGTGGCCAAAAACGATTCAGAAAAGGGGGTGGTGATGAACAGAGTGTCTGAATTAAGCAGACCACTCTTACCCAGTCCAAAGATCAGGGCTTGATCCATCACCGTTATTTATCTCACTGCCCCATCCCAGCTCAGAACCTGGCTATATGCAAATTAGTCTGTCCCTGGCCCAGTGCATCATGGGAACAGGGCAGACCAAACTACCAAGCCAATTCTTCACCAGAAAGGAGACAAGCTACCGGGGACCGGTTTCTGGCATTTCAGCCTCTTCGGCCCGGCTTGCTTGAATCCTGATGGAGCAGTGAGAAAGGGACTCATGTCTGAGTATACCCTGCCACACCTATAGTGGCCAAAAACGATTCAGAAAAGGGGGTGGTGATGAACAGAGTGTCTGAATTAAGCAGACCACTCTTACCCAGTCCAAAGATCAGGGCTTGATCCATCACCGTTATTTATCTCACTGCCCCATCCCAGCTCAGAACCTGGCTATATGCAAATTAGTCTGTCCCTGGCCCAGTGCATCATGGGAACAGGGCAGACCAAACTACCAAGCCAATTCTTCACCAGAAAGGAGACAAGCTACCGGGGACCGGTTTCTGGCATTTCAGCCTCTTCGGCCCGGCTTGCTTGAATCCTGATGGAGCAGTGAGAAAGGGACTCATGTCTGAGTATACCCTGCCACACCTATAGTGGCCAAAAACGATTCAGAAAAGGGGGTGGTGATGAACAGAGTGTCTGAATTAAGCAGACCACTCTTACCCAGTCCAAAGATCAGGGCTTGATCCATCACCGTTATTTATCTCACTGCCCCATCCCAGCTCAGAACCTGGCTATATGCAAATTAGTCTGTCCCTGGCCCAGTGCATCATGGGAACAGGGCAGACCAAACTACCAAGCCAATTCTTCACCAGAAAGGAGACAAGCTACCGGGGACCGGTTTCTGGCATTTCAGCCTCTTCGGCCCGGCTTGCTTGAATCCTGATGGAGCAGTGAGAAAGGGACTCATGTCTGAGTATACCCTGCCACACCTATAGTGGCCAAAAACGATTCAGAAAAGGGGGTGGTGATGAACAGAGTGTCTGAATTAAGCAGACCACTCTTACCCAGTCCAAAGATCAGGGCTTGATCCATCACCGTTATTTATCTCACTGCCCCATCCCAGCTCAGAACCTGGCTATATGCAAATTAGTCTGTCCCTGGCCCAGTGCATCATGGGAACAGGGCAGACCAAACTACCAAGCCAATTCTTCACCAGAAAGGAGACAAGCTACCGGGGACCGGTTTCTGGCATTTCAGCCTCTTCGGCCCGGCTTGCTTGAATCCTGATGGAGCAGTGAGAAAGGGACTCATGTCTGAGTATACCCTGCCACACCTATAGTGGCCAAAAACGATTCAGGAAAGGGGGTGGTGATGAACTGAGTGTCTGAATTAAGCAGACCACTCTTACCCAGTCCAAAGATCAGGGCTTGATCCATCACCGTTATTTATCTCACTGCCCCATCCCAGCTCAGAACCTGGCTATATGCAAATTAGTCTGTCCCTGGCCCAGTGCATCATGGGAACAGGGCAGACCAAACTACCAAGCCAATTCTTCACCAGAAAGGAGACAAGCTACCGGGGACCGGTTTCTGGCATTTCAGCCTCTTCGGCCCGGCTTGCTTGAATCCTGATGGAGCAGTGAGAAAGGGACTCATGTCTGAGTATACCCTGCCACACCTATAGTGGCCAAAAACGATTCAGAAAAGGGGGTGGTGATGAACAGAGTGTCTGAATTAAGCAGACCACTCTTACCCAGTCCAAAGATCAGGGCTTGATCCATCACCGTTATTTATCTCACTGCCCCATCCTAGCTCAGAACCTGGCTATATGCAAATTAGTCTGTCCCTGCCCAGTGCATCATGGGAACAGGGCAGACCAAACTACCAAGCCAATTCTTCACCAGAAAGGAGACAAGCTACCGGGGACCGGTTTCTGGCATTTCAGCCTCTTCGGCCCGGCTTGCTTGAATCCTGATGGAGCAGTGAGAAAGGGACTCATGTCTGAGTATACCCTGCCACACCTATAGTGGCCAAAAACGATTCAGAAAAGGGGGTGGTGATGAACAGAGTGTCTGAATTAAGTATAACATACCATCAACGAAAGTTCAAAAGTATTCAATTTTCCTCATTGAGTTCAGTAAGCTAATCGCTGTAGAGTATTCTAAAATACACAACGGGAGTAAGAAAAAGCCCCGGTCACAGATAGGTTCATCCGAAAATAAAGGGACTAGTATAAAAAGAAATTGTCGTGTGACTCACCATATTAATGTATAATAAGTCATGTAGCACGAATAATAATAATATGGTAGCAAATTCCGTAGGTTCCAAGTAGTAGAACAACACTCCACTCTGTAACCAAATAAGTATCATATAACAGCCAAATAAACATCAGAATATAAGTCTCAATCACCATCTGTAAAATCGTAATCTTACCCGAGTCAAGGGTCAGTAAGTCATCCAATTCACAAATAATCCGTCAATAAATCCAATATCTAAAATAGTAAATAGTAAGTTCCTTAGTACCAGATTCCCAACAATATACTGGCATAGAAATCGATACCAGCGCACACAGCAAGAGAGAACTCACCGCATATCCGTTTAGAGTATTCCTGAAAATTTCGCGTGCTACACGGGCGCCATCTTTCAATGGCAATTTATAGTATATCACTCAGCACGCCATCTTTGAACGGCTAAAAAAGTAATTCTATGTTACAGAGCGCAGAGTATTATAACGTAATTATACTGCGTATATGCATCCGTCAAATTCACCGCATGTCTATTTATAAGTCTTCGTAAAGTAAATAGCGTACTGAGCGGACATCATCCCTCAAATAACAATAAAACGAAGAGACTGATAAAGTAAGAACCGGAGGCGCCATCTTTAAGTAACCAACATGTCGCGTAGTGCACCAAAGCATAATGGTGCCAAAGTAATAAGTAAATATGCGCCATCATAGAGCGGTAAATAGTAACGCTCACGTTGTATTTTAGTGCTGATAATCTATTATTTATCATCACAAAATATAAAAAACAAAGTATATACATCTCAATAAGTAACGAGTAGTATTATAGAAAATCTAAGGTCGCCATCTTGGAATAACCAAAATGTAGCCTGATGTACCAATGTATAATGGCACCATGAATACTAATTAGAAGCGCGCCATCTTTAAACAGTAAACAGTAAACAGTAACCAAAATGTAGCCTGATGTACCAATGTATAATGGCTCCACGAATGCTAACTAGAAGCGCGCCATATTTAAACGGTAAATAGTAGCGCTAGGGATATACTTAGGTGATGGTAATGGATTATTTATCATCCTAAGATACAAGAGACCAAGTATATGCCGCTCAATACATAACGAGTAATAATAGTAAGAAATCTAAAGTCATAATACAATAATAAGTATAGTCATGTATAAGGAGGCAAATAGAATTCATAAATACTACGGACTGAAAACGAGTAGTAAAGGTGTTGTATACACCGTATTAGGTTAGTGAGTTATCACAGTATACGAGATGTCCTTAATATTCCAAAAGTGCATATCTCCCCCGGGGGATATCAAATAATATAGAGGGAAAGTTAGCGGAAAATCAGAAAATCAGAAAGAGGGGAAGGATGAGTAGAAAGGCAAAGGAAAAGTAGTGTACATATAGGATCAGTTTAAACTAACAGCAATCAGTAGCTCTGGATATACAGTGTGAAAGCTGTCACGTTAAGATGTACTCACATTGATAACATTATTCATTGTTTACAGTTTCAATCATTCCCTAGATAATATTCCATTTCTTGATCAATATTTAAACCCAGTTCTACCGCTTTAAGTTTCATAAGCCAAAGTACCTCTCTTCGTCTCAGTTGTAACTGTCTATTCCCACCTCTTGGATTTCTTTCAATATGATCAATACCAAGGTAACTAAACTTATGTTTCTCTTTCTCATTATGATGTCTAACAATGTGAGAAGCAATAGGATAGCGGGTATCGCCTGTTTTTAATGCTCTGAAATGTTCCATCATTCTTTCTTTCAGTTTCCTGATAGTACTGCCTACATAAATTTGTTTACAGGAACACACTATAACGTAAACCACAAATGTGGTATCACAGTTAATAAACATATTTATGGAGTGGTCACCAGTGTCATTGTAGTTAAAAGTCTTAACTTTAGTTTTCGCCCATCTGCAGGAACTGCATTTACCACATTTGTGGAAACCTATTGTCCTTTCAGTAAGCCAATCAGGTTCTATTTTCTTTACCGGGTAACTGGGACTAATAAAGTTAGACAAAGTGCGTCCCTTTCTAAAAGTCAATCCAGGTCTGTTTCCAATATGGGACTCAAGGTCCTTGTCCATACTCAAAAGATGCCAATGTCTATTAAGTATACTATATAGTTTGGCACTATCACTACTAAAATTAGTTATTAGGCGAATCCTTTCATCCCTGTTCTCACAGAGTTTTTTGTCTAAGGTTTTAGATCTTTTAAGTTTTTTAGCTCTTAATACAGCATTATCAACCACTTTATTTGGATAACCTCGTTTAAGAAATCTCCGTGACAAGTCAGTGAGGTTTTTGTCAAATTCATTGTCCATTGAGCAATTACGCCTTGCCCTCACCATTTCTCCATAGGGAATAGCATTTTTTTGGCTAGCTGGGTGACAGCTACGGGCATGTAAAACAGCGTTGCAGCTTGTAGGTTTTCGGTACATTCGGCTGCAAATCTTGCCCTCTTGAATATATAATTCGATGTCCAGAAATGTGATGCTATTAGTGTCATAATGAGTAGTAAACTCAAGGTTGAGTAAATTATCATTCAGGTAGTCAAAAAAGCCTTTGAGATCATCCACTGATCCAGTCCAGATTAAAAGACAATCGTCTATGTACCGCCCCCAATAGTAAATGTGTTGTATCCATTTTTTGCCTGATGGGCCCCAGATTTTCTCCGCCGCGAAACACCCCATAAAGAGGTTCGCGAAGGACGGAGCAAATCTAGAACCCATCGCAGTACCAAGACGCTGTCTGTACCATTTACTATCGAAGAGAAATACATTGTTTTGCAACACCAATCTTGTCATCATTAGAATCATCTGATTATGATCAAAAAATTCAGCTGGCCTGTTACTGAGAAAGAAATCAATAGCACTAATACCAAGTTTGTGATCTATGTTGGTATAGAGTGATACCACATCTAATGTGACCAATATCATTCTGTCATCCCATGCTACATCATTCATTAAATTCAACACATGTTTAGAATCTTCAATAAATGACGGTAAATTCTTCACATACAACTGCAAAAAGGTATCAACAAATTGGGATAAGCGTTCTGTAGGCCCCCCAATACCCGAAATTATGGGTCTTCCTGGTGGTTTGACCCTGGACTTATGAATTTTGGGCAGTATGTACATGCACGGTGCTCTCGGTGCCACAACCTGTAAATAAAGGTACTCATCGTGATCCAATAACATCAAGTCATACCAAGTTTTTAGTTGATCATTAATAGTTTTGGTTAGAGATAGCATAGGATTAGCAGATAGTTTTTCATAGTATTTGTTGTTATTCAGTTGTGAGTAAACTTCATCATTATAATCAGTGGTATTAAGAACAACAACGTTCCCACCTTTATCTGCTTTTCGTATTATAATAGATGGGTTACTCATAAGTTCTTTAAGTGCAAGCCTTTCTCCAGGTAACAAGTTGTCATTATACCTCTTATTTTTCTCATGACATTTAGCATCAATAATCCTGTCAATATCAAAATTGACTGCTTTGTAAAATGCCTCTATAGTACTGCCAGATGAAATTGTGGGTGTCCACTTGGATCTTTCTTTCAACCCACTACCTTCAGTAAGAAATCTATCTATCTCAAGGTCATCTAATAGTTTGTACAAAGTCACCGGGTCATCTTCCTTCTCAGTAAGGGATAATAATAATTGAGTCTCTTTAAGTTCTTGGATTGTAATGTTACTCAAAGGTTTTAATTTCTCATGTTTACTTTTTCCTGGTACATTAGCAAAGTACTTTTTCAATTTAAGTCTCCTAACGAATTTAAACAAGTCAATTTTAGTTAGGTACCAATCTGCTTCAGTCATAGGACAGAAACCCATCCCTTTACAAAGTAAGCTATTCATATCATCAGATAATTCAATTGAAGACAAGTTCACAATTTCAATGTCCCCACAGTCATCAACATCATTTTCAATTATGGTTTCCAAGATCTCGTTCGCATCCCTACCCTTCCTCCTTGACCTCCTCCCGCCTCTGCTGCCTCTCCTGGTTTTTGTACATTTGGTACCCGATTCCTTTCTAAATCCCTGTTTCCCCGACGTAACCTGCGCACCTCTACTAAAAAATTGTTCTCAGGTGTGGGGAGGGTAGCGGAATCAGGAATATCATCATTATCACTGCTAGAGATATTACTAGAGCCAGGATCACTATCACTGGCTGATGGGGTGCCACTCTTCTGTTTCCCTGTGGGTGTTTTAACCATCAAGTAATCATATTTCCTTGCGAAGGTATATACACGACCAGAGCGATAATCTCGTTCGTCGCGTTTGATTTTTCTAGCCTTCCTTTGTTTGATGTCATTCTGTAAATCTGTCAGTTTTTCATCTAAAACAGTATAATTTTTAATAGTAGCCTCTGGCAAGTTCATCTCCTTAATTTCATCCTCAACCTTTTGAATCTCAATTAACAGCTTAGCTATTTTCCTTTCAGCGTTTTCAATCAGAATGTTAATGAGATTTCTGGAACTTGCATTAAGTTCTTTCTCCCAAGTCAAGTAAAGATCAGGCTCTAAGTCCTCATATGTAGGTATAATTTGGGATCTTAGTCCACGTGGAATCCTATTAAGTTTTAAATATTGTCTTAATTTGTCACCTGTTAGACCTGACTTCCTTGGTGTGGTTGTGGTATTGTTTAGACTATCTGATTGGTATCTCTCCTCTTTGCCCTCCTCTTTCTTGGTAGATTCTTACGGAACGTTTAGGGTCGAGGGTAAACTGCAAATGCTCAAAACACAGAGATTGCATTGACCGTGGAACTGCTTTGTACCGTGACTGGAATTTTTCTACTTGATAAAAGAAGAAACCATCTTTTGTATTCCTGCCTTCTCTTGGATTTATCATCACATTGGTGACAACCGGTTCCTGAGCCCGTTGAGAGAAACTTCAACACCCTTCTACTTCTCATGCCTACTTCGTCTTTGTACTGAGGACCTGCTTAACATTACGGTACTGTGTTTTATGTGCCATCAGCTCTCCTGAAACTCATTGTTTCAGTTTTGGCAGCATCCATAGTTTTTATTTAGCCTTTTTCATAATTTTTAGCATTTTCTGCTACCTTTTCTTATGACCCGAACTTGAGCTCCCAATTCAACTTGTGCCTGTTCGATGTTAGCACAGCTCTAGCTGTGTATCACGGACCTCTAACCGTGCAGCTCTCAAGCTGCCTATCTTTACCCACCCGAGCTCCTCACCTCAAGCGCAGTACGAGCTTGCTCACCTGTAGTGGAACCTTCATCGTGTGGTGCTCGAGCTGCCTATCGCAAACTACACGCCATTTTTCTCAGCAGCACTGCAACTCCAGTCTTCTAGATCCTTTGAGGATCGCGCTCACTCCCACTTGACTTGAGTGATATCACTGCTTATTCTTCCTACGTACGGATTCTTCATTTTTTCTTATTTTGCACAGTGCTCGGATTCGTCTGAATCCACTCTTCAGCGACATCACTTTTACTATAGTTAAGCAGGACGTGCTTCTGGTCCACCGTTCCTACAGAACTTCTCCCAAACATTCTCTTCCAGTGACCCAGAAATAGGACTAGAATTTTTGTATTCCATCCTTTAGGTGTATTTCAGGTGCTTGATTGTGTACCAGTGATATATCCTTTTTATTTATCATTTATTTTTCTCTATTTTTACTTTGTTTTTTTCTATTGTTTTAGTTTCTGCTTCTGTTGTTTCTTCATTTCGGTTACTTGCAACATTTATTTTGCAAAACATTTCTCTCCCTCCGTTTTTTATAATGACCCCTGGTGACCCTCTTCTTACATGGGGTAAATGGCCGAAGGTATTTTTAAACTATTTAAGTTTTTGTGGAAAAAAAATCTTTACTATTACATTGTTTAGGTGCAGAGGGACAAGTAATGCTAGAAACATTACCTGATATTGATAGAGACGATTATGGTGATGCCTCGCTAATTGATTATGTGTCCACAATTAAGAAACTTCACAATCATTTTTTACCCAAAGTTTTTCATTATCTTACAAAGGTATTATTGTGGTAAACGTAAGCAAGGAGATAATGAATCAGTCAAGGATTTTGTTACTGCACTTCACAAACTAGCCTCCACCTGCCCTTTCAGGGACAATATTGAAGAAAGGATCCATGATCAATTCATGCTTGAGTGTAAGGGTGATAAAATAAGAGAACAACTGTGGCCCAAGAATGATCCGAAACTGACAGAGGTGTTAATTAAAGCAAAGTAGGTTGAGCACTCAATGTCATGCATTTGTGAATTGCAGAAGACAACATGAGCATTGTCTTCTGTACGTTCTGTATTGGTAAAACAGAAAATAGCCTTCTAATCACACTAAAGGCAAACTGTTATGTTTCAGGTGTGCCTTTCCAAATCATTTAGCGATTTCTGAAGAATGTCCAGCTTTACACTGTATCTGGAGCTTATGTGAGAAGAGAGGACATTATGCTAAGTGCTGTAAATCTATGGAAAAGATTTCGACACGGTCTGCCACCGCACACTACGAACACGCCTACACGACGCCGGGATACAAGAGAAGGCCCTGGACTGGACCACATCCTTCCTCTCCGGCAGAACTCAGAGCTTCCGCCTCCCACCCTTCTGCTCCACCACCACCGAGATCATCTGCGGCGTACCCCAGGGCTCTTCCCTCAGCCCAACGCTGTTCAACATCTACATGGCACCCCTCGCCCACGTCGCCCGACAGCATGACCTCAACATCATCTCACACGCCGACAACACTCAGCTGATCATCTCCCTCACCAAAGACCCTCACACTGCCAAAACCAACCTCCACGAAGGAATGAAGGCCGTCGCCGAATGGAGGACAAGATGGAGGTCCTCATCCTCGGCTCCACCCCTTCAGCCTGGGACGACTCCTGGTGGCCGACTTCACTAGGAACAACCCCAACACCCACTGACCACGCACGCAACCTGGGGGTCATCCTCGACTCCACCCTCTCCATGACTAAACAGGTCAACGCTGTCTCCTCATCCTGCTTCAACACCCTACGAATGCGACGCAGGATCTTCAAGTGGATCCCCACAGAAACGAGAAGAACAGTCACCCAGGCCCTCGTCCCAGCTGGCTAGACTACGGAAACGCCCTCTACGCAGGTACATCAACCAAGCTCCTGAGAAGGCTGCAACGCATCCAGAACGCCTCGGCACAACTGATCCTCGACCTCCCCCGCCGCAGCAACATCACACCCCACCTGAGAGACCAACACTGGCTCTCCGTCAACAAGAGGATAACCTCCAAGCTCCTCATCCACGCACACAAAGCCCTCCACAATGCCGGCCCAGCATACCTCAACAGACGACTGAGCTTCTACACCCTTACCCGCAAGCTCTGCTGCGCTGGTCTCGCCCTCGCCACCGTCCCCCGTATCCGAAAAACGACCGCCGCCGGCAGATCCTTCTCCCACCTCATCGCCAAGACCTGGGACACCCTCTCCACCAACTTTCGGCAGATCCAGGACCTACTGGCCTTCAGAAGACTCCTCAAGACCTGGCTCTTCGATCAGTAGCAGCACCCCCCACCCCAGCGCCTTGAGACCCTCACGGGTATGTAGCGCGCCTAACAAATGTCCTGATTGATTGATTGATTAAATACAAAATTAGTGAAATGTCGGCTGATGAAACTGATATCATTCTCTAAATAATTAATGATGCGAACTGCATGGCGAATGTTCATTGCGAGCATCTTTCCGATATTGTGGAACTCAATGGCATCAGTGTTTTAATGATGATGAACTCAGGGTCTAGGCTGTTTTTAGTTTCAGATTTTGATTTCTCTAAATACTATGAAGGAAGAGTCACGTTATGTAAACCCGATGTCACACCTTATAGTTACAGGGAAAAAGCCATTGAATCAGTGGGGTATTTTGAAACAAATATACAGTTTCAGAGAAACAGGAGCTTGACAAGATTTTATGTTCTCATGTAGGGAGACACTGTGTTATGCTGGCCACACCAAAAGCTTTTGGGGATTTTCCTTGATCCTTTACGTGAATCCCCAAGTTCAGATCAAGAAGGTAGAGTTTTTATGCCAGAAATGTTCCTAATTTTGCCAGGCGTTCCTGAACCAAGAGGAAACTACTCAAAAAGGGCACTGAATTTGTTTGGTCTGACGAGTGTCAGAAGGAGTTTGAGGATATCAGATCAGCTCTAGCATCAGCACAATGCTTAACCGCTTCGACGCTCATGACAAGCTCAGCTCGTCATGAGTTGAGCCGCTCGAACGCTGATGACGAGCTCAGCTCGTCATGTAACGCGGCTTTTTTCAAATCGCAGCGCGCAGCGGGAAAACCGCCAGCGCGCATGCGGTTAACAAGTTTTATACCATGTTGTGTGGTCATGGATGCTAAAGACAAGGGTCTTGGTGGAGTTCTTAAGCAGATGCAGAATGGCTGTGAAAAAGAGGCATTGGCAGTGTTTCGAGTACTGAAGATGTTTAAACAGTTTTTCGTGGGGTATTTGATGTGTAATCCAATTGGATCATTAATAACTACACTAATTCTGTGGCAAAAAAGGTTTAGACTGCATCTCTTCACAAACATGTAAGTGGATTGTTGCGTTGCAAGATTTTCAGTTCGGAGTCAAGTATTTGCCTGGGGTAGACAATAAATTGGCACATTGCTTATCTAGATTGACAAATGATTCATTAGAGACAGGTGATGATGATGAAGTATGGCGGATGGAGGAAGATGTGAAGGTTTGTGCCATTACGTCTGTTTGCATTTTTGAAAGTGAGTAGATGTCGGAATTGGAGAAGGGTGAGGAGATGAAATGTGTGCGTGATGGCATATTTGTGGAAATGACACTTGGTTTCGTGAGGTGAAATTGAAAGGTTATGCCAGGTTGTCTGGTGAACTTGCTGTTAATAATGGGCTTGTGTTAAGGAGTAGCAGGTTAGTTCCGACTGGTGGCTTGAGGGAGCGTCTCGTGCATTCTTAATCAGGAAGGACATCAGGGTATCTGCAAAAGGAAAGGAAAGGTTGAGAACAGCTTACTGGTGTCCTGGAAGAGTTTGTGATGGAGCAGACGGGTAGAGACTCTTGTGAGCGTAAGTTGAGTGACAAAACTTGGAAAGATAGAATTTCTTCAATGGTTTGTCATGAGATTTCCAAGGAAGTTTAGGATGATGTTGCATTTGACGTATTGGGACCCTTAAGTGGTAGATCCACCTCTTGATACGTATTGGTGCTAATGGATATTCTCTCCAGATGCCCAGACGGTGCAGTATCTACAGCGATTACCAGAAATGCAGTTATCGAGTTTCTGCCAGAGGTGTTTGCCTGGTAGGGAAATTCCAAAATTATATTAACTGAACTGAACGGTTTTTGGAGGAAAGAGGCATTACTCATAAGTAATGTGCCTTGTACCATCCAGAAACCAATGGCCTGATTGAGAGATTTACCAAAATATTAAAGGAAACAATTCATATTGCTAAACACAAAGGTGTATATTGGATGGACTTGGTGAAACATAGATTGGAGAAATATGCATATGCGTCACATGCCACGACAATACATTTCTTACGTTTAAGAAGCATAATCTCCATACCAAAGTGTGTTCACCATGGGTGTCTGTTGCAAAGAGTTTACTCATGTGGGAGACCTTATTTAAAGAGGGAGATTTAGGGAAATTCTACTTCAGGAAGAAAGGAAACAGCTGTATGATCTACACAAAGCAGTCACACATATGGACTTTCAGGTAGGTGATGTGGTGAAAGTGAAATTACCAAAGCAGTCACACACATGGACTTTCAGGTATGTGATGTGGTGAAAGTGAAATTACCAAAGGAGTCACACACATGGGCTTTCAGGTATGTGATGTGGTGAAAGTGAAATTACCAAAGCAGTCACACACATGGACTTTCAGGTATGTGATGTGGTGAAAGTGAAATTACCAAAATATTCCTGTGTTCTGTCTTCATGCTCTAGCAAGCCCTATAACGTGATTACGGTGTTCAAGGGGACAGCTAAAGTAGATGACGGAAGGATTCTGAATTTTAGCAGGATTGTGGTGTTACCAAACAATGAATGTGTTTGTCATTTTCTATTTGTAAAGAAATAAAATAACTAATCTCCCATATTTTTATATAGTTTAGGTTGGATGAGGGAGAGGCGTGTGGCATTGTTTAGACTCTCTGGTTGGTATTTCTCCTCCTTCCTCTTCTCATTCTTGGTACGTTCTTATGGAATGTTTTTGTTTAGGAGGAAACTGTGAATGCTCAGAACACAGAAAGTGCATGCCTGTGGAACTCCTTTGTGCTGTGGCTGGGGTTTATCTTCTTTTTTTTTTTAGTTCAAAGAAAAGTTTATTAAGATAACCAAATAATGACAGCATAGTATACAAAGTGAAAGCAACAGGAATGGCATGGATAATAATTGAGAGCATTATAAAAAGTGTGATAAAAGAAAATGGGGGGAGGGATAAGGAGGAAAGGGAGGATAGGGAGGAGAGAAAGGAAAGGGAGATATCAATGAGGCTAAAACTTTAAAAATTACAATCCTTGAAGCTATATAACAATAGAGGCAATGCACAAATATGCAGAGAAATAAACAGTAATGAATAAGAAGGAACAAAAGGTTATTCAAGGGGGTTTCGAAACTTCTTGTTGAACTGGGGATAATTGAAAGGAACGCTTGGCACATGCATCCAGGTAAAGGGTAACGGGGAGCCATAATGCAAGCCTTTTCGGAGCCAGGGAAGTGGGATAAACAAATGCAGTATCTAGTCTGTGATTGTAACATACATTGAACCACCAAGCTTTAAAAGTAATTCCCTTGGAGTCTTTCCAGTTAACAGTAATTTGCTGAAACGCAACAGCCAATAATAAGTCAACAATATGAACATTTGCTGCAACATCAGTCCAAGAAGAGGAAAGGGAACCAAGGAAGATGTCAATGATAGAAAAGGGGATGGAGGTATTGAAAATAGAATTGATTTGATTCCAGACTTTAGTCCAGAAGGCATGTGTGGGAGAACATGTGAAAAGCATGTGAAAAAGTGTGGCATTGGGGTGAGAGCAAGACCAACAGAGATCTAGGGTCAGGGGAAAGCGCTTGTGGAGAACAGATGGCGTGTACAGAAGGCGATTGTAAATGAAAAAAAGAGTTTGTGTGAGAGAGGCAGCCCTGGAAGATTTGCGAATTTTAGTCCATATTTTATCCCACAGGGATGTGGGCCACGAGACAGCAAGATCAGATTCCCATTGCTCCTCAACTTTGGATTTAGGCCTAGGTGATGGAGGATCGTAAAAGGAATGATATATGGAGGACGCTGATGGGTGAGAGCGTAGTTGAGTGTGTAGAGAAGAAACGGGAGTCGGAGTGGTCACAGCCGAAGTGGAAGTGGAGAGAGAATCATAGGCAGACATAACTGCATGTTTGAGTAGGGTGTATTTATAAACAAAGGAGGCAGGGAGAGAAAAGATTTGACGGAGAATCGGAAAAGGGGTGAAGACAGATCCAGTGAAAAGTTGGGAGACCCAGATTAAACCACGCCGTCGCCAAGTTTTCCAATAGAAGGGTTTCAGTTTAATAAGAATGCTATTATTATACCAAATTGTAGTGGCGAGAAGTTCTGCAATAGAAGAGGGAGGAGCTGGAGTAGTGGCTAGAAGTAGTTTCGCGGTGTGTTTATGAATCGGACTGGACAAGAATTGGGGCTTGCGAGAAAAGGATAAGTATTCAGCAAAGGAAAAAGGAGAAAGAGAAAGACGTTCAAGTTCAGCCCACAAAGGAAGGGGGTCAGTAGGGTCTGTAAGCCAAACGGCTGCTTGTTTCAGGAGGAACGCTTTATGGTAGGCAGGAAAATTTGGAAAGTTAACCCCACCTTCCGATTTGGGGAGGCGGAGACGCGATAAGGACATACGCGGTTTCTTACCAGACCATAAGAAGACTGAGAGGATGGAATTTAATTTAGTAAAAAATTTTGCAGGGATGGAAATCGGTAAATTAGAAATGGTGTAGAGGACAATTGGGGACAGCATCATCTTAATAGTGTCAAGACGGCCCCACCAAGAAAGGTATAAGGGGTGCCATCTAGAGGTAAGGTCAGACAATTTTTGAGAGCATTTAGTAAGGCATAACGAAATAGTATCTGGGACAGAAGGAGTAATGTGCAAACCAAGATACTTGATATGAGCCGGACTCCAAGTGAAAGTGGATGCAGCAAAATCAGGTTTAAAGGTGAATTTGGTGAGGGGTAGGATTTCGCATTTATCACTATTGAGCTTATATCCAGAAAGATGGGAATAGGTGCGGACTTCAGCGAGGAAAGCGGGGATGGAGACAGATGGATTCGAAATGAAAAGCAAAATGTCATCTGCATAGGCAGCTAATTTAACCTGCGTTTGAGCAAGAGGGAAGCCATGAATGTTCGGGTTTTGACGTATTCTGGATAAGAAAGGTTCCAGGGCGAGATTAAAAAGAAATGGGGAGAGAGGACAGCCTTGTCGGACGCCTCTACCGAGACGGAAAAATGAGGAGATGAGTCCATTGGCACACACCGCAGCTCTAGGGTTTGCACAGAGGAGGGATATAAGGGAAATGAAATTGGGGCCAAATCCAAACCATTTTAACACGGAAAAAAGAAATGACCATTCTACCCTGTCAAATGCCTTCTCGGCGTCTAAAGCAATAGCAGCTAAGGAACCGTTGAATCGTGGAGACTTAGATAAGACATTAAAAAGGAGCCTGGTATTGTCGGAGATAAAATGACCCTTAACAAAACCCGATTGTTCAGGGCCCAGGAGATCTGGGAGAAAAGGATCAAGTCTAATGGCCAAAGATTTAGCATATATTTTATAATCAATGTTGACAAGGGAGATTGGTCTGTAGTTCTTACAATGTTGATGATCCTTGCCCTCCTTCGGTATGATGCAGATGTAAGCATCTGAGAAAGTGCCTAAAGAGGCATCGCCTGTCGTGAAGGAATCAAGAAGGTGAAATAATTTGGGTAGTAGAAGGTTTGCAAAGTGGTTGGTAAAATTCGACGGTGAAGCCATCTGGGCCGGGAGCCTTATCCTTTTTAAGTAAATGGAGTGCGGTGCGGAGTTCGGGAATGGTAAGGGGAGTCTCGAGGGAGGTCAAATCAACAGGAAAGGTAGAAGGAGGGCGTATGCTGGATAAGAAGGTGGAAATAGAGTGATCAGAGGGTTGAGTGTCAGAGGAATAAAGTGTAGAGTAGAAGTGAGAAAATATCTCCAGGATGTCAGCATCTTTATGTTGCAATACTGAGTGGACATCAAAAACAGATTCAACATTCAACTTGTTTTGTTTGACTTTTAAATAATTAGCAAGAATTTTCCCCGCCTTATTTTTCCCGCCATAAAATTTCGAACTGGATTTCAGGAGGTACAGGGAAGCATCATCAGTGGATTGTTTATTATAGTTCATTTTGGCAGTGATGAGAGCTGTCAAAGACTCTTGAGTATGAGAAGTATAATAGGAGTGCTCTAGGAGTTTAATCTGAGATAGAAGATCAGTAGTGCGTTGACGGGCAATTTTACGTTTCGCCGCAACATGTCTAAGGATAAAGTCTCTGGCAGCTGCTTTGAAAGCGTCCCAGACAGTATGAGCAGACAAGGACGGAGTTTCATTAAGAACAAAAAATTCATTAGTGAAGTCAATAAAGGAGGCGGTACATTTTGGATCAGTTAGGAGGGTATTGTTGAAGCGCCATCGTTTAGGGCCACTGGATTTGGGTAAAAAATCAATGTTGACCAGGACAGGGGCGTGATCAGAGAAAACAATGGGACCGATATCCGCTTGGGTGAGGGATTGGGAGATATGGTGGGAGAGAAATATATAATCAATACGGGATTGGGAGTGATGGACCGGGGAGTAGAACGTAAATTCTTCATCGGTTGGATGACAAATTCGCCATGCATCAATTAATTTGTGTTGGGAGATGGCGTGGGCAAAGAGGTTATGGGATTTATAAGGGACAAATGGAGATTTGGAGCGCCTATCCAAAAAGGGGTCTAATGGTAGGTTACAGTCACCTGCTAAAATGA
Source organism: Lissotriton helveticus (assembly GCF_964261635.1). Lineage (NCBI taxonomy): Eukaryota > Metazoa > Chordata > Amphibia > Caudata > Salamandridae > Lissotriton > Lissotriton helveticus. The sequence continues at coordinate 1,824,994,953 of NC_136067.1, forward strand.
AATTATCATCTAAGCAATCAGTGATACGAGAGGCAAATGCTTTCCAAAAAAGTGGATTCCCACCTGTAGGGGCATATACATTGAGCAAAGAGAAAGGGACGCCTTTAGAAGAAAGTTTGACAAATAACCACCTGCCCTCAGGGTCAAAGTCAGAATGTAGCACTGAATGAGTAAAAGATTTACGGATTAACAAAACAACACCATTTCTTTTGCCATCACCAGGGGCGGAAAAAACCGCTCCCACCCAACCTCTTTGGAGTTTAGCAGCCTCACTATCAGTTAAGTGGGTTTCTTGTAAAAAGGCAATGTCAACATTGAATTTAGCTAAATGAGAAAGTATCTTTTGCCTCTTAATGGGTGAATGCAAACCTTTAACGTTCCAAGAGACAATACGGACAGACATTAAGAAGATATGAAAGGGGATAGTGCAGAGCAAAAGTGAAGGGAAGCCTCAAAGAATTCGAGAGGGAAAAAGTGAAAAAAGGAATGGAAATAGGAAAGTGTAAGGAAGAAAACATGTAAAGAAGTGCTAAAAGGAGAGAGCATGAGATAGAAAAATTTGATGAGAAGAGAAGAGGTGCGTGTTAGGAAAATACTAGGAGAGTGTTGAAGAGAGAAAACAGTAAGGAAAAAAGTTGATAGAGTAGAAGGTAAAGATGAGAAGTAGAAATGACCGAAAAAGGGGCAGAAAAGTAATAGAAGTGATGTCTGAAGGAAAGTGAGAGAGGAAGAGAAAAAAAAAGGAAAAGCAAAGCAAGAGCGGTCGAAAGAGAATAGAGCTCGGAAGAACGTGGAAGAACAAGGAAACAATGAGGACAAAAACCAGCGGAAATGCATGGGACATGTGAACAATGGAGAGAAAAAACATCGGGCAATACTTACAAAAAATGATGAGGGGTGGGATGTCAAAGGACAGGAAACAGAAGGGAAGCAACGGAGACGTGAGGAGGGAGGAAAGGCCAACCAACGGAGGACAAGCAAACGGGGTCACAGGACGTCCCACCGGAGGACCATGGCGAAACACAATAAGACGATCTGTGAGGAAGAGAAAAACAGTGAGATTAGAATAAACAAACGGCTATATAACGGGAAAAGGCGTAGGAGTGAACAATTGGAGAATAAAAATAGACGAGAATGAGCTGGGACCAACGAGGTCCAACATTAACTGAGGAACCTGTGGAAAAAAGAACACATCGTTATAAGAGCAACAAAATATCATAAATTCCAGAGAAGGCGGGCTATACTAGCAACAAAGTCACGGTGGAAATGAAGAAGAAGGGCCAGAGAATTCCATATCAGCCGGACCACAGGAATTGAGGAAACTGCGAAGTCGGAGAGGATCTTCAAAAGTCATAGTCTTGTTGTTATAAGTGACTTTAAATAAACAAGGGTGAAAAGTCCATATTTGGCTCCAATGGATCTCAGTTCCGCTCTCATGTCAAGAAATGCTTTGCGGCGAGAGGCAGTGGCTTTGGCGTAATCCTGGACAATAAACAAAGTGGAGTCCGACCATTTCAAGTGAGGTATTGCTTTAGCTGCGAAAAGAACTTTCAGCAGATCTGTGTACTCAAGAAAGTACATTATGACGCCTCTTGGTTTCGTCTCAGGAGAGGTACTGGAGGGAGCTCTACCAAGCCTATGTGCGCGCTGTATGTTGAGAGAAGTACCTTCAGGGAGATGCAGGAGCTTGGGCAAGAAGGATTTGAAGAAGGCAATGGCATCACTCCCCTCGCAACCTTCCTTCAGGCCGTAGAGACGAAGATTATTGCGTCTATTCCTATTTTCAAGGTCCTCCACTTGCTTCTGGAGGGTGGTGAGTCTCACATCCATATGCACCGACTTAGTAGCAGCTTCCTGGAGAGTTGACACAGTCTTTTCCACAGCAGAGACTCTGGTGTCCATTAACGACCAGTTGTCAGTCAAAATTTGAAGCTTTGAATTGGTCTCCTCCATATATGGGCGCAATGCTCGTATTTCCTCAAGGAGAAGCTCCATGGAGATATCAGATGGTGACTTCGGGGGAGACGGAGGATTGTGTTTCAATCTCTTAGGAGTAGTTTTCGCTCCTGGCAGGAGGGGGGCGTCCATGTTAAGAGAAGATTCGCAGCTGGAGGAGCCCGCAGAGGCTTCTAATTGAGCCAACGCAGTAAATAGCCTTGAATTTTTAACAAAGTTGCGCTTGGGGGTTTTGCCAGGACCCTGCGCCATGTAGACTACAATGATGAGGAAGCCCCAGGAGCGAATAGAGTGGATAGACACCACAGGAGTGAGGAAAAACCAACAAAGTCAGTTATAGGAGGAGGTGGTGTTAAATCCAGGACGAGCCAAGAAGAAATGAAAAAGAAATGTGCGCAGTCTGAGCAATACCAATTAAATAGCAGAGATGGTAGATGAATGGAGTGAGTAGAAATCGCAAAATGGCCGCCAAAGCTGAGGAGAGAGCTGTAAATCGAGTAAAAACTAAAAAAAATAGTGCCATAATGAGGATAAAGTCACCTTTCATTGTGGGGGCGGATCGCCGACATCTCCTGCGATTTCGAGCCGGTTTGGAGAAGTACGCCCGCTGTTACAGGCAAAATGCGCGATGTGCGCGCTCTTCATGCAGGCGCCGGCAGAGGCAGCAAAATGGCGGTCGCGGCGGTGGTAGAGCCGCGACCGAAGCAGAATTGAAGTTGCCGGGCTGGGAGGAAGAACCGGAGAGCAGCGAGGTACTGCTTACATGCCTGGGATATTCCGCTGCCGTTTGCGGTGTAGCATGTCGTCAAGGGAAGGCTAGGGCTGCTGAAAGTCCTCGGTGGAAACGGAGCCTCACCCCGAGGCGTCCATCCGTCTTGGGCGCTTAGCCACGCCCCCTGGGGTTTATCTTCTTAATAAAAGAGGAAGCCATCTTTTGTATTCCTACCTTCTTTTGAATTTATCATCACAGTGGTGTACCCCCAAACATTTTGCTTTTACTTCCCCTGTTTTCAGGATTTCATTTTTGTTAGCATTAGGACTCTGTGCACTTTACCACTGCTAACCAGTGCTAAGTCACGTGTGCTCTCTCACTAAAACACATTAAGACTGTCTTCCACCTGATCGGCACAGTATATCGTACTGCAGGGACCTAGGACCAGTAAATTAAATGCTACTAGTGGACCTGCAGCACTCATTGTGCCACCCACTACAGTAGCCCTTTAAACCATGTCTAATGCTTGCCATTGCAGCCTGTAGAGCAGTTTTAATTTGACAATTTGGCCTGGCAAAATAAACCTTTTTCCAGACCTAAGCCTTCCTTTTTAATACATATAAGTCAACCTTAAAGTAGGCCCTAAACAGCCCACAGAATAAGGTGTATTGTAAATAAAAGGTGAGGTGTGTTTATCAATTTTACATGTCCCGATAGTGAAAAAATTCCTAAATTCGTTTTGCACTACTGTAATGCCTCCCCCCCCCCCCCATTGGATAACATTGGGTTTACTTTGATTGAGAACATAAAGAATATCAAGTTTGGACTCAAATGAATTGCAATTTAAAATCATCTTTAGTAGTAAAGTCGAATTTTAAGCGACAATTCTGAAAATTACATTTTAAAACATTTAAATACAACAAGATGATGGACGGAGTGTTGAAACTTTTTAACCATTTACCCCCAAAGATCTGGGATTAATCCATTGTTCTGTTGCTCATTATGCCACCACAGTTTGGACCCAGCCATATGCAAATAAGTCTTGATCCTGTTCCTCATGGGAACAGTCCAGCCCGAACTGCTAGGCCAGGTCCTCCCTAGACCAGTAACAAGAATCCTGGGGCTGGTTTTGGGGTATTACCCCTCATCAGCCAGGCTAGCTTGAATCCAGTGGCACAGCGAGCAAGGGACCCATGTCTGGGCATACTGTTGGCTACTTATGGGGAATTTAGCAAACACAACAAGATGATGTTTGAAGTGCTGAAACTTTTCAACCATTCACCCCCAGTCACAGATCTGGGTTTAATCCATCGTTCTTTTGCTCACTATGCCACCATTTTGCTCACTAAGCCACCACAGTTAAGACCCAGCCATATGCAATTCAGTCTTGATCCTGTTCCTCATTGAATTAGTCCAGCCTGAACTACCAGGCCAGGTCCTCCCTGGACCAGAAGCAAGCATTGTGGGACCTGTTTCTGTGTATTACCCCTCAACAGCCAGGTTAGCTTGAATCCAGTGGCACAGCGAGCAAGGGACCCACCTCTGGGCATACCCATGGCCACTTAGGGCGAACACAGCAAACACAACAACAGGGTCAAGGCTAATTTGCATATGGCTGGGTCCAAATTAGAATGGCGTAGTGAGCCAATTAACGATGGATTAAACCCAGATCTGTGACTGGGGTGAATGTTTGACAATGTTCATCATTCCGTCCAACATCTTCTTGTGTTGCATTTTTACCCTAAGTGGGAAGGGTATGCCAAGGCGTGGGTCCTGTACTCACTACGCCACCAGTTTCAAGCTAGCCTGGCTGATGGGGGGTGATGCCCCAAAACCGTTCCCAGGATGCCTGTTTTCCCGTCCAGGTAGGACCTACCCTGGAAGTTTGGACTGGACTCCTTCGATGGGGAACAGGGTCAAGGCTGATTTACATATGGCTGGCTCCACATGGGAATAGCAAGCAAAAATAAAGATGGATTAAACCCAGATCTGTGACTGGGGGTGAATGTTTGACAATGTTCAACATTCCGTCCATCATCTTTTTGAGTTGTATTTTGACCCTAAGTAAGACGGAAATGCCAAGACATGGGTCTTGTGCTCACTAAGCCACCGGTTTCAAGCTAGCCTGGCTAAGTGGGGATGCTGCGGAACCGGTCCCGGTATGCTTGTTTTCCAGTCCAGGAAGGACCTAGCCTGGCAGTTCGGGCTGGACTGCTCCCATGGGAAGCACAGTCAAGGCAGATTTGTAATTGGCTGGGTCCAAACTGGAATGGTGTGGTGGGCAAAATAATGATGGATTAAACCCAGATCTGTGACTGGGGGTGAATGTTTGACAATGTTCAACATTCCCTTCGTCATCTTTTTGTGGTGCACCTTTAAACAGTTGGCATTTTCGTGCCCTAAACATTTGGTGCCTGCAGCCTCTGTCTTGGGCCACATGACTGTGATTAGCTTGGCAGTTGTGAGGAAATTAGCCTTTTTAGGGGCTCGCCGGTGCAGGGGTTCACCCTTATCTGTCCACTGGTCCTTAAACCAACAAAATAGAGATTGGCACGGAAGCTGGAATATCAAATAACAAGTTTATTAACACTCATGAGTGGGACTACATCAATACAACACCCTTGGGCACTGTGTGAGTTAGTACATGGAATACAGAAACCAAGGGCCTTTTATACCCTATTTACTGCTGAGTAAGCATGGAGACTCAAAGAGGAAGTACAGGCATAAACAGGAATAGTTATTGACTAACATGGGCCAACAGAAATCACATGGACAGCAAAGTGGGAGGGGAGACAGTACTGCTTACATCAGTTGGAATAGCCTGACAGCTACATTCTAAAACAGGTGCATTCTAGCAGCTACAGGCCTTTCTGAGCTTACACAGTGCTCTGGCTTAGTACTGAAGGAGTTAACTACAGTTGATGACCCAAGTGGAATAGAAAGGCAAGCAACAGTGAGGACGGAAGAACCACATGGCTAACAGCCCTCTGGTCACTACCCTAGTTGCCCCTGAGCAGGCGGGCTTTGTGCCCTCTCGGAATCTGTCCTATAATTTGAGAATGGTATTTGCGGCCATGCAACATACTCGCCCGGAGGTCCCAGCGATCGCGGTATTTCTGGATATGGAGAAGGCCTTCGACTCCGTCGAGTGGCCCTTCATGCATCACGTCTTGAGGCGCATGAGCGTCGGGCGGTGTTTCTTTAACTACTGGCGACGTTATATCACGAGCCAACGGCCCGTATCCGGATAGGCACTTTGGTCACTGACCCCATACATATATTCAGAGGTACGAGACAAGGCTCTCCACTATCCCCTATCCTCTATGCCCTATCTGCTGAGCCTCTGGCCTGCGCCTTGCGGGAATATCACGGGCACAGGGGCATCCGTTTCCCGAATTATCGGCTTGCTGTGTCCACGTACGCCGACGACACGTTGTTATATGTCAGGGATCCAGAGACTAATCTTTCACCTGTACTACGGGAGGTGGTGCTTTTTGGCTCACTTTCGGGCATCAGGGTCAATTGGGATAAGTCTATAATATTCCCTCTTACTCCCGCTACGGCTCGCAATGATCCGGAATACCCACTGGTATGGACCACAGATTCAGTGCGATATTTGGGCATTCGGCTCCACACCGACTCGGAAATTATATTGAGGGAAAATTATGGGGTTTGCTATTTCTAAACTCGAAGATCATATTGATGGCTGGATTTGTCTCCCGCTGTCTCTGATGGGCAGGATATCCCTGATGAAGATGATCGTCCTGTCACGTTTCCTTTTTCTATTTCTAAACATCCCTATGGTCCTTTCGAAGCAATTCTTTCATCGCTTACAGTCGTTGATGGTCCGGCTGCCCTGGCCGGGTAAACAGCCCAGAGTGGCCTGGAGGATACTATCTTTACCATATGCGATGGGGGGTCTGGGTGCTCCTGACCTTGAATTATATTACAGAGTAGCCCAGGGCTCCCACCCATACCATTGGATACATGGCCCTACTGACACCAGCACTTGCAAATAGAATCCATTGTGGCTGACCCCAAGCCTCTCCCATCTCTTTTATTCTCCCCTCAGGATAGAAGCACGGGCATATTGGATTCACTCGCCTCGGTCACCCATGCCTGTCACAGTATACTTAATTCCCTCGTTGCTAACCTACTATATGCACCATCGGCCCGCCTGGAGTGGTGCTACTGGTTGGCACCGTGCAGGGATAGAGGTGTTATTGTCGCGCTCGGGCCGCTTAAAGTACATACCATAGGGGATCTTTTTCATGACGGGGTTGCCCGTCCTGCAGAGGACATTGTGAGGGAGGTGGAGTCGCCCTCAGCTTTGGCGCTGTTTCAGCTACATAGAACAAGGCACACTCTTAGGGCGCTCCTTGGAGAGGATATGGCTGAACCCCCGGAGGTGCTACCCTTGTCGACCAGGCTGGTGTCTAGACTTTATCAGACGGTATTATCGGCCAGGGATTGCGCTTACTCCAAACCACGTCTCGCGTGGCAGAGGGATCTTCAAACTGAACTTTCGGATGACATATGGCGATATTGCTGTCTGAGTTCCAGAAGAATATCACTTAACAGACGCCATCGATTGGTCCATTTTAAATTTATTAATAGGGTGTATTACACCCCCAAACGGCTCCATCGTTATGGCCTTTGTGAAGGGTCGCGGTGTGACCGCTGCGGTGTGCTGGTTGCTGACTTTTTCACGTCGCATGGACCTGCCCTGGGATTGCTCGGTTCTGGGGGGCGGTTTTTGCTAAGGTTATCCGTTTTCAGGTCTAGATCTAACTCTTGATCCGCTCTTGGCGATACTGGGTTACTCGAAACCGCTCCCAAAGTCGCTCAAGCGACTGGTAGACATGGCTTTTCTTTTGGCTAAACGCTGCATTGCCATCTGTTGGATGCGTGGCCCAGCTCCCACTTTGTCGCAATGGTCGAGGGACATGATGTACTGCTGTACCCAAACCAAAAACTACAGCGAGCTGCTTCTCCCACGCAATAGACCCAAAAACTTTTGGTCCCTATATGTTACCAATAGGCATGCTTCGGACTGCCCTGACAGCTCGGACTCGGACTCCCGGATGGTAGCTGCCCCTACTGACGTTGACCCTGATGCATAGTGACCCTCCTATAGGATTATGGGTGATGCCTCCTCCCCGGTCCCTCCCATGGGGTGGGACATAACTGTGTTGCCCTATGGAGCTCTATGCGTTTCCTGGTCGCTAGGCTTGTTTTCAGGTGCTGTCAGCTTTTCAACTTTAAGATGCAGTCATGACGTTTATTGTGATACCTCAATGTATATTAATGATATCTGGAGCGTAGGTGTGTGTTCATACCCCTGTTTTGCAATGCTGTGTTTGTACATTTTCTTTGGTTTTTATTTCTTTGGAAACTCTTAATAAAATGTTTTAAAAAGAATCACACGGCTAACACATGGTTAACGAAAATGGATGCCACAAACAAAATGGCTTCAGCTAATGCTAACGGTAATTTCTATGATTTCCACGGTTGGCCTTTGTGCACTCCTCTCAGTCAGTGAAACAAAGGGGGACTAGGTGTTGGCAGGATGGACAGTCCTACTAAGATGGGTGGATTGGAGCTGTTCCTGTCTACCTACATTTCAAAGCGCTGCCTCCAGCACGCTCAAAAAGGACCTGACACTAGTCTTTTGTCAGCCAGACACCTTGGAGCTTTGGCAGGAGAAGGGAAGCACTTTTCAGAACTAGATATGGAGATAGCCAGGAGACCATCCTCACTTCAAAGTCTGGCACCAGGTACACATAGTGGACTTTCAGAGCTACTCTTCAGTACACGCCTGGACCTGTGGACATTACAGGAGAAGTACTGCCTTGTTCTCCAGAGGACTCTATGCTACTACAAGAGGACTGCCCTGCTGTTGAGGTCTGCCTTGTTCCCGGGAGGACTGCCCCGCTGCTTGAGGTCTGACCTGCTCTCTGAGAACGAAGACTAGACCTGCTCCCTTCATACCAAGCTGATCTGAGTGACTCAAAGGGTCAGATGACAGCCCTCCTGTTCTGTGCTACAGGGACACAACAAGCTTCAGAAGCCTCCCTGCAACTGCCAAGCTGACCTGCTGCAATTGGACCTGCCTGGACCTGCAGCTGGACATGTCTGAATCCTGCTGGTCTCTGCTAGAGTGAGTCTATGATCCCCAATAGGTGCCTCCCCAGGTCCTGGAGCCTTGGCTGGAATCAGAGGGCACTACTCTTCAAGATAAGGAGAAATTCTGAATTTCTGGGCTCTTCATGATAGCGAACGGGCCTGTTTGTGCTGAGACTTTGTCACACTCAATGGCCTCAAAAGCAAAACTCTGGGAAACCCGCCTCTTCGGACTATAATGACCATCAGTGACGACTGGCAACATGAGAGCTGCACTTCCCAATGCAGCAACAATAGCCCTCAGTGACTCTCAACAAAAAGCTCCTGCAATACCTGCCTGTTACACATGAACAGATCTTCGTGCTACAGTGACAACCATCCACAATGTCAGGCGTGCATTTTGCGCTACAGTGATGACCATCTGCAATGCTCTCCCTGCGGCCTCCTCCACCGCAAACTAGACTCTTTGTGCTGGTCTTTGAAAAGGTTACTTTGTCTGAATGACTAACCTGGTTTCTGTATCTGGCCAATGCACCATCACTATTGGCCTGAACTTGTGACTTTCCCCTGGTCTATCCTGACCACAGGAGCGCAAGTGTCGCTTTGTGCTTTTAGGTGCTATATCTACCTAAAACTTAGAATGTGCATATCTCTGGCTCTCCTGATTGGCTATTTGATGTTTTGGTCTCATTTTATTTATTAAAATATACTCTTATTTTTCTAACATGGTTTGGAATTTTTCTTGTGTTGAGTTTTCACTGTATTACTGTTTGTGGGCTGCATAAATACTTAACACCTTGCATTAAGGTTAATCCTGGCTGCTTTGTGCCAGGTTACCAGAGGGTTAAGCACAGGTTCATTTAGTCACTATGGTGGTTCAGCCTGACAAGGATTGTGGTTGTTGCTTGAGATACCCCCTCAACCAATAACCTCATTTCTTACATTTGTGTTAAGTGGTGAGATCCAGAACTTGTGTTTATGCAGTACCAGGTAGTGATTTAGTGTAATACTAAAATTGCATATAAATAACTTAATTCCAGATTCAGATTTGTTTCAATTCTCCTTAGTTCTTGATTTGCCTATTTTTTTTATTTTCCCAAATTTAAATCTTGCCATACATCCTTTTTGCCACCATGGAGATGGAGCTGATCAATGTTGACACCCTCATCAAAGCAGAGCTTCAGAGGCTTTGGAAGGAGGAGCAGCTGAATGTGTGGAGGAAGGCCAAGGTGGATCTCAAGGTACCCCTCAGAGCCGTTGAGGAAGTCAGGAGGATATAGGCCTCTCCAGAGGAACAGGAGGAGGCAGGGGACTTAGAGGGGGAAACATTTGTATCTAGAGTGCCATTCTGTAGCAAATAGCGTGGTAATCAAAATCCTATATGGGAATACTTGGTTGTATAAATATGCTGCGCTTTTAGAGTATGTTGCATAACAAGAGGAGCACAAAATTCCTCTCATTTTATTAGCTAATTTAGTAGTTACACCAAGGTGTTCAAATGTGTTTCATGCAAATAAGACTCGTTTCCCTTCTTTCACAATACAATAGCTCTCTACATCCCTACATGAAATTGTTCATCCCATGAACATTTCGCATTTCTACCTGTCATGTGATGCCAGATTTAGCACTCATTTCCCTACTTGTGCCTTGCCATCCATTCAACTCAGACGAAAAATATTTCAAACATACAACTAGGCCTTTACCCATTTAGACCCTTGACCCTGTCTCCAACATTTCACCCATAAAAAGATATTAAAAAGAACATTCCCCTCTCCGGAAATGGACTGTCCAATTAAAAAGCTAACAATCATTCCACACTTCCAGATCAATCTTACGTTGGGTCTTCTTCTGTTAAAGCAGAATACCATTATACCTCTTCTCAACTCGCAATCCCACCCAATGCAAACCAAATACAATAACGTGAAAAAAACAGATGCAGGGTATAGACATTGCATCCCACCAATCAAATAGAACCCCTGTACGAGCATGCCACATCTGTCATAGCACAACCAGGCCCCCAAAGGAAGAGTCAGCACAAGTTGTGCTGCATCAGCGCCGAAGCAGGAAACTGACTTTTTGGCAGCCCAATGATGTCCTTACCATAGGACATGAGGTACCATTTGACCTCATTCGAATCAGATTAATACATCTTGATTCTGCAAGACCCTGACAATTCATGGTAGATATACACAGAGACGCACTAAGTCTCCCACTCACTCTTTTCACTTAAGGTCCTGAAGAAAGCCCACTTGACCCACAGGGGCAAAAACAAGGGCTGAAACATGTCAACCTTTTTATGGACATACTAGGTGCGGGAGATTCCTAAAAAATCCCATCACGCACGGAACCTAATTTTAAAACACCTCGAATCCAGACCTATTAAATCTCTTATCTGGCTATACAAGTTTTTTAACAATCCTCAACATTTTTTTAGACCCCTATATAACTGATCACTACTGCACTAACCAGGGGTATACCTCCGGGCAGAGGAAGCATGACAACTAACCCTATGATGATGCTGTCACGTTTTTAAGAGTTAGGCGGAGAACCAAGATATACCGCCCCCTCCATCCACTGTACGTGAATGAGGGGTTTTTATTGGTATACTACACGAAAAAAATTAAAAACCCAGGTTACGCAGGGCAAGTAATCCATTCCCCACTCGATTTTTTGATAGCACAATGTGAACCATAGGGAGGTGGAACCTACAAGAGTCATCTGTTGTCTTCTTTGGACTCAGAACGGAGCTGAATCCCCACCAAACATGCCTGCAAACTTTGATGAGGGAAATCAATCGCTCCAAAGTATCATTACAACCACTTGAGTGACAAAGTATATATTAGGGTCTTATATTAGGGTCTTTAGTGCTTTTTTCTATAGTAGCCTTAAGTTCTTAATCAGTCCTTCTGATCCTGTTGAGCGTGTCTTTCCATATTGTCGATGGAGCTTTTCTCAGCCGTCCAGCCAATATCAAGTAGTTTCAGATGACAAGAACTGCAATCTCCCATAAGATATTCCTCAAAGTTTAGCAGAAAAAGAAACATACATTTAAGGCCATTATCAATCTGTTTGCATTTCACTCCTACAAATGACTTGTGTTGGTGCTGCACCTCCTGAGTTTAATTAATCTGGAAAATTCATTTCAGCACTCACGTATGTGGGATTCTTCAAGGTAGATAATATTGTACTTCCAGGATGGTTTCTAACATATAGATTTCTCTCACCCTCCAATGTTATTGTTTAGAGGCCCAACTATTTGCTTGTCAGTTTGGTCCAGACACCATATCCCCTCACCAGATCAAGGGCACATTTTAGCCTGCTCATTGCACCCTGTGCCACTGTTACTAGTGGTCTCCGAGGACAGAATGACATAATTCAATTTTGCAACTCAGCAAAGGCAGACACAGAGAGGTGGGCTCATGCCTGTGCCCCGGCGTCTGTGGTAGCATTCTCACATCAAAGAGGTAGCCCGAGGCCTGCCACAGCAAAATGCTTCTTGTACTTCCTTCAGCAGAATGTCCACTCCCCTCTAACTCTCAGCTCCCCATGTACAAACTGGCAACACGCCATGTCTTCCCCTTCTTCACTCCGACCCGATTCTTGTGCTGCCTCAGATCCAAGCCGAATGCTTCACGTCTTTCCTGTGGTACTTCTTCTAACAGCAGCCTGCATTTTGGCTGCTTAGGATGAATCACGTTCACCCAGAGGACGCCTCAAACCATTTCCATGACCCTGTCCTCTGCTAAGTGCAGTGTTGGTTCCATTTTGGAATACCTATGCCAGTGTACAGGAGCCACCAAATTTGACATTGCCTCAGCTCTTTCTTTGTATTACTGATTCCAAGAAGCAGGAGATTCAGTCTTAATTCTCTTCTGTTGTAGGATCTAGATTGTACCACTTTGACATGATTTCTGCAGAATACTGTAACAGGACTACAGAGCTCGGGGCAGCTATCTTGTCTGCCACACCTCCGACTCAAGTTCTGTCCTCTGTACCTGTAGTTTGCTTTATTTGTACACATATTTTTTTGTCTCTTGATTGTTTTTTACAGTGTAACTAACATGCATACATATCTTTATAACCATGGGTACATTTCTCAAGGGTAGTACAAAGGTGCAGTATATTAATGTACAATTAGGTTAACACACATGGCAGTGTGAGGCCATAATTGCAGTATAACTCAATGAGGTAATAGCATATATTTTATTAACCAGAAAAACAAGGTAAACACATGCAGCGCTACCTCCCAGCGCCATTTCTATACATTGAATCACATTAATTTTTCCCTCCTCCCTCATTCTCTCACCATTGTGTTACAGGACATATCAACTTGCGACGGTTTGTGGCCAATTTCAGCTCCCCCACTGTCCACTGTCCTTCCACTTCCCATATATAACCCCAGAGTGGCCCCTTGACCACACATAACCTGGGTCTGTCCTTCCACACAGGCCCATAAATCACAGAGGTTGTATGTCTGATTTCTATTCCAATTTCTCAAGGTAAATCTCCCATTGATCCATATATTGGCATCTCCCTTACCTAGCTCTAGTGCCTGGCCGCACTGCCAACTTAGCCCCGGCCCATCTCACCAGATCCTTCCTTCATAGCTCCATTGCTGGAGCCGTGCTGGATTTCCACACCATAGCTATATGACGCTTTACTAGCACCAGAGCCAAGCTCTGGAAGCAGACAAGCTGCTTTGTTCGTTTAGTAACTGTGTGCATGTACAGCAAGCATCTGCAGCCTGCAGCCGAATAGAGGCAGTCGCCTCCAAAATTAATTGCATTACCTCTCTCCATAATGTGGTTATAACCGGACAGGTTCACACCATGTGCACAAAGTATGCTTCTTACGTGCGACATCGAGGACAAGTGGACTGGACACCAGCGTACATTTTCCCTATGGTGTCCGGGGTGAGCTAAGCATGATGTACATAACTTATTTGGGTGAGGCAGAACCTAGCATTCCAAGGCATGGTCTTTCACCATCCAAAACAGTAAATCCACAAATTCAACGGCATTTCGACTGGCAAATTCTCTTCCCACCAGTCCTTGAGACCCTGCCCCCCCCCCCCCCCCCCAAGGTACTCTGCTGCAGGGCTCGATACAGTCCCCTGATGACTTCTTTTGTGTGTTCAAAATCCAAAACCATTTCTAACCCCACGTCTTACCTATGACCCCATCGAGGGCAGAACATAAGAGGAATTGTCCTAGCACTAAGGCATATGTTCCCATCAAGTCTTTAAATGAGTGAAACTTCTTATCCTCCATAGATGCCCCAAGGCCACAATTTCTGCAGTCATCCAGCTATCTGTGTGGTGTGACTCCATCAGACACCTACTTTATGGCGGAGTACAGGTTGGAGGATTTAGGGCCTAGGGCATCAACTTCTTACCTCCATGAATATACTTTCTCCAGCACCACACAGTGACTTTCAGCAGTGCATAGTGAATGCCTTTGAAGAACGTGGTGCTCAGGAACCTCTCCATTACCACGCAATCATCTGGCTCAATGTGGACCATAGTGCATTCGGGATTTGGTAGCGACCCCAGCCAGCACATTGGCCACTGGAGTTGTATGGCTGCATAATAAAGCTCATATTTCGGAGCCCCTATACCACCCTCCTGCAGTGGGGCATATAGTGCATTAATTGCCACCCTTTGTCTGCTCTTACCCCACATGAGCACGATGAGCAATTGATAAGAATATGTTCTTTAGAATTACTGGTAATAAAGGATCCTGGGAAGGACCATCATGTTTGCTATTGAGACCCTACCCATTAGTGATAGAGGTAACTGCAGCAAAAAGGCATGGATTGCCTGATCGAGGCCAGTGCCTTCCCTAAATTACCATAAAACTCTCTCAGTGTGATATATTTGTACACCCAAATATTAAATGCTGTCCGACTTCCACTGTAATCTCCCCTTCCAGACCTCCCAGTGTTGTTCGGGAGCAGCGGGAACAGACACGACTTGGTCCAGTTAATCCGTAACCCAGATACTCGGCTGAACTCCTCCAACTAACCAATGACCTCCAGTAGCAGAACTGGGTCCGCTCTCAAGGATATCAAGACGTCATCCACATATAAAGACACTATTTTGGGCTGTCCATCTATATGAATGCCCCAGTGGCCACCCCGTACTAACATCGGGCAGGCCAACAGTTCCATGGATAATGAGAACAGTACTGGAGAGAGTGGGCACCCCTGCCTGGTGCCCCACTCTATGAAAATCCTGTCTGAAATAACTGCACTGGTTCAGACCATAGCCACTGGACATTTGTACAAAAGTGCTATCCAAAGTCGGAACTCCATTCCTATGCCCAGTCTACCCAGTGCGGATTGCAAGAATGCCCACCCCAGGGTGTTAAAGTCCTTCCTGATATCTAAGGAAGCCATCAAGCATTGTGTTTCCATCTTACATGCCCGGTCCATGGCCGAGAACAGTCGGCAGAGATTTAGAATGTGTTCCTGCCTGGGATAAACCTGGTTTGATGTACATGCACTAATGTCTATACTAGTGGTGTCACACTAATGGCTAATACCCTCTCCAAAAGTATGTTATCAAGGTTTAATAATGATAAGGGAAGGTATGATGCAAGCTCCAGCGGGTCCCGTCCCGGTGTCGGGTGTACCACTACTAATGCCTCTCATAGAATCAGAAAATATACCCGTGCCTTTTGTTTTTCGTGGGCTTTCAATAGCTGGGGGTCAGCTGGGTCTGGTAGGTGGCGTAGAACTCAATTGGAAACCTGTCTGTGCCCAGAGTCTTGCCCCTTGCAATCTGTTTTATAGCTAGTTTAATTTCCTCTAGGGTCAGAGTGGCATCCAGTTTGCGTGACAGCATAAGATTAAGTGAAGGGATTTCAATACCTTCCAGATAGTCTGAGGCAGTTGCCGGGTCCATTCACCCATCATCCCTATATAGCATCCTGTAATAATTATCAAATGTCCCATTCATTTTCAGCTGAGTGCAACCAATTAACCATACTGGTACGAACAGCTGCTACTGGGGTGCTGGGGGGGTACGAGGAGGGCCCCCACTTTTAGCAACCGAGCTAACAAGCTGAGTGCTTTATCTACCTGGTCATGTTGGAATTTGATGTATACTTTATACTCTCTTCTAGATACCTAGAGAAGCACCTCCCTATACTTGAGAGCTTGTAACATGCAGGGTTGGCTGTTTCCAGGAAGCAGCAGTGAGGCGGGGAGTGGGACAGGAAGGGAGCAGGGTTAAACAAATAAAAAATAAAATCACTTACCTGCTGGCCGGCTGCTGCCGCTTCTCCACTGGCCTCTTCCTGGCTTCTTCTGTGAAAACAGGAAGCAGGAAGCACTCAGGCTCCCCATAGCCAATCACAACACTGCAATGCAGCGTTGTGATTGGTCTGAGCGCCATGGTTCAGCGATCAGCCAGGGAATGGGAGCTTGGGCATGTTCTCCATGCAGGCTGTAATGCAGCCTGCATGCATAACATGCAAAGTGTGCATAAATGTTTGGTCGGCTGGTCAAACATTCATGCACACTTACGTAGTGCCCACAATTCCTCCCCCTGCTCTGATTGCAGAGCAGATCCGCCCGCTGACACGCCACAGCAGGACCAAATAAAATGATAATGGCTAGAGTTATTATCATTTTATTTTTATTTTTTTTCCCCGATGGGGCGACCTTAGTGGAGGAGGCGCCACTGGTAGTAAATGTAAATGTCATAGTACTTATAGAGCGCACTGTCACCAGACGGTCACCTTGCGATCACCTTGCGGTGTCGCCTATTCGGCTTCCTGGCGCTGATACTCATACCGCTGTGGAACCCCTCCTGGCTTTCCCTGTGAAGTGTTCACTCCTGGGCACCCCCAGGGTGAAGCCAGGCATCCTTAGTGCTGTTGGGGCCGGTGTGGAGGCTAAGTAAGCTATTGCCCAGAGTTGCAGCATGGGGCCCGTGATTAGTATAGGCACTGAGGCGAGAATTAACAGGTCCGAGGAAATTGAGCCCGAGACCCCGCCAAGGCGGAAATCGAACCCTGGTCCCTGGCCAGAACTCTGCATCAGGGTCTGCCGCTCTAACCATTGAGCCACACTCCTCCACATCAAGTGTAGTTTGATTTGTCACCCAGTCTCTCTAAGCTGTCTTTATTTAGTTATCAAGTTCCACCAACTCCTCCCTCAAGACTGTTTTCATTCCGTATTGCGTTTTCATGCACATCCATCTCATCACAACTTTAAATACATTCCATTCTATGTTGGTGGCAGATCCTTTATTATCAGCGAAGTATCGACCAACGGCTTCCACTATATGGGTCCTGAATGGACTATCACTCAGTGCTGCAGGTTGTAGTCATCACTTTAGGGTTAAGAGGAGCAGCTGCCCCCAAGAGAAGGTGGCCATCAGTGGGTTATGATCTAACAGCGTTCAGCCTAAGTATTCATTGTGTATGTATTTTTGAATCATAGCCATATTGCAATATACCAAACCAATTCTTGTGTGCAGTGCATATACCGCAGAGTAGTAGGAGTACTCCCTGTCATGGGGGAGGTGGCCCTCCAGATGTCCATCACCTGTAAATTGTGCGCCCACTGTTGTGAATGCTTAGTTGTAGTGTGCGCCTGAGCCCACAGGACAAATGGGATAGATCTATTCCAGGGTAATTCTGGGACAGAATCCAAGTCCCCACACATTAACGCTAGAGATAGTGTAGAGTGCAAGATCGCTGGTGTTAGGGAGGTGAAAAACAGAGTTTTCCCCAGATTCCGCATGCATAGTGCCACCAGCACTAAGGGCTCTACATCTAGTGCACTTCCCAGAATAGTGTACCGGCCATCCAGATCTATCTGTGTATACTCCACAGTAAATGGCGTTCCCTGGGTCACCCACATTAGTACCCCCTAGCATATCTTGAATGCATGGTACTGCATCCCACACCGCCACCTTTTCGTATCTTGTTAACTTCCCCCACTGTTAAATGTGTCTCTTGAAGGCCTGCAAAGTAGAAGTGATATTGTTTCTGGTACGCATAGATCCTGTGTCGTTTCATACAGGTGCCCATGCCCCTCACATTCCAAGTCAATATACCATATTCTTGAGTCCCCATGTAGTTATTGTAGGCATTATCAGGTATGTAACTGGTGTGGCCATGTGTTCTCCGTCGCTGAGAGTGTAACTGCAACTACTGAATGCACAGAACTTAAACTTTCTGAACAATCCCAAATAATCCCATTACCCAGGTATGTCCTCAATCGATCACGGTCACTCAGTGCCCATAATGATCTGGCAAAAAATCGATAGTCATTCTGAAAGCTGAAGGGGTACAAACAGTCCATAATGTACATATATTAGTCATCATACCCACCTTCCACATAACTTGCACTCCCTCCTCTCCGGAGTGGACTAGGCTTCAGTGCCTACTTAGTCTACTTAGTCTCAGTCCTTTAGCACATATCAAGTACAAACCAGAGCAAAAAGGATACATCATACATTACAAGCACATAAGTAGGTCTGCTGTCATTGAAGCGATGTGTGGCTCAACTCTCAGTTACCCCAGGACCTTCTCCATGCCATTTGGGTCATGCGATGCCACCGTGTCAAAATCAGAGTCTCGGGTATCTGTCCCTAGCGATGCGTTTTCAAAATCAGCCAGTACTCTGGCTTTTCCAATGACGGCCTGTGCCCTCATGGGTTTACAGCTGATTTTTTTCTTGGTTTCACATCTGCTTTTATGGAACTTCCACCCCTCTCCAACATCAATGGGAGAGTTGGATGCCACCTCTCCTTTCGTTTCCAGTCGAGCACTCAGCTCCTTTGGTGTAGTAAAGATTAATTTTTTGTCACCATCCAGAACTCTCAATTTTGCCAGGTACAGCAGGGCATATTTAAGTAAGTGAAGTCAATGTTTCCTAATCTGGAATGATTTTTGCTGTCTCCTAACTTTTGCTGTGTAATAAGGCAATATTGCAACAGTGCTGTTTTCCACTGTCCATGCATGGGCTCCTGGTTCAGGCTATTTGCAAAATGTGGGTTCTGTCGCTAAAATTAAAAAAGCCATGCCACTACTGCCTGTGCAGGTGCCCACCGATGAGGGCAGCCTGCCAGGTACCCTGTGGGCCCTATCCACTGAGGAGAAGATCAAAGTCTGGTCCCCCAAGACTTACTCAGGCAACCATGTCTCTAAATGTAGTTCCATGATAAGGCCCTCTCCTCTCTCCGGTAGTCCTACTACATGAACGTAATTTGGTCTAGAGAGGCCCTCCGCATCATCCAAACTGGAGTGCAGCACATCAGCCTCCATTCGGACCTCCTCCAGCTGTGTCTGGATTGTCACCATGAGGAGCACAGAGGTGCCAGTGTTGGTTCTCTATTGCTCACCCTCTCCTTCAGTTTTTTGTGGTCTTCCCCGAGAAACACCACATTCACCATCAGGGTATCCAGTTTGGGTTCTAAGGAAGTCTTAAGGTTACTCACAGTGACTAGGACTGCTGTGAACTTCTCTGTATTATCTTGGAGCATCCGTTCCACAGTGGTCGACTGGGCTGCTGGAATCTTGGCCGTTGGTGGGTGCTGGATCGGTATCACTCTATCCCACATCTTGCCGGCCTTCAACTTGACCATGATGAGACACAGGATGTCTTACAGACTAGTCGGTCAGCAGTGAGAGGCAGTGGCTCACCTAGAGATGCAGTTTGTATGGTGACATATGGGGGCCCAGCTCCTGCTAGGAGTCTTGGCTTCTCCGAACCACACAGGAGCGGACCAACAAAAGTGTACCAGGTGTGGCATCAACACTTTTTGGCGTCCTCACAGAAGGGGAGTGCAGGGTGATACAACAGGATATATTCCGCTGTGGCTGGGACGGAGCTCGCGTTTATACAGCCAGCACGGTCACCATTTGGACAAGCCTCCTGTGCACATAATTTTAATATAGGTGTGCATAAAATGCTATGAAGAGGGCTTATTATTTATTTATAAAACCAACCAATGTTAACGTACGTAGGTGACAGCTGTGCAGATGGGCCTGAAGTGAGGCACTACAGTCAGAAACGCTGCAAGGAATTGGTAGCACTTTGCATATAAGAGCGGTCTCTATACAATTAATCATGGCACAAGTCCTATAAAAAGAAGCGGGGGGACTGACCAAGTAAGACAGTATGCTAATTGACATAATGACATCACGACCGAGCGCTATAAAAGAAATAAAATAGTGCTATTTAAATTTAAATTTGTGGTGCAAATACTGGGACGGACTAACCCATCGGACAGTCTTACAGTGTCTGTATTTAGGATACAGGGACAGAACAAAGGCACAAGCTGCTTCTCTTAAGTACCTGTGAAGATAAGGCAATCTGTGCCTTTGTTTCCCTCTGTGGCATTTACATTTAAGTGTGAGGTTCCAGGCGGACCCCAGTCAGCATATACAAACAAAAGGAGGCCTGAAGGCTCCTTAACTTCGGCCCAGCTGGAGGTGAAAAAATGTTCCCTCGCTGCCTGCAAGTTGCTGCTGGGAATGGAAAGCAGACAACGTACAGGTGCTGCTGAACGTGTCCCAGTTTCTTACACTGGGACAAGTTCAACATATTTCTGTGGGACCTAAATTCCTGTCAGGGGGGACGGCGTTGACTCTGTGAAAATAGTAGGTGGACGCCGTGTACCTGCGTGTACCCCCGGCTCGTGCCCTACACTTAACAGAGTACATTTTTGGGCCTTTGTGATAACTAAGCACCACTTCTAGTTATTCCTGTGATTCTATTGCCTTAATTTGCTTTTAAGAACGGGCTACTGCGGAAAAAAGTGACCTTGTTTTTAAGTTTTATATGTTATCCTCATCCCCACATCTGGCAGCTGTTTCGTCTTACAGGGTATGCAGCATTGTCAAGGATTCTCACAGCAGAAAGCCCTAGCCCTTTAATAGCACTGGGCAGCAATGCTAAGGATATGCTCAATCATTCTATAACAATGTAAAAGAAAACGGGATTGCCTGATTGTTGCAGAGTTTGATGTTAAACAACTTCAGTCGTTACTCACAGAGGATGTCAGTAACAGTAACACGCTTGGAAAGTAACACTGTTCAACTCGCTTATCTTGTTGATTGTTTATATTCTTCCCTTGAAAACAAAATGATGTTTTATTTGCATTTACATTATATGAATTTGAATTAGGGGTTTCAGCACATAAGATTTTGCAGGTATTTTTCTGTCAACTAGTACAAGACAAAACTAGCTGTAGAGGATTTCGACCAGATTCAGCAATTAGCAGCAGAGATTATCTCTTCAATATTTCTGGACCGTGTCCATAGAGTGTGTTAAACAATCTTTTATGCAAAGCTTGTTTACAGATTTACAGATCCGAATCTCTGCATGAACATGAAAAATGGGGACACGAAGGACGGAAAAAATTGCATGTTTATGGCTCTGGAACAGTCAAAGACCACTAATTCGAGTTACTAATGGTGATAGAGGAATCCAGATGGGCCACTATCAAGGTCAGTTTACTGAGAGCTTACCTTAAAAGAACATCCCTGAAAGAGTGAGCAAAGAAGAACAATCAACAAAAACACTCATTGCTTTGGAAATTCCTAACTTCTTGGTGGTGCATGTTGTTGAAGCATGGGCAGTGTAAAGTATTGCATTGATTCCAAACTGGGATCGATTAAAGACTGGTGTGAGGTCTTCCTGGGACAAGAAATTCCAGTCAACACATGGAAAAAAAGTCTGGGCTCAGTGAAACGGGTCTCGAAGAAAACCAAACTGCAATTTACAGTTCAATTTTTTACACCAAACGCACTTCACCCCAAAACATGTGGGTCAGGTGTACTCATTGTCATCCAGTAATTGTCCCGATACACGGACCGGTGGCTAACTTCTAGCTGCATGGTGTGGCAGTGTCCTATGATCGCTACCTTTTGGGGGGTGGGCTTGAGCATGGTGGCGACAATTACCACCGTGATCCTACCTCAGAATCTGCTCCAGTGCTTGTTAGATGTTCTCACCTAAGTAAAAAAACAGACAGGCTGGCCATTTTGTGGCCCTGGCTTTAGGACGAGTAAAGCACTGCATCCCCATGATGTGGAAGTCCTCCATGGCTTCCCTGACCTCTGAGAGGCTCAGGGATTTGTTAAAATGGTCACAAGCGAAGGTAACCTCATGGTCCATTCCCCAATATTGCACTCTTTATGGAGAGCATTATGATAAATGGGACTCTTATTTGGAGAATCTAGAACCCAAGTTTGATGAGCATCCCCGTGTAGCGCCATGTAAAGGAATAGACTGGTATGCCTATGTTTTTATAGCTCTGGTACTATAATAGTAATGCGCGTTGGAGCCCACCTTATATTATACCTGATCCAGGGGCAGAGTCAGCACCAGACGCGGAGACCGTCCCTCATGCAGCTCGGGACCAGTGAGTCCTTATGCTCCCTGTTGAAGCCGAAAGTTTCCTGAAATAAGGAAATTAGAACAAGTTAGAAACCCAGTGTTAAGATTAACACTATTGAATACTTCACAAGTTGTGTAAGTAAATGAACGTTTTGTGTGTTTTGTCTGTCCTGACGAATGCTCCGTAGACCCGGCTGGGCACAAAAGGAGCAGAAACATGTCGACGTTACCAACTATGTAGTATAAATGAGATCAAGTAACACGATCCTTGGTTATACCCACTATTTTTAATAAACCTCGCCTTTTTATATTAAAGTTTTCTGTGGTGGAGTTTTGTCTTTTAAAAATCATCTTCACGTACTCCTTTTTTGGGGGTGTTCCCTCCTTTATCTCTGGACACTACTACCTTAACCAGAGGTTGCCTCAGGATGAGGCTGGCATACAGCACAAATTTGGACACCCTATGACAATGCCGTAACGCGTATGTGGGGCGGAGAACCGAAATACACCGCACGATTAACATAGCGTTTATGAGGGTGATTCAATTTAGCCTACGGTCACGTAGTTACAAGTGTCCATTCTCATATTTGATTGTTTGATACATTGAGTTTGGGGAACAGAATGGACCTGAATTCCTCCTCCCTACCAGTTGATTACGAAGCCCACCTTATACACCAGTCAATCAATGTTGCCCTCTTACCCGCAGTCTTGTACAAGGTACTAAAGATACACTGGTCAGTCAAGCCTTGGGGTACCTTGTTCTCCCATAGAGGTTAGCTCATTATCAGACTGTGAATAGAGGTTTTGATTTGGGTTTTCTTCAGATCGGAAAGAGAATCCCAATCTTTGCTAGATGTAGCTACATGTGCTCCGCTCAGTTCCTGTAACACTGGTGTTGAGGACAATATTTGTTCTACATCCTCAGCCGAGAATGTTAGACCTGTAATTTCCACAATAGTTATGTAAAAGGATCGGTATCATTCGTACCAGCTCACTCTGAGGCAGAACACTAATTATTTCATACAAGTCCAGAGTTCTAATTAAAAAAACAATATGAAGATCAAGCGAGGGAGGGAAGAGGGAAACAGGAGGTTGAGACTCATCCTCCTCTATATAACTAGCAATTAAAAGAGAAACTTTTTTTGTTTTATTTTCCTTAGATGGACCCACTTCTGTGAATTACATTATGGTATTGTAACTTGTGTGTGTAGCATGGTATGAATGATCACTAGATAGCTCGCTACCCCTCCCCAATGGGTACTAATAGGGACTCACAGATCCTAATGAAAGCCACTGTGTTTGGGGTACCTGGCAGAAACTAGTTGATCATATTTAGGGCTAAGGAGTGATAGTAACTCCATTTAACATGTCTTCCCCAGTTTTTAATCTTGCCAGATGGGCCCTGGAATAAACACTGATATGGGCACCGCCTAGGCAATTGTAACTATCACTTCACATAGGTCCAACACCCTTTTTCCCTAAAAAGTTCTCCCTTGTAAGGAAAAAGGTTGTAAGAGAGGATCAGGAAGAACTCAATGATGAAGTATGTGAGCCTTCTTAGAACAAGTGGGCTCCCTTCAAATGATCCAAGGTTGACTCTCTTTTGATTACTACATTTTCTTGTCCTAACCATTTGTGTATTCTGCTATTATCCTTGATCACATGACTGTGAATGGCTCTGCTGTTTGAGTTTATGTATTCCTCCCAGACGGTGACGCAAAGGGGACTAGGTGTGAACAGAATGGGCCCTCCGGTAAGGATCACAGGGGAATCTGTGCACTGCCCCCCTTACATTTCAAAGGGCATGCCTCTAGCACATATAAAGGGCACTGACACCAGTCTTTTGTCACCTTAGACAGTTTGGAGCCTCCCCACATGGGAAAGGAAAAACTTCCCAGAACTAGATGTGGGGCAAAACAGGGTGTCTCTCCACACACAAAGGCTGGTACCAGGTGTAAATATTGGACCTCCAGAGACACTTTTCAGAACACTGCTTGACCTGTGGACATTACAGAAGGAGGACTGCCCTGCTACTAATTTCTGTATGATAACCTGAGTGACTACAAAGGTGACTCCAAGGGTAAGTTAACTGACCTCCTGTGTGCGTTACAGGGGCATAACAAGTTCCAGAGGCCTCCCTGCAACTGCCCAGTTGACCTGTGCACTGGACTAGCCTAGGCCTGCATCTAGACCTGCCTAAGCCATGCTGGCCACTGCTGGGGAGTGTTCCTGATCCCCAAGACGTGACTCTCCAAGCCCTGGATCCTTGGCAGGCATCAGTTCAAGCTCCTCTAAAGAGGAAAAGGTGAAATCCTGAAGTGTAGCCTCTTTGCGACTGCGAACGGGCCAGTTTGCACTGAGACTCTGCTGCCTGCTGCAACTGTAAACAACTCTTTACCAGTGATGACCAGCAACTCAGGATCTGCACTCCATGCTCTAGCAATGACAGCCCGTGCCCCCCGCAATTGCGAAACTCCAGGGACAACCCGTCCGTGAAGCCCAACCAGCTCTTCGCCCACAGCAAGGACAGCCTGCACCTCTTAGCTTGCTCTTCACGCTACAGTTAAGACCATCCTCAAAGGTCTCCCTGCTCCTTGAGGCCTCCTCCACCGCAAATGGAATTCTTTGTGCTGGGCTTTGAGAGGGTAACTTTTTTAGTGGGACTAAACAGGTCCCTGCATCTGGCCCATGTTCCATCACGCTGGGCCTGAACTTGTGACGTACCCTGTTTAGCATGACCAGATGACCGCAGGTGGTGGTTTGTGCTTCGATGCTCTATTTTGCCTAAAAATTCAAATCTGATATCTCCAGTTCTACTTGCAGTCATTCTCATCATACAGTTAGGCCTGATTTGTATGTAACATGCACATTTCTTCAGAAAATCCCTGCCACATACCTCCTGGAGGCGTGGCAGGGATGCAGCTTCTTGTAAGAAGCTGGAGCACAGTGAAGTGTCTGCTTTCTTCTCATGTCCTCTCTGCAACTGGATAAGGGTGCAAAGAGAGGAATGTTCAATTTGCTGATGAGCCTAACAATTCATTTGCATGTTGGGCTGACCTGATTTGAGTACAGGTCACCTGCTTTCTGTTGGATATCGAGCAACAGACAATATATATGCACATATAATTATTTAATATTGGCTAGTTATACCTCACGAGGCTGCACAGCTTGCTGAGGGGTAGTAACAAAGAAAGAAAGCATGATCCTTCTGTATCTTTAATAGAATCTAGATTTTCTGTAACTCCATTTAGAAAATCATGATCTTACTGTGCGCAAATACTGAATCATACTGTCTCTGAAATCCAAGACTACTACCACCTCCTGGACTAAGCTTTGAATATTTACTCAATATTATTTAGGAGGCCAGGAATCCGAAAGGAACACTTGATTATTGGTCTGCAGTAGTGCTTGCAGCCGTGGGACATCATTTATAAATGACAGTACTCAATAGCTACTGGCTGCTATAGGTAGCATAAAATACACTGTCCGTCTCCCAGTAACACGAGGATAGGCGCCAGACCTCAGAAGGCAAGAACAGCAATACCAGCATGTTGTAAGCCAGGAGATTGACTAACAGTTAGAAAAGGTCAATGAGCTCACCCAAGGTCGGTGCTTAAAGAAGAGTGAGATAAGGATTACGTTTTGGAAGGAAAGGTCGTGAGATTTGCAGTTAGCATTTCCCATAAAGGCATGAGCAGATATTCTGGCCATTACCAAGTGTTTTTTTCGAATTACCCATCTTTCAAGGCTAGTATTTAGCTACTGTTTCTGCAACAAGAGTCCCTTAGAATAGAAGTGCTTCTGTTGGTGCTTCTGGTATTGCATTTCATACTGAAGTGATCGCCTGGACGCTCAATTAGAGCTTCATGACGTTGAACCTCAGATGTATTGAGTTATAAATTATGCTACCAATGTTTAGCTCTTACTATGTGATTTTGGTGGCTCCTACATCCACCGTGATGAAGATGATCAACATATTGGCTGTTACCAAGTCATTTTCTTTTACCTGAGCAGGCCTTTGTGGTCCCATTCATTAAGACCTACAAGTAAAGAATAGAAATATCTTCTTGTAGATTTAAGCTATATGCAGCAACACAACCTTACACAGTCAATATGACACAAAATAGGAGTATAATTAAATTAGATGCTATGCACAACTTAAAAAGTGATGCCCTTGAGTCAGCCTGATTATTCTCTCTGCCCAACGATGGGGGCTACTTTCGACTGTAGCTGCTACAGTATCCAACACTCATCCGTTGGACTACCCTTTGCTGCCCCAGCTCTCATATGCCCTTGCCCTCAGCACAGACGGACAGAGCTGAGCTCTTCAGTGCAGTTCTCTCAGCCGTCTCACTGTGAGCACAGACTGCTGCACCAGCAATGTGGACTAAAGTGATGCTACCGCGCCCTGCGGCATGGAGCTAATTGTCTCCAGAGGCTGATGACGTGCCAAGTCTGGACCAGGTGCATGTGTAGCTGGGAGCAAAACATACCAATAGTGCCCGATAGCAGATGGATCAGAAAGAAGGATTGTTCTAAATGCATCAAACTGCACAACTTCGCTTAACAGATGTTCCATAATTGCAGCTGAAACACAGCAATCAGCACAGAGAAAGAAGCTCTCTTTCAAAGTAGTGTTTACGTGAAGCCTTGATGGAACGCGTCACGTTAGAGGATCGGAGGCAGTGCTAAAAGGTTCCTGGGGCCTGAGACTTCACATACTGGAGCTTTGTAGTGCCGATGATCAGCTGTGGGGTGCCGTGCTGATAATATAAAAAGGAGCGCAATGTTGAAACATGAAAGCGGGAGCCTCACAGCTGATAAAAGAAAGATGTCAAGATTTATAGCCCTGTTTACCAAAACGGCAGTCAGAGTAACGGAAAACAACTAGTGCTCCTCTGGAGGACTCTTACACAAAGGGAGAAGTAGTCCCATTTCCAGTTGCTAAAATGGGACAAGTGGAGGGGTACAAGTAATGTGGCGCTACTTCTTGGGAGTGAACAACCCACAAAAAGGAGGGACAAATAGAAAAGACCAACCACTTAGAAGTAAGGATTTTCAAATCAGACTGAAACAAACAAATGAAAAGCAAAGGGCAGTCTGTAAGCCCACAAACTCAATACAGCAGGTTGTGAAAGCTCGACTTAAACCATCAGAACAGGTACAGTATGAACATGGAGCTGCACATACTGTGCTAACACCCAGAATGCCTATTCAGCTTTTCCTTACACAAAGAAGTGAGAGCAGGCAGCAGTAGAGCAGGCGTCCCTCAGGAACAGAACTGGTAGAGCATAGGCATTAGCAACATAAGCTTCAACCACATAGATAAATACAGCCATTTGGAAGCCTTCTTCCAGTTAAATAGCAAGTATAGAAGCAGGAGGGTAGAAACGGACTCAGATTACATTGAGATGGTTGATTCCTAATTTAAGCATGTTACATTGACAGCCTACCAACGCTCTATCACCATGACTCTGCCACTACTCTATCTCTAACAATGCCCGCTAAGTCTGCCAACAGGATCCACCTTTACTACTGTTAGCACTTTCCACCAACTAGCACTTTGGGAGTCTTAACAGTGTGACATTACCGTAAACCAGTTAGGCGCCTTTGTGGAGTCCTTTGTGCACCATAAGCACTAGTTGTGTGTGTTGGACCCGGGATACCCGGCCCACTTGGGGTAGCATGGCACAGGGTGGTAAGGCCTAACTTCAGGGCACATGTGTTGTACCTGCGTCACACACACCACAACTTTCCCAATGCACCCTCACCAAAAATGACACCACACCGTCTTATGAAAGATATTAGAAATTCTTTATTGTTTTCTTTAGATTAGCTTCCAAAATTCCAGCAGTTCATAACTTATACTTAGCATTTCTGCATTCGATTACCTGCATCAATGAAACCATGACCATGCATACTGTCTGGAATCAGGCTCCAGCTGAGGTTAGGAATCAGATAATTTCTACACAGTACCTAAAATCGAGTAGGTATTTCACAGTATAATTGAATCTAGCAGAGTTTACATTCGAAGAGAAGTAAGTGCGTACTTATTTCAATTCACCATTAGCTGTAAAAGTATATTAGAAGAAAGGCAGGCAGGTAATATTATTACTTCCAGTAAATATTTAAAGACATGAAATCAAGCAAGCAAATGTAATAAGTTCAGTTCCAATGACAGTTGGCTTCTATAAATAGAGTGGCGTTCTATTTTCATTCCTGTCACAATTTTCCCCGTTCAGGCTTTGCTACTTTGGACTTGTATGGGAAAGTAGAGCAGACCTGAGGACATGGGCCCACACACGGCTGAATCTTGAATTCACAGTTTCACACTTAAATTCTGCTCCAGCTTTGGTACCCCTGGCTGGCCCACACCTCCCTGTGCAAGAATCCCACAACCGGCCCTTGACGGGTGAGGCTAAAAGGGAAGGCACTTTTGCCACACGGGTGCCCTCCTCAGCGCCCCCTCTCTCTCTTACCAGCCTGCTGACTTTGCACGGAGACGGCGCTCCTTCCACCTCCCACCCGGTCTCTCTGTACTGCTCTTGGGCCGGAAGAAGGGACGTTAGCGTCTCCAAACCCCCTCCAGGCTCCACCAACTGCAGCCGTGCCTCCCCCGGGCTTCCAGGTTAACGCGGCAGCAGCAACACTTCCGGCAGCCTTCCCCTCGCATCCTCTGACCAAACTTGCGGGAACTCCCCGAGGAGGAGCTCTGACAATGTGGGCCCGCCCCTCAGCTCCCGGCAGTATCTCTGAAGTCCGGGCCGACACTACAGCTCAGCCGACCCTCCCAGAGATGTCCGGCGATCAGAAGGCCCGGCGAATCAAGTTTTGGTGGCAGCGCAGCAGCGAGTCTTTCTCCAACCTCGCGCAGTACGTACCGAAGCGCTTGAAGGAGGGAAGGAACAAGCCCTTAGACGGGGATTCCTTGACGCAATGATGTGCTTCTCCTTTCGCAGCGGAAACGCCTCAGAGGGGGGGTAGGTCCCAATTATTCTTTCCAGTGCGGGGCTACCATAAACACCACTTAGAAAGGGGAATCAGAAGACGGTTTTGATCCTGGGCAATCTTCACGCGGCTTGACTTTAGGAAAGGGGACCACAGCAGCGCAGGCTCTCACAGGAGTTCACTCACCACCCTTCCCTCTGGCAAAGTTGGTGGTCCCTCAGCAGCCTGGCAGTCTTAAGTTCTGCAGGTAGGGGGGGGGATAGAGGTTGGTCACTCTTCCCCACAGCAGGGCCAGATCAGCAGGTAAGAGGGCAGATTTTATCTCACCAGGCAGCAGCCCCTAAGAACCATCAATCTGGTCAGTTGGACCAACCCCCTCACGCAGCAGTCTGCACTCCAGCCGGTTCCTCAGAGTGGACAAAATGGCCGTCCAGAGCCCTCCCTTATATGGACTAGCCCCAAGTCACTAGAGTGGACCGGAAGGTTCTGGAACCCTACAATGCTTTTCTATGGACCAGGGCTCTGAGGTCAATTCTAACCAGGCCACCATTTTAAAAGAGCGCACCTGCACCTCAGCACTGAGTAGCAGTGTTGAGGCACCCGGAGTCCTAAGGCCACACAAAAAAAAAAAAATGGCGGGAAAAATAAAAGTGAGAGGGAAACCACCCAAAAGGCTGACAGGTCCAACACGCGTCCGCCCCCAGCTGAAAGTGAGGAGAGCTACCCAATCCCTTGGGAGTTTTCGTCACTAAGGCGGAAAAACCTTGAGAGACCGTCAACATTGGCGTGGTCCACTCCAGGTCAGTGTTCCACCTTGAAGTCCATTCCCTGTAGGGAAATGGACCACCTTAGCAACTTGGGGTTTTCGTCCCTCATACGCATAAGCCACCTGAGAGGCCGGTGGTCGGTCTGAACCAGAAAGTGCGAGCCAAACCGGTATGGCCG
The DNA here is from genome assembly GCF_964261635.1 of Lissotriton helveticus. Lineage (NCBI taxonomy): Eukaryota > Metazoa > Chordata > Amphibia > Caudata > Salamandridae > Lissotriton > Lissotriton helveticus. The sequence continues at coordinate 1,825,024,996 of NC_136067.1, forward strand.
CAACTTCTTTAGACCCCAAACCACCGCAAAGGCTTCTCGTTCTATCGCACTCCACCGCTGTTCCCGGGGGAGTAGCCTCCTGGAAAGGAAAACCACAGGTTGGTCCAGACCCTCTTCGTTGAGTTGCGATAGCACTGCCCCAATGCCATGCTCAGACGCGTCTGTTTGGGCAATGAACTCTTTGGAAAAGTCTGGGGCCCTGAGCACAGGGTCCGTGCACATGGCTTGCTTTAAGGTGTCAAAAGCTTGTTGGCACGCCTCAGTCCAGACTACCTGTCGAGGTTGTTTCTTGGATGTAAGCTCAGTCAAGGGAGCCACGATGGTACCATATCCCTTGACAAAGCGGCAGTAGTAGCCGGTGAGGCCCAGAAAAGCTCGGACCTCAGTCTGTGTCTTGGGGGGTTCCCAGACCATGATGATCTCAATCTTGGCCTGGAGGGGCTGTACCTTATACCGACCCACCAAGTGGCCTAGGTACACTACTGACCCCTGCCTGATCTGGCACCTGCTGGCCTTGATCGTCAGGCCTGCCTGTTGCAGGGCCTGGAGTACTTCCCAGAGGTGACACAAATGGTCCTCCCAGCTGCTGCTGAAGACAGCGATGTCATCAAGGTAGGCAGCAGAAAAGGCCTCCATACAGGAGAGGACCTGGTTCACCAGCCGCTGGAAAGTGGCAGGGGCGTTCTTGGGCCCAAAGGGCATCACTCGGAACTGGTAGTGGCCCTCGGGGGGTGGAGAAGGCGGACCTCTCATTTGCCCCATCTGTAAGGGAGATCTGCCAGTACCCTGACGTGAGGTCAAAGGTACTTAGGTATTGGGCAGCTCCCAGCCGGTCAATGAGCTCATCCGCCCTTGGGAAGGGATGAGCATCAGTCTTTGTCACAGAGTTCAGCCCCCTGTAATCCACACAGAACCTGAGTTCCGGTGTGGTGCCCGGTGGGGCAGCTTTTGGTACCAGAACCACCGGACTGGACCAGGGGCTGTCGTAAGGTTCAATCACTCCCAATTCCAGCATCTCGGTGACCTCACTATGGATGCTGGCCTTTACCTTATCTGACAGGCGGTAGGACTTGGACTTCACAGGTGGGCTGTCCCCTGTGTCCACATCATGGATACACAGGTGGGTCCTTCCCGGGATAAGAGAGAACAGTGAGGAGTACTGCTCCAGGACCTGGCGGCAGTCTCTCCACTGCTTGGGAGTCAGGGATGGTGAGAGGATCACCCCCTCCACCGACCCATCCTTCTCTTTGGACGCAAAGAGGTCAGGGAGAGGCTCGCTTTCCTCTTCCTCTGCCCCATCGGTCACCATCATCAAGGTAACCTCGGACCTCTCTTGGTGGGGCTTGAGACGGTTGACATGGAGCACCCGGTGGGGCTGTCCAGGGGTCTTAAGGTCCACCACATAAGTGACCTTGCCCTTCTTTTCAACCACCTCAAAGGGGCCTGTCCAGCAATCCTGGAGGGCACTAAGCTCTCCATGTTCCATGACCCACACCTTCTGTCCAGGCTCCAGCTCCCCGGGGTGAGCGTTTTGGTCATACCACTCTTTCATGACCGTCTGGCTGACCTCAAGGTTGTCAGAAGCTTGCTTCCACAACTTAGCCATCTGGCTACGGAAGGCCAGCATGTAGCTCACCACATCCTGGGGAAGCCTCCTGGGAGTCTGTTCCCATCCGTCCTTCACCAGGCTGAGAGGTCCTCTAACAGGGTGCCCATACAGAAGCTTGAAGGGGCTGAAGCCCACCCCCTTCTGTGGCACCTCCCTGTAGGAGAACAACAAACAGGGTAGGAGGATGTCCCATTTCCTCCGCAGGCTCTCAGGCAGATTCCTGATCATGCCCTTCATGGTTTTGTTAAACCTTTCCACCAGTTGATTGGTCTGGGGGTGGTAAGGGGTGGAGAACCTGTAAGTAACTCCACACTCCTTCCACATAGCCTGCATATATGCCGACATAAAGTTGGCACCCCTGTCGGACACAACTTATTTGGGGAAACCCACTCGGGTAAAAATCCCCATCAGGGCCTGGGCCACCGCAGGTGCAGTAATGGTCCTCAGAGGAATAGCCTCTGGGTACCGGGAGGCATGATCCACCAGAACCAGGATAAACCTGTGACCGGCAGAAGTTGGTGGATCCAAAGGCCCAACAATGTCAATGCCAACCCTTTCAAAGGGGGTGCTAACGACGGATAGTGGTTCCAGGGGAGCCTTCAGCTTTACCCCTGTTTTTCCACTGGCTTGGCAGGACACACACGTCCTACAAAAAGTGTCAGACGCGACCCTCATCTGAGGCCAGTAAAAATGTGGGACAAGTCGGGCAAAGGTCTTGTCCTGGCCCAGGTGTCCTGCCAAAGGAATTTCGTGAGCCAACTCTAAAAGGAAGGCTCGGTAACGCTGGGGAACTACCAAGGCCCGGGACGAACCATGCACCGGAGCCTTGGGCTCACTGTAGAGGAGACCATCCTCCCAGTAGATATGGAAGTTCCCTGAAGCATTGCCTGCTGCCTGGGCTTCGGCCTGTCTCCTCATGCCCTCAAGGGTAGGGCACTCCTTCTGCGCCCGACAAAACTCCTCCCTGGTAGGTCCTCCCTCCACCTGCCACTCCGCATGGGGTAGGTAAGTCCCTCAGAGAGACAACATCCTCCTCCGTGGACTCCGGGACAACCGTCTCAGGTGCCCCATCCATTTTACTGGGTGTGGATACCGGGGAAGGTTTTCCCCGTGCCCGGGTTTTCCCCTTGTTGATAGCTGGCTGGGCCTTTGTTCCAGGCTCCAGCCCTTGTGAACTCCCCCTCTGGGCAGTCACGGACCGTGTGTTCGCACAGGTCCAGTCAGGTGATCCCAGCATTTCCGTATGTGTCTGGAACTCTACCTCTTTCCAAGCATTGTGCTCGAGTTCGTTTCCCAACAGACAGTCGACTGGCACGGCAGGGCTCACTGCAACTCGTAGAAGGCCCGTGACCCCTCCCCACTCAAAGGGAACTTCAGCCACGGGATAGTGACCCACTCTAACGTCAGCCATCACAACTGGGTGGAGTACATTGGGAATCACCTGCTCTGGGGACACCTGCTGTCTTCTCACCATAGTCATACTGGCACCTGTGTCCCTCAGAGCCTCCCCCCTCTGGTCGTTGATGGTGACCCATTGCCTATACTTGGTGGTATTTGAGGGGACATGGATCTTAGGAACCATCTCAATGTCTCCCAGGGGCACTAGGTTCAGCCCTGCCCACTCACCCCTCTTGTCTAGGGGCAGCTCCTCCCCAAGCACTACACTCGCCACCCTGGGGGTGTTTCCTCCAGTGGGAGGGTGCGCTCTCTTTGGACACTTGGGATCTCCTTTATAGTGTCCAACTTCTCCGCACTTGTAGCACCGAACAATTCTGGGCTGCTGACTACGGTCAGGATAAGTGGGTTTTTGCTAGCTGACCTTGGGGGTGAAACCTGACCCCTTCCCATGTGAGCTATTTTGGGGGCCTTTCGAGAACTCCTTCTTTTTGTCTCCCCCCTCTTTCTTCTGGGTAGAACCCTGACCAGCCTTTTGGGAATCTCCCCCAGATCCCTTAGAGGACACCCTGGTACTAGCCCAGGTGTCCGCCTCCTCTGCAAGCTTCCTAGGGCTAGTCAGCTAACAGTCCACCAGGTGTTGGCGCAGCTCCCGAAAACATTTCTCGAGGAGGTGCTCCCTCAGGAACAGATTGTACAGCCCCTCGTAATCCGTGACCTCGCTGCCCCGCACCCAGCCATCTAATGCCTTACCAGCATAGTCCAAGAAATCCACCCAGTTTTGCATGGGAAGCTTGTGACTGTTCCGGAATGTCTGCCTGTATTTTTCAAGGGTAAGCCCAAACTTCCTGATTAAGGCGATCTTCATTATGGGTAATTAGTCTGATCCTCCTGTTCTAGGGCCAGAAGGGTGTCCCTCCCCACCGGGGGCATGTACTTGTACAAACCACCCCCCCGCCCCCAATGCATATCAGGGACCCAGAAGCTCTCATTGAGACCTCATAGGCAGCCAACCACTTGCCAATGTTGTCCCCTACGCTAAAACTGGCTACTACATCCTTGGGCATGTAGTATATGGGCTCTCTGGTAACTTCATTAGGTATGATGCCACCACTGGGATTGCTGGGGGTCCCTATCTGCAGGGCTCTGATGTCTAACTCCCTCAAACTAAGCTCATGGGCGAGCTTCCTCTCCTCCATGGCTAATCGCTTTTCCTCCCTCTCCTTTTCCAACCGGGCTAACTCTAATCTTAGCTGCCTCTCCCTCCTGTCAGCTAACTCTACTGAGGGCAGACTTCTTCCTGAAACAATACTGCACGTCCTGGAAGCCGTCATTGGTCCTGCGACCACATTACTGCCTTCAGGTGGAAACAGTGGGTCTACCTCCTCGGTGGTGTCAGGCTCCAATCCCTCCCCGTCCCGTTTTCCGTTTGGGTGGGCCATTACCCATGCTCTTAAGCTGGTCTGAAGCTCTGCCCTTTTTGCGCCTCGCTTAAAGAACACCCCCTTTTCCTGACAGAAGTCCTTCAGCTGTGTCACCGTGTAATTCTCTAGGTTGACCAGCTCGAACTCCATCCTGCCAGGTAGGACCTCAAACAACACAGAACACAAAATGGGACTCTGCCAAAGGGACCTTCTTTATGAGCTACAGTCAACCACCGGACAGGTTAAATAGGAAAAGCCAAAAATGCCGATTAGAGAGAACAACCAGAAACAAGCACCAGTCCGAGAAAAAAAGGGAAAAAGAAAATCAAAAATCAGGTGTAAGGTGCATGGGGCGCACTGAGTCAGTGTAGGGTGTTACGTACGCACAAGTGCCAATCCCACCGCTGAGCACCAAATGTTGGACCTGGGATACCCGGCCCACTTGGGATAGCATGGCACAGGGTGGTAAGGCCTAACTTCAGGGCACATGTGTTGTACCTGCGTCACACACACCACAACTTTTCCAATGCACCCCCACCAAAAATGACACCACACCGTCTTATGAAAAATATTAGAAATGCTTTATCGTTTTCTTTAGATTACCAGGTCATAACTTATACTTAGCATTTCTGCATTCGATTACCTGCATCAATGAAAACATGACCATGCATACTGTCTGGAAACAGTCTCCAGCTGAGGTTAGGAATCAGATAATTTCTACACAGTACCTAAAATCCAGTAGGTATTTCACAGTATAATTGAATCTAGCACAGTTTACATTCGAAGAGAAGTAAGTGGGTACTTATTTCAATTCACCGTTAGCTGTAAAAGTACATTAGAAGAAAGGCAGGCAGGTAATCATATTACTTCCAGTAAATATTTAAAGACATGAAATCAAGCAGGCAAATGTAATAAGTTCAGTTCCAATGACAGTTGGCTTCTATAAATAGAGGGACGTTCTATTTTCATTCCTGTCACAATTTTACCCGTTCAGGCTTTGCTATTTTGGGCTTGTGTGGGAAAGTAGAGCTGACCTGAGGACATAGGCCCACACACGGCTGAATCTTGAAGTCACAGTTCCACACTTAAATTCTGCTCCCGTTTTGGTACCCTGGCTGGCCCACACCTCTCTGGGCAAGAATCCCACAACCGGCCCTTGACGGGTGAGGCTAAAAGGGAAGGCACTCCTGCCACACGGGTGCCCTCCTCAGCGCTCCCACTCTCTCTTACCAGCCTGCTGACTTTGCACGGAGCCGGCGCTCCTTCCACCTCCCACCTCCCACCCGGTCTCTCTGGACTGCTCCTGGGCCGGAAGAAGGGACGTTAGCGTCTCCAAACCCCCTCCAGGCTCCACCAGCTGCAGCCGCGCCTCTCCCGGGCTCCATGTTAGCGCGGCGGCAGCAACACTTCCGGCAGCCTTCCCCCGCCTCCTCTGACCAAACCTACGGGAACTCCCCGAGGAGGAGCTCCGACAATGTGGGCCCGCCCCTCAACTCTCGGCAGTATCTCTGAGGTCCGGGCCGACACTACAGCTCAGCCGACCCTCCCAGAGATGTCCAGCGATCAGAAGGCCCGGCGAGTACAGTTTTGGGGGCAGCGCAGCAGCGAGTCTTTCTCCAACCTCGCGCAGTAAGTACCCAAGCGCTTGAAGGAGGGAAGGAACCAGCCCTCAGACGGGGATTCCTTGACGCAATGATGTGCTTCTCCTTTCGCAGCAGAAATGCCTCGGGGGGGGGGGGGGCATGTCCCAATTATTCTTTCCAATGCGGGGCTACCATAAACACCAATTAGAAAGGGGAATCAGAAGACGGTGGTGATCCTGGGCAATCTTCACCCGGCTTGACTTTAGGAAAGGGGACCACAGCAGCGCAGGCTCTCACAGGAGTTCACCCACCAGCCTTCCCTCTGGCAAAGTCGGTGGTCCCTCAGCAGCCTGGCAGGCTTAAGTTCTGCAGGTAGGGGGGGATAGAGGTTGGTCACTCTTCCCCACAGCAGGGCCAGATCAGGAGGTAAGAGGGCAGATTTTATCTCACCAGGCAGCAACCCCTAAGAACCATCAATCTGGTCAGTGGGACCAACCCCCTCACGCAGCAGTCAGTACTCTAGCCGGTTCCTCAGAGTGGACAAAATGGCCGCCCAGAGCCCTCCCTTATATAGACTAGCCCCAAGTCACTAGAGTGGACCGGAAGGTTCTCGAACCCTACAATGCTTTTCCTGTGGACCAGGGCTCTGGGGTAAATTCTAACCAGGCCACCATTTTAAAAGAGCGCACCTGCACCTCAGCACTGAGTAGCAGTGTTGAGGCGCTCGGAGTCCTAAGGCCACACAAAAAATGGCAGGAAAAATAAAAGTGAGAGGGAAACCACCCAAAAGGCTGACAGGTTAACAGTGTGATGATGATATGTAAAAAGGAATGACCACATTCTCCTAAATTACTGAAGTTACCATTTCCTTATCCAAAGGGTTTATTTTAATATCCTTCTCCATATTTAGTGTGGAGTCAAATAGGCATTGCAGGGATTTGACAGACCTTTGGCCTTATAGACAGCTATATATATGAAATATTTAGGTTAAAACTTTAATGCAACAGTAAATGGAAATTGAAATGGATATAAAAGTGTGCTACTGCCCGTAGGTGTCTTGGTACTGAGGCTGCTGCAAATGAACACAAAACACCTTCCCTGAACTTTACTTTGAAAAAAGGCAGGTTTTCAGTACTTTTTTAAATTGCTAAGGAATCTGAAAATAAAGACTATTCCACAATTTTCGCTTAACAAAAGTAAAGCGTCTTCCTCCCCAGGATGTCCGCCTTACTGTGGGCACCACCACATTCCTAGCAGAGGAAGATCGAAGCTTTCTTGTAGGAGCATGCCACTGAAATCTAAATTTGATTTACTCTGGTCCAGAATGGTGTAGGGCCTTATGCACTAAGCATTGGGTCTTAAAAGGAATGCAGTTTTTAACAAAAAGCAAGTGCAGCTTAAGCAGAGTCTGGGAAATTGACAAAAATGTAGAACTAATGAGGAGCAGTCGAGTTGCTGCATTTTGGAGGGGTTGTAATTTATTCAACAACTGCTGTTGCAAAGACCCATAGAAGGCATTACAGTAGTCAATTTGTGATAGTACCAGAGCAACTAGAACTGCTTTCTGCAAAACCGGGTGGAATGCACTGAAAGATTTTCTTCAACATTCTTAAGATGTAGAAACATGAAGAGGCAACCTGACTGATTTGGTCTAAAAAGGATAACTTATCATTAAAGATCCTTCCCCAATTCTTTGTGCTCCAGGAGGGAGACGGGAGAGTACCTATGTCCTGTGGCCACCGCAAAGGGGTTCAGAAAGAGATATTATTATCAAACTGTAGGACTTCACTGCTTCCTGCGTTCAGTTTTAGAAATTGCTTTTCATCCAGTTTCCAATTTCCATCATACAGTTATGGAACCTGTTTGCTACCTCCTGCTTATTGCTCATAACGGAGACAATAATCTGGGTATCATCTGCGTAGTATACTATTGAAAACTCAAAATGGCGGATGAGTGTATCCAAAGGTGTAACATACACGTTGAACAAGTGGTACTAAGTGAGGATCCCTGCGGAACCAGACAGAGAAGAGAAAATGGCATGGAAAGAAAGTTGTTCAGGGTAACAGACTGTTCTCTGTCTGAAAGAAATTAACTTAATAGAACCAAAGCCGATTGTTTGATCCCCAAGAGCGCCAGTCACCCAATCAATACAGCATTATTGACAGTATTGAACGCCACCGACAGATAGCGCCGCCTTGCTCCCCTGTCTACTGCCGATCTGATCTCATCCATAATGCAGACTCTGTACTTTGTCCTCCTCTAAAGCTAAACTGGGATGGATCTGACAAATTGTTGTTATCTAAGAAAGTAGTAAGGTCAATGTTCACACCTTTCTCAAGAACTTTAGTTGGTAGGGGCAGTCGGGAGATAGGACTGTTACTGCTTAATTCATGCGGATTAAGTGAAGAGTTTCTGATTAATTGTAGTTTGAAGTCCTTTTCCATGGTTTAGGAAATTCTGATAATGCAGATAAGCAACACCAATAGATGTTTAGCGATTACCTCAGAATCATAATTACTCTCAACCTTTAGAGGGTGGTAGTAAAATGAATTAAAGAGTAAAGTAAGAATTACAAGAACTGTGGGGAGCATGTTGATTATTATTTTGCTGTTCCCTTTCTTCACACTTCTATCCTTGCCTTCCAGTTCATCTCATAGTGTCCCTTTTTAGTGTTTCTGTGAATAATTTCTTAGAGTCTCTGTGACTCTCCACATTCTGAGCTTGTATTTCAGTCTCATTCTCTGACTTTCTTAATTATTCAAGTGCTGATATCTAACTCGGTGTGTCTCTTACGCTTTCAAGCTCCTGTAATTCCTACTTATAAGGATTGTTCTTATAGTAACACGCTTGTCTCAATTCCCTTTCACAACCTCCCAGTCTCCTTGTTTGTCTATCAGACACAGTATGGTTATTTGTTTGTTTTTGCCCATCTCTACCTGTGGCCCACTGTGCATATCTCAGACTCTTTCCTTTTCATATCTTTGTGTCTCCCAGCATCTCTCACTCTAGCTGCTCAGTGCCTGTCATTCAATTAGCAGTTTGTTTCAACATTCCTTTGGAGTTACTTTGTAGCTTCTTTCTGACTTACCCTTGATAGATATAAAATGCTGTGAATCTGTTTTTAATTTGGAAGAACATCACAGTTATTTGTTGTCTTCTTAATTAAAAAGGCGGTCTATGTTTCCTTTACTTAAGTGGCGGGTATCAGAGACACAACAGAATGCATTATATAAAGCTATAATTTGCTACGCTAAAATAGGACCACATGTTTTAATAGTCATTGATTGTCAAATATGGAGAAGGTTGGAGTCATGTCTTTTAGAATTTTAAAATATTCATGGCTTTGACATATTTCCTTCCTGCCTCTTTAATACAAAAAGGCCATGTGACAACACAGCTATCATTTATAACATCAATGAAAAAGGTATCCTCCATTCCTCCTGCTGCTAGCTGGCACTAAAAGGGTGTGAAATGACCAATCGTTGGAAGATCACTTTGATTATGTTCATCTGGAAGGAGCCTTCAGTGGTGGGTTGCGCTACCAGGATCATCTTCACCATGCTCCATACAAGAAGGGACTCAATCATTCGGTGACCTCCAAAGTTGAAGTTGTCTCAAAATAGAATCTTTTGGGAGACATCCAAAACTCAAAGTAGCTGAGGTTTTGGATGGGTTCATACACTGGCTTATAAATTAACTATTTATTCTCTTCGGTTGGTGTCACGGCCCTCCTAAAGCAACCACAACTGTCCTCTCTTATGTTCAGTGTTGCAAGTCAGATCTTATCTGATCTTCTATAGCTTCTCAAAGTAGAGTCTTATTGCTGAGAAACAAACTTATATGCTTCTCCATTTATCTAGGTCTAGAAGTAATTTTTACAGCTAGAAATGATTGAGCACATTGTATATGCAAGAATAATTGGCCGTGATTCTGTTTTCACCAGATGGGTGATACATGTTGTCAGGTGATATACAATACTAATGATGCAGCCTTTGGTGAATAGAAGCATATGCCTGATTAATCTGTATCCCTTTATAAGAAAGTTTGTGACATCCTATTTCAATTGACCTGTTCATATATTACCTCAGTTGAGACATTATCTTTCTCATGGGAAGTTTATACGGTTGTGTCTCACTGTATGCAAATACCTTTCAAACTTAGCTCCTGTCGTCTTGGTTGGAATTACTTGGGGCAGTGGAATCAGTATACTCAAGGACTTTGTTCCTCTCAGCTTTATACTTTTTCATGTGACAATATTTTGCTGATGGACGTTGAGCTGCACTCTTCATTTTTTTCTTAAGTCCATTTGGCATGCCATATCAAAGATGAACTGTGTCTTCAAGTATTGTTACATAGATGTTATTATACGTAGCTGATGTAGTTCATTGTAGCTTGCATGGAAGCTGGACGCCAAATGTCTTTTGCCCACTTACATTCGGGTAGATCAAGATAGGTCTTTAGATGATATGACAGGAAAATAAATAGTTTCCTCTGTTGTGCATTGCTTCCAACGTCATGTTTCTTCTTTGCTAGATTAAATCCTTTCACAATATTTATATAGCACCAGGCCAGTCTGAGTGGTATTTCGCTTTTATGTGCACACTATGGATATGTTTTAATCTCATAGCAGAATGTAACATCTTATATCACAAGTAGTATCACCCATCAACTGCTCTACTAATACCATAAGTAAACATTTCTTGATCACAGAAAGAACTAATGTAAAAGCAAATACAGTTAAATTACAGAATCATCCATTCAGAGGACTAACTAGACCAACAAGGGGATAGGTAAAGTACAACAGAGAAACAAAAGTTATCATAATCGTACATGAGCCTCCTAAACAGAAGTCAATGCGTCTTTCTCATCCATCCCGGAGGAGGAGCCTTGTGTGACTCATCCAGACCTTAGTCAATGACACCCCTGCAACAAGAACAAGACAGAGCAACAACCCAAGCAGGCTATCAGTCACCATGAGGTTGTGCTCCTCTAGGTAGGATATTGCTCCATCTGCATGTATAAAGAGATACTGCTTTTCATTAGCCCAACTGAAGGACTAATCAGGGAAAGACAAAAGTGTAAGCCTCCCCTAAAGACTTTTTTACCTTTCATAATAGATGCTACAGGGGTTACAGTCTCCCCCCGCCATCCATCAAATGCCAGTGCTAACCTCAATGCTGTATGTACTAAGCCCACTGACAGGGACACTTGAAGCTCTCTAGGACACAGGAACCATTCAGAACCTTTCACATTTGGGGACCGTCCTGGGCCTCTGCATGCACACATGACCTAGCCTGGCACTAGGGCCAAGATCAAACTTCAGGATACCAGATACATCCCATATGGCACTCAGGCCAGGAAGAGGACATTTCCATCCCAACACAGTTTTAACTAACCATGTAATTGGTAATGGCTAATGGCATAATGCCTCATTACACAATGAGGGTAAAAACATTGATGGAGACCCTTGGTTTCTCAGTAACAAATCAAGCCAAATGCATAGGACAGGGGTTCCACTACATGGTGTAACCTCCTCCCCCTCTTTAAAGGGTTCCATTATCTGTACCTTTCCTCCATGACTGAAGTGCCACCAATCTTGGGATGGTAGGTCATCTGAGGCTTGGGATACAATAACAATTAGACCATGTGCTATTTCTGCTTGTCCACATTAATAGATGGAAGCATAAAGAGGGTCCACGATGATGACCCCATCGATCAAACATTCACGGAAATGTGGTAGATGTAACTGTATCCTCCTTCATATTTATTGATAGCTTTCCCAACACATGATTTTCAGGATGGCAGTAAGCCTTCTTAGTGTTATTTCCAGTTGTCATGCCTAGCCTTGGTCCCATTTCACAGACAACCTCTGAAACTGTCAGCCGAGGAAATATCAGATTTTTATGATAACAGAGGGCTCAGGAGACACAGTATATCCCTCCACCAAAGAATTACTATGTGACCCTTCTGTAGCTTTCTCTCACTGGGATCCTATATTCATGTCATGCCTTCCCTGCCCAGTAGTAGTACCCATGCCCACCAGCAGACTCCCCTCGATGTCTATTGCCCATTGAATAAAGGCAATAGGGAATTTATTAATTGGAGTTTGGCTGTCCTTCATCCAGCTGAAAGGTGGATGAAAGATTTCTGACCATATGCCTATAAAGCAACTGCCAGACACTCCCCTGCATCATAGTGCATTTAGAGGCAAATCTGAGAATTGTGTATATCTCATATGTTTGCCTGTCTGCTTGTAGGTAACACGCATTCTCATGATAGCAGTTGCTACACCAAGGATGTAAGGGCTTTATCTTTGATTTGCTATTTCATATTAAAATGTATTTAAAATACTATGGCCCTCATTATGAATTGGACAGATTTTGGTGCGGAGATGTCGTGGTGGAGGGAGTGGCGATTACAATTTTCCCTCCAGGAATAGGGAATAACTGCTTGGATCTGGTATTACTGAGCATTTTACAGGCAGGTTCCCCCAATTCTGGGGAAAAATGCTAATATCATCTGCCTTCTTTGAGGAGGTGGAACGTGTTAGCGTGAGTGCAGCGGGTAGTAAACAAGGGATGGGCATTTGGGATGTCTGGGCAAGCTTCTTACAGAGGAATCAATTTTGCTCCCCATGCTGCCGCACGGGTGTGAACTGTGCCAGGCTATGCTCCTGTCCCTGGAGCACCAAAGTCAGGCCTGCTAACTCCTGGCTCAAGATTATGGGGTTCAGAATTTGCAGATCCAATAATTCTGGGCTAGAGGCATTTATAATTCCAAGTTGCAGATGTTTATCTGGATTTATGGCTGTGGGTGAAATATCACACCTCGTGATGAGCGCCTAAGGTCCTGATTACGAGTTGGGTGGAACAGTATCCCCAGGTATAATACCACTTTGCCTGATTATGCCTGACCCTATGGGCCCGCACCGGTTTTCCAGGGAATATCCAACCTAATTTTATCATCCAGCAATCATAGCAATTAAATTAATAAGTAGTTTTGGCTGCAACAGCACCTAAGATTTACGCCCACAGAAAGTATTTCGTTGGCCAGGGACCTGCCAACCATATTCACTTTCTCTGCCATTCCCTTCCACCCCACCTCCCTTCACCCCGCCCCGCTAGGAGCCACTGCCCCCATGTCTCACCTGCTCAGAACAGGTCATAATTGAGAGCATTAGACCTCTCTAAATGAGGAATACCGAGTGGAATTCCTCAAGGTAATTCTGTGTCTGCAGAGCTATTCCCCATTCCAAAGGGTCTAAGTAGTAATAGGTGGAATTTCATATGGCAATACCTGCCAGTAATAGTAGATCCAGCTGCAGGGAGCTTTGCTTATGGAATTCCTCCTGACTCAGAGAGTCAGGGCCTAAGGACATGATTGCGAGCCAGGTATAGTGTTATCCCCAGGCAGGATACTGCTGTGCCTGATCTTACCTGGCCTAGTGTTCCAGAACCATATTTGGTGCAGTAACACTGGACCTCATTTTACCAGCTGGTCATCTGGTACAATCGCATCAGGCTTTGACTTCAACAGAAGCTAATTCTCTCTTCCCTGGTTCCTGACGAACATTTTCTTTGACAAGGGGGAGATGCAAAGGCAACACCCTGCAAGAACTATTCTTTGTTTTCCCTCCCTTGTTCCTCCAGACATCCTCCCTCCACCCCTGCTGTGCGGAGAAGCTACTACTTGCACTTACAACCTGCTCATATCAGGTGGGAAATAGGAGTGTTAAACCCCTTTGTAGTACACCTTGCAGTACTGTGTGGCTGCATGGTTATTCCCCATTCTGAGAGTTTAACTCATGTTAGGTGGAATTTTAAGTGGAGATACTAGCCAGTAATGGTAAGTCCAGCCTCTGGGAATCTCTGCCTGGAATTCTGCCTAACTCGTAATCTGGGTCTAAGGGGGTGTATATAAAAAGGTATAAACTCCAAATTCTAAACATCGAATGACAATCTTTGTTTCAATTTTGTTTACCAATCTCTGAGGTTTCTCTGGATACTAGTGCATTGTTTTCAGACAGTGCACATGTATTTGAAGCACCCTTTCCTCACAAATCCAGTGAACTTTGTCTTCTTTCTTTCTATTTAATTATTTATAACGTTTTATGTTCTTGCAAGCTACTTATTTTTAATGTCTTGTAGCAACAATTTTAGTTTCTTCTTTTGCCTCATGTAATCAATAAAATATAATCATGGGCGTCATTTAGGGGTTGTCAGGGGTCGCAGCTGGGACCCCTGGCTTGTTCCTTGTGACCCCTTTTCTCTCTGTGGTTGTCAAGGCAGTGACAAAAAGTGGATTCTGTGTTTGCCGTTTAGCTCCTTTAAAAGGAGGCTGCATGTGGCTGGGCTGGATACAACGTAACGCATGCTGTTGGAAATTGCAACACTTTAGTCCATCTCCATAGCCCCCTCAGGCCCCAAGCATGATTATCATTGCATTAGAGTGATTATTTTGTGCAACATTTGACACATGTATCACTTCCAGATTTTAGAGTTTAGGAGTGTGCATGGTTAGAGATGCTGGGAACACATTTAATAAAAATGTGCTTGAGTCTTTGCCGGCCTTTACCTTTATTCTACTAATTAACTACATGGATTAAGATATGTAATTGAAGTAATTCACTTCCCAGTTCAAGCCCATGTGAAACTGACTATAGCCATGTTTCACTTTCAAGTTGCAGCTATCCCAGTGCACAGCCTCTGGGGGCAGACAACTAAACAATACAATATTGTGGCTAAAGGATGGACTAACGAGTTTTTGTGAACAGAAATTATCAGAATTCCAATTCGGGTTGAGGCCTTCTATGAGGATGGTGAAATAGCTGCTGCTCCTACCTGCAGCTAATTGTAGCTCACTAAAGACATGTGTAAAGAGGCGAGGTGAGTTGTAGCTGCTGACACTAATTTAGCTGTACACTTTTGCTTGAGGTAGGGCTGAGGCAGCAGGGCTGCGTAAAGTTTGCAGACTTTTCTGTGCAGGTTATGTCTGCACAGAACAAAATGGGTCTTCTGATTTTGCACAACTAAATCCAGAAATAATTTTGCATAGCCCAGTATTGGGCTACAGATGGAATAACACCTGGTTTTGCAACAGTACACAGAGCTCAGAATAAAGACTGCATAGAAAGTCTGATGTGGAGGATTCGCATTTAAGCGAGTTTAAGCTATTGGCATTGTAAATGGCAATGCCTATCATTTTTGTTTTTCAAAAGATAAATAAAAGGCATTGTTATTTACAGCGCCAATAGCTTAAACTCGTGTAAATGCGAGACCTATTGCATTGCAAATGCTTGCTTAAGTTTAAAACTGAGAGCGGCGCCGCTTCAAGGACACCGCGCTCAGTTTCTTTTTTTTCCCTTCACTTTAACACTAAGCATGGTGTCTTTGAAGCGGGTGCAGCACACAGTGTTAAAGTAAAAAAACAACAACAAAAAAACAGAGCATGGTGTCCCAGAAGTAGACTCCGCGCTCAACATAAAAGTTAAATATAAATAAATAAATAAACTCAGCGCGGTGTGCCTAAATCGGGTGCTGCGCTCAGTATACAAATACAATATAATAGGTTCCTCCATTGTCCTCATAAGTGCCCATAAACAAAATAGTGCTGACCCCCTAGATAAAGCCGACCGTGTACGGAGCCAAGTAAAAGGTCCAGTCGTCATGGCGGTAACAAATGGCAACATGGCGGTAACAAGGAGTTACAAACACGCCTCATAATGAATCGGAAGGCAGCCTTTACCAAGGACAATGACACAAGCCAATGAAAAGTATGGGCGGAGAGTAGGCGAGGCTTACACAGCATACTCGACTAGAGGCGTAGCTAGAGCTTGTGGCACCCGGGGCTATCCCTGAGATTGCCGCCCCTGGGGAGGGGGGGAGAGGGCTGGGGAAAAAGGACTGAGAGACACATAGTATTGCCGCTAATAGTTACCTCGATCATGCAAGTTACATGCACATACATGACACGGTCCAAGGCTACACAGTTAAATACACCGGTGACCGGCAGTACAAATGAGAACACACAGAATGCCACCACACTAACACTTACGTTTGAGACATTTAATTGCAGCTCTCTCCAGCACCTGCACCGCCACATATGCAGTGCAATTCTTAAATCAAATATTGTAGCGTGAAGAACAAACTGACGACTTAACGTTCGCTATAAGACAACACATCTTTGCTAACATGGATTGTATGACTTGGATGCATTTCTCAGAATATGCATCTACAAATTGCAAAATGCTCTGACGTCATCCTGAATATTTGTTTGTAAATATATATGTTAATTATTTGGAATCATTTCTCACATTTTTTTGTAAAAAAATAACTGTAGAGTAGTTTAATGTTGTCTGCGTTTGGTATAAAATTTCAAATTAAGAGATAAAAACGTAGAAATTACGAGCATTCGCAGGGTACTATACTTTATGGAATGTTGTCCGACACCCCACTGTACAACCGGCGGCCATGTCTACGTTTCTGCAGTTGCAGGGCAATGCCTGCAATGTTCAGCTCATGGTTTGTGCACGTGGAGGGGCGCAGCTGGCTGGCACTGGAAGTACAGGTAACAACAGCAGGCCGGACATAACATAGCTGCCAAGATTTCCGATTGCTAATTGTGACATTTTTATAATGTCAGCGTAATTATGAGTGACATTTCAACAACTATGAGTGACACTTTTTTTGCAAGGAAAAAGCAATAAAAACAACTGAAACATAAATATCAGAAATTACACCCATTTGAGCAAAGAGAACTGTAAGAAGGCACACTTACTTCAGTTCACACATCATGCAAAAACACTGTACATCAGGCCCAACCTCTATCCTGCAATTCTTTCTTTGACAGATCAATTTGCTAATGGTAAATGAGTAAATGTGCAGTTTAATTTGTTGAAAAGTCATAACTTTCTAACAGAAATAAGAAAGTAGAAATATTTGTAGTTCTTGCCAAGATGTGAGGTTTTTAACAAACCTACACAAAGGCTCTGAAAAATCTCTTTACATCTTCACGCATGGCTGCATGGATCAGTATCACACATCACTGCCTGGCACATTCCTGCTTAAAACATGACAGCAGGCCACTGAAGACGATCATAATGACCACGCTATTCATTTAAAAGAGAATGTTATTGAGCAGAGAGATATCATTAGGAACTCTCTATTCAGTAACGGGCCGCCTCAAGGTCGAAATGACTCCCACGGAAAACACAGCAGTCTGGCATGCTTCTGGGGCTTTGCGCAGCTCTGCGCAGAAGTGAAGTGCAATCATAGTGGTGGTGTGTTGTCTGGGCTGCTGAGAAACCACTCCAGCGTCGACCAGCAGGGTCAGTGTGGTTCACTCAGCTGCCGGTGGATCGTCGGGTCTGCTCGCTGGATCGGCATTTACTTTACCGTGACACACGCAGGAGCAGCACACACTGCCATTGCCAATGCACATAGCTGCCAAGGTTTCAGATTGCTATGTGTGAGATTTTCATAATTTTACTGTAATTATGAGTGACATTTCAATGTCAGTGAGTGACACTTTGTCACGAGCAAAATCACGTGATGAGGGAAACCTAAATATCAGAAAAGACACCCGTTTGAGCAACGAGAAACTCAAGTGACGCCGGCCGTGCTGAAAGTTGACAGGCACCAGTGTGGTCACTGCATGCTGGCGCTGTCTCTGCACTGATTAGGGCTGCCTGGGCCTCCGGTGCTATCTTGATCCTCGGACGAGATATCTCGGGCCAATTCTTTAGGAATCTATGTGCTGCCCACAGTGGCTCGGGAGATGGTGCCAAGAGGTTTTGTTGCCTGGCAGCCTTGTTAATAACCCCCGTTTCATACCAGGAGTTCTCAGGCCAGCTGTAGTGTCGTGATTCATGGTTTTGAATCATCACGTGTTTTTAGTTTTTTTTATTCCACATCCATTTAGTGAACCTGTTATGTTAAAGATCACTTGCCACCAAAAGGGTCTCTGTGCTGGGGTACAGGGGGCCACTACTGTTGTCCTAGCTATTTACACATAAGCTCGTCTGACCAGCCAAGTTTTCTGCGTTTTTATTCTAAATCTCTATTATTCACAGAAGATTTTATTTCAATCAAGGGGGAAAGTGGTCTGAGTGAAGGAAGAAGACAGAAAACCTGACTCCCTCAGTCTCTTTTACTTCTAGTAACAGGATATGTGGACCTAGATGGGGAGTGCATCACTGTCTGCTGCCCTGCCCTGCCCTGCCCCGCGGTGACGGGTCGCAGGGTCATTCCAATCCAATCTGAACATCGGGCT
Source organism: Lissotriton helveticus (assembly GCF_964261635.1). Lineage (NCBI taxonomy): Eukaryota > Metazoa > Chordata > Amphibia > Caudata > Salamandridae > Lissotriton > Lissotriton helveticus. The sequence continues at coordinate 1,825,043,277 of NC_136067.1, forward strand.
CTTAGTGTCTCCGTAAGGGGACAGTGAGTGAGTTACTGGTGTTATGGTAGCTGCGCGCTGTAGGGCTATTTTAGGTAAATGTAATTGAATCAATAACTTACGGTTTTGCAGCCTCAGTGTGGAACTGCTCCAGTCCAGCTAGGCCATGATTATGCAGCCTGAAACTTGGTTATCACGAACTGAAGCGTGCACCAGCTAGCCGCAGCAGTAGGAAGTCTGCAATCTTGCCATACTGATCTGGGACACCAGGAGGGGGTTAAAATGCTGTAGTGAGTTCTGCTGTCATGGGGGGCGTTCAGAGTTTGCCATGAGCCCGGGGGGAGGCTGTGCATCAGCGTCGTTGCTTTTTCCTGGTTACGTAATGCACGGAGGGTTTATTTATATTTTAATGTTATTTAGCAAGGGACAGCCCTACATGCTGTAGAGAGACAGCCTGACTTCGGAGTGACTCGGTCGCGACCACACCCCCATGCGTGCAACGTGCGTGCAGCGTGCGTGCGCTGCAGGCAGCATTTGCAAGCAGGTGAGTTTGCTTGCACTGTATTAAACTGTGCCACAGCAAGGGCGGGCACTGGTGACCCGTTGTGGCGGCCTTAATAATTTATTTGGGGGCTGGGGACACTGACTGACAAAGTGTCAGACAGTGAGTGTCCCCAAATAAATCATTAAGGCCGCCTCAATGGGCCATAAGTGCTGCGTGCTTGCCGCCTCCAAAACAGTGCCGCCTGGGGCGGTACGCCCCCCTCGCCCCCCCTAGCTACGCGGGTGTACTCGACTACTCCATGCCTCGCAGAGCGAGAAGTGCATGTGCGCTGCCCTAGTCTCAACCTAAAAAACAAGCATTTACAATGCAATGGTTTCGCCTTTGGAAAAGTTAGAGCTATTGGCATTGTAAAGGACAAAATTTGTATTTATGTGTTGGTTTTGAAAACAGATAAATAAATGGCATTGTCATTTACATTGCCATTAGCTTAATCTCTGCAGTCACTCTGCAGTCCCTAGCACTCCATAGCACTCCCTAGTCACTCTGCACTCCCTAGCACTCCCTAGCCCTCCCTAGTCACTCTGCACTCCCTAGCACTCTGCACTCCCTAGCACTCTGCACTCCCTAGCACTCACTAGTCACTCTGCACTCCCTAGCACTCCCTAGTCACTCTGCACTCCCTAGTCACTCTGCACTCCCTAGTCACTCTGCACTCCCTCGTACTCCCTCGCACTCCCTAGCACTCTGCACTCCCTTGCACTCTGCACTCCCTAGCAGTCCCTAGTCACTCTGCACTCCCTAGCACTCCTTAGCATTTTGCAGTCACTCTGCACTCCCTAGCACTCCCTAGCACTCTGCAGTCGCTCTGCACTCCCTAGCACTCCCTAGCACTCTGCAGTCACTCTGCACTCCCTAGCACTCCCTAGCAGTTGGGTACAGGTGCTTTCAGTCGGCTATGGTGAGGTGTTTGTCAGATTTCACTTGGGATTTTTGCATGCATACACAGACAAAAACACAAATTCTCATCTCAGTTTTGAAAGCCCTAAAATGATTTGGTTATTTTACAAAATATTATTTCCCCTTACTTAGTCCCCCTACCGACCCGCATCCATCTCTCTTTCCACTGCCCCTAATGGCCCTCTTTGAGTCCTGCCATCATGTAATATATTTTAACATTATATGCCAGCATGATTATGGGGAAATCTGAAGCTCACCCACTCCCCCTAATCTTACTAATCAAGCAACGCCTCTGTCAATGAAGGCTAACACGTGGTTCACACAAAAATAACCAAGCGAAAATTACTACTCTGAGGCAGAGCTAAAGTGCGTTCTATATACATTTTAGTGAATTTGTAACAAAAGGTCTGTAAAACAAAGAGATGTGTCTTTGACCAGACCAAAAACATGATACTCATGGCACCTTGTTGTTTTGTCCACTAGAAGATAGGAAGATTTTAAAAATGCCAATAAGGAGGGGGATTGCTTGTGTGGTAATGGAGCATAGATTGAGATGCAAAGTCGTACTAGCGGCCACTCTTTCCTCTAGCAGAGGCAGCAAGTGGTTCAGGTGGTGCATACTACAATATGGTGCGTTGCTTTAGGTTGTGCAGCAGGTGAAGAGGCTGAGGCACGGGTCCCAGAGGTTCTCACCTAACTCTACCCTTTTGCGCATTTCATCGGTCAGACATTTCCTTCCTTGCATAAAGGCCTCTTACTAGGTTACCGCATGAGGCCAGCGGAATAAAAGATGTAGAGCAGGAATTTAAGTGTGATGAAAAACTGGGGAGTATCTCAAAGGGGTGTGGCCTATGGAATTAAAGGCGCGGCTTAAACACCCCTAAACTAAAAATCTGTGCTTAGCATAATGTGCCGCTGGACTGATATTTTGCTGTTTCGGTCATTGCATGCAGATATCAAGATACAACAAGTAACATTACACATAGTGATCACATAAAGAGTACACAGCGCCAAAGCCACGGTCTCGGTTATCCTCCACACATCTCACATAGGCAGAGGAAGTCTGCGTAAAAGCACTTTAGCTTACTGCTTTAAGTTGCACTGATCACGAATCCAGAAGTAATCAGTCTCCAGATTGGATAAATATATGTTTCTGTCCGTCAGGCTTGGCAGCGTTTATTTCCGTTCATCTCTCCTTAAAAGAAAACAAAAAGCCGACTATGGTGAGAGAGCGAATTGATTTTCTCCAGCTTGAACAAGGCAGGCAGAGCCCGAAACCGAATAGATAGCGAAGTTCCATTATCAGCAGAAATGGGGAGGCAGCTGGGAAGTCATTAACGTGAAAATGAAGATGGCGAGCACGCGCCGCTGTTCATTCTGCCCCTCGCTGGTGAGCGTCGCGCCGGCTCATTGGCCCCCACAAACCTGAATTTGAAAACCATCTTTTTTCAGCTCTGTTATTGGCAAAGAAAACCTGCAGGAATGTTTGATGGAAGCCGATGGAGCGTTTTATTTTGGTATCTGCCGATTCCTCATCGGGACAGTAGCCGTCCCTGGCGGCTTCCGTCGCTGGCAGTGTTTTGGGTATAGGTGACAGGACAAAAGAGACGTGGGTTTCTATAGTTTAACGTAAATGCTCACAAAAAAATACAGAAACGGCAAGGCAAATTGATGGACACGGACAGCGGGAGGGGGGGTGGGAACGGGCACACGGACAGGGGGGGCGGGAACGGGCACACATGGACAGCGGGAGGGGGGTCGGTAACGGGCACACGGACCGCGGGAGGGGGGGCGGGGGAAGACAGGACAGCAAGCACTCACCAAGGACGACTTCTTCCGGCGGCGGTCGGCGGAATGACAAAAAAAAAACCTCCCCCCAAAAAAAAAATAAACACGCCCACAGCCGCATGACGTAGCGAAAAGCCTAAAAATCGCCGGAACGCCCACGAATCTGCTCGCAGAATGACGAGCAGATCTCTCTTCCAATGTCTAGCCTCCATTTATGGAGCTAGCCAATGGAAGGAGAGGGCGGAACAAAGCCACACAGTGTAAGTCATTAGATTTTGCCTGCGCGAACGGCTGCTTGCGCAGCTTTCGACAGGCGAAACCTAACAACTCCTTATATGACAGAGTTCATTATGTGAGCCATCAATTAGCTGCTCTGACCCCTCTTGTCTGTTGGGCGAGGAGTGTTCTAAACAAAAAAACAGTGCACTGCCATGCTTAATTTCCAAAGCTAAGTTATAATTAAGATAAAAATATGGCGCCTGACTTCTGCAGGCTTTTATTTGGGAACTTTCTAATCCTGTGGTAAATGTATGAACAGGCTTCTGGGGGTCCAACAGATGCCTTGATATTCGCCAGTGACCAAAATGTCCTTACCTACCACCCGCACATACTTAGATGCCCATTCAGAGCAATTTTGTATACGCATAATCGCTATAGATATGAGTAACCTGCCCTAAAGTATGTTGATGCCATGACTGTAATCTGAAACAAAAGTGCTGAAAAGTGTGAAGTTGTCTCTTCGAAACACTAGGTCATGGAATGCCACCGACATTGTCCACAGCCGAATCAGTTACTACGAAACTCAACAAAATGCTTGATAGTGCGTGGCTGTGTATTTCATCTGTCCCTGAAATTTTTTTCACATTATGCATCAGCAACATCCACCTCGATGATTCCAGAAGCACACCTGCCTCAGCGCTGCCGTTTATAAGGTGTTTTCGCTCGAGCAGTGGGGTACCATCATTCATCAAGAGTTGTAATCATTTCAGTTGTGAGCTTGCCGACCTCACTCATAACATTCATTTTGGGGCACGTGTCCGCCTGTGTGCTATGCCTCCAGAGCTTCGGTACTCTGAAAAGGATTCCCATTGTTCGTTAGTGCTTAACAAAAACACATGAAGTCATTCAGAAAAACCAGAAGAGCTGGGCCTGTCTGTTCGAGGTACGTGTTCATTCATCTTTACTGTGGCCATCAGTCTAAAGTGGTAATGATGTGGCTCTCCAGAGAGAGACCCTGGGAATCTCTTTAGCTGAGTCTGTTACCTGGAATAAAATATGAACAAGCATTTGCAACGCAATAGGACTCACATTTACACGAGACCTATTGCATTGCATTAATGAACAATGGGATGGGGGAAGCATGGACAACGGGAGTGCGGGAGGGGGGAGAAGGGGGCGAGAAGGCATGGACAAAGTAGTGCTCACAGTCTAAATAACAAGTACTGTACTATGTAACACTCAAAGTAAAGTGGCCAGTAGCCATGGGAGGGTATAAATGATGACCAGGCCATAATAAGGAGGGACTAACAAGCCTCATAATCAATCAGACAGCAGCATTTACGAAAGATAATGACACGAGCCAATTAAAAACACGAGCCAATTAAACACATGGACGGAGAGTGGGCGGAGCTTCCACAGAGCTTCTACTCCATACTCCATTACTGCATGCCTCGCAAAGTGAGCAGCACTTGTGCGCTGCCGCTATAGGCTCGACCTAAAAATAGGTTGAGTTTAAGTAGGAGTAGGAGTAGCGTAGGAGCAAAGGAAGTAATAATAGTAAATGCAACACTAAAGTTCGGAAAAAGTAATAAGAAGGGTAGCAAGAGAAAGTAGGTGTGAATAGCAGTAGGTATAAGTAGGAGTAAGCAGCACAATTGAGTATCTACACTAAAAAGGTGTGCAGTCATGTGGCTGCTAGATCAGACAATTTCTAATTCTGTCTTTAATCAACCCTGATAAGCAGACCTCCCAAAGCTATACTAGTGTGGTGCTGTGCAAATGCTTCCATTAGGCAAAGTCATTGCTGTGTCAGATTAAAAGTAAGTGATACAACAACAATGAAAATTCTGACAATAGGATCCACTTCACAACCACACTATAAGCTATGAAGCCTCGTAATATTTGAAATAAACACCAGATAACATGCTACAGCAACAGCTGGAGAAGGGTAGTAGTGGAGCTTTTTTTCAACCGGTACAGAGCGGCTGCACTTATAACAGATACATTATCAGCTAAAATGCATGCAGGCTATTTTCAACCACTCTTTTTCACTGCAATAATGCACAGGAAACAAATGCACAAAAAATCTGTTGTCATTAATAGACGGCAGATGTGTATGCAAACTCAAGATATAATGATTACAAATGCTGGCTAACAGCAGCTTTATTTTCACCTTGGAGTTTAGACGTTTGAAAAAAGATTTCTATTTCAAAGCAAAATAACTGTTTCTAGGAATGATCACTTCCAGATGTACTGTTGGTGGTTGTTGAAAAATAAAACAGCTAGTGAATTCGTAGCCCTCGTAAAAAAGAACATGTACAGATTAAGCTGTTTAAAATCTCTTAAGATATTTGGAGAATAAAGCAAAGGACCGCTTTGCCTCTCAGTTGCTTGTTTCTTCCCAAAGTGCTCTCATCCTCAAAATGCTGCCAAAAAAATGCAAGGCACTCCAAAAACACAATGACTGTCCTGTGTGTTGACCAAAGATGTGATTGGCACTGTCAACAAAGCCAATGGTTGAATGGGCTGGCCCAGGACCCACTCTGTGTACGCTAACTGTGGGCTGAACCAAAATATGGTTGACACTTGAACAGAGCAATGGATGACGCAAGCTTTAGGAATGGATATGTACTATTCCTCTCGTAAGTCTTCCTCGCTACATGACTAACGTAGTAAGCTTTAGCTCCCCAACAGAACTCTCTAAGCAAATTAGCGCTCTAGTCCTCCCATCCGTCCTTAACATGGCCGACGTCCTTCCCCCCTGACTTAGTACAAGAGGAGGCATGACTCACCGCACTTCCTGTTCAGGTACTGTGCCTCAGCACCCATCAACATGAAGCTGATAGCCAAACATGGAAGGGAGTGGTGAGAACTCATATGGGCGAGGAAGACTACACTTGGAATAATAAAGATAAGTAACCGTGGCATTACCACCTCGTAAGTCATCCTCGCCAAATGACTGGTAGTGAGCATATACCAAAACCAATGTGGCTTCATGGTCACCAAAAAACTACAGACCAAAATTCAAGGCAAAAACAAAGTTTGATCCAAACTTCAAACAGAGGAAAAACAACAAGCACCCAACAGGCGGGTGACAGTCAATCTCAGGCAGAGCCCGCCTGCAGAACGCCTCAGCAAAACCCCCAGCAGATGAACCACTCAACACCTCCCAATAGTGGTCCATTTAGAACACATTACGCCACTTTCACTTGAACTAGGGAAGCATGGACAGGTACATCTCCTCCATTCACGCATTACTCCATAGATCCGAGTTTGCCATTCAGGTATTATGAGATGAATTGCTCATCACATACCTTTTTACTATTTTTCTTTTTTTTTGTCAAAAATATCCTTTATACTATTTTTAATACCGCTCACACTTGATTGGTTAAGTTCCACACGGTGCACTTCTCTCAAGTTTGTTTCATTGCACCAGTATCAAGTTCACTAGTCATATACAATTGTCCTCACTTTTCTTTCTTCACTCCACCTGTTAACCGGGGAGTTATTATGTTCATTTACTTAACAAAGCGGTTTCCTACGGACACAGAACCATGTTGCAGGCTTTAGATATCGACCAGCATACTTCAATTCCCATAATTCTCTCGGTACGCTACTAGCCACGTTCAGTCCTGATTCTACAAGTATTGAGTAATGGCGACACTGTACACACGCCAACCGCTGATTTTCAGTTCTACAGTTGGAATCCAGTAACTGACAAACTTGCCAAATTTTTTCGTCTTCCAGAAGGTAATCTGCTTCGAACACACATTGATACTAATCTTTGTTTCATTAGCTTTCTCTAGAGCGTTTTATCCTATATGTGTTTTTTCTATCATAGACCACTTTGCTCACCACCAAACAGGGAAATTTGTCACTCCAGGTTCAGCCGCATTACTTTCCTCTAGCTTCGCATCCATAGGCGGGGGTGTGTGTGAACACAAACCTTCTAGTTTTCTCTCATGTTTTTCTTTTTTATTTTTCTTCTCGAATTACATTTTAACAAGAATGAGGTATATGCATTTAGGTTAAGCTTGGCCATGCGCTTGCCTTTGCATACAATCATGTTTCTACTGTCACACTGCGAACCCTGGTCTTTATACGTGGGAGGTGATCCTCCATTTCCATATTTACCCACTTGCAGGATTCGACATGCTGCAATTTTTCTGGCATAGCTTATCTCCACAGGGCATACTGACACCATTAAGGTATGAATGGTCTACACCAAATTAAGATTCTCTCTAGTGTCTGCAGCCACATCACTATTCACTCGGTGGAACATGGGGGATACTAAAACACGGGTTCAGCATGTAGGCGTGATTTTCATTTCTTTCACTGATTTAGACTATCAGACCTCACCTCCAAATTTCTGTTGGATACGGGACTCTCCTACAAGCTTCAATTTAGTCTAATGAAACATTGTGTATTGTATGTAATACATACGTTTAAATTCCTTTGTTTCCAGAACACTGCCCCTGAGGAAGGGACTTAATGCATTGGGCTACGTGATAGCTATGCACCAACCAAGACGGAAACTGTGACACCAGAATCAATTGGACTGTGTATAATAATGTATTATTTGCTTTAAGAATTTGTTTTTGTCAAGGCAACTTATGCTGTTACATGTTCACGCAAACAAATGTAGACTAATACAAGAATTGTATTACGAATTAAGATTTAATGTACAACAATATTCGCTTGGCATTAGAAAATATTGGTTTAGTTTCCTCTTTTTAATGAATACTAAATGGCTACAAATGAATCAAGCACTAGAACAGTTGGTTTAACAGGAACAATCAGGGTTCATCCCTGTAAGCCTTACAGTTCATGTGAGGAGAGGCCTACGTCACAGCCTTACAAATATGCTGAATGGAGACACTCTTGAAAGAAGCCCATTAGACCGAAACAGTATGGGATAGACGTCCCCTGTATCCTGGCAGACACCTCTGATCCCTGCAACCCCTAGACCGGAAGAATCGTCTCCTTAATCCACATAGTGCCACTCATTATCAATCACCTTCCTGATCGATGGAGGCAAGGGAAGATACTCAGGCTAACGCTTCTGGTATTGTATGAAAAAAATCCTCTGAATCAGCCTCCACCTGGGGCACCGAAAATGGCAGGTTATCCTTTATATGTTGCGAAACCTCTTTCAGTTCCTGCACCTATATGCCCTGGCGATCATCCTCCTGCCCGTCATTCTCAGCACTGGTGAAAGGCTCAAAACGCTGCTTCTTAGGGGAAGAAGGGCCCTCACACTCAAAGCTGTAGCGACAGCAGCCTAGATCATCTGCTGGATGGCCTGCAAAGAAGGAGCCTCTATCGGAGCCTGCACACTGGGGCCTGGCTCCATCTGCAGTTCCTCAGCAGACTCCATCCTGACACACACACACACCTGTTAGGAACAGAATGCCCCCAAAGGAACCAGGCTGAAATAAGGGCTGAACGTAACAAAAAGAGACACCAGAAAACTGGGCTGGTTGCCAGGCAACGCAACCACACCAGCAGCGTGCACTCTGTCATCGTGACAGAAAGTCTGCATTCCCTAGCAAATGCAGGCATGCCAGGAATGCGAGCCACGTCACGGCCCCACCTGAGCCTGGGACCACCGCAAAGCCTCTAGGCTGCCCTACTGCAACCTTACAATAAAACAGTGGGAGAAGACGCTCTCCGGCTTCAAACAAAGCTGGACTACAGACATCGGCACAGCAGCTGCAAGAAACCAAGCCGTCGTCACCTTGAGGATCAGCCTCTCCGCATGAGCCCGCTGAGGCAGGGCTTCAACAAGTAAGAGCCTGCACAGGCCGGCTTTCTGCAGTCCACTGACATTTGCATAGAGGCCATAGGAAACAGAGGTGTCCTCACCGCGACGATGGCCCCCGTATGTGCCAACTGAGATAGGGCTTCAACAAGAAGTAAGAGCCCGCTCTGGCCGGTCTACCACAAAATAAACCGCTCACAAATCCTAGGCACAACAAACGAGCCCGCTTAGCAGTGCTTCCCCTCAGGCGTCTGGGTCGGCTATCGTACGACCTCGCCTCACTTACCTGTAACATTCTTCTTAAGAGAATGCAGAGCAGAACCAAAAAAAACAGGCAGTCGGGTGTGTCGTGCCTCCTCTTTTACGAGGTATGGGGTGAAGGAGGTCAGCCATGTTAGGGAGGGATGGGAGGAATAGAGCGCTAATTTGCTTTGAGTGCTCTGTTGGGGAGTTGAAGCTCACCACGTTAGTCATGTGGCGAGGAAAACTACATTTAGAGTATAGAAGATTACCAGTAAGTAACTGGAGCATTATTTATGTGCGCTCTGTCCATTATCTCCTTCAGTTTGCTGCCCTCCATCTATCATCTCCTTGTTTTTGCCTTATTTTATGTTTTAAAGAGATCTTGCAATGCAGCTAAAATTTACTTAACAGAAATTTCCAAACTGTGCTTTTTGGAAGGCAGCATTTGTCATAGTGCGAGCCTGTTAAGTGCTGTCTCTACTGTTACGCTTAAAGTTCTGTTAAATGGGCGAGAAAAGTAGGGGGATCGGATTAATGTGCATTTACTCATGTTGTAGAGGCAATTGAGTAAAACTGCATTATTCCATGATTCCTTGTTTTGCAATTGCATTTAAAGAATCTCAAATTTAGCGATTCCTTAAATGAAATGTAAGAAGAAGCACCAAAAAAGTGTATTTTGTCCTTAAGAAATCGCAAATTACCACCAACTTCAAGTTGGTGGTAATTTACGATTTCTGTGAAAAATTCACTTTTTTGTATTTTTCAAAGTGCAATGTGAAGCACATACATGCCCTTAGGGCATGTATGTGTGCCACATGTGCACCCATGCTTATTTCAGGGGTGCAACAGGGTGTCCTTTTGACACCCTTGCACCCTTGAAATTGCATTCTCAATTGGCGATTCGCTAATTGCGAATCGCAAACTGAGAATGTATTCCCATTCATTCCTGAATGGTTTCCTTAATTGCGAATCGCAATTTGAGATTCGCAATTAAGGAATATGTAGGATTCGCAACATTTATTGCAAATCCTACATACATAGGATTTTGCGATTCTCAAATAGCGATTCCCAAAAAAATCGCTATTTGAGAATCGTAAAATGACTTTTTGATACATATGGCCCTGACTTTTTAGAAAGACAGGGAGGGCAGCTTTGGCAAATTCATGTCCTAGTGGCATTTTATATCTTGAAATTGGTCAATAATTCTAGTTATTGTTCCATTCCCTCATAATGCACCCTTGCCACCCATTGGGCAAAAGAGTGTCAATTGCTAGTCACACTGGCATGTTGTGTAGTGACTTATACTACAAATAAACATTTAATGTTTGTAGTTTCATTGAAGTCGATTAAATGAACGATTGATTAGGATGGCTGGTGTTAACCCTGTGCCCACCATTAACAGTTGGACATCTTGGAGTGGTCATAGTGACAGATACATCCCTCAGCAATAATCTGTAGTCCTCTATATCTTCCAAATTACATACTCAATTTGATTTTGTTGATTGGAAAAGTATGTCCAGTCTATCCCTGGATTCACTTTTAGGGGTAGAATATGCTGCTGTGAAACTGAATATGCTAATCTTCAACCACAGACAGAAATGGAAGCATGATCTTTAATTTCTGTGTCGTTAAATAACTTGGTAAAATCTCGCTTCTATTTCCAGGGTTGTGACTCCCAGATGAGCACGTCAGAAATGTCTTGCAGTGAAAGCACTTCTTCATGTCAATCCTTAGCACACGGCGCTGCTCCTGAAATCCTGATCGGCCTTCTGTACAACGCCACCACTGGAAGGCTGTCAGCAGAAGTGATAAAAGGAAGCCACTTCAAAAACCTGGCAGCAAACAGGCCCCCAAGTGAGTGTAAACCCTCCTCCCCTTTTTCATACTGCAAAATTAGAATGAACCATGTGAATTATTCTAATAATAGCCATCAGGTAATCCGTTTTAGCAGGTCTATTTGTTGTATTGTAATGCAGTAACCATATAGCATCTAAAATAGGTGTAGGTCAGTAATGCTCCTTTGATTTGGGGCAATGACTAGTCGCTAATGGTTAACAGAGCAGCAGATATCCGATTTAAACACGTAGGAGGCAATATAGACCACATCCGCGTAAATGTGATAACCATGTTGCTTTTTTTTTTACAGTGAGTGTCACTAGTTCTGTCTGCACAGTTGTGTGTTGAGTTTGTTGAATGTAGCGCCCTTCTAAACTAAGTGGGACCTATCCTCATATTTGCATGTGGATGACATTCTGAGATTTTTGGCAAGCTCATAACTGCTAATGTTCATCTCCCAATGTCACCGCGATGCATGCATCCAGTATTAGGGTAAACACATCAACAGAACTTGATTGAAATGATAAGTGAGTAAATCATATCAATGGATGGGCCTTTCCCACTGGTTGAGTTCATGGAAGAAAGACAAACCAACGTTATGATGTTCAGCCCCTTTAATTTGAAACTACAACTTCGTTTTTGCTTAGAATGATTCTGTTAAGTTGTGCTGATTATGACTTATATGCCCATGACTAGAACAGAAAAAGGCTTTAAAACAATAGCTTCTTAATATAAAATGCGTAAAAGAAGGCCATAAGGTTATGTGAGAACATTGAATTATCAAAAAGCTACATTCCGGCTACTGCCCATACATAGTGCGTAATATGTCAAATATTGAGTGTCCGAAGCTCTTCTCAGAAGCCTGGGGTCGGTGCAATTAAAAGTTGGTCCTTTCATACCAAGGCGATTTAGTCTTAAAACACGTGATGCCGCTTTATTCCAAAACCACACAATCCCTGCCCATTTATGTCACTCTTGCGGGACCCTGTTTTACTCCTTTGAGACAGTTTTTCAATCTGTCTCTTCTTCGCTTTGTGTTTTTTTTCCTCTCTCTTGCTCTTGGTTGATGTCCGATGTGTGAAAATAAGAGCCAGTTCCCATAAATGAGTGCCAGTGGCCCCCACCAGCAATCACCAACTCAAATTAAGCACTGCCCATATTACTGTGCTGTTTTGAGCCTTGCAGGACAACTTGCTTAGGAGTGATAGATTTCAAGAGTACACGTTGAAGTATTTTTTACTACTCATCCTGTTTTAAATAAGATGGGTTTCCTAGCTAACCTTGATGACACGAGTATGGTGCCTAACCATGTGCATTGCGACATAATATCAAAGGAAATAGACAGAAAAACAGTTACGCTATCAAAATAGAGAAGGATTCCATACTTCATCAAATGACTTCAAAGCAAAAGTAAAAGATGAACACGTTCCTTTTTGTTCTAAGCCCACTTTTAACAGATATCTGACCAATGCTGATCATTCATCTTCTGGATGTTACACCCCTCGCTAACAATCCCCCTTCGATATCAAGCTTCACCCTCAATCAACACCCTTCTGGAATATAACCCGCACCCTCAAAACAGCATAATTTTGAGATGACCACATCACCATCCCACATGCTTCCTCAGCAGAAGATCTGAGTGATCATGAATTCTTTCTCCTGCAGTAATCTAAGCCACTTCTTGGTGAAACCAGGTGGTAGGGTCAAATCAGGATACTGACTGCAGCGATTCCTCCGCATATTGTATATTGGCGCTCCCATTAGGCAAGCCCTCAGCCACTCACCCATATGGTGCTCGTATATACATCAAGCATTTGCAATGCAATAGGTCTCACATTAGGAAAGTTTGTGATATTGGTATTGTAAATTACATTTTTTTTATTTATGTGTTGGTTTTGAAAATAGCAAAATTATTAGCTTTGCCATTTACAATGCCAATAGTTATAACTTTCGCAAATGTGACACCAATAGCATTCATGGTGGTGGATGTGGTGGACATGGTGGTGGTGGTGGAGGTGGGTGTGGTGGTGGAGGTGGGTGTGATGGTGGTGGACATGGTGTTGGTGGGCGTAGTGGTGGTGGACGTACTGGTGGTTGACGTACTGGTATTGAATGTGGTGCTGGTGGACGTGGTGGTGGATGTGGTGGTAGTGGACGTGGTGGTGATGGTGGTGATGGACGTGGTGGTGGTGGACGTGGTGGTGGACGTGGTGGTGGTGGAAGTGGTTGTGGTGGACGTGGTGTACGTGGTGGTGGTGGTGTACGTGGTGGTAGTGGACATGGTGGTGGACGTGGTGGTGGTGGAGGTGGTGGTTGTGGACGTGGTGGTGGATGTGGTGGTGGTGGAAGTGGTGGATGTGGTGGTGTTGGTGGTGGACATGGTGGTGGTGGTGGATGCGGTGGTGGTGGACGCGGTGGACGCGGTGGTGGTGGACGCGGTTGTGGTGGATGCGGTGGTGGTGGATGCGGTGGTGGTGGATGTATTGGTGGATGTGGTGGTGGACTTGGTGGACTTGGTGGAGGTGGTGGTGGTAGTGGACGTGGTGGTGGTGGAGGTAGACATGGTGGTGGTGGATGTGGTGATGGATGTGGTGGACATGGTGGTGGAGGTGGTGGTGGTGGGTGTGGTGGTGGACATGGTGGTGGGCATGGTAGTGGTGGACATGGTGGTGGTGGTGGATGGATGTGGTGGTGGTGGATGTGGTGGTGGTGGTTGTGGTGGTGGTGGTTGTGGACGTGGTGGTGGCGGACGTGGTGGTGGACGTGTTGTTGGTGGTGGACGTGGTGGTGGTGGTGGACATGGTGGTGGATGTGGTGGTGGTGGACTAGGTGGTGGACATGGTGGTGGTGGACCTAGTGGTGGTGAATGTAGTGGTGGAGGACGTGGTGGACGTGGTGGTGGTGGACGTGGTGGTGGTGGACATGATGCTGGTGGACGAGGTGGTGGTGGACATGGTGGTGGTGGTGGACATGGTGGTGGTGGACGTGGTGGTGGGGGACGTGGTGGTGGTGGACATGATGGTGGTGGTGGACGTGGTGGTGGACGTGGTAGTGGTGGACGTGGTGGTGGTGGACGTGGTGGTGGTGGATGTGGTGGTGGATGTGGTGGTGGACGTGGTGGTGGATGTGGTGGTGGTGGATGTGGTGGTGGTGAGCATAGGGTGGTGGATGTGGTGGTGGTGGACGTGGTAGTTGTAGACGTGGTGGTAGACATGGTGGTGGTGGACATGGTGGTGGTGGCCGTGGTGGTGGTGGACGTCATGGTGGTGGTAGACATGGTGATGGTGGACATGGTGGTGGTGGACATGGTGGTTGTGGACATGGTGGTGATGGACGTGGTGGTGGTTGAGTATGTGGTGGTAGTGGTGGTGGGCATGGACAAGATCAATCTGGTGAAAGCACACAGTAAGTCCAGTAAAAAACAAGATGCGGATGCCTCTTCGACGAACGGATACAAACGAACTCATCTTTGCACCACAATAATGAACAAGCTGCTGATGCAAATGAAAATAAAAGTGGCTGCTGTGAAGGTCCGGTCATGCAGTTGGATCCAGGAGTCCATGCTTGCCTCAAGAAACACTTATGTACACTAGAGTACTGAACAGGAATCTAAACATCACACCTGAGCCATATAAAACATGGAAATGTTGCATATAAGCAAGCTCAGAACTTGGAAGCTGTGGCTCACGAGTTAAAATGTGTTGGGGTACACAAGTGAAAAACCAAACGTTCAAGTGTATACAAACCTTTGAGCAGAATTTAAGTTCGCAAATTTTTACCAACCCATTTTTCAGCACAAAAACCCAGCTATTCTGGGCCGCCCCTTGTTTCACCTCATAACATTGCATTGTGACACCTATCATGAGGAGTTCACATCACACAACCTCAAGGTTCACAGAAATGGAACAGAAAGCAAACCAACATTACATCAAACTGCACGTTCCCTATTAGGTCAAAAGTGCCAGCCATTATGCTAAATCCATATGCAAACCAACCATCATCCTCGCTATGTTTGAAGTCATTGAAATATTCTAAAATTATGTTCATAATAATTAAACTTAATAAAAGTAAGTCCTAATCATTGCTACGGAGAGTGACGCAAATAATAGAAAGATGTCAAGATGCAAGACGGGCATGTTCGATGATTCAAACTCGTTAAGTAATAGCGATCCAGTCCAGAATAAGAGCTACGTAAACAAGGAAACAAAAGCGACGGGTAGGAGGTGGTGGTGTGGGGACGGCTCCGCACAGGGAGATTAAGTGAAGTGGGAGCAAACTAACTCCATGTGTGTACCACAGAACGCGCTGCCAATGCAAACAAAAAACAAGGCAGGCAAGAAAGATAAGAAACAAGGAAAAACAGTGCTGTTAAGAAGACAGCCAGTAGTAGCAGCGCGGAAGATGGGAGTCACTGAACTCCCCTTCCATAAAGGAGATTTTACCCTATATACCATTGACCAGCCCACCCTGTCCTGACACAACTTCTGGCCTGTACCTGCACCCAGCCCCTCCCCCATTGCAGCAGGTGACTATACCTCTGCCCAGCCGATCCTGTCCTGAAGCAGGAGCCTGTATCTGTACTAAGCCCATTGTGTGCCGACACCGGTGCCTGTACCTGTAGCGAGCCCATCCTGTCCTGTAGCAGGAGCCTGTATTTGTACTAAGCCCCTCCTGTCCTGACACCACCGAGAGTGCCTCTGCCCAGCCTTCCTGTCCTGAATCTGGCATCTGTTCCTAGCCCCTCCTGCCCATAAGCAGGTGCTTGCTTATACCTGTGCCCGACCCTACTGTCCTGAAGCCGGTGCCCTTTACCTCTGCCCAGCCCGACTGTCCTGAAGCAGGTGCATATACTTCTGCCAACCCCTGCACCCTGCAGCAATAACACTTGCCTAGCGGTACGTGCCTACTCACCCAGTCCTTTCTGCCCTGTAGTTCTGCCCAGCCCCTCCCCTGCTGCAGCAGGGGTCTATACCTCTGCCCAGCCCTACTGTCTTTAAACAGGCGCCTAGCGGTAGATGCCTACTCCGCCAGTCCTTTCTGCCCTGTAGTTTTGCCCAGCCACTCCTCCATTGCGATTCAGAAAAGGGGGTGGTGATGGACAGAGCATCTGAGTTAAACAGAACACTCATACCCAGTCAAAAGATCAGGGCTTGATCCATCACCGTTTTTTAGCTCACTGCACCATCCCAGCTCAGAACCTGGCTATATGCAAATTAGTCTGACCCTGGCCCAGTGCATTATGGGAACAGGGCAGACCAAACTACCAAGCCAATTCTTTACTGGAAAGGAAACAAGCTTCCGGGGACCGGTTTCTGGCATTGCAGCCGTCTTCGGCCCGGCTTGCTTGAATCCTGATGGTGCAGTGAGCAAGGGACTCATGTCTGAGCATACCCTGCCACTCCTATAGTGGCCAAAACGATTCAGAAAAGGGGGTGGTGATGGACAGAGCATCTGAGTTAAACAGAACACTCATACCCAGTCAAAAGATCAGGGCTTGATCCATCACCGTTTTTTAGCTCACTGCACCATCCCAGCTCAGAACCTGGCTATATGCAAATTAGTCTGACCCTGGCCCAGTGCATCATGGGAACAGGGCAGACCAAACTACCAAGCCAATTCTTTACTGGAAAGGAAACAAGCTTCCGGGGACCGGTTTCTGGCATTGCAGCCGTCTTCGGCCCGGCTTGCTTGAATCCTGATGGTGCAGTGAGCAAGGGACTCATGTCTGAGCATACCCTGCCACTCCTATAGTGGCCAAAACGATTCAGAAAAGGGGGTGGTGATGGACAGAGCATCTGAGTTAAACAGAACACTCATACCCAGTCAAAAGATCAGGGCTTGATCCATCACCGTTTTTTAGCTCACTGCACCATCCCAGCTCAGAACCTGGCTATATGCAAATTAGTCTGACCCTGGCCCAGTGCATCATGGGAACAGGGCAGACCAAACTACCAAGCCAATTCTTTACTGGAAAGGAAACAAGCTTCCGGGGACCGGTTTCTGGCATTGCAGCCGTCTTCGGCCCGGCTTGCTTGAATCCTGATGGTGCAGTGAGCAAGGGACTCATGTCTGAGCATACCCTGCCACTCCTATAGTGGCCAAAACGATTCAGAAAAGGGGGTGGTGATGGACAGAGCATCTGAGTTAAACAGAACACTCATACCCAGTCAAAAGATCAGGGCTTGATCCATCACCGTTTTTTAGCTCACTGCACCATCCCAGCTCAGAACCTGGCTATATGCAAATTAGTCTGACCCTGGCCCAGTGCATCATGGGAACAGGGCAGACCAAACTACCAAGCCAATTCTTTACTGGAAAGGAAACAAGCTTCCGGGGACCGGTTTCTGGCATTGCAGCCGTCTTCGGCCCGGCTTGCTTGAATCCTGATGGTGCAGTGAGCAAGGGACTCATGTCTGAGCATACCCTGCCACTCCTATAGTGGCCAAAACGATTCAGAAAAGGGGGTGGTGATGGACAGAGCATCTGAGTTAAACAGAACACTCATACCCAGTCAAAAGATCAGGGCTTGATCCATCACCGTTTTTTAGCTCACTGCACCATCCCAGCTCAGAACCTGGCTATATGCAAATTAGTCTGACCCTGGCCCAGTGCATCATGGGAACAGGGCAGACCAAACTACCAAGCCAATTCTTTACTGGAAAGGAAACAAGCTTCCGGGGACCGGTTTCTGGCATTGCAGCCGTCTTCGGCCCGGCTTGCTTGAATCCTGATGGTGCAGTGAGCAAGGGACTCATGTCTGAGCATACCCTGCCACTCCTATAGTGGCCAAAACGATTCAGAAAAGGGGGTGGTGATGGACAGAGCATCTGAGTTAAACAGAACACTCATACCCAGTCAAAAGATCAGGGCTTGATCCATCACCGTTTTTTAGCTCACTGCACCATCCCAGCTCAGAACCTGGCTATATGCAAATTAGTCTGACCCTGGCCCAGTGCATCATGGGAACAGGGCAGACCAAACTACCAAGCCAATTCTTTACTGGAAAGGAAACAAGCTTCCGGGGACCGGTTTCTGGCATTGCAGCCGTCTTCGGCCCGGCTTGCTTGAATCCTGATGGTGCAGTGAGCAAGGGACTCATGTCTGAGCATACCCTGCCACTCCTATAGTGGCCAAAACGATTCAGAAAAGGGGGGTGGTGATGGACAGAGCATCTGAGTTAAACAGAACACTCATACCCAGTCAAAAGATCAGGGCTTGATCCATCACCGTTTTTTAGCTCACTGCACCATCCCAGCTCAGAACCTGGCTATATGCAAATTAGTCTGACCCTGGCCCAGTGCATCATGGGAACAGGGCAGACCAAACTACCAAGCCAATTCTTTACTGGAAAGGAAACAAGCTTCCGGGGACCGGTTTCTGGCATTGCAGCCGTCTTCGGCCCGGCTTGCTTGAATCCTGATGGTGCAGTGAGCAAGGGACTCATGTCTGAGCATACCCTGCCACTCCTATAGTGGCCAAAACGATTCAGAAAAGGGGGTGGTGATGGACAGAGCATCTGAGTTAAACAGAACACTCATACCCAGTCAAAAGATCAGGGCTTGATCCATCACCGTTTTTTAGCTCACTGAACCATCCCAGCTCAGAACCTGGCTATATGCAAATTAGTCTGACCCTGGCCCAGTGCATCATGGGAACAGGGCAGACCAAACTACCAAGCCAATTCTTTACTGGAAAGGAAACAAGCTTCCGGGGACCGGTTTCTGGCATTGCAGCCGTCTTCGGCCCGGCTTGCTTGAATCCTGATGGTGCAGTGAGCAAGGGACTCATGTCTGAGCATACCCTGCCACTCCTATAGTGGCCAAAACGATTCAGAAAAGGGGGTGGTGATGGACAGAGCATCTGAGTTAAACAGAACACTCATACCCAGTCAAAAGATCAGGGCTTGATCCATCACCGTTTTTTAGCTCACTGCACCATCCCAGCTCAGAACCTGGCTATATGCAAATTAGTCTGACCCTGGCCCAGTGCATCATGGGAACAGGGCAGACCAAACTACCAAGCCAATTCTTTACTGGAAAGGAAACAAGCTTCCGGGGACCGGTTTCTGGCATTGCAGCCGTCTTCGGCCCGGCTTGCTTGAATCCTGATGGTGCAGTGAGCAAGGGACTCATGTCTGAGCATACCCTGCCACTCCTATAGTGGCCAAAACGATTCAGAAAAGGGGGTGGTGATGGACAGAGCATCTGAGTTAAACAGAACACTCATACCCAGTCAAAAGATCAGGGCTTGATCCATCACCGTTTTTTAGCTCACTGCACCATCCCAGCTCAGAACCTGGCTATATGCAAATTAGTCTGACCCTGGCCCAGTGCATCATGGGAACAGGGCAGACCAAACTACCAAGCCAATTCTTTACTGGAAAGGAAACAAGCTTCCGGGGACCGGTTTCTGGCATTGCAGCCGTCTTCGGCCCGGCTTGCTTGAATCCTGATGGTGCAGTGAGCAAGGGACTCATGTCTGAGCATACCCTGCCACTCCTATAGTGGCCAAAACGATTCAGAAAAGGGGGTGGTGATGGACAGAGCATCTGAGTTAAACAGAACACTCATACCCAGTCAAAAGATCAGGGCTTGATCCATCACCGTTTTTTAGCTCACTGCACCATCCCAGCTCAGAACCTGGCTATATGCAAATTAGTCTGACCCTGGCCCAGTGCATCATGGGAACAGGGCAGACCAAACTACCAAGCCAATTCTTTACTGGAAAGGAAACAAGCTTCCGGGGACCGGTTTCTGGCATTGCAGCCGTCTTCGGCCCGGCTTGCTTGAATCCTGATGGTGCAGTGAGCAAGGGACTCATGTCTGAGCATACCCTGCCACTCCTATAGTGGACAAAACGATTCAGAAAAGGGGGTGGTGATGGACAGAGCATCTGAGTTAAACAGAACACTCATACCCAGTCAAAAGATCAGGGCTTGATCCATCACCGTTTTTTAGCTCACTGCACCATCCCAGCTCAGAACCTGGCTATATGCAAATTAGTCTGACCCTGGCCCAGTGCATCATGGGAACAGGGCAGACCAAACTACCAAGCCAATTCTTTACTGGAAAGGAAACAAGCTTCCGGGGACCGGTTTCTGGCATTGCAGCCGTCTTCGGCCCGGCTTGCTTGAATCCTGATGGTGCAGTGAGCAAGGGACTCATGTCTGAGCATACCCTGCCACTCCTATAGTGGCCAAAACGATTCAGAAAAGGGGGTGGTGATGGACAGAGCATCTGAGTTAAACAGAACACTCATACCCAGTCAAAAGATCAGGGCTTGATCCATCACCGTTTTTTAGCTCACTGCACCATCCCAGCTCAGAACCTGGCTATATGCAAATTAGTCTGACCCTGGCCCAGTGCATCATGGGAACAGGGCAGACCAAACTACCAAGCCAATTCTTTACTGGAAAGGAAACAAGCTTCCGGGGACCGGTTTCTGGCATTGCAGCCGTCTTCGGCCCGGCTTGCTTGAATCCTGATGGTGCAGTGAGCAAGGGACTCATGTCTGAGCATACCCTGCCACTCCTATAGTGGCCAAAACGATTCAGAAAAGGGGGTGGTGATGGACAGAGCATCTGAGTTAAACAGAACACTCATACCCAGTCAAAAGATCAGGGCTTGATCCATCACCGTTTTTTAGCTCACTGCACCATCCCAGCTCAGAACCTGGCTATATGCAAATTAGTCTGACCCTGGCCCAGTGCATCATGGGAACAGGGCAGACCAAACTACCAAGCCAATTCTTTACTGGAAAGGAAACAAGCTTCCGGGGACCGGTTTCTGGCATTGCAGCCGTCTTCGGCCCGGCTTGCTTGAATCCTGATGGTGCAGTGAGCAAGGGACTCATGTCTGAGCATACCCTGCCACTCCTATAGTGGCCAAAGCGATTCAGAAAAGGGGGTGGTGATGGACAGAGCATCTGAGTTAAACAGAACACTCATACCCAGTCAAAAGATCAGGGCTTGATCCATCACCGTTTTTTAGCTCACTGCACCATCCCAGCTCAGAACCTGGCTATATGCAAATTAGTCTGACCCTGGCCCAGTGCATCATGGGAACAGGGCAGACCAAACTACCAAGCCAATTCTTTACTGGAAAGGAAACAAGCTTCCGGGGACCGGTTTCTGGCATTGCAGCCGTCTTCGGCCCGGCTTGCTTGAATCCTGATGGTGCAGTGAGCAAGGGACTCATGTCTGAGCATACCCTGCCACTCCTATAGTGGCCAAAACGATTCAGAAAAGGGGGTGGTGATGGACAGAGCATCTGAGTTAAACAGAACACTCATACCCAGTCAAAAGATCAGGGCTTGATCCATCACCGTTTTTTAGCTCACTGCACCATCCCAGCTCAGAACCTGGCTATATGCAAATTAGTCTGACCCTGGCCCAGTGCATCATGGGAACAGGGCAGACCAAACTACCAAGCCAATTCTTTACTGGAAAGGAAACAAGCTTCCGGGGACCGGTTTCTGGCATTGCAGCCGTCTTCGGCCCGGCTTGCTTGAATCCTGATGGTGCAGTGAGCAAGGGACTCATGTCTGAGCATACCCTGCCACTCCTATAGTGGCCAAAACGATTCAGAAAAGGGGGTGGTGATGGACAGAGCATCTGAGTTAAACAGAACACTCATACCCAGTCAAAAGATCAGGGCTTGATCCATCACCGTTTTTTAGCTCACTGCACCATCCCAGCTCAGAACCTGGCTATATGCAAATTAGTCTGACCCTGGCCCAGTGCATCATGGGAACAGGGCAGACCAAACTACCAAGTCAATTCTTTACTGGAAAGGAAACAAGCTTCCGGGGACCGGTTTCTGGCATTGCAGCCGTCTTCGGCCCGGCTTGCTTGAATCCTGATGGTGCAGTGAGCAAGGGACTCATGTCTGAGCATACCCTGCCACTCCTATAGTGGCCAAAACGATTCAGAAAAGGGGGTGGTGATAGACAGAGCATCTGAGTTAAACAGAACACTCATACCCAGTCAAAAGATCAGGGCTTGATCCATCACCGTTTTTTAGCTCACTGCACCATCCCAGCTCAGAACCTGGCTATATGCAAATTAGTCTGACCCTGGCCCAGTGCATCATGGGAACAGGGCAGACCAAACTACCAAGCCAATTCTTTACTGGAAAGGAAACCAGCTTCCGGGGACCGGTTTCTGGCATTGCAGCCGTCTTCGACCCGGCTTGCTTGAATCCTGATGGTGCAGTGAGCAAGGGACTCATGTCTGAGCATACCCTGCCACTCCTATAGTGGCCAAAACGATTCTGCTTAATTCAGACACTCTTTTCATCACCACCCCCTTTTCTGAATCATTTTGTCCACCATAAGCGTGGAAGGGTATACTCAGATGTGAGTCCCTTGCTCATTGCACCATCAGGATTCAAGCAAGCCGGGCCGACGACGGCTGTAATGCCAGAAACCGGTCCCCGGAAGCTTGTTTCCTTCCCAGTATAAGAATTGGCTTGGTAGTTTGGTTTGCCCTGTTCCCATCATGCACTGGGACAGGAACAGACTAATTTGCATATAGCCAGGTTCTGAGCTGGGATGGTGCAGTGAGCTAAAAAACGGTGATGGATCAAGCCCTGATCTTTGGACTGGGTAAGAGTGGTCTGCTTAATTCAGACACTATGTTCATCACCACCCCCTTTTCTGAATCATTTTGTCCACCATAAGCGTGGAAGGGTATACTCAGATGTGAGTCCCTTGCTCATTGCACCATCAGGATTCAAGCAAGCCGGGCCGACGACGGCTGTAATGCCAGAAGCCGGTCCCCGGAAGCTTGTTTCCTTCCCAGTATAAGAATTGGCTTGGTAGTTTGGTTTGCCCTGTTCCCATCATGCACTGGGACAGGAACAGACTAATTTGCATATAGCCAGGTTCTGAGCTGGGATGGTGCAGTGAGCTAAAAAACGGTGATGGATCAAGCCCTGATCTTTGGACTGGGTAAGAGTGGTCTGCTTAATTCAGACACTCTGTTCATCACCACCCCCTTTTCTGAATCATTTTGTCCACCATAAGCGTGGAAGGGTATACTCAGATGTGAGTCCCTTGCTCATTGCACCATCAGGATTCAAGCAAGCCGGGCCGACGACGGCTGTCATGCCAGAAACCGGTCCCCGGAAGCTTGTTTCCTTCCCAGTATAAGAATTGGCTTGGTAGTTTGGTTTGCCCTGTTCCCATCATGCACTGGGACAGGAACAGACTAATTTGCATATAGCCAGGTTCTGAGCTGGGATGGTGCAGTGAGCTAAAAAACGGTGATGGATCAAGCCCTGATCTTTGGACTGGGTAAGAGTGGTCTGCTTAATTCAGACACTCTGTTCATCACCACCCCCTTTTCTGAATCATTTTGTCCACCATAAGCGTGGAAGGGTATACTCAGATGTGAGTCCCTTGCTCATTGCACCATCAGGATTCAAGCAAGCCGGGCCGACGACGGCTGTAATGCCAGAAACCGGTCCCCGGAAGCTTGTTTCCTTCCCAGTATAAGAATTGGCTTGGTAGTTTGGTTTGCCCTGTTCCCATCATGCACTGGGACAGGAACAGACTAATTTGCATATAGCCAGGTTCTGAGCTGGGATGGTGCAGTGAGCTAAAAAACGGTGATGGATCAAGCCCTGATCTTTGGACTGGGTAAGAGTGGTCTGCTTAATTCAGACACTCTGTTCATCACCACCCCCTTTTCTGAATCATTTTGTCCACCATAAGCGTGGAAGGGTATACTCAGATGTGAGTCCCTTGCTCATTGCACCATCAGGATTCAAGCAAGCCGGGCCGACGACGGCTGTAATGCCAGAAACCGGTCCCCGGAAGCTTGTTTCCTTCCCAGTATAAGAATTGGCTTGGTAGTTTGGTTTGCCCTGTTCCCATCATGCACTGGGACAGGAACAGACTAATTTGCATATAGCCAGGTTCTGAGCTGGGATGGTGCAGTGAGCTAAAAAACGGTGATGGATCAAGCCCTGATCTTTGGACTGGGTAAGAGTGGTCTGCTTAATTCAGACACTCTGTTCATCACCACCCCCTTTTCTGAATCATTTTGTCCACCATAAGCGTGGAAGGGTATACTCAGATGTGAGTCCCTTGCTCATTGCACCATCAGCATTCAAGCAAGCCGGGCCGACGACGGCTGTAATGCCAGAAACCGGTCCCCGGAAGCTTGTTTCCTTCCCAGTATAAGAATTGGCTTGGTAGTTTTGTTTGCCCTGTTCCCATCATGCACTGGGACAGGAACAGACTAATTTGCATATAGCCAGGTTCTGAGCTGGGATGGTGCAGTGAGCTAAAAAACGGTGATGGATCAAGCCCTGATCTTTGGACTGGGTAAGAGTGGTCTGCTTAATTCAGACACTCTGTTCATCACCACCCCCTTTTCTGAATCATTTTGTCCACCATAAGCGTGGAAGGGTATACTCAGATGTGAGTCCCTTGCTCATTGCACCATCAGGATTCAAGCAAGCCGGGCCGACGACGGCTGTAATGCCAGAAACCGGTCCCCGGAAGCTTGTTTCCTTCCCAGTATAAGAATTGGCTTGGTAGTTTGGTTTGCCCTGTTCCCATCATGCACTGGGACAGGAACAGACTAATTTGCATATAGCCAGGTTCTGAGCTGGGATGGTGCAGTGAGCTAAAAAACGGTGATGGATCAAGCCCTGATCTTTGGACTGGGTAAGAGTGGTCTGCTTAATTCAGACACTCTGTTCATCACCACCCCCTTTTCTGAATCACTCCTCCATTGCAGCATGTATCTACCCCCAAAATAAGTCCGACCACGACAACGAGGGTGCATTTCTACTAAACAGAACCCTAGGGCAAACTGAACCCTGCCTTTTCCACCATGTAAACAAGCTCCTTTTGAGATAATTATATGTATTTATATCCTATGGTGACGGTGTGAAAGCGTAGTTGATGTGCGCTGGAGCCTCTACTGAAGGGCTGTTAAGATCACGGGGTGAACTTCCAGAGTGACGACTGACTAAAATTGCCACATATCTACGAAGCAAATCTCGGTGTCAATGACCAGGTCCGCCTGCCTCGCGCCCTCTGCCTTCTTTTGTTAAACAAGATCAAATGGTGCGCTGTAAAGGACACGTGACAGTAGAACCGGTAAAACGAAAGAAACTTTTAAAGGGGAAGTTGGAGATCCCTTACAAACAAAAGTCCTTATGTCCTGCACAAACACGTGACTAAGTCCGGGCTGTGAATGAGAGGGCGGGGGCTGCCCGCGCATGCGCGCCATTCCTAACTTTCGATATGAGCAGCGAGCCCCGGCGCCAAAGCGGAGTGCGGCAGCTGAAGTCCCGGGTCCCAGGAGGGGGCCCGGGTGAAGACCAGCGGATAGCAGGGGCTCCCATGGCGAGACTGACCCGCTGGCTGCCAAGGGAGAGAGGGACACGCGGAAAGAGCCAGTTGAGTGGGGTGGGGTGGGTGGGGGGGATGTGTGCCCGCGTGTGTCTGTGTGTGTGCATGTCTGTCTGTGTGTGTGTGTGTGCGCGTGTGTCTGTGTGTGTGCCTGCATGTGTGTGCATGCGTGTGTGTATGTGTGTGTGTGTGTGTTATCGGCTTCCTGGCAATGTGAGACAGGAGATGTGCACGGCGTGTGAGTGAACGTGCGCCCTCACATGGGGGAATCTCCTGCACGTGCACATCCCCTGTCTCACATTCCCAGAAAGTCGACGACAATAGATGCTTCGCTGGACGCAGCTGCGCTGCTACACCAGCTCGACCTTAAAAGGGGCACTCACTCCAACCAATGGGGCAGTGATGTATGGGAAATATATTTTTACATTAATTGCAACATCGTATAATCAATTAATTACATGCGTACATAAACGTGAGGACAGCCCCAAATCTGCTCCAAATAAATGAAAGAATTGAAGACACATCTCTTTTAAGACCACTACTAATGGTGTAGTAATACTCCAATAACTACTTCCCTTTCCTATCACTTGCTGACTGTTTGAGAACATTTGACCCTGTTCAGCGCATAGCTGCCTTTTGGGCGAGTTTCATGCTATTAAAACTACCAAATACATGCATACATAATTGTAGGATGATTAATTATGAGCCTATTTTGAATGCCTTTCGTTTGAGGATTCGCCTTGGGACAGATTGTCTGTTCATACAATCCATAATTAATTAATTACATTATAGCGCACACCATGAGGAGCTTCCTAGGTCAATACCTTTTGGATAATCTTTGATGGCCACACTTTGCAAGCCCTTATCGTCACAAAGCGCATTCACTAACAGGGGTTTTGGACATTTTAGATCATTCTTCAACACCTTCTTTTCCGGCAACAATGAGTTTTTAATGCTTGTGAAGAACTTTTAGGGCTCCTATATGCAAATTTTACAATGATCCTAAACATTTACTGTTTGTGTTTAGGCCTTGCTTAGAGCATGTGGTATAAGGCAATTGTTTTCCTGAAATACATGGTTGAAGACATGCTTAGCAAACATACAAATGCAGATCGATTTTACTCTCACATTTCACATTTGTATTTGTCTGATCAAAAAGCATTATACACATTCACAGCGATCACACCTCTTTAGGTAAAGCACCAGATTGACAGAACTATATTTTTTGTTAACTTGCACCAAGTTTTATAACACTGAGCTCAGAAAGTTCCAATTTACATTAGGTGCTGTATAAGACCTACACTGTAGGCCTAAATCACAAAGGTAAGCGTACCCTTTTGTGTAAGTTTACAATTTTTCGGTACTCACAAACGCATTTACAAGCAATATCTTGATGATAACGGAGTCCTCGCACTTGGGGAGGAGTCTCCGCACTCAAGGCAGAGAGTCCGCACTTGGGGTGGGGCACTCTGCACAGAAAAAGATAGGGCAGGTGAACTTGTAGGACTTTACACATAGGCCCTGAATCAGACACTAGGGGGCAGATTTAGAATAGGGTCAGAAATCCTCCGACCTTAGGTCGGAGGCCTTCCCACCTATATCCATGGTTTCAAATCCGACAGCCTTATTACAATGAAGCAAACCCAAAGGGAATGATGGAAGGAGTGTTGAACATTGCAAGCACTCAGCCTTTAGCTCACTCCGCCACCCCAGTTCAGACATGGCCATATGCAAATCAGTTTGACCCCGTACCTCATGGGAACAGTCCAGCCCGAACTGCCGAGCCATGTCTTCCCAGGACCGGAAACAAGCATCCTGGGACAGGTTTATGGATAATCAATGTACTGATTGAATATCTACATAATACAACATGACCACTAGGTGCTTGAGGTACCTAAGTGTAGCGGGGTCGGCAGGGGTCGTGCAAGTTGTCCTGACAGGGGCTCTTCTCGGTGATCGGCTTTGAGCAGTTCGCCTCCTCCTTCGTCGGACGGTTTCCTCCTCTCGCTGAGAACGTCCTGGACTCCTCCTCGTGGGCGGCGTGGATGGCTCCGTGGTGCTTGTTAGTCATCTCGAAGCGTGTAAAGGGAAAGGATAGACAGGGAATGTATCAGTCCTTTTGCGTAAGTATTTCACTCGTGACAGGGATAGGGAGTGAGGGAACACCACCCGTGCAAACACTCCGACCACTGGTGCAAATGAAGGGGGAGTGCAAGAGGATGCAAGGAAGGGGGTAATATCGGGGAACTAACAAGGGACCAGGTCACGTAACCGACCCCACCCTTCCTCCCCACTCAACCTGCTATACGCCCCCGTATCTGGGATAGCCACACACCTCCAGGCGTGCTGCTGGGCGGCTCGTGTTGCCGATGGCCTCCTGGCTCCACTCTCCCAACTCCTGCCAGTTAAAGGGACCACCGTCCTCTTTCTCGTCCCACGTATGATCCTGTTCTCCTGAGTACGACCAGTCTGTGTTCTGTGAAGATAAGAGGGGGGGTCACAACATGAGTCCTGTACAGGGGTTACTGAGTACCTGGGCCGCTGAGGAAGCGGACTCCCCCTGTTACACTAAGCCAACCCAACATTGCTGTTAAATGTTATTAAAATAAGGAACAACAAGTGTATTCGTAGGATGAGGAAGAGGGATGAAATCAGCTTCTGTGAGCAGACACCTCATCATGTGCAGTTGCAAAAGTATGGCAATATTGTTTCATGTATTGTACAAATGCTAATAAAAACCTATACAAAACGAAAATGCCAAACACACATTTACTAGTAACTTTTATGTTGAAAACCAGGTAATGGACATGACAAAACATTTGTAATGAATAAAAAATAATTTCGGGGCAACATGAAAAGCACTTCTTGTTAGCATCTGTACCTACCAGTTTTTGCCGGTGGCTGTGAATGAACTTGCCCTGACATCGACATCGTGCAGGTGCATGGACTTTAGCCCAAGTGGATGGTTTTACTCTGACTGAATGTGGAAGATTATAAAAGCCCTTACACCAAAATATGTTTAATTTAGTAAATAAACATATCTATGTAGTACAGTAAACAATGCTGATTTGGTGGAAAAACAAACAAGGGGCAATACATGAGGCAGTAATTCTTGATAAATCAAGTGACATATAGAACATGGACAAAATTCACACATGATGAGCAAGGAACTTTATTTTTAGTACTCGTAAATGCGTTGTGAATTTCAAAAAATAGTAAACTTACACAAAAGTGTAAAAATGTACCTTTTTGAATTAGGCCCTATATGTCATAATTTCTGGTTTACTGGATTTAATTCCATGTTTACCTACCATGAAAAACATATATATTGTCAAAGTGTCTAAGAGGAGTTAAGTATAGTAACCCTACACTTACCAACATCTAATTACTTTTGCTATATTTTTGTATTCAATATTAGGATTACAATACATGCCAAATAACTGATGGTGTGTTGAATTTTATAGAATGTGGTGCGTGTGGAGTTTAGGATTTGAAGGGCTTGCTAAATGGGAGCATCAACATTCCAGCCTGAGGGCGGGATTCTGACCATATGTACTTTCTATTGAGCTATGTTGGGCTGTGTCTTGTGATTATTATTGATTGTGGATTGTTTTACCAGTGGTTCAAATGTGCTGGAGTGACATTTGTGTACCTTGCTTTTTAAAGAGGAACCATTCTACGATTCATTTAATCAAATAATCATTCCAGGTGGGAGTGTATGAGCAGGAAAGCATTGGAAATCTGGAACTAGAGGGAAAGCAGAGGGGCTTGGCCAATTCAAGTATAGTTAATTGCAATTGAGCATTGCTCGTAATCTCTAGATGTATAGAAAAATCAGGTATTTCATGGTGACAAAATGTGTGAAATCAGAACCTACCGAAGACATAGTTCATATCACTGGCCGGGCAGAGAACACTAGTGTACTGATTACTAAAATAAGGGCACAGTGTTCTAGGTTCCTTTAACGCAAGCAATTGAAACTTTATTTATCAAGCTATACAAAATTAGTAAAAAAAATTCTCAAGCAAAGGTAAAAAAAAGTAAGATATTACAGGAACATACATGTTAGTGGTGTGATCTATTGTATTTGTACTACTCTAAGCCCATTGAATACCTGAAAAACAAAATGACATTAAAACTAAAGAATAAGAGCAAGACATACAATGGCTATCATTGAATGAAGTAAGGAGGTAATACCAATCAAAGTTTAAAGAAACTATAGAACACACATGAGATTTATGTGCATCTGTATAGATGCATGTACCTTTAAAATAACTCTAGGTTTTAACATTGCCTTTGTAGAGAGCTATGTGTAACTTAATTCACTTTTTTGATACTCATCAAGACTTGTCACAGACTTCCATCTTTCCGTAGTGGATAAATGGGTCGCCAGCATGACTAATTCCTAATGTATGCTCATTCCTGTAGTGTTTTGCGCATTTTATGACCGAACCCTTCTGGATCCTAATGGACTCCGTGGAGCTGTGATGTAGGTGTCAGAGTGGAATGCAGTGAAAGCTTGTTTTAAAATGTTGAGTTCTCAGTTGCATGCAGATGATTAAAGACATGAAATATTTAGCCCCGTATGTGGCGTAATCATTGGTGGGTACCAAGCCTGGAGGGGAAACGCTACAGCTGGCATTGAGACAAAGGATAAGTAACCCAAAGAATGACATTCTCTCCCAGAGAGTTTGCAGTGGACGAAGCAAACTGCTTGTGCATTCCACGTGTGTCGCTGTCAAAGAACGGAATTGACACTTCATGCATGTGGAGTCAAGGCGCTACGTCAAACCGCTGTAAAGCAGGTGAAGACAATGGAAGCGTTGCCCAAAATCTACACGTCGATGGTCGAGAACCTGCTGGTCAGGCCATACATAAAAGACCCGCGCTGCTGCACAAGATAAAGTTGTTCATTATACAGAGTGCTAAAGCGGAAGCTGGATTAAACCAGGTTTACGAAGCACAGCCTCTGATAATCATACCTGGCAAAATAACGCTGCACACAGAATCCCTGCAAGGTAGAGATCAACCAGGTGTCAGAAAGTGCAATTTGACAGTTAGAAAAGAAGAAATAAATAACTTACCGAATCGATTAAAGAGAGTCACTGAAGTGACTCAAGGAGATGAACATAAGGTTGTGCTTACCGAGTTATCTGTACCTGAAGTGGCCAGACACCAAAACTTGTGAGTGGGGTTCAGAACAACTTCACAGGTCTTCCAAGAATAAAGAGCCAAGAGAGGTTCTTGGAATAGTGAAATGTATCAGATGGCAGCGAAGAAAGTCAAATATCCAGCAATCCTTAAAGATGATTCAGAGGCCAGCACGTTGCAAGGTCTCACAGGTGAGATGCCTAAATCAAGTCACAGTAATCCACCAGCGGTGTCTGTAAGATCCACATTGGTCTACAATTCTGCTGCATTCCTGAAAACACCACCACCTCTCGATACAGCCAAAAAGCTAGCTAGTGGTAATAGATAGACTGCTTGGATAGAGACATTTGATGATTTCATTGATGCACTCGAAGAGACTCATAACAAAATGATTATCAAGTATCTCAAAAATCTTGCTGGTAATGGTGTGAAAGTAGTCATAAAGAAAAGGCTGAGAACTGACGAAGAAATCACATACCATCCAATTAAAGAACACTGAATCTCAAGTTCAATCCAATACCAAACATTGATTACGAAAGATATATTTTCAGTCAAAATGCGAAAAAGTGGTTGAAACCCTTGATGAATTTCCAGAGAGACTCGATACACTCATCAAACACTGCAAATTCAATGAATGTAATGATAACAAAACTATACATCTCATAGTTATTGATGGTTGCTTGTCAGATTTAGTCAGACGATGCATGCTGAGAGAAAATCTTAGTCTGCAGCGCATGTTAATGGCTGCCAGACCTGAGGAGCGCGCTGAAAGGCAAGTTGCTGACATGTAGGCTGAAGGGGCCCAGAGTGAACCAGTCATGAGTATAAAAAATAAGCCAAAGCAAAAGACTGAAGGATACAAAGTGATGTCTACACGTAAAAAGAAGTTATGTTTTAGATGTGGATTTTAGTTTCCACACAAAGGTTAATGTCCCGCCATCGGACAAATATGTAAAGGCTGTGGGAGAGAGAACCATTTTGTGATGGCTTGTAGAGAGAAGGAAAAAGTAAGTGCGTAACGGCGCGAAGACAAAATGCTGCCAGAGCATTCCAGAAGCAACGTTCAACACACACCCACAAGGTCAAGTGATGACATCAAATGAGACAATTTGACACTGAAAGAAGCCGATCGTCATCTAAATCATCGTCAAACAGTTTTTCCGTATCAATATCAAATGAAAGTGGGGAAGATGGTGGTTCCATGTTGATGTTTACCTCAGAGAAACGTGTGCTTGTCGGACTGGCTACATGTGTGGAAAAATGGCAGTCAAAGAAAAGTCGACATGCTAAAGCACCAACGTCATACAAACATTATCTGAAGATTACATTGAAAATAAATGCTTGTTCGATACCTTCCATCATCGACAGTGGTGCATCAATATACATAATGACTGAAGAGAAAAGCAATTAATTATCTCTATTGCCATCGAAAACCTAAGTGTGTATGTGGGCTGCACCTTTGCCCATAAAAGTCAAGTTTCATTTGTAGTGACAATGAAACACAAGAAAACAAAGGTGCAAGCACCATTCATGTGCTTCAAGTATCTGTCTGCTCAGTTTCAGTAAACTGCTGATATGGGTCTGATATCTGTTAACTACAACATGAATGCTCATTAAGGAAAAGTAAGTCAATTTCCTTTGTTGTTTCATGGTTTAGAAAAACTTGAGACTATGAAAGTAAAGTTGCATATTAAACTTTCCCTACTGTTGCACTCACTGGAGTGGTAATAGTAGTTTTTACCCCATAGCTATCTAACACTTTTCCTACTGTTGCAGTAATTGGAGTGGGAATAGTAATTTCTACCCCACTGCTATCCAACACTTCCCCTACTGTTGCACTCCCTGGAGTGGGAATGGTAATTCTTACCCCCCACTATCCAACACTTTCCCTACTTTTGCACTCACTGGAGTGGGAATAGTAATTTTTACCTCTCCGCTATCCAACACTTTCCCTAATGTTGCACTCACTGGAGTGGGAATAGTAATTTTTACCCCTCCGCTATCCAACACTTTCTCTACTGCTGCAGTAATTGGAGTGGGAATAGTGATTTTTACCCTTTTGCTATCCAACACTTTCCTTACTGTTGCACTCATTGGAGTGGAAATAGTACTTGTTACCTCTCCGCTATCCAACACTTTCCCTACTGTTGCATTCCCTGCAGTGGGAATAGTAAGTTCTACCCTATCCACTATCCAACACTTTCCCTACTGTTGCACCCACTGGAGTGAGAATAGTAATTGTTACCTCTCCGCTAACCCACACTTTCCCTACTGTTGCACTCACTGGAGTGAGGATCATAATATTAACCTCTTGGCTATCCAACATTTTCCCTACTGTTGCACTCACTGGAGTGGGAATAGTAATGTTTACCCCTCCGCTATCCATCACTTTCTCTACTGCTGCAGTAATTGGAGTGGGAATAGTAATTTTTACCCCTCCGCTATCCAACACTTTCTCTATTGTTGCAGTAATTGGAGTGGGAATAGTCATTTTTTCCCCTCCGCTATCCAACACTTTCCCTACTGGTGAACTCACTAGAGTGGGAATAGTAATTTTTACCTCTACGCTATTCAACAGTTTCCCTATTGTTGCACTCACTGGAGTGGGAATAGTAATTTTTACCCCTCCGCTATCCAACACTTTCTCTACTGCTGCAGTAATTGTAGTGCGAATATACATTTCTACCCCTTTGCTGTCCAACACTTTCCCTACTGTTGCACTCATTGGAGTCGGAATAGTATTTTTTAACCCTCTGCTATCCAAAACTTTCTCTACTGTTGCAGTAGAATGTAAGTGTTAAAATTATTAAATATTTTAGTGTTTTAGTTTATAATATAATTTTTGTATTAGATTTTATGTTATAGGTGTATGTATATATATATATTGGACATTTACCAGGAACTAATTGTGGAAGATCTCAAGAAACTATATACCAAAACAAATAGAAAAAGCCAAGTAATTGCACGCCAAAACCAACGCTACAACATTCTGATTAAAAAACTCAAATCAGATGAAAACCTAATAGTAAAGCAAGCGGACAAAGGTGGGAATATTGTCCTGTGGAGACGTGAACAATACATTGCTGAAGCAGAAAAACAATTGGGAGACAAAGCCTGCTATCGCAGATCTAATATTGTGACAATCAAACTGGCCTGGAAAGATTTGAATGAAAAACTTATGGCCTGGCGTAGCAGTGGACTTTTAACTATGGATGAATTTAAATTCCTTAAAACAGACTTTCCAATAATCCCGACATTTTACCTGCTACCAAAAGTCCACAAGGACCCACTTAACCCCCCTGGGAGACCCATTATATCTGCGATTGGCAGTGCAACAGAAAATGTATCACGGTACATAGATTTCTTTTTGCAGGACTGGGTGAAGAGTTTGGACTCATATATCAGGGATACAACTGATTTTATTTGTAAATTGTCCCAATTGGAATGGAAAAGTGAGTACCTGTTGATGACATTAGACATTTGCTCCCTGTATACTTCGATTAGGCATTCTGATGGGTTAAAGGCGGCACAATTTTATCTTGACAAGCGCCCTCCACAACATGCAAATCACACCAGAATGCTCATGGGAATGCTGCTCACCTGCCTAGAGCAGAATTTCTTCACATTTGATGGCCAGATTTACCAGCAACTAAGGGGTGTTGCCATGGGATCCTGCTTCTCCCCCAGCTTCGCGTGTCTACACATGGGGCTGTGGGAGGAGCAGGTTCTCATGGGGCAGCACAGAAGTGCTGCCGAGCAACACATTGTACTCTATCTGAGATACATTGACGATCTCTTCCTGATATGGAGGGGTTCTCAGGATAGTGCCAGGGCCTTTATTGATAATTTAAATGTGAATGAATTGAATTTACAATTTACCTCAACTATCAGTGATGTATCTGTGAACTTTCTTGATGTTGAGGTATATGTTGAGCACGGACTTATTCAGACTAAATTGCACCGAAAATCAACAGCAGGCAATACCGTGCTGCACGCTTCCAGTAACCACCCCTGTCACCTCATTCGTAGCATCCCCTATGGGGAAATGCTACGCCTCAAGAGAATCTGTAGCACAGAAAGAGAGTGCACCCTTGCACAGAACCTTAGCAAGAAACGATTCCTAGAGAGGGGGTATGGCAACAAAATTGTTGATGAAGCGATTAAAAAAACTGCTAAATTCACGAGACAGCAAACACTAGAGCATCAACCAGTTTCTACCACAGAGAAAGGAGAAACACAATGCAGGGCTATCATCACCTATAGTCAACAGCACGCCGAAATCCGCAAAATATTTACAAAAAACTGGAACCTAATACAGGGGGATCCTGTTATAGGCGGGTTGGTACAAGGGAGACCTGAGATTACCTTTAGAAAGTCACCTTCACTAGGCAATGCCCTGGTCAGTAACACTCTTGAAGTCCCAAAAAAGTGGTGGGAGAGAATTACAGGCTTTAAAAAATGTCAAACTTGCAAAGCCTGTAAACATGCAATAAACAAAACCCACTACCAAAGTCCTTTTCAGGACAAGCCAACTGCCATAAAACAGAAGTTAGGATGTAAAACTGAATTCGTAGTCTACATTTTGTTATGTCCATGTGGTCTACAGTATGTCGGCAGCACTCGGCTGCCGGCACACAAACGCATCCTACAACATCTAAGAGCCATCACGGGGAAGGACCAATCCTATCCTGTTGCTAGACATTTTGAAAGCTCACACAACAGCAATCCAGACCTATTACAGTATTATCTGATAGATTCAGTCCTGCCCCTCAAACGAGGAGGGGACAGAGATGGCAAGTTGCGCCTCCTGGAAACACGCTATATATTAGAGCTTAATAGCAAACAGCCAGGAGGGCTCAACAGTAGTGAGGATCTCTACACGTGTTTATGAGACAACATTAAGGGTCTACTACTAGTTGTGATGTATATATGCATATCTTTAAATACTGATTCGAAAACCTGAAATCTAAAATTTTGTCTATTATGATTTTATTGATTTTTGACACTATCACTTTATACACTATTTAAATACAACCCTATAGGAGTTTCCATATTTTGTGCACTATTCATACTTCATGCTATGGATGATTGATAGACATTTTTCGCCCACTTTGGGCAAGATGATGAATCACAGTGTGATGTATACATTTCAATTCTTTCCCTGACCAATGTGCAATACCAACGTAATAATGAATTCCATACTGGTTTTTAGACAACAAAATGTTATTGTTCTAAAATGAAATGGTTTTTATAACAGTTTTCCTTTTTCTATTTTTTTAAGGAAATCAATAATATTTATGCTGTGTATATATATTAACTTCATATTTATGACGTGTATATATATATATTTATGTCTTTTAAGAAAACGACTTTTTCTAAATATAGACTGTATTATATTTATCTGTTTGCGTATTTTGCACATTAATATGATCTTCGCACTACAATTTAGTGTGGGAAGCAGGGATCCTTTTTAATGTTTCAAAGTAGGGCACTATGCCCAGTATTACTTTCTGTATTGCTACTGTGACTTTAAAAATGTATGAATTTGCACTGGTCACATGACCACCCAAACTATATATGTCACCTCCTATTTTCCTTGCATGACATGTGATCAAGCCTCGGCTGAGGCGAAACGCGTCATGATGACTGGTGGGCTGCATATTCACAATAAAATGCACTGAAAACTGGAAACGCGCTTATCTGGTGGCTTTATTCTCTTTTCCGAGTTGCTTCATATGCAGTGTTTGAACTCTGGAAACTCTGGAAACTTGAAGGAATATATATATATATATACATTTATTTGTAAATGTTTATCTATTTATAACATTTTAAAATAAATTACAATTATAGGTTTATTAATTTGTTTTAAAGGAAATATACATAAATATATTACATTTTATATATGTATGTTTGATTTTTTTTATTTAAATTTATTATATTTGTTAAAATGTACATTACATCTAAATAATGTATTTAAAGTTAAATTTACAATTTAATTTATTTAACATTATTTTTTTATATAACAATATTTTGTACATCGATATTTTTTACATCAATATAATTTTCCTTTGTTGTTTCATGGTTTAGAAAAACTTGAGACTATGAAAGTGAAGTTGCATATTAAACTTTCCCTACTGTTGAACTCACTGGAGTGGGAATGGTAATTTTTACCTCTCGCTATCCAAAACTTTCCACACTGTCGTACTCACTGGAGTGGGAATAGTAAATATTAACCCTCCGCTGTCCAACACTTTCCCTACTGTTGCAGTAATTGGAGTGGGAATAGTAATTATTACCTCTCCACTATCTAACACTTTCCCTACTGTTGCGCTCCCTGGAATGGGAAAAGTAATTCTTACCCCTCCGCTATCCAACACTTTCCCTACTGTTGCATTCACTGGAGTGGGAATAATAATGTTTACCTCTCGGCTATCCATCACTTTCCCTCCTGTTGCACTCACTGGAGTGGGAATAGTAATTTTACCTCTTCGCTATCCAACACTTTCCCTACTGGGGAAGGGCGTCGGGGCTCCGCCACCTTTGATTTCATCCCCCAGGAAATGTCTTTCTCAAAGTTAAAACAAACTTTTTTAATCAGTTTGTTTTGTTTTTTATTGTACCCACATATCTTTGTTGGGCGGTGGCTCCTTTGTTGTGACTGGTCTCATGATGATGACAGCCACTGAGTCGCAGATACATTCCCTAAATCTGGTGCCTGTGTGCGGGCCCAAGTCTAATGTATTTGCCAGGCTGACGAGCTAACAGCTCTGAGGCCTGTGAGGTCATCAGGTCAGCAAAGACATAGCCTCGAGGACCAGTCTCCGCCCCCTGATGACATGGAGGTAAAGTTTGCTCCGGGCGCTTCAGGCTGAAGCCCTGTAGCACCAGGGCTTCACGTCAGTCAGGGAGTGGAGAGGATGGTCATCCCCGCCCTTTCCCAACTCGTCACAGGAGGTGGGTCCCGCTGTGTGACAAGTATGGAAAGGGTGGGGTAAAGGCTGCAGGCAGGCGGGAAGCAGAGAAAACGAGTCTGCGCAGTGTGTCATCAGCACCTTTGAAGACACACAGCGCAGTCTCGAGGTGTCTTCTTTCTGCACTGCTGTAAACTCCAGGAACGTATAGGCGCCAGCATTTTGGTGTCATTTAGAAGGTTTCACGATTAGTGACAGTTCCGACCATTCCAAGGCAACAACCGAGGTAAAGCATGAAATGGCACGCTGAATTCACTGTAATAATTCATTAAAGCAATACAGAAAAAAATCACGGGAGTAAATCATGCTGCTCTGACTGTTAAACAAGAGTCTATACTGAGCAAATAAAGTGCACATGCTTCTAGAGCAGGAGAGGTGGGGTCCCAGGGGGCAGAGGGGAAACCCACATCGAGATAGCAGTGGCCTAATTCAGCTCAAAGAGCAGCTGCAGGCAGTGGCCAGGCTCACAGACAACTCACTACTTACGAAGTCTGTCAGGCCCAGTAGTGATCGATTGAGCCAGTCTACAGCCCCCATGACCGAGTTACAGATAGAAGTTGCCTCACACTCGCACCCTTGTAGACAGGTACAGTGTAA
The DNA here is from genome assembly GCF_964261635.1 of Lissotriton helveticus. Taxonomy (NCBI): domain Eukaryota; kingdom Metazoa; phylum Chordata; class Amphibia; order Caudata; family Salamandridae; genus Lissotriton; species Lissotriton helveticus. Next base: position 1,825,081,651 of record NC_136067.1, read on the forward strand.
ACTGCCTCAAACTGAGTATGTTTACGCCATAACACTTAGCCTGCAACATGAGCAGATACCCTCGATCTAACAGCCATGGGTCGTTCATGGGCCTCAAACTGACAACGGCCGGTCGCAGTGTCCATAATTGTACAGTCGATCCTCGCGTAAAAAAGGTGCACGAGAAGCATTCTCTGCTGTCCACTACGTGGCAAAGATTACAGCGGAGCTACCGCTTTCACTACTCTTTGGAACCAGGAGTGCAGGTAAACAGGCTTAGGGAACGGGAGGTCATGGAAAGGCTCTAGACACCCTGCTCATTCACACTAAGAGGGTTCTAAGACCACCCATCAGTAGGAGTATTCCGCAGTTGGTGCTGTCTGAGCATGCCTCATTAATATCTCGTAATATTTTTGGCAGTTCAGTAATTTTGTACAGACTTCATGTGAGTCCTGGTGATAGAGAACGGAACGTCTTTGAAAAAAGACCTCTAGCCTTCTTTTGCTGCTGAGTTACCCCTTATACCATGATTTTACACCTGTAAAACATAAAAACAAGAAGAAGAGGCCTGTACTGCATGAAGAGAGCTGTGCCCTATGGGGGAGGGTAACAGTAATAGACATTCTGTAAAGAAATATGAGACATGTTTGATAGAAAGTGTAATGCACCTCTAATAAATAGGCGTACATGTGTTGTGAAGATGGGTGGAATGTTCCGCAGGCCACTGCTTGCACTGTCTTGTATATACTTAGCAAAGTTTCATTCAGATGTGGTGAATGGCCTGGTATTCATTGAGGGAACAGATTTGTTTATTTTCATTGTTGGATTGGCCTTTGAGGTAGGCTGACAGTGCCCGATGGGCCAGCTTGAAAGGGCCAATGTGTGGGCCATGTTTATAGTACCATAGACTGTGACGGGACCAGAAAAAAACAGCCTTTACACTCGCCCTTTCAAGCTGGCCCACCTGGCAGTGGCAAAATGCCTAAATGGCCAGTCCAGGACTGGGCTTTTTAAGGCAAATGTTACATAAACAACATTGGTAGAGACTACATATTTGCGAAGCTGTGTAGGTCATCTTTTGGCAATAGTCGATGTATATTTAAGTATTAGTCTGCATTGTTGGGAGACAGTCCGAGCACTTGGGGTACAGTCTCATACACATTTTCAAGGGAAGTTTGATGCATATTTGTGGCATTTTTAGGATGTCCACAGAAAATCTGGGGACATTCTGATGTATATATTGGATTCATCTGATGCATATATGAGGGACTATCCAAAGGGGTGCAACCTCAAGCATATTTGAGGGGCATTGTTATATATTTTGTATGCTTTTGAGGAAGACATTTTTACCCCTCCCCTATCCATCACATTTCCTACTGTTGCACTCACTGGAGTGGGAATAGAAATGTTTACCTCTACGCTATCCAACAATTTCCCTACTGTTGCACTCAATGGAGTGCCAAACGTAAGTTTAAAAATTATTAAATATTAAATATTAAATATTTTAATGTTTTCATTTATAATATGTTTTTTAATTAGATTTCATGTTATAGGTGTTTGTACATTTGTAAATGTTTATATATTTATAACATTTTAAAATAAATTAAAATTATAGGTTTATTAATTTATTTTAAAGTAAATATACATATATATTACATTTTATATATGTATGTTTACATTTTTTAAATTAAATGTATTATGTTTGTGAAAATGTACATTACATCTAAATATTTTTTTAAGTTAATTTTACCATTTCATTTATTTAACATTATTTTTTATATATTAAACGATATTTTGTAGATCGATATTTTTACATCAATATTTTTGTAACTTACATTATAAAGAAAGGATGTTGATATTTTTTACATCGATATTTATGTGTCGATATTTGTGTATAAGGATATTTTTTTAATCAATATTATGTCAGTGATCCAGTTTTCAGAGCTACACAGAAGGAGCATGATAAAGCTCTCAGCCTAGAACGTTGTTTACTTAATGATGGAGGTTTGACTTGGAATGCAGACAAGTGTGAGTTCCACAAGACAAAGTTAAAGTTCTTTGGCCATATCTTTTCAGGTAGGGTTATGACACCTGATTCTGCAAAAGTACAAGCACTGTCAAATGCTGCTCTACCACAGGATGTTTCTTTGAGACACTCATTTCTAGGCAGGGCCAGTTACTGTTCAAGATACATACAAGACTTTGTTACTATAAGTGCTCCATTATGAGGGTTAACAAAGAAAAAAGTTTCATTGAAATGGTCACAAGAATGTGAGAGAAGTTTCATCAAAATCAAACAAGTCATTGAAACTGCTGCTGAAATGGCCTATTTCAATCCAAAGCTTCATACAGAGGTTGTTGTTGTAGCTCAGTAGGGTTAGACACTAACCTTGCACAGCATAGCTCGAAGGCATATTGTGGCATATGCCAGTAAAAGTTTGTCCCAGACAGAACGGGCATACTCACAACCTGAGAAAGAAAGTTTAGCTGTGGTATGGGCTTGTAAACATTTCCATATATTCCTGTACAGAAAGCTTTTTATGCTGGTAACTGATCATCAAGCTTTACTGACTATCTTTGGCAATCCAAAAGTCAAAATGCCACCTTGCACTGACCGGTGGGGACTACAACTACAAGAGTACAATTATACCATTGTGCATTGTCCAGGGAAGGACCAAAACCCTGCTGACTACTTTTCCAGATTGCTTATACAAGGTCAGGGTACTCCATCCAAGATGGCTGAAGCATACATTAATTTCATTGTAAAACCAAACACCTCAGCTGCTATATGTTATTTCAGATCATCACTGCCACAAATCATTGTGAATATCAAAAAAACAACAATGTTAAAAATTGAACTGTCCATAACTCAGGAAGGAGTTATACTGTGAGGGTCGAGAATCCTGTTCCCAGAGAGTCTGCAACAGAAAATATTTGAAATAGCTCACAAAGGACATTATGGTAATACTGCCACTAATAGAGCTCTCTGAGACTGAGTTTGGTTTCCATATTTAGATGAGAGGGCTGAAAAGGTACTCAAGGCTTGTCGTCTATGCCACTACCTTTCTACAAATATTACTGAACACACTCGCTTAACTTGTCAGGACTCCCTAAGCATACATTGGAGAGAATAGCCATGGACTTCTTTGGTCCACTCAATAATGGACATCATCAGAGGGTAATTGTGGACGAGTACTCATATTTTCCACTAAATGTAAATGTCGCATCCACAATCACGAGCATTAGTCTCATTAAGGGATTAGATGGCATGTTTTGCAACATGGGGCTTTCCAGCCATTTTGAAGTCTGATAATGGCCCGCCTTTTATCAGCAAAGCAAACAAGGATTTCCTAGTGCATCTAAACATAAAGCATCAGAAGATTACACCTTTCTGGCTGCTGGCCAACTGACTCAGTGAGCGTTTTATGAGTACGCTAAAGAAAGAAGTACAGCATGCAACTCTTGAGAGCCTCAGTTTAAAAACTCTATTGAATTATACCCTATGAGCCTACCGTTCATCACTGGACCAAAGGCAAAAGTCCTGCAACTTTGATGTTCAGGAAAGCAATGACAGCCAAATTACCACAATGGACCAACAAAAGAGAAAGGAATGGGAACATAACTTGTACAAAGAACTTAGTTAACAAGCAGTAAATGAAAGGCTATGCAGACAAGAGGCGACATGCAAAGACCATCAATTTTAAGAGAGGAGATCTAGTGATCGCCCAACAAATGCGAAGAAGGAAATATGATGCTCCTTATGATGCTGAACTTTTCCACGTAGTGTCCACCAAGGGAGACATGGTGACTGCCCAGTGTCCTGGGAAGTCTGTTACCAGAGACTCTTCTCATTTTCAGCATTTGATTAATCAGTTTTCTGATCGAGATGATGAAGGAAAGAATGAACCTGAAAATTCAGTGACTACTGTTACCTCTTCACTTTCTTTGAAAATCTCTGACAGTGAATATGACAGCTCCCAGTAACCAGATCAGATTGAATAATTAAAGCGCCAAGAAGGTTGATTGAAGAGACCTATTTGTACAAACATATATAAATGTATACTGTTTTGTAAAACATTTAAAAAATGTATTTAACAACGGGGGAGATGTAGTGCCTTGTGAGTTTTATGACAAAACCCTTTTGGCTCCTAACATACTCCGTAGAGCTGTGACATAGTTTTCAGAGCGGAGTGCAATGAAAGCTTGTTTTAGAATATTGGGTTTGCAGTTACACGTAGTCAAGTAAAGATGTGTAATACTAAGCTCTGAATGTGGCGTAGTCATTGGTGGGTACCAAGGCTGAAAAGGACACTACACTTCTGACAGATTCCTTCTTGAGCTATTTACAGCTGCCAGACTGGGTTTTTAAAAACTTTTGTAGGAATTTTATTCCCTAGTCCCAGTTGTCACTGCTGAGCTCCAGGTGCTGGTCCATGGTTGATTTTTTTTTCTTTATCAACTTTTTGAATAACATTGTAAACATACCCTCGGTCATAGGCTCCATTTCCCTATTTAACATAAGGATCAATCAGTTACAAGACAGTAATAAATATACGGTCAACATTAGAGTCCTCCAGGCCAGACAGTCAAGTATGGTTACATGGTTACATTGCTAAACGGACAATAAAAGTCAAGATTACACTGTACAGGATATTGACCATAGCGTTGCACGTGAGGAAGGTAATGGTTCATGGTTCATGATGCAATGGATTTGTTGTAAGGCATCTTGAGTGCTGTAAAAGATGCTGAATATGGAGTTGCTCAGTTTTCTTAGTTACTTTCAAGTTTTTTGGCATACAATTCTGTTTTAAATTATCTCAATATCTTTATGGCTTAAAACGTAAGACAAAAATTGCAGACAAATGTGGGAGGCAGGCTTTCCTTCTGAATGTCTTTGCTGTTTAGAAAAAAGGCTTATGACGTGGCTGCAAGGAGTCAACCTAAGGCCACCAGAGAGTAATATTTTAAGGGCTTTATGTCTGCTGCAAAATCCAGATCGTGGTCTCCATCAAATAGAAGGTTGCTAGAGAGGAAACACAAGAAATGCCAGAGGAACAGATAAGGATTTCAGGAATTTTCTAACTCTTCTTCAGCGGAGTCCATTTGATCCTAGGAAAGCTTTCACTTAAGCCGGAGTTTAGTTGCCCTCCAGTGAGTGCAATCACCGTGCAAATTCAAGTCTTTCAACATACTATCTCAGCTAGCTCTGCTAGGCTGTAGCCTTAGTTATTCTATTTTGGGCAGCTATGGTTCACTCATGTGGTAGTAGGAAAAATGGTGCACCACGGACTTTACACATGGTTAGCTAAATGGTTATGTTATGTTATGTTACTTTATTTCTTTTATAGCGCACGGCGACTCCAGAGGAGCATCCCGGCGCTTTGATAGGCTTTCACATAAGGTTGCTGTCACTGCTCTAATTAAAACAATTAAGAGGATCCAGATATAGGATCAGGACTGTCTGAGTTTTCATAAGACTAAGTCCAATGCCAATAAATGAAACCTCCACAAAATAAAGGTCATTGCAGAAGGCAAAAGCTCTTAAAAAGTTAAATCATGGGAAATCAGCAATCATAATAAGTCGAAATCAAATAATGTAATGCTCATATTTCACTGATGTTCTTTCTCCAACTCATGCACTAACTAACTCTTAACTTTGAGCATGAGTTCAAGGGAGGGTACTTTAAAATAAATGCTCACAGGTTCCATTGAGAGTGCCTGCTAGATCAAAGCGCACCAGCCTCAAAGCAGGAATAAGCAAACAATGGTTGTATGTCAGAATATCGACTATAAAAATATCTTGCTACAAGAATATTGTAGCAAACATATTGACAACTAGAATACAGTATAAGTAAATATATAGAGGTAAGTATAGATTTACTATTCTTAGCTCCATATACACTTGCCTTTTAGATATAAATTTCCAAAGCGCGCATCTATTTCACCATTCTTGATTGGTGACCTGGGGTGACAAGGGTTTACATTTCCAGCGGCTTGCATGGTTGGACTCTGACAGAGCGCTACCATAACCTCTGATTGGTCCCAAAAATGCAAGTGTGACAATCTACAGAAGAGTTCCAATAACTCTCTGAAGATTCAGCTGGTCCCCTTAAATAGAAATTAGATTAAAGCAGTGTTAAATTTAACCCGAATTATGGACCAATTAGAAGGTGACTGGAAATAAAGGTAGGAAGAATATCAAACGCACCAACTGGATAGCTCTCTGATATTTTGTTTGTGTAAATTGAGTATATTAATATGCTTAATTCTATTTTGAAACAAAATGACACATTGATTTCCAGCCACTGTTGCGTAGCATGTTACATTATTGCATGTTTTGTCCAGTGTTTACGTCATTAACTATGTGAATAAATCAGCGAGATACTCTAGTATCAGTATAGTTTTATTTTTGAGTAATTATTGCACAATGGTGTTGAAGAATTATCATTACATTCCAGTTTACCCAGTTACCCTCTTGTTCTGCCCTCTATGAACTGATCTGCTTTGTTGCCTTGTTTTTTCACTCTAGTGAAGTGTTTCCTCTTAAACTTTAACCTTTAACCCTGTCTCCCCCACTTATTGACATCTGATCATTATTTCTTTTACTGCTTTCCACCCCCTGTTGTCAGACGGACTGTTCTGTTGTCTTAAACACTTGATAGGTGGACAGGTTTATATAATTCGAGGTGAGTCCCCCTACAGGCTAACTTGGATGTTGTCTTTTTCATACACAGGAAAATTTGCCAGCAGCAAAGCTGTCCACAATGATGGTTGCCGGAAATGTACATGTTATCTGTCATATTCGAATACAAATGTGTGATAATCTCTGAATTGGACGGTGGTTTTCAAAATCCCAACACACAATTGAACACATAGCACTCTGAGCTGATTAGATTTATTAGAAAAATAGGTGCAGTAGCACAGATATACATCAAATATAGGTTTCCCTGAAAAATGTGTCGATGGTAAAGTCATCCACTTACCCCATTATGGCCCTCATTTTCCTGCTGCACGAATTCCGTGATCGGCAGAGATTCTGGACTTCTGAGTTGAGCAGTAAATTCGCCCACCTGTAATTTTACCCTTGCAATGCTACCAGGCAGTAACTGCTGAAATGTGGATAGAAAATACAGGCATGCTCAGAGTGGGGGCCTTGGTGTGCATGGGGTTTAGTCTAACAGTTTAGTTCTCAAGTTACAATTGAAATACTATGAGACTTTCGTTTTTCTGTAATAAAAGCAGTGGGTGCCAATTGCATTTGCCTACTATGTATTTATAATCAATCAATCAATCAATCAATCAAGACATTTATAGAGCGCACTACTCACCCGTAGGGTCTCAAGGCGCTGGGAGGGGGGGGGGTGCCGTTACTGCTCGAACAGCCAGGTCTTGAGCTTCTTCCTGAAGGAGAGGTGGTCTTGGGTCATGCGCAGGTCGGACGGGAGTGAGTTCCAGGTCTTGGCAGCCAGGTAGGAGAAGGACCTTCCTCCTGTTGTCGCTCTTCGGATGCGGGGGACGGCGGCGAGGGCGTGGCTGGTTGATCTGAGGAGGCGCGTGGGAGTGTAGAAGTTGATCCGGTTGTTGAGGTAGCTCGGGCCTTGGTCGTGTAGGGCTTTGTGCGCGTGGGTGAGGAGGCGGAAGGTGATTCTCTTGTTGACCGGGAGCCAGTGCAGGTCTCTCAAGTGTCCGGAGATGTGGCTGTGTCGGGGGATGTCGAGGATGAGTCTTGCTGAGGCGTTCTGGATCCGCTGGAGTCTTTTAAAGACTTCGAAATCTAAACAGTTCTTGATTTTCAAGTCAGACCACTGACATAATTATTGTTATAATAATGACCTAGAAAATGCATATAAAAATGAGCCAATTATGTGAATTAATTCATAGAATCATCACTAATATCTGCTACCTAAATAGGAAAGACCTCTAACATGTAACATACCTACAACCTTTAAATTACCAAAATGTTGGTTTTCCTCAGTGCCATAGACATAAACGTAGTACTGATTTTTAAAGGCAAAAGACGAATCTTCACTCATATTTTCTTCAAGGGAATTTGTTTCCTTCACCTTTACTTTTCTCTTTTCAGATTTTAATTGCTGTCTTTATATTTTAGTACTTATTTTAGACAGATGGCAATTTAGTGAGACTTCAATTGATCCTCATTTCAAAAGGGAAGTGGTAAAACTCTTTGCTTAAGTGGAAGACTAAATACATTAGTGCTTAATGTATTACGTTTGTAATTAGAACAAAACTGAGGCCAGAGCAGTAAATTGTGTTTTAAAGTGCCTAATCTCGTCATTGAGTCGGGAGAGGGAGTTGAGGGGCCTTTCTTTGGTCGAATTGCTTATCGGCAAGCTTTAGAAGACTCCTTTGGCCCGAAAGCTATAAGTTACATTTTACACATACTGAAGCTGGGCATAGAATACTAACATGAAACAGGTTAGATATATGGGGTCGTATCGGGACGCTTCAGGTATGACAGGAGTCTGATAAAGTATTCAAATGATCTTTATTCTTTGTGCGCTGCACCAGCCATGCGTCCAGCCTCTTGCCCTATTCCTGGATTCTGCCCGTCCCCAACCCCTTGACCGGAAGGGGTGTCCGGTTCCTTGCCCCCTCCCCACCAGTCGGGGAGAGGGTCCTAGTGCCTTTGTGCCCAGGTCACGACATCTCCCCCTGTGTTGCAGAAATGACAGAGAGATGGTATCCATGAATGTTGCTATATGGTTGTACTTGTACAAACCGAATAAAGCATTTTGAAACTGAAACTGACAGAGAGATGGTGATTACTAAATAGTTGTAGAGAGAGGAGTGAGAGATATGAGAGAGAGAGAGATGTATGACAGATAGAGAGAGATGTGTCTGACGACTTGTCCTTGTGTCCTTATTACATTTCTTCAATCAGTCTCTTTGGTCTTTTGTACTCTCTTCTTTGATGTGTCTCTCCTTTGTCCATCTGATCGTCCTCATCCTGTGTGAGCTGTTTCGTGGGATATGGTAACGACCTGCTGCTGTTATCATGGGCCCTTTTACCTCGGTCACCGTTAACGGCTCCTTTGAGAATGGGCTGTCCGATTTTCTCAGCTTCCGCTGCCACACTCCCACAATATCCCCTTGCATGAGGTGCGCACGAGTGGCATGTCTTTGATGCTGTTCTGCTCTAGCGTTGTTGTTGCTTCCAGCTGTGGTAGCCTTGTCCTGCTTGATCTTCCCAGCACTAGTTCGGCGGGACACCATCCTGTGGAGCTGTGAAGGGTGTTCCGATAGTCCCTTAGTACTTGACACAGAACCTGTCCTATTGATATCTGCGCCTGCTTTGGTCTTTGGACAGCCTTCTTTATGTTTCCCATGAATCTTTCCACCATGCCATTTGCTTGTGGCCACAGAGCCGATATCTTCTGTGATGGATCCCTAGATAGTCCTTACATTTTCGAAATTCTTCCCCTGAGTATGGCGGGCCATTGTCTGTCTTTAGCGTTTGTGGGGAACCTCAGGCTGCAAATATGTCGTACAGAGTTGGCAATGTTGCACTTGCTGATGTTGACGATACTTGTCGCATGATGAGAAACCTGGAGAATTCATCAGTTATCACAAGCAGGTAGTTTCCCATTTCCAGAGGCCCGTAGAAGTCTGCTGCCATTTCGGTTCACACTGCCCACGGGAGCTCTGACATATGTAGCGGTTCGGGTTTTGCTGGCTGCCCCGTCATTTGGCAGATGTGGCAGTTTGTGACAGTGGCCTCCACCATGTTGTCCAGCCCCGGGAACCACAATTTCTCCCGTAGCAGTTTCTTTGTTGCCACCATGCCTCTGTGTGATTTGTGCGCCAAATTTATAGTCTGTCTCCGCAGAGCTCTTGGCATCACTATTCTTGTCCCTCTCATTATTATTCCATTTTTGGTCTCTGATAGCTCTTCATGAATCTTTTTGAACGCCAGCATTTCCTCTTTGTTCACTCCATTTTCCATGATGCTGTTGTTGTTGACATGTCTCCATCGTTGTTTTTCTTGTTACCATTTTTATCGCCTGCATTGTGGCATTCCTGTCTGTTTCTAGCTCCAGCTCTGCTATCGTTATCGATGCCGGAGTGTTTTGTTTCAGTACAAAGTTTAGGTATTCTTCTGCTATTGATGTGGCCTCAGGTGTCTGTGGCAAAGGGTGCCGCGACATGTAGTCCGCCGGTTTGTGCTCTTTCCCTGGTTTGTGCTCAGTACATGGATGTCTTCCTTACTTGATCGGTCCTTGTATATCAGTGTCTCTGTAAATTACCCCATATTGATCACTGTTTTTTTTTTTATCCCCACGTGAATACGTCAACCGTTGATGGCACCAGTACCGCCTTTGTTTTCATTCATATTCTGATACACACATGATGTTGCATGTGGCGCCGCCGTCTAGCACAAAACGTGTGTTGTGTTGTCCCACACCTATGTTAACGGTCTCTGTTTTTTTTAACTTGATGTTTCTCTATTAGGTGGTGCTCTCTCGCCCTTTTGCTTCTTCTGCAGGAGTGAGGTCGGACATCAGGTATATTTGTTCTACGTTCTCTTGCACTGCTTCTCCATCAGATTCAGCTGACGAGCTGCGGTTTGCCGTTTCCAAGTGCCTGGCATATCTGTTTGTCGTCATCAGTGGTCTTCCAGTTCGTTCTCTCTCACTTTTGAATTGTATGCCCAGACACACGCTTGCAAAATGATTGCTCCTGTTGCACTTTCTGCATGTCTGACCCATTGCCGGGTACGCGCCGGTGTGTGGGAACTCGAGTCCGCATCTGTAACATGATTTTTCATGTTATTTTCTTGGCTGTTGCTCATTGTTTTCTTTCTTCCAGTCGTTCATGCGGCTGCTTCTGACCATGCAATTCGCTTGTTCTAATAGCCTCTCCTTACCCAGCTCCATCTCTTTTGCTTGCGCGTTGCCCTCGCTTCTGCCCTGGCCATCGTTAGAATTTTCTCCAGCAAGGTCGGTTCTTTTAGAATTCGTGCGTGGAATTCCACTGACCGACATCCCTTAATGATGCGCAGGCGAATTGCTTGCTCGTTGTCGAACTTGTCAAATTCGCAATGTGTGACCAATTTGCGCAGTCTTGTTGCAAAATCGTCAAAGGACTCCTCTGTGTGCTGAAATGCTATTGCGAAGGTGTATCTCTCGAAGTCAATGTTTCTTTGTGGGTCAAATCTGTCTGAGAGGCACTTGATTAGCCCTTTATATGTTGCCGTTTGGTCATCAGGGAATGTCACTAGTAGGTCGTCAACTTCGTCCCCTACGAGGTTTAAAAATAGATCCAACTGCTTAGCGTCCACTACATCCGCGGCGTGCATGTATCTTTCGAACTTGCGAATACATCGCTCCCATCTGATGCCTATCTGTGGTTCTGACTCGCCTGTTCAGTCATTGTAGGCCTGTGGCACTTCTTTCTTTGATACCTCCGTGCTAGTTTCTGTTCTTCTCTTATTTGTCACTTTCGTTTATCTGTTTCCTTTTGCGCAGCTTTTCATTCTTCTTTTGACTTTATTTTCTCTTTTTCCGCACTTTTTCTTGTTTTTCCTGTATTTTCCTTTTCTTTTCTTTACACTTCCTTCCTTATTGTCTCTTTGTCTCTTTCATTTGCGCAGATTTTTCTTCTTCTTTGACTTTATTTTCTCTGTTTCCGCACTTTTTCTTGTTTTTCTGTGTTCCTGACCTTAAACTGTTTTATTTTTTTTCCTTTCGTATTGTCTTTGTTTTTCTTTTGCGCATCTTTTTCTTATTCTTTGACTTTATTTTCTCTTTTTCACACTTTTTCTTCTTTTTTTCCTTTCTTTCCTGACCTTAAAATGGCTGCCTGCCTCTCACGCTCCTGATTGGCTGATTTTGCCTGGTTCCAAGATGGCTGCCCAAGTCTTGCGAGATCGCGGGACCTTTTCAGTTCCCGCCTGACTTAAAGATGGCCACCGGCTCTTCCGCAACGCTTATTGGCTGCTTTTGCCTGACCTCAAGATGGCTGCTGTCTTCGCGCGATCCTCTCGCGCGCACGCTTGCTTCTCGGGAGGTTGGGGGCTTCTTACCGGCTTTCTGTCACGGCCAGATGGTTCCTTCTTTTCTCCCACACTGTTCCTGTTGTGGCCGGGGCGGGCTCTTGCGCTGTGAATCCCCTCCTTCACTCGGACCAGGGTGGGCTCCTGGCTCCATGTTTCTTCACTCCTGGGGCGCTGGACACACGCGCGATCCTTCTCCTCACAACCTCGTAGCCAGTTGTCGTATCGGGACGCTTCAGGTACGACAGGAGTCTGATAAAGTATTCAAATGATCTTTATTCTTTGTGTGCTGCGCCAGCCATGTGTCCAGCCTCTTGCCCTATTCCTGGATTTTGCCCGTCACCCACCCCTTGACTTTAAGTGGTGCCCGGTTCCTTGCCCCCTCCCCACCAGACGGGTACAGGGTCTTGGTGCCCTTGTGCCCAGGTCGCGACATATGGGTAAACTATTCCTTGTAAAACGATTTCTGAGTGGTGGCCTTTTAAGGTCTCAGCTACAGGCTGCTTTAGGGAAAGACCTATTGTGTTGAAAACCCTACTATGTGCAATACAAGTACTTACAGTGGCCTTTGGGTCAGTGTATTGCTCATTATTAGTTGACATTCATGTCATTGCTTGTTTTGATGGCTTGCCTTCCTCTTCTTGTAATTGCTATCCTTTTGATTGGATGACTTTTATCCTTCGGTGACTGACATTAGGGAACTATTTTTTTTGTTTGCTTTCAGCACTCCATAAGGGTGCATGTGTTTTCTTGCTCTTTGCCTTGTGTGTTGCTTCCCCCCCTCAAATTGCAACATCCCCACACTCTTTATGATGCTACCTACAAGCTTTTCCTTTGTTCTCCTCACTCCTGCTCTTCACTATTTGCTTATTTTTAATTTTGTTTGTCATTCCCCCTCTTCTCTGTTGCTCACCTGATCCTCCATTCTCACTCTTCTGCAATTCACTTGGCTCCATCTGTTCGGTACCCGTCCCCTCAAGCTTTTTTTCTCGTTTTCTTTTTCCCCGACTCAGCAGCTGCATTTTGTTATCAGGTCACTACTTTCCAGATAATGAAGTAGTGTTGCATACGTATTTCTTTTTTTAATTTACTGCTCCAAGACGGGTGCCCACTTACTTTCAACAGTATGTTAAAAGTAAAAAAAAAAAGGCCCATTCCAGTGTGATGACACATGCATGTGCAAGAGTGGCGATGCAGAAACATGTATAAGACATGTATACATCATTCTTTCTTTTCTGATTTTTTTGGGTTTTGCCGATGCTGTTCCACATTGGCAACAACCCTTTTTTTTAAATGATGCTCTTAAGCTTTGGCAAAGCCAAAAGGTCAGCTAACACCTTTCAAAGGTGCAAACTATTCCCTTTGCCACCAACCCTGCCACCGTCGCCAGAAACCGCAACCTCAGGCTCTGGATCAACGACTGCCCCAACACTCGCCCCGATCAAGAAACCCTCCAACAGACACACCAACAAGAAAGTCAACTGGTTGTCCGTGGACCTCCAGACCTCCAAACAAACGTGCCGAAAACTAGAGAAGAAATGGCACCGCGAACAGACACCGGAGAACCATGCAGCCCACAAGAACGCCATGCGCCAACACCATCACCTCATCAGAGCCACCAAAAGGACCTCCTTCAAGGACCGCCTGGACAACAACGCACACAACAGCAAAGAGCTCTTCAACATCGTGAAGGAACTCTCCAACCCCAGCTCCAAAACCAACGACATCCCACCATCGCAAGCCCTGTGCAACTCACTTGCCACCTTCCTCCATCGCAAGATCGCAGACATCCACGACAGCTTCGACAACCTGACCACTCCAACAGCCAACGACACCTCAGACCCCACGGCCACCACCCACAGCGACCCCCTGCTCACCTGGACTAACATCAACAACGACGACACCATCAAAATCATGTACACCATCCACTCCGGCTCCCCATCAGACCCGTGCCCACACCACATCTTTAACAAAGCCAGCACCACCATCGCACCCCTTCTCCGCAAGGCCATCAACATCTCCTTCGAGACAGCGACCTTTCCGGAGAGCTGGAAGCATGCCGAAATCAATGCCTTGCTTAAGAAACCCAAGGCAGACCCGAGGGACCTCAAGAACTTCCGCTCGATCTCACTGCTCCCGTTCCCGGCGAAGGTCATCAAGAAAACTGTCAACAAACACCTGACCCGCTACTTTGAGGAGAACAACATCCTGGACCCATCCCAGTCCAGGTTCGGCAGCAACCACAGTACCGAAACTGCCCTCATCGCCGCCACAGATGACATCAGGGCCCAGCTGGACAAAGGCGAAACCGCGGCCCTCATCCTCCTGGACCTATCAGCTGCCTTCGACACTGTCTGCCACCGCACCCTACGCACACGCCTCCACGACGCAGGGATCCAAAACAAGGCACTGGAATGGACCACCTCCTTCCTCTCTGGCAGAACCCAGAGCGTCCGCCTCACCCCCTTCCGTTCCGAAGCCTCCAAGATCATCTGCAGCGTACCCCAAGATCATCACTCAGCCCGACATTGTTCAACATCTACATGGCCCCCCTTGCCCACATTGCCACACTGTACAACCTTAACATCATCTCCTATGCTGACGACACACAGCTGATCCTCTCCCTCACCAAGGACCCCCTCACTGCCAAAACCAACCTCCACGAAGGACTGAAAGCTGTCGCCGAATGGATGAAGAACAGCCGTCTGAAGCTGAACTCAGACAAGACGGAGGTCCTCATCCTCGACTCCACCCCCTCAGCCTGGGACGACTCCTTATGGCTGACCGCCCTGGGAGCAGCACCGACACCCACTGACCACGCACGCAACCTGGATTTCATCCTTGACCCAACGCTCTCCATGACCAAGCAAGTCAACGCCGTCTCATCCTCCTGCTTCAACACCCTCCGCATGCTCCGCAAGATCTACAAGTGGATCCCCACCGACACAAGAAGAACGGTCACCCATGCCCTCGTCGGCAGCAGGCTGGTTTAGGGAAACGCCCTCTACGCGGGAGCCCCAGCCAAACTGCTGAAACGACCGCAATGCATTCAGGACACCTCTGCCCGCCCGATCCTCGACATCCCCCGACATAGCCACATCACACCCCACCCGAGAGACCTGCACTGGCTGCCCGTCAACAAAAGGATCACCTTCAAGCTCCTCACCCATGCACACAAGGCACTCCACGACACTGGACCAGCATACCTCAACAGACAACTCACCTTCTTCACCCCGAACTGCCAGCTCCGCTCCGCCGACCGCGCCCTCGCTACCGTCCCCCGCATCTGAAGAGTGACCCACGGCGGCAAATCGCTCTGCTACCTCACCCCCAAGACCTGGAACACCCTCCCTATCCTTCTACGGCAGACCCAAGACCTACTAACTTTCAGAAGGCTACTCAAGACCTGACTTTTTGAGCAGTAGCAGCACCCCCCCTAGCGCCTCGAGACCCCCACGGCTGAGTAGTGCGCTCTACAAATTTCATGATTGATTGATTTATTGTTCTCATTTTAATTCGTACATGAGTCATTAAGACATTCACTTCAACCCATAAGTGTTCCTAACCAACATTATTTGAACCCATCTAGCACCTATAGTAAAAGATGGGACTGGATCTTCATGCATCCGTTTTGAATGCATAGGATGAAGGGCTAGATGGCTCCAATCTAGTGGCGTTGAGTAGTAAACAAGTTTTTTTGTCCTGAAAAAAAGAGCAGTACCTTTTTGGCCTTAAATTAGTACTGAAACTAGTTGACCCAAGTTACCAACTATATAGTTGTGCCTGATTATGACGTTATCTATGTTTATAACCATCTGATAAGATATGCTTAGGAGAGTTGTCTGTGTCCTATTTGTCTGCAGGCATTGTAATTCAAGACCTTGTTGGGTTTGAGAAGATAGAGGCCAGAAAGACCATACATTATTCAGGGCCTTAATTAGATCCCTAGCATCTCATAAAGTGTTTGAACTTCACTACCAAACAATAAGATAATTGTGTATTTATTTAATGCCAACTAGTGCATGTTGATTTGAGACGTGCCTGTTCTTCTCGAGTCTAATAGGGCCATTTAGACCTTGGTAGGCAGTCTTTTGTTCCACCAGGCAGACGTCTTTGTTACATAACTGAAGGTTCTCCGAGTGGGCCCCATGTTTAAAGCGCCAACTCTACAAACATTTTTGTATTGAAAAAACGTTTGAGTTTGTTTTCTCCATGTAAAAAAACAAGTACACTTTACCTGCCTGTGTCTATAATGTAATGGATGTATCTACAGTGGACCGGGAGAGTCGGGTTAATCAGGAAGGGAGTGAATACAAGTAAAGTGGGAACCAAACAGATTCTTTTAAATTCAACGTCCTACTCTTTTTATGAGGGTATGTCTTTGTTCTTATCTACAGTATGAAGTAAAAGTTTTAATAAAGTTTTGTAAAATAATCAAACATCGCACCTCAATCCATTGACAGAAGGAGCTGGAAAGCTATATGAATAAGTACTGACTCAAGTGCCTCAACTAGGGAACAGAAAACCTAATCTATTTTTTAAGTCCCCATCATGAGCTCACTAATAATGTCTAACTCGCATAAATCTCTCTTTTTTTCTACTGGACCCTCTTTACATAATGCAGGTTGCAGGTAGGAGCAGACATATATAAAGGAGCTTTCAGATAAAATTTTTAAATATTTAATTGAAATCTCTTAATGATGACACCACACTAGCTTGCCATATCAGTTCTAAGAAAAATAAGCAAATGAATGAAGAGGAGACTTGCACAAAGAGGTGCTATGAGCATAAATACTTATCAAATGGCTTTATTGAGAAGATGGCAAGTGTGATACTCTGTGAAAACGAGGCAGATTTTCCCACCGCTGTATTACAAGTGCCATAGGTTATAATGAAGGTATAATATAGAAGACAACACATTTTGACACGTTTGTGATGAGTTGCACAACCGAGATGAGGCCATTGACCACATGGTATTAAACAGTGGTAATCCAATGCTCCAGGTAAAATCTTGTATCTTGAACCTGTAAAGAGATTTCTTTTTCAAGTCTTGCTTTCAATATCTACAGGGTCCATCCTCAAATACTGTATCAAAACGTTAGACAGTCAGGAGTTTGGCACACGTGAAATTTTTGATAAAACCATAAGTGATCCATGCAATGTCATTGTGGCAATGTGGTTTATGAGCAGCAAGACTAGGATATCCATTCTAATAATAGGAGGTGTAGCTATTAACTGAATTACTTATATTTCCCCAATCCATAATATTAATTTCTATGAGGTCCCGCATTTCACTCTAAGAAAAAGGTTACGAACTGTAGAAAAACATTTGCAAAAAGCACTAGAAGACATAAGTAAATTATATGAATCAACATAGCTTAGGCATGCCTGTTGAGCTAAATAAGTCAATCTATGTTCTTTGACACAGCAGTGAGGATTTCAATATATGTTCTTTGACACAATAGTGAGGATTTCCATCGTTTTAGAAATTTGAAGGAGTGTAGGTTCTAGTGAATGAATACCTGATTAGTTCGAGACAAATATCTTGAACTTCAGAACAGACAGCATGTAGGGCAAAACATAGATCAAAATTGATAGTTAGAAGTAATATGTGTGCAATTTATATAAATAACATGGTTTTATAGTTTGGAAAGAAAAGATATATACATTTTGTAAACGTTTTACAGACATCCACTTGCCTACAGAAATAATGACAGAAACTCTCTAAAAAAGAATTATTCAGGAATGTTGATGTTCACTCAGGTAAAGTGCACACAACGCTGTGAAAACGAACACACTGAAATAGAAATGCAAAAACGTAGTTTACAATATGTACACACATAAACACACACACACACACTGCAAATAACCAACCGCATCCATTCAGAGAATTTGTTTAGTTCCCATATTTAATATGTGTTCCATTCTAACCTGTCTTGATGTTACCATAGCACTTTCTTTGTTTCTCTTACGTTTGGTGTTCTCATTCCAGCCTCTTCATATATGTCTCTTTTCAGAGAACTCAGTGGTCCGCTTTAAGTCTTGTGGCTAGTTGAAGCTTGCTCAATGTCAATAATGCTGTAAAAGTCGGCTCAGTGTAACTAAATCTAGTCTAGAGCAGGATTATGTAGTATACCATGGTATTATCTCTTAAAATGTATGTATAAATTTACAACACGAAAAGCAATCTTGTGATCGCGGAGCTGAATTGTATGCTTCAAAATACATATTTGATCAGTAAATGTCAAAATTGCTTCTAGTCAATTGATTTCAATTAACATTGGTATACGCCATATCCTTCCATGTGAATGCATTATAACAAACACAAAGCTGCACAGCTGCTATAAACTTTATTTGGGCTCATCCCTCTAAACATTGTTATTCACTTTGTAGATACCTATGTCAAGCTAACCTTGCTGAACTCCATGGGTCAGGAGATGTCCAAGTGTAAGACATCCCTTCGCCGAGGTCAACCAAATCCATTATACAAAGAGACCTTCATTTTCCAAGTGGCGCTGTTTCAGCTATCAGACGTAACTCTCATACTGTCTGTGTACAATAAACGTAGCATGAAGCGCAAAGAGATGATAGGTTGGATTTCTCTAGGGCTCAACAGCTCAGGAGATGAAGAGCTCAACCACTGGACTGAAATGAAGGAGTCAAAAGGACAACAGGTATGCAGATGGCACACATTATTGGAATCTTGAAGAACAGTGAATGACAGGGCTCATTGGGAGTGCACATCTGTCTACCTTGGAAGTCTCCAACAACAAGAGCCTGCCTTCAAAAGCAACAGATTCAACATTCGCAGATAGAAAATGCACAACAGACAATGGAATGTCAGACATTTTATGCAACATCATCAGCTGTGGTCCCAATAATTTATATGACAGATTCGAAACACTAATCTGTGATGACAGACAAGCTAGGAATTCTCCTCAATCTTTGGATAATTTTGCATTCGTGTTCGAAATATTTTTTTGTAGTAATCGAGCATTTTATTAAAAATGAAAGTGAGTATTTTTCTTTAAACTATTGAAAATGCCTGCCAAGATGGCCGCCTTTCCTGTGACCCACTGTACTGTGCAACCTGTGCTTGGGCTACTGGCATGATGTTTGTAACAAGGGGCTCTTCCTGTATGGAAAGTATGCTGTAATCTTACACATCTTAATCGTGTCTCTCTGTTTATTTCAGTACATTTTACGAGGAGGGCAGTTGGTTATGTGCCTACAGGTAAAATACCGTTCGTGAAAGCGAATCAAAGTTATCTCTATGTTTAAACTTAACAGGTGTAGCCCACGTGCATAATTTTACAAATGTGCGGGCAACGAACAGTGGTCTGAAAATCCAATTAATACAGTTTTGTCTTTTTAGGAAAAGCGTATAGACTACAGAACTTAAACATAAAAGGCCAGCTTCACATAGCATTTTCTGTGAGCAAATGTGCCTTATTCCAAATTTAGCTGTGACTTACTCGTGACTTTCCAGGGGTATTTTCTACCAAAAAGAATCCTTGCGACTATAAGGCCTGAGTATGTATGTTTTACTCCTGAACATTCTGAGTAATTGGACCTAAGACAGGGGTAAGGCACATTCACTTGCAGAAAATGAATACATCTTCTTCACTGAGTGCCTGACTCTTAACCCCTCTCATGTTTTGTCGTGCATCAGGACTCATCGAGGCCAAACTGTTGCACTCGTTTCTTTGAAGTATTTTATTTTCATTGAAGGAGTTCTGAAAACATGTGCGACCTCCTGTTGAAAGCACTTCTAATAACTCTTCTAATCCGCCAAGAAAATAATAGCGTGTCCAAAAACATATTCACTGATCAATTTCCCAAACATTTTTTGTACTGACTGACTGACGTTCTATCTTTGAGGTGGTCACGCCCAAAAGAAATTCACAGATACTTGGACAGGTGAATCTAACGATATTTCAGGCACCTCCAGGGCACCCTTTTTCTGGTGGGTGGAATTTGCGTAGTTGCGTTACGCGAAGCTCTGCGAAATGGTAAAAAATCTCCGCAAGCAAGCAAAAGTTTAGTGAATTGCTTGTTCCGCCTGTTCGTGATGTTTTTTTCCTGTTCGCGAACGCTGTTTGCGTGCTCGGGGAGAAATATCTTGCAAACATGCATTTTGAAAGCGCGAACAAGCAAAAAATTCCGCGAAGCCGCAGATCGCAGAATTTTTGCCAATTCCGCGTTCTCCACGGAATGCGAAATTACCCAAATTCCGGAAATTCCACGAGTGGAACGGAATTTACCGCCCAGGCCAAAGTATAATAATATAAGGCATATACTACAGCTGGTGTAAATATCACATGTTCATGGCATCTTCCAGTTAGCTCCAAAGGAAATCTTTGTGACCAAGGCTTATTCCTAGATCTCGTGATTCCAGCCCGCATATGGACATGAAGGAGTAAGGTGCCACCTAATTTCCGCCTCAACTGGCAGCCCTGGCAGCTACGAAGCCCTACTGGGAATAGCTGGCCTTAATTTTTTCATCCGACCGGCCTGTAGAATGCACAGACACCTTAGTAGGCCCACTCTAATACTAACCCCTTTACTACCAAACTATTACCAACCAAAGAAATAGTGAAGACATGCTGATCAGACGCATGTGGGTGTAAACCAGGGTCTAATAATGTACATAAATCTAAGGACGGATGTCTGAATTCTGTTCACATTGCACTTACACCACCTTTCTATTATCTGACAAGGTAAACATGACGGCCCATAATGATCAAGGTTTTGAGTCGTCCTTGCGCAACGATAGGGTATGCAAGGGTGATGAAAAAAATAAATGAGATTTATCAAGCTTAATAAATTTAGAGTAACGGAAGGCAGCACAAATCGCTGCCTTGCGTTATTCTGAGGTAGGGAGGCGTTCCCTGGGTGGTGCGTGGGTGTTCCCACGCATTCATCCATGGATTCTGACACATTCCCAGATTTACCAACACTGGTAGATTTTGGAATGTGCCAGAACTGTATGCCTCCCAACCAGAGGTGCAACAAGGAGAAATATGTTTATTTCTCCTAGTTTTTAATTCTTTCTAAGTGCGCTGCAGAATGCAGCACACTTAGAAAGAGGAAAATGCCTTGAGGATTGGTTTTATGCAGGAAGATGCCCCTTCATTCACAAAAACAATTCCTCCTACTATGATATTGAAACAGTGGGAAACGACTTGTAGCGGCAGCCCCCTGCATTGACAACAAAGTGCCCTCACTCCATGATGCCAGACCCCCCTGCTTAGTTGCCACAAGGGGCAGGCGAACACATGCACACCTTTAGCTTATGCTCTTTTCTCCCATCCTCTTGTAATGAGAGATGATGCTTATTTTTACCTAAACTTGCACAGCATGCATAAAGTGTCATTCTTTGTAGGATACACATTTTCAAAAAGAAGGATTAAAGCAAGAAAATGTGTTAGTGATAATTTGCCTGAACATGCCAATGTATTAGAGTAGTCTTACATTGGATGATGCACACAATTCATTAGTTGGCACAAGTTAATAACATTGAGGTCAGTGGTAGCCCGAAAAAACCTGTGACTGATTGCTAAACATTCACTCATCCTTACATCACACAGATTTTTCAAATGTGCATGTAGAAGAGCCTATCTCTTACCACCAGAAATAAGATAAACAAGCATTGGCACAGCCAATAGGTCTACCTTTGGCAAGCACGCATTTTATGCACACGTATGCAATATGTTTGAAAAAAATGGCAAACATAAAAAAAAAAAAAAAAATTTAGAGGTGGTCCTGCTGTCCAAACAAATCAGTTTTGTCAATGAAGTGCACTTTTTTCTGGCAGTTGTATGTACAAGTGATCAAGCAAAATGCCATCACTAACAGTGCCAGGCAGTCAATTGATGAGGTGGGCTGACCCTTTGCCCAAAACTGTACTGGACGGGAGCAATATCTGAATGATCCTCGAACAGACCAGTTGAGGAAGAGGGCTAAGCAAAAGCCACTGTATGCATATATATTTCTTTTTATTGATACCAACAAGTTTGGCGAAACTTAAAAAGGAGATGTGATATCAGTTAGTAGTCTCAAAGCTGCACGTTGGCAGATGTAATTAATCTACGTAATAACGCGTAAAGGGAAATGTGACTCATTACATTGATTGATGCTTATAATTTCAAATTTAAAGACCTGTGTTTTTGTGGTAACTATGAGAATTCGAAGACTTGGACAAGAGGTGGGTTTGACCTATAGTGTGTAGAATTATCAAATACATACTATGCTACCGTATTTAACACCCAGAAGGAGGGTAAGGCATTACAAAGACTGCTGTTCTCTGCCTATACATTTGATAATGCCATTATTGTGCTCTAAAGATGTGTGCAACAGACCCTCCTCTATCATACAATCCTTATCCATCCCACAATGTTTCCTCATCCTTCTTATATGCAGTCACCTTCAGTACTTACTGAACTCACTATCTGCCCACATAGTCTTCTCAAAGCACCTGACACTTACAGTACAGGCCACCTAACCATCCTTGATTCCTCACAGCATATTTCTGTTTCTCTCAGAAAAGTTGCAAAGAAAGGAGAATGTCTCAAGGTGCAATGAGGAGCAGAAGGGGAGGGGTTAGAAGAAACTCTACTTGCTGATCTCCAAGGAATCTAAGCTTGCATGTGGGCACTATTAACATAGCCCACAAGATTAGCCCTCTGATTGATTAAGTAGAAACAAACATTCTGTTTAGGTCGCTAATATTTGATACAACCAATATTGATGTACTCAATCACTACTACTGGTTTCCACCAGTGCACTTGTTTAATCAAATTCTGGAAAAACAAACCATTTAAAGTTAATGCTACCAACTGCAACTGTTAAAAGACTGTTACCTTTTCTATCTCAAAAAGTCTAGCTCATGGCTATCACTGCTTTTCTAGCCTCAAGGGCACACAGTTGTTAGAAAAACATGCTCTGACCTATTGGCAAAAATCCTTTCTATCAATTATATATAGATTAAAATGATTCTGCCTACTCCGTAGTACTCTCACACAATTATGCCACAACCACCAAGGTTCACAGACAACATTCTCTGGATAGCACCGGGCTGCTTTCAAGAATTGCCCTTTGTGTACATTACTTAAGAAAGAGACTTAAGGAGGTTGCCATACTCTTTTTAGACATTGACATGATACAGTAGACCATGACCAAAGCCCTACATCCCACACCACAAGACTGTTAATCACCCACCAATCCAATGGTAAAGACCAGAAGACCACCATGGGCAACTACAAAGCTAAAACCTATTATACTAGTTTGTCTCAGTCTTGTAGACCTGCAAGCATGATGTGGCTCAGAGATACCCTTGCACTCATACAAGTAGGGAAGTGTATTAATTCTGTTACTGGTTTTGACTCCACTGCTTTTGCCACTCTCTCTTTAAAGAACTTGTTTGTGAAGTCTGTGCCACTCTTGAACCTGTGTGATATCTTTTATCTCATGACCCTTTGTTCTAAAGCTACTCTTCTACTAAATGAATACATTCTCTCTACTCTTTTATATTCCTAGGTAATGAAAGGTAATTTATTTATCATATCTGTTATGTCCTTCCTGTCTTCCAGTTTATAAACAGTTAAGCCATTCTATCTACCTAGCTTTGACCTCTATGAAGACTTTTGGGACACTTCAAGACCTCTTTAGGCTTTCTGATGTCTATCTCTTAATTATTTATACTGCTGTCTTTGTTTTCTTAAACTGAATACATGGTGCTGTTTGTTGTCACCTCTGTTTGCTTTCATCTCTTTTTATTTTTTGGCTTCATGAACAGCTTCATGTCATATGCATAGGAGCACAATGTCCTCTTCTTCCCGTCTGTAATGTCACTGATAAAGACACAGAAAATTACAAGCCCTAATGCTGATTCACTTTTTCATCCCACTGGTCATCTCCTCTTCTCTGAGTGAATTCAGCTGAGGTGATTTAGCGAGTGCATAGACCAGTTCATCAACCTAGAACACCCATTGATACTTCTTAACATGCCAAGAGTCTGTTACACAAACAAAACCATCTGGGAAAACCATTACATTATCAGGGCTGGACAGGACTGTTTTTCTATTACGCATTTCCCTGGTGAGTTGGAGCCCTTGTAGGTCAATTTTGAAAGCCCAAGGCTACTCCTGGTGCCTCTGTCACTTTCCCCAGTACTGATGCATCAAAATGGGGCTATACCACAACTAAGCACATACATAATTTGCTTGTTTAATGTCAGCCACAAAATGGGTGCTAATTCTGCACAAAGAAATGCAAACAAACTCACTGAAACTGTATTTTCATAGAGGGCAAGATACTCAATTGTCAAAAAAGTGTGAACTAACAACACAAAATGCAACTAAGGAAAGAGATGTGGCCTAATGGTTGGAGCTGCCGACTTTGGAACTTGGGAGCCACGTTTGAGTCCCATCCTCAGCTCAATATCCTGTGATTCTGGGTAAATCACCCAATTAATATCTCTGTGCCTAAAACAAATACATAATACCTGGTGCTTTTCTAAAGCATTCTAATGCCTTTGGGACAAGTTCACACTGCAAAAACATTTTTTAAAACTTGAACATTTAGTCCATGTCTATTTTTTGATTCCACTTCTTTGGCTTTTTATCTGTTGTTTCTAAACAGGTGTCTGTGGTTCCACAGCACTAATTTACCTGTTTCTATAACCCACTAGCAGTGCTCTGTATCAATAGGGTACTTGTGCAGACCCATTTAAACAACTGGTAAATCTCACTAATTTGAACAGGGACACAATTAGAATCCCAGCCACATTATTATTAAGTACATTTCCAAATTCCTGGATACATAATAGATAACGCTAAGGCTTCAGCAGGAAAGAACCCTCAGCTTGTAGAAAAGAAGATTGAATAAGACTTTAGTTCCTGAGGCCACTTACATGCATACAGATGAAACGTATGTTTAGATTATCACATACAGGGTCAGAGTGGGGAACCAAAAGAAACCCTGGCAAAAATGCTCAAACCAGCCCGCTCCCTTTGTCTCATTATACCTTGACACAATTTGGATGGCCTTGCTTCACTTTTCACCCCCAAAGGAACTCAATCCAGCGCTTTGCTCTGCCTTGTGTTACCCTGCGTCAGGGAGGCATTACATGGATGGAGCACGGGCATTCCCTTGAACCCACACATGTGGTTTGACGCAAACTCAGATTTACTGAAGTCAGTAAACCTGGGTTTGCACCAAAATAGTGCGCCTACCCGACCTTGGCGTAACTAGGTAAAATATCTTTATTTCTCCTTGTTACTTCCTCCTTGCATGTGTTCTGCATTCTAAAGTACAAATACTAAGAGGAATACACTTCTAAGTAAAAGTTTTTGTGCAGGAAGGTATACCAATCTTCACAAAAACTATCCGGACCACAATCATGAACCCTTGCGGCATGAAACAAGGATGCCTGGGTTGGTGCTAGGCTGTCGCAAGTGCACCAGTGCAAGAAGAGAGCATAAGTGCATCTTAGCTTAGTAAATAAGGTGCTTTTCTACTCTCTCCCTGTCATGCAAAACAACTTGCTGCGTGATGTGAAAGTTTAGTAAATCTGGACCTACAGCTCTATGCTTAGGTTGTACTCATTCACCCAGATCCAGTGTTTCACCCCATTGCAGGGGGAAATAACCACAGCCATGTGCACCAGCTCTCCTTTTAAAAAAAACTAATAATGACTCACTTCATCTGCATTCTGTCCATGTCCACTCTTTTAAACCAGAAAATACCCTACAGGGATTTAGTTTAGAGATCTTCTCTGAAAAGGCTATTAATGTATTCAGGGACTGCGTCACAGAAGCATGACGCATTAGATAAGCTGTGCACTGTGAAACAGCTCCTGCAAGCAGACTCCCTCTGCAATTACTCAGTAGGCTCCCTTCAATAGCCATGTTGCCCCCAACATCCCTGGATAAACTCTCATAATTAGAATCTTTTTCAGTCATCTGTTGTGAGGAGGCTCCAGCTGAGGACTTGTTGGTAGTTACAGACTGCATTCAAAGTAGGCTGATTGACTGTGGCACTCTTACATTACCATGAGTGTATTAATTTGGGTTTTTAATACCTTAGAGGTCAGGTCTAAAACAATAGGGAAACTCACTTTAATGTTCGATTATTACGCAACCCTGCTCTTTAAGGCAAGAGAAAAAAAGTCTTCAAAAGCGTGCCCTTCCTATTAGGCAAATAAACTTTCGTCACAAACCGTTGCAGGTTGGTTAAAGTAAAGCGATTAAAAATGAGATGTGCCCCTCTCTGAGTTTGAGGCAACATTTCTCATTGGTTATGTCTGCTATACTTGAAGCCCTTTTAAGACGTGGAGAGCAACTAAAATAACATAATGTAACCTGTGCTGTGAGAGTGTATGCATGGCATACCCGTAATCAGTTCCAGATGTTATGAATGCCATTCTACTTGCCAAATATTTAAGCCCTCATTTACAACATTTGGTATCGGGGCAGCACCGCAAGCTTTTCTGCTGCACTGCCCTATGTCAAAAGAAAAGGGCAGGAATGCACTGTATCTATGAGATCTGGCACATTCCTGTCCTCTTTCTCAGCTTTAGCACACGAATGACTGCCATGCGCCAATGCAAGCATCCTTGCACAACGGTGTCTGCATTTAAATCAGATTGTTTTTTGTGGGGGAAGGGACACCTTCCTTCACAAAAACAACCCTTACACCATGTTGTAAATCTGGGAATGTTTCAAATGTGATGGGTGTTACGTGGGAGCACCCACTGTAACACTTGTGGCACGCCTTCCCACGCCGTGAGAGGCAACGCAACAACTTGCACTGCATTGCCTCACACCATATTTACGAGGCCATGAAAAGCCACGCAGGGTGGCTTTACATGGCCTCGTAGATGTGGGTGAGCCCAGTGTGCCACCTGAACTTTATAGAAAATGACGTTCTGGCAGCACACTGGGCCTGTAAATCCGCCCCACAGAGTTCAAATACATATAATTCGACATACAGTCCAAAACTAGAGCCAAGGACACACTAATGGGACATTCCAAAACTAGAACCAATGACACATTAATGAGGCAAACATCACACTTTACTAGTTATCATAACCTCATTGTCCGAGGCAGGAAATAAAGTTCAGCAATAGTCAGTTTGAAACCCAGTGGTGCAGGCATCAATTATTATAGTAAAGCAAGCCAACAGATAAGCTTCATGCTTCCCCAAATAGGATCTATTTATGGTAGCTGCACATGCTTTTAGCAAATTATGGTACCAGATTATCATGGCCTAAATATTTTCTGACAAAAATATTGTGTCTTAAAATGTATAAAGATATCACCCCTCTGGAAGTAGTAGTAAAGAATCTGTACCTATTGGATCAGTATTTTTGTAACCATTGTTTAAACCTCGAAATTTATTTCAGAGCATATTTTGTTAATAATACTATGACAAATAACCTTTGGCAATGACATTTCTACTCAGAGAGCACAATTACCATAGCAAGGGACGCCAACACTGTGAATGATACTCTTCAAACCTCCAAAAATGTGGTCTGAATAAGTTTGTTGCCATTGTAAAGCTGTATATTTTATTAGATGTCTGCTATGTTAAAAAATGTTGAGCAGTATTAATTCACTAATAATTTGAATTACTTTCTCTAATGATCACTATGAATATCATTTAATAATTGCCAGAGTGACTAGTCTTTTGACCTCCAGGAACCTGGCTCGACTACATTTTAGGGGAATCTTCTCTGGCTCTAAATGGACCGAATATATTTGGCCCACCAGAAAATGGCATGCAATCTACATATTAGTATATAATGTGGTAGGTAATCCGCTGAAGGTGTGTCTGAATTTCACTGAAACTCTAGATTTTGGTTGTTGAGCAATAAAGCTAAGTTAGTGTGTGTTTATGGAGTTATTTTATGGGGTCAGTTGTTAATGATTACTGGTCATTGGGTCTTTGTCATTCTGCTTGCTCCTACTCGGCCTTAATACAGGATATAATACTGTTAATTATTCATCATTCATTCTTGACTTGATCAAACTGCACTAATGTTTCTAGAGGCGAGGAAATTGATCCACTTATTTTAGTCAACTGTTTTCAAGTGTTTATGTGTGCTAACGCGGGATTACTGGTTACTAATTATCTTACCAAATCCCATTTCCTGTCGACTGAATCGTTGGTACCTGTCTTGAGTAAAAGGTAATCTCGAAGTAAACAATCAATTTAAGAACTTACACCACTCTAAATGACCACTGACCAAAATTAAGTTTTAAAGATTTAATATAAAGTCAAAGATAACTGAAGATACAAACTTCTCAAAATGAGATTCAAAAGGTATATCGGTATCACTATGAACATGAACTTCTTGAATAGTCTGAGTCTGAAGAACAAAATAATAAGTACAAGTTCGAATACCATCAGAGTTGCTAAAATGGATACAAGTTGCAACCTCAAAGTCATTACAGAAAAGAAAATTAAGGTTAGTCTGTCCCTACACTACATGAAATGACATCCCTACTTAGCAAGATCTTAACCCTCTAGGTGTCAGCCGTGGTGATTTCCTAAGAAGATCACACACTTCTCTTTATCTCTTCTCTGATAATGGGTCTCTCCTGATCAGCCTATCTGCCTACCCATCCGCTTCCTTAGGCTCCCAAAATCATCTGCTCTGCCCTCCTCCCGGGTCACTTTCCCTAATACCAAATCACATTTCCAATAGAAACGCCCCTTAGGACGCCCCTCACGTGGTACATCTTTCCGCGGCAAACTCCATGATGGTACTCTTGAAGACCCTCGTTATAGTTGACCTTGGTTCCCAGGCTTCTTCTTCCGTGCGCTGATACCCCCTGAAATTCCTGGAAACTCCTACAGGCCTGCGCAAGGCGCCACTGAACAAAGTCCCTTTCATTCGAGCTGATTAGGACCCTCGCACCTGCATACAGCTCGTCCTGCAGTGGGCCTCAAATTCCAGACTTCACCATATCTTAGGCCATAAAACACTCTCAGAGCTCCATACTGGACACCTCACGACCTCTCCTCTAACGAGCACATGACGATTTGAACTACATGACATTATCTGTTCTGGCCTACTTGATTTACATGCAGCAGGTTCCTGCACTCTTAAAACGTTAACTTGATTTAAACAGCAAACATTCTTAACTAGCATACGTTTCTAAAATAACACATCTATAAAGCATATACTTTTAACCCTAAGTTCAATAGTACATTTTGAAAGAACCATGTCAACCTTGTCTCACATTATTTTAGCAGCACGTTTAGATTTGCTTGTGAATTGCCATGAGGCCTACACAATATACTGGGTTTTTAGAGTTACATTCAACTCTTACATTATTCCTGTAACATGAGAACGTGAGGTTTTCATATTCATCCCAAACATTTCTACATTAGTCTCACACAGTTATGATTATTGTTACTCTACTTAAACATTCTATGCATTTCACCACTGAATATAAGACACTCGGTGTATTTCACTTCTAAATATAAACACTCTGGTGCAAAGTACATGTTAACTAACTACGTGCTTGTAAATATGGCGTACTTATACATTTTTTTCCAAACTTGTGCTCTCTCAGTCCCCCCTTTGATGACCTTCAGGGGTCATCATCACCATGACACTAAAAATGTAGAACCTTTAAAGTGAAGACAGGGCAGTACCACTTCTTTTCATACTCTCTAATGCTTTCAGACTCTTATATTGAGTGTCCTGCATCGCTGTCAACTCTTCTTCCTGTTTCTTCATAGCTCTCTGTAACCTATTTGCTCTATACCATTGATACAAACGCACCAATCCCCACAAAGTGATTACACAAATCACTACTATGATGATGGGTTTCAATATGTACCAAACGATACCCTTTCCTAAGTTGGCAAACCAACTTCCAACTTTACCCATTCCATGGCCTACTTTTTCCCACACATTTACCTTTGCCAGGTCCTCAATTTCGTAGTGTATGGCAGTGATGTTTTGTATATACTTCTCTAGAGGCTTTGAATTGTCTGGAATGTAAGTACAGCATTCCTGTACCTTCAAGGCCCTACAGACTCCTCCCTCTTTTGCTAACAGAACATCTAAAGCAAGTCGGTTCTGAAGAACCATTGCCCTAATCGATTGCATCTCCCCCTCTATCAGCATCAAGGATCTTGCAGTACTGGCAGATAGCCTATCTACGACTGTAGCTAACCTCCTGATCTTAATGTCATTCATTATCAATCCTAGGAAAGGGAATGCAGCACCTATTACATCTCCGATTACTTCTGCTGCACCCAGCCCTCGCTTCCATCTAGTTGATATTTCTTTCTTAGGCGTGTCTAAATTCTCAACATGATATATTTTAGGGAAGACAACAGCCAGATAGCATGATCCGTACCAATTATCTGGTAACTTCACATAGGCATATTTTCCACATACAAAATATACATTTGGTATTGCTTGCATCCCTTTCATGAAGTTCTTAGAGTAGTACTCCAATTGAAAAGCATGTTCGCAATTGACTTGTCCTACATAAATGTTTTCATAGTAGGAGTAACTCCTGTGAATGCACAGTTTCCCCCGTTTCTCCTTATCCAAAGCAATTGGACCAATACTACCTTTTCGTTGTTGTGCCCTTTCCTCCTTGGTCCAATCTGTTTCTCCTTGTCCTGATGCCTTCAATGCCTTCTGCTTTCTGTATCTAGTATCTACCTGAGCTATAAACTTTTTCTCAACTTCTGATATTTGACAAGTCAGATTGTTGTTTCGAGCATGTGAGGTATCTAACGTTCTCCATGGAATAAACCATTTGTGTAATCTGTCTTCGCTTTTGTAGTAGTCCCATTTGTTCAAATGCTTGAAATTCGGAACCTCTGGCAATGTCGAGTCGAAATTCGAGAAGTAATACTCAAATCCGTCTCGTCCATAAAACATACTTAACAATAAACTGCACGTTATCCCATATGTCAACGGGAGATGATGGTATTTAATACCCTCCTCCACCGAAATTGGTAATTGCATACATACATAACAGTCCTTTACTTCCATGGCATCAACATATTCATAAAGCAATTTAGCATAAGCATTTGACTTGTAATTCCCCTGTGACTCATCCATGTGTAACCTTTTTACTTCTGCATCTAACAACGCTTTGTCTTTCTCATTGATGTTTCCCTTCTCCTTAATAATGGTAGTTCTCGGTGTTGACACTCCCTTATCCTCCTTAACTGTGGTTCCATCCCCTTCGTGTCCCGCTAGGAATGAAACAGTTACCACTAAAATTATAAGAGAAACCACTACTCCTAAAAATGTAACAGCTATACATTTTGCCCTGCGGTTCGGGTTGCCAGCCTCCATGTTCTCAAACAATGTAGTTTTCGACTATCTTCCAGCATTCACTTCCTCTTCTTTTCAAACAAAGTCTTTCTCTCTTGCAATGTCTTTCTTGGAACACTTGGAAGCTTGACAATTTGTTTCCGCAAAACAGTTCAAAGTTCAGTAGAAAATAGACAACCCTAGCCCTTCTCCATCCACTAAAATGAAACCCCTATCACTTTTCTTCTTCCACTCGGCGCTAGGTTATCTTGCAACAGGTTTACAATTTCTTTTCAAAAGTCTTATTTTCGTCTGAAGTTATGTATGACTCAAGGAGTGACACTACTTCTTCATAAACGTCCATCCGAAGTATCATTCCCTCAGGTTCTGGACAGTTCGTACCACACCATGGAAAGTCAACCTTTTCTAGGATTATTCTCCTTATTTCGCTCAAGACAAGTGGACGGACGAAATTGAGAGTTAGCGTTTTTTCAATTTCCACTCCTGGTACTATCAGTTCTACATCCACAGTTACAAAGGGGTCCGTTCTAATCAAGATCACTTTCTTCACTTTTCCAGATCTGCACCCCTTTGAAGACATTCGTAGTATGGTTTTAGTCCACAACAATAAGCACTCCTAGCAATTCTACTACTCGTTCAAGCATTTCCAAACGAAGAAGAGTTCCCTCCAATATTGGATATCGTGAACAGCAAACTGGAAACTCAACTGTCTCTAAAAGCAATTTTCTTATTCCACTCAGGAGAGCAGGATGAACGATGTTGAGTGTCAGCAACCTTTCGGTCTCCGCTCCTGGCAGTAGAAACTTTATTTGCACTGTGATGATCGGGTCAGTTCTGATCAGTTCCACTTCCCTGATCCTCCCTGTTCTGTGTCTCCCAGACATCTGCAACAAGGTAGGTCCAATCGGGAGTAGAGTATCTTCTGCTAGGCACTCGCACCCTACTTGATCTTCTAAGACCCTCCTCGGCTTGATCCTGGATATCTTCTTCTGGATCTGAGTCTTCGGATATAGGAGTAAGCGTTTCTTCTTGGGCCGACCTCAAACTTAGCCTTCTTCTTCTTGTTGGCCAAGTGGCAGCTCCAAGCCTTATTCTCCTATTCCTTGTCCTCCCATTTGGTTCTTGGTCGCTCCGATACGGATCTGAGTCTGAGTCGTATTCACTTCTGCTCTCTCCTTCTGTTGCGTCTTCTGTCTCACTGCCGTCCTGCCTTCGCTCTTCTTCTGAATCCGATGCGTTCCCAACTTCTTCCGACACCTCCTCAGCTGCCTCAATCCCTTCTTGCGACTCTTCTTCCACTTCCGGGCTTTCGTCTGGGATGGGAGCTGTTCCTTCTAGAGGTGCTGGAACTCTTCTAGTATGGGATGCATGGATCCAATTTGGCAGCCCCCCGCACTTCACCGCGGTGTTCGTGATCAGGATTACCTGAAAGGGCCCACGCCAGCGAACATCTAGGCAGTTCTTCCGGACGTGTTTTTTAACCAGGACCCAGTCCCCTGGGTTCAGGTCATGACACAGGTTCCTCGCTGCTGGAACTTCAGCTGCATGCACCTGAAGGGACACAGAATGGATGGCGTCAGACAGTCCTTTACAATAATCCAAGATCAGATCATCTGTAATATTCAATAGAGCAGTAGTTGGAACTGTAGGAAGTCTCATGGCCCTCCCCATCAGGATCTCGTGAGGAGAGAGACCTGTTCTCCTATCAGGTGTGCTGCGCATGCTCATGAGCACCAATGGAAGAGCATCTGGCCAACTCAAAGATGTGGATGCCACTACTTTAGCCAATCTATTCTTCAAAGTGCCATTCACTTGTTCCACAATTCCTGAAGCTTCTGGTCGATAACTACAATGCAGCTTTTGATCGATATTCAGTGTGGAGCACAACATCTTCACTATTTCGCTGTTAAAATGTTTTCCTCTGTCCGATTCCAAAGAGGCGGGCACCCCGAAGCGCGGTATCAACTCCCTGAGCAACAATTTAGCCACTGTGAGAGTATCGCACCTACGTGTAGGGTACGCTTCAACCCATCTGGAAAATACGCATACAATCACCAACACATACCGAAGGCGATTGACTCTTGGCATTTCGATGAAATCTAGTTGCATTCTATTGAAAGGCCCCCCCGACCTCCCAATGTGACTCAGTGTGACTGGTGTTCGTTTGCCTACGTTCAGTTGTTGGCAGGTAACACATCGCTTACATACTGATTCTGCTGCTATTCTGAATTTCGGGCAATACCAAGTCTGCCTAAAAACTCTCATCATAGCATCCCTTCCTAGATGTACTGGACCATGTATTTCTCTCGCCATGGGATTAGCTAATTCTTCAGGTAACACAGCTCTCCCATCTGCTGAAACCCAAAAATCCATTTCACTTCGCACACAGCCTGCTATTTCCCATGCCTTTTTCTCTGTTTCAGGTGCGTTCTCCTGCATTATCCTTAAATCCTCCCAAGTGTCTACAGTTTCTAACATCATACTTAATTCAGTCTTTTCCTCTGCACCTTCTATTTCCACCTTCGAGAAAGAATAACTTTGTTCCGCACAATAGCGTGCGACTTCATCAGCATATCTATTACCTTGTGACACAAAATCCGTATTCTTAGTATGAGCTACACACTTCACCACTGCAATATCAACAGGACCTTGTAATGCTTCTATCAGCAATCGCACAAATTCTCCATTTCGAATGGGCGAACCAGAGGAGGTCATGTAACCCCTCTGAGACCACAACTGCCCGAAATCATGAACCACACCGAAACCATATTGGCTGTCCGTGTAGATGGTGACTCTCTTTCCATTTCCTGCTATGCAGGCACGAGTTAGGGCAATAATCAATGCTACCTGTGCGGAATGTACTCCTTCCAGGCAAGCGGCTTCCACAACTCCAGTAATGGTACAAACAGCATAAGCTGCTCTTAACCGACCAGTATCGTCTCTTAAACATGAGCCATCAACAAAATAAATTTCATCGGGGTCAGACAATGGCTCATCCACTATATCTGGTCTGGGTTTCGTGCATAGTTCAGTCACATCAAGGCAATCGTGGTCTTCACATCCTTCGCCTTCTATTACAGTAGGTAATGGCATCAAAGTAGCAGGATTCAAGACAGAGCATCTCCTGAGAGTCACGTTTTCTGCGGCAAGTATAACTTGCTCATAACGCGTGAGCCTACTATTGGTCAGATGCTGCGTCTTCGTCCTGGTCATTAACAATTCAACTGAATG
The DNA here is from genome assembly GCF_964261635.1 of Lissotriton helveticus. NCBI lineage: Eukaryota > Metazoa > Chordata > Amphibia > Caudata > Salamandridae > Lissotriton > Lissotriton helveticus. The sequence goes on from NC_136067.1 coordinate 1,825,116,192, forward strand.
TGGTACATACACCACTACTGGATGTCCCATCACAATACTCTCGCTCCTTTCAATGCTGACACCCGTTGCAGCAACGGATTTGAGACATCCGGGCAACGCTGCGGCTACTGGATCTAATGTAGCCGAAAAATATGCAACTGGCCTACGGGCATTACCGTGGGTCTGTGCCAAGACTGACAAAGCACATCCCTCTCTCTCACAGCAATAGAGTGAAAACGACTTTTCATAATCTGGCATTCCCAGAGCCGGAGCACGACATAAATCGTCTCTCAGCTGTAAAAACGCCACCAGACATTCTTCATCCCATGGTACCGGATCACTCACCTCCTTGTGCGTCAGTTTCTGTAAGGGCTTTGCTTTCAGTGAAAAGTTAACTATCCACTGTCGGCAGTAACCCACCATTCCTAAGAACATTCTAACTTCTCTCTGTGTTGTAGGCGTATTCTTTTTCATTATCGCCTCAATCCTCTCTGGGGACACCTTACGTTTCCCTTTTTCTAACCTGTGCCCTAGATACTGTACTTCTGTCAGACAATACTGTAACTTGCTCGGAGATACCTTATGTCCATTTTCAGCTAAATGATTCAGTAAGGCAATTGAATCTACTTTACAAGCTTCCTCTGTCTCTGACGCAACAAGTAGGTCATCTATGTACTGTACCAGAACCGAGTTCTGTGGCAGTACTAGATTCTCAAGATTCTTCTTCAACAACTGATTAAAGATGGATGGACTGTCTGTGAATCCTTGTGGAATTCGACACCATGTTAAAACGCGATCTTCCATTTTAAACGCAAAAAGGTACCTGCTCTCTTCATCCAATGGGATTGAAAAGAAAGCCTGACAAAGATCTATCACTGTGAACCATTCTGCTTGACATGGTATTTGAAACAATATTACTGATGGATTCGGTACCACGGGACAACATGAAACGACTATGTTGTTAATCTTTCGTAAATCCTGAACTATCCTAAACTTCCCACTAGGTTTCTGCAAACCCATAATCGGGGAGTTACAAGGACTGCCCACGATTTCCTTCAGTATTCCCTGCTGTATCATTGACTCGATCACAGGCTTTATTCCTGCAATCGTTTCCTGGGACAATTTGTATTGAGGCGTTCTTGGAAACTCAACATTTGGTTTTACCAGAATTTTTACCGGTTCTACCCCTTTAATCAATCCTATATCTTCTCCTGTGAAATCCCACACCTCTGACGCCACTGCATCTCTTAAGTCTTGTGGAAGATCTTCTACAGTCAGAGTAGGATATAGTTCTACACAGAATTTTGAATTGGCCACCTTAAAGGTAGCATCATCGTCGGTAGTCTGTACCTCCACTCCTTGTGGGGTGCAGTATATGGTGCAATTCAATTTGCATAACAAATCCCTACCTAACAGACATACCGGACTCGAGTCACAAACCACAAACTGATGTTCGTTCATGTGGTTTCCAATTTTCACAGACACTGGTTCTGTCAAGGGACTAGTCATTCTTTTATTTGCGACTCCTACCACTTGAATTGTTTCCCCTGACATTGGCAAGTCTGGAACTACCGCTGATCTCAGAGTCGAATGAGTAGCCCCAGTGTCCACTAAGAACGTAGTGGGACACCCTGCCACTTCTGCCTCAACAAATGGCCCTCTCTGATCCACTTCTAGAACTGCCCCGAGGGTACAGTCCTCTTCACTGCTCACCCGTTGTCCTGTCAATGGATCAATGTAATAACATTTTTCTTCCTCGATAAACAGAGGCATTTGTTTAAAGACCTTTCCTCCAGCTGCTATCTTCGGTGGCTGTGGGAATTGGGCCCGTGGAGCCGAAGTCCCCCCTTTGGCCACCTTACTGCTTGGGACTGTCACTTTTTGCACTGGGTCTTCTTGGACCTGCTCTTCTACTTCTTGCTCTCCGTTTTCAGGGTTAAAGGGACACTCGCGTCGCCAATGCCCCACCTGATGACACAGATGACACTTTGTCGTTTTCTTTAAAGTGGCAAAGTCTATCCTAGGTCTCTGCCCTTCTTCATTATCTTTGTTCTGACCATTTGGTTTTCGTCCCATCCCCTGCTTCTGCTGGCCACCCTTCCCAGCGGACTGCATTTGCACCACCATCAATTTCTCCTTTAGATTCTTGGCTTTAGAATCTATCTCGTCACTGCAGTACCTCGCATATCGTAAAATCTCATCTAGTGGTTTGTTCTGCCAACAGATTAAATGTTGCTGTATCATCAAACAAATATCAGGTCTCAACCCCAAGACAAACTTTGACACGAACTGCCCTATGTCTTTGGGATCCATTACATCTAGTCCACTGTATTGCTTGAATGTTTTCAACAATCTTTCATAAAACTCGTGAACTGTCTCCTTGGGTTCCTGCCTTGTTCGGTCTATTTTTACCCAATCTATATCCTGTGGTGGTACCTTATCTTTCAGCCATGCTATTACCCTTTCATACTTTCGCATGACAATCTCAGATGGTCCATTTGTTCGAACATCCCTCAATGGTTCAGCATTTGGCCATTCGACACTAGTCTTGCACGGGGTCCACAAATCAGATGGGACCACGATGTCAAACAACGTGTTCAAATCTATCCACAGTACTTTCGAAATTTTAACAAACCTCTCTACCTGCTTATACCACTCGACTGGGTTGTCCCGCAACTTCGGAAATGAGTTGGTAAATGCGGCTAAGTCTCCTCTACTCCAGGGCACATGTACATAATTTCCATTTGATATTTCTCGCAAAGGGAATGCCTCCATCTGCATTACCCTTCCCTCAGGGGTCATCACGTTAGTACTTCGCCTAACTGTGCCCTTTTTCGACCACCTTTCTTCCCATTTATCCAGTTCTCTCCACACTCTTATCCCTGTTACCAACTCTCTTATGTGTGTTTTTAATCCAGCAGTTCTCTTCTCATCTAGATCTTGGTCTGCGTACTGTAATCTGTGGTTGCTCTGCAATGCCCTTGTCCTAGACAAATCCACGGCATACTTGTCTGCCAAATCAGTCAGTTTTTCATGAAACGCTCTAGCTTTCCTAGTAATATCCTTTGCCATGAACAATAACTCATCCTGTTCATACAATTCTATCCTTTCCAAAGGCAATGTTCCATCTATTATCTCATCAACATCTGATTTTAAACTGGTAACATCAAGCCTTTTTGCCTTTATTTCAGCTTTCAAGACACTCAATTTAGCTCCTCCATCCGCATCTCTCCCATCCCAGCTCCGAGATCTACGTTTAGGTATTGGTGAATTATAGGGAGTCCTCCCCTGTTCCCATCTCTCTAAGTCCCATGCCTTTCCGTCTTCTCGGGGTGGGTGGTGAAACACTCCTTCATGCCTCCCAGCCTCTCTCTCTCCATCCTGGCTAGTTTCACGGGATTGAGGATAAGAGGTTCTATTACTCCCTCTTTCTTCCCTACTTCCCTGTGCTTCCTGAGTATTCGAGGCGTGGCGGGACCTATCGCTGTTCTCCTTTCTCCAATGTTGAACGTCTTCCCCAAGGGTATGATGAAGGCACCTAAACCTATTCTGAAAAGCCCGTACCGCCTCATCTCCTCCGTTCCCCCAGAGACGGGACATTTCCTCACATTCTACAATCCTAGTATTTTGTTCCGGTTGTTCTCTCTGATTTGTAGGACATGCATCCCCTCTATTCTCTTGACTTTGGCCTTCCCGGCTCTGACTACTCTCGCTGGCCCCACAATGAGATACAGTCCCGTTACCCCTGCTTTCCCACTCTGGTTCCGTTCTTGTCCTGTTACTCGGAGATACTATGGACCCGTCCCATTCCCTCAAATCAGCTCTTAACTCTGAAAAAGATCTTGGCCGCGGTCCCCTTAGATCCATTGGTCCTCTCGGACCTCCCTGTTCTGAATTGGGACCGACAGTTGTGTCTAATGGGGTGTTCCACGTTACCGAACCTGGTAATTGTTTCCATGCATTCGTCACATTATTCCTCCTTTCCATCTCAATCCTTTCCCTATCCAATTGCCTTTGTTGTTCCCCTCTATCTCTCTCAGAATTATAGATCGAAACTATGGGTCCTATGGTAACAGGCACTTGAAGAGCGTCTGGCAATCCCACAGACTCAACCCTTTCTGTGGTTGGCGTTTTCTGCACCACAAACCTTCCCACTACACTCTGTACAGTGTTGTTTAGAGGTGTTTCTCCGCCTTTGCTAGGTGTCCATTCCGATATAGGGAGTGGTGTATATCCCTCTATCTCATTCCCATCTTCCCTTGCGAGCCCTCTATCTTCTATCAATCCCACTCTCGGAGGTGGTCTATCCATTAACAATCTGTTTATCAGATTGTCCTCCGACTCGCTTTCCTCGTCTTCTTCCATGAGGTTTCCTCCTCCTGACACCTCCCTCATCGGATACATTTTCTCCACCTCAACAGTCTGTACCCTCCAACGCTTTTCCTCCTCATCCCATTTGGAATCTCGCACTGCCCTTACCGATCGCGTCAGCCTTTGTTGACGCCTGTTCAAATTTCGGTCGTGTGCAGCCTTAATCCATGCATTAAGAGCCTCAAACTGTGTTGGTCTAGGTGAGGGTTTCAATGAGGACATGGTTGCTTTTAGCCGATGTAACACCTCTAACTTAAACGTTCCATACTTCGGGAACTGCATTTCCTCATTTCCTTCCGTAAGCTTATTCCAAGCCCCAATCCACAATATCGTATGCAGCCCCACATTCGTTGCCATATAATGAGCTGGCGTACCCTCTGGGGGAGCCTCTTCCCCGTAATAATGTTCACTTCGTTTACGTTTAAAAATCCCTTTCAAACACTTAAAACACTTCATGATTTCTCTTTTCTCCGCGTTTGTTTACTTCCTGATGATATTCCACCAATCTCAGCGCCGTTCTCACTAACTGGCCTATCCGTACGCGACTTTCCTCCGACGTCACTCTAGCCGCCCAACCAGAGCGCGGCTCTAGCTAACGTCACACCAACCGCTCAATCACAGCGCGGCTCTAGCCGACGTCACCCGTCCCCCTTCGCAGCAGTTCCCCTCCTTTCTCAGCTCGTCTCCTCGGTCATGCACGCATCCCATTCATACTCTGAAAAATGATTACTTCCGTCCAAGCGATCACCTTTCTTTGACTGTACGCCCACAGTCTTTCTGTAGTTGTCACCTTAACTTGGCGAAATGTCTTTCCGTTTACTTCCAGACAATCGCCTTCTCCGATAGGTTACTCACACGCAGTAACTTTCGACCAGCGTCCGTTACTCATACACTCACTCTTACACTCCCCCTATCTTGGATCCACGGCGGTCAATGGTACCTCGTGACCTCCGTACTATGGTCGACAACTACCCTGGATGTTCGATACACCCAAAACCACTTAAGCTCTGGCCTGAACTTAAGATTTCACCAGTTCACCCGTTTACCAGGTTACCAGTTTACCAGGTTGCGCGCGCTCACAACCTTCTCTCTTTCACACTACAGGCATTCTACTCCGCAAGACATTACAATACAAATACAACACAAAACACCGCAATCTGTTCACGCATGACCCTTTTTATACTCACTCTCCGATACTGCTGCTTTTCTCGCACCGTCTGCACCTTTCGGCACACGATTCTTCCGCTGCTCGTCTCTCGACGTCTCGGGCCTTGGGGTAAACTAACCTCTCTAGATTACCTTCCTCAAGAAGATAACCATCCTCACTCTGCTACCAACTGCTAACGCGGGATTACTGGTTACTAATTATCTTACCAAATCCCATTTCCTGTCGACTGAATCGTTGGTACCTGTCTTGAGTAAAAGGTAATCTCGAAGTAAACAATCAATTTAAGAACTTACACCACTCTAAATGACCACTGACCAAAATTAAGTTTTAAAGATTTAATATAAAGTCAAAGATAACTGAAGATACAAACTTCTCAAAATGAGATTCAAAAGGTATATCGGTATCAATATGAACATGAACTTCTTGAATAGTCTGAGTCTGAAGAACAAAATAATAAGTACAAGTTCGAATACCATCAGAGTTGCTAAAATGGATACAAGTTGCAACCTCAAAGTCATTACAGAAAAGAAAATTAAGGTTAGTCTGTCCCTACACTACATGAAATGACATCCCTACTTAGCAAGATCTTAACCCTCTAGGTGTCAGCCGTGGTGATTTCCTAAGAAGATCACGCACTTCTCTTTATCTCTTCTCTGATAATGGGTCTCTCCTGATCAGCCTATCTGCCTACCCATCCGCTTCCTTAGGCTCCCAAAATCATCTGCTCTGCCCTCCTCCCGGGTCACTTTCCCTAATACCAAATCACATTTCCAATAGAAACGCCCCTTGGGACGCCCCTCACGTGGTACATCTTTCCGCGGCAAACTCCATGATGGTACTCTTGAAGACCCTCGTTATAGTTGACCTTGGTTCCCAGGCTTCTTCTTCCGTGCGCTGATACCCCCTGAAATTCCTGGAAACTCCTACAGGCCTGCGCAAGGCGCCACTGAACAAAGTCCCTTTCATTCGAGCTGATTAGGACCCTCGCACCTGCATACAGCTCGTCCTGCAGTGGGCCTCAAATTCCAGACTTCACCATATCTTAGGCCATAAAACACTCTCAGAGCTCCATACTGGACACCTCACGACCTCTCCTCTAACGAGCACATGACGATTTGAACTACATGACATTATCTGTTCTGGCCTACTTGATTTACATGCAGCAGGTTCCTGCACTCTTAAAACGTTAACTTGATTTAAACAGCAAACATTCTTAACTAGCATACGTTTCTAAAATAACACATCTATAAAGCATATACTTTTAACCCTAAGTTCAATAGTACATTTTGAAAGAACCATGTCAACCTTGTCTCACATTATTTTAGCAGCACGTTTAGATTTGCTTGTGAATTGCCATGAGGCCTACACAATATACTGGGTTTTTAGAGTTACATTCAACTCTTACATTATTCCTGTAACATGAGAACGTGAGGTTTTCATATTCATCCCAAACATTTCTACATTAGTCTCACACAGTTATGATTATTGTTACTCTACTTAAACATTCTATGCATTTCACCACTGAATATAAGACACTCGGTGTATTTCACTTCTAAATATAAACACTCTGGTGCAAAGTACATGTTAACTAACTACGTGCTTGTAAATATGGCGTACTTATACATTTTTTTCCAAACTTGTGCTCTCTCATGTGCTTTTTTATTTAGTGGACCAAGTGGAGAGTCACCAGATTGCTTTTTAGATTATCAAACACCCTTCCTTCATTGGACACTTTGTTGCAGTTGATTCTTGCACTCAAACACATATGACAAACACTTTTACTTTAATTTATTTGTTATTAATATTGCATTTTTACACCCTTTGCTTTGTTTGAGTATCCCTAATCGCATAGTTATTCGGCTGCAATCTTTTCTTGGAAGTGAAAAGAGAGAACTGATACCCGTGGTGTTGCGCATTGATTATGGGAAGGTATTCAGAACAGGCAGACACATTTTGAAACATGAATATCAAACTCTCGTTGTTGGAATTTAATTATCAACACAAGTCACAGGTGAAGTAGTATCTGTGAATACAAGCCTGCATTGAAGTAGGGCTGTAGGAAGTTGTGGGACTTTGCTTCTGAACACTTCCTGAATTTATGTGAGAAACATTTCAAACTTTCTGAAACTAAACAGAGGTTGCAAATGCTCCTTTTTAGGTGTGCATATAGATAGTGTTAGCTGTTTGCCAGAATGCGAGACATACGTACGCTTTGGTTCAGCATCCGATATTCATTGGTTTGTTTGGGGTAAACCTCCTCCAGGTTCTTCTTGAAGAAAGTAAAATTCACATTTTGGATTCAGCCTGAGGAGTATTTAAGTCTCACTGTTAGATATTGGCTACTAGATGTGTTAGGCATCCTGCTTAAGAGTTTCATTGCAGCATTGCCTTCCCCTGCCAAAATCTGCCCCCTAAATACCTGGAATCTGAACAGCAAAGGCTCCTGTTCCAGTGTATTGCTCCCCCCCATGCTCCTCTACTGTCGTCCACTGCACCAAAAGTTACCACAGCAGACCTACGCCTTCTGTCTCAGTTCCTGGCTAACTCATCCAGCATGAATATAATGGTGCTACAAGACCTGTGCTCTGCCGCCACTTTGAGCTTCTGGGGAGCAAAGAGTGGCTGCTGGTGGCAAGTTGCAATCCCCATGCACCCAGTGGCGTAACATAGGACCCCTTAGTCCTATTGGTGCAGGAGCCCCAAGCTCCAGGGGCCCCATCAGCACAGTATCCTGACCTTTAGAGCTCCTGATTAAGACTGTAAGGGCTTCCTCCTTGTACCTTGCAACGGGGGGAGCTCACGTTTTGTTACGCCAATGAATACACCCTTGCATTGCCAGTTCTATGCAGTTAAATGATGACCATCTTCGAGTGGGGTTTTCCAATTAAAGTAATAAGACTGCAGTTATCTCAGTAATTCTAGAGAATTCACGGCACAGGATGAGGGCAGTCTGTCACTGATGTTTAAAGAGGGAAGCTTCCTCTAAACACATTGCCTGAAGATTGGTTCACACTGCCACTTGCATCATGCCATCCCATTTCCACCATTGCTGCTTGTGTAACTGATGCAAAGTGTAGAAGAGGGTGTGAGTCAGGAGATGTTAAGAACACAGTCATGTGTATTTGCTCACTCTAACCTGAAGCTTGGTGACTATGTATGGCTGAGCATGGCTTTTCATGGCCCATGCCCATCATGAGATTGCTGGTGAAGCATGGTGGGCTGAGACACATCTGTCTCTCTGTACACTAGCTCATATTGCAGATAACAGCACTGAGCATGCTCTTCGCCTTTTAACCCATGTAAATACAGGCATGAACCAATGCGGTTGCAATCGTTAATTGGTGAAAGTCAGACCTTCCAAGCTTGCCAAAGCTCATTTTAAAACATTAGGAAAAAAGACAAAATTAACATTTGTAGACGTATTTTTCAGCAAATCAAGTGAACCATCCTCGGGGTTTTGTAGTTTGCTGTAAACAGAAAAAAATCAAGTGTTCTTGGAACTGTTTTGCCATAGAGTTGATCCTTGGAAATTCTACTATGGCACGTCATTGGAAAATAAGTTTAGAGCTTTGCACGTTTGTGAACTACAGAATAGAGGCTTTGCCGAACCTTACAACGTGCCCATTCTGTCCAAATCAACGTGAGATTATTGGCCTGAAGAAACGATAGACATGCTCCACTAACTGCTGCGGTGTTTCCTATACATTCTAAGATATTGCTAGGGAGCAGCGCTAGACAATGGAACTTCAACTTTCAATGGGGTTCATACATTACCCACAGTGACTCTAATCGTCTGTGTGCTAGTTGTGCTTCGTGACTGTTAGACATGCTGGCCTTAATGTATGAATTGGCCTGTAAAGACTGAAAGGATGAAGTTGTGGAATAAGTGCACATTGTAGGGAGAGCCCTGACCGTTACAGCTAACTGCCAGCAGCAAACAAATGATTCCATTTGTAACCCTCTGCTGGCCGGGCCCAGCAGTTCTTTGTTGCTAGTGAACAAAGGCTTTATAAAATGTTTTCTTATGCTTTAACATTGTTTCATTTCCTAAGAATTTGTATGACCAGTTTCCATAAGAGATATTAACCATATGTTTGTTTCTCTTTCTGTGCTGTGTTTGAGGAAAAGCCCCATCCGTTAATTCTTTCTTACAGATATTTCTTACCTATTTTTCTATAAATGCACTGATGTTACAGTAAATGATCTTCGGGTGGAAGTGTCCGCCTATGGATCTGTGAGATACTAAACAGCGCATAAAAATGCAGCTGCACTCATGTTTTGGTTTTCGTTGATATTTTCAGATGATTGCAAATGATTGTACTGAATGCAACTTTTTAATGTTACATTTTTGTCAACTTTAATGCGTTTTTATTTTTTTGTTTGTACTGTTTTATTTAATATGAAATTATGAGGACTAAGCAAATAGTACCTTATAAAGGCAGAAAACTATCCACCGATTGTGTGTGAGGAAACTGTATGTACGTAGTATTTTGTTGGCACACTTTTATATTGCCTGTTAATCCACCGGTTCTGTGGGTGGCTTTCTATTTCTTTTTGTCTGAAGGTATTATATAGAATAAAATGATGTCATAAATTGTATGAGCAATGTCTCTGTTCATGACATATATTGCAAACCAAAAATTACTAAAATGGAAGAATGTGCTTGAAATGGAGGAGCATTGTTAATCAACATCAAAGTGTATATATGCCTCTTCGGATACCTTTACAAATGTACTCTCGTCCGCTGTACCAGTGGGGCCTACCGGAGGTCCAGGAGAGCTGGATCCATGGCGGATTGTTCAGAACTCCAGCAGATTATACAATGACATCCATAAAAACTCATTATTTGATCATTTATCAATGGTGGATATCATAGAAAAACATCATTCTTGAAACTTTCCCGAAAGAGATATCTAGTAAATTGGCCAGGGTGTCTATCTCTTTCCCACTTTTCAATGGGTTGCAGAAGATCATAATTAAACATTGGAGAATTGTAAATGTAGCGGCACTGAAACCTTTGTTCTCATATAGAAGGAGGAAAAGTGCCACAGCTACAGAATCACCTTGTTTGTAGCAGAACCTGGCCCAAAAACTAGAACTACCTTCCAATTGACTCTATGGTCCTTACCTAGAGTACTGGGACACCACCCACGTTGGAGCTGAACAGTTTGCATGGTCACCACTGATAGTATGGAATTGGACCTTACACAATAATTGTAACACTGAGTCTGTTATCTATATGAACCATGTGTCCATGTTTCACGTAGATGTATTGGCATGACAACATTCAAAGTTAAACACAAATTATTGGCCATCCCAGCAATATCCGATATGGGAAGTCTACACCCAACTTGATCACACACTTCAAATAGAGTCAGCACAATGATTATGATCTTAAATGAACAGCGATAGAAACATTTCAAAGAGGAGATCCCAAAACTCTCTTACAGTATGAACAACGCTTGATATTCCGACTCACGGGTCATATTCTGAGTCTGAATGGCAAAAGTAAAAGGAACAAATTCTAATGCAGCTGTGATTTACCATGTAAATATGTTCATGCTCAATTTTTAACTCAGATATTACATCCATCACACTGTCAACTTCTCCATTTTTCTCAAACGAATGAGCTCCAGGTTTAAAAAACATATTTCGTACATTATTATATTTTGTGAGAGGAAGCCTTCTAAATAGATCATAGAGATTATTAATAGCTATGTCAATATATTTTGAAAAACAAGGTGTTGTAACCACATGTAAAAACATATAGCTGACATCATACTTTGTTGGCATGTTATATAAATTCAGTGGGCCTCATTTATGAAAAGTGACGCATCTCTGCGTAAAAATTGTGATGCGTCACTTTTCATTGCGCCCTCCTTGCGACATGCTGGATGCGTCATATTTACAGTATGATGCATCATGTTGCAAGGAGTTACAGATACATCAGTATTTCTGACGTATCTGTAGGAGCAAAAATGACGCATTGCTGGCAGGTGTCACGAAATGGGTCATTTCGCATGGGCAAGTCCCTTTTCAAATGTGCCTGTGTCCGTCTTAAGCCTGCTGTAAGGCAGGCGTAAGATATTAACGCATTTGCATCCTAGAAGTGAAATGAAATGAAATGAAAAATTGCATTTGTATAGCGCATAACTGCCCTAGGGCCTCGCAGCGCTTGAAGATAAAATGGTTTAGCGCAGGCTCGGGGCAGATCAGCAGGATTTAGCAAACAAATGCGTTTTCAAGGCCTTTCTGAATGAGAGGAGGTTGCTATTTCCTCGGATGGCAAAGGGGAGGGCATTCCAAAGTCTGGTAGCCGAATGGGAAAAAGAGCGGCCACCCCAACGGGCTTTGTTAATTTTAGAGGAGGTGGCCAGCTGCAAGGTACCAGACCGAAGGGGGCGTGCTGGGACATAAGGCGTGACCAAAGGGTGCAGAATCGCTGGGCCTACACGGTGAAAGGATTTGTGCATAATGCACAAAGCTTTAAACTGCACTCTGGCAGCCATTGGGAGCCAGTGGAGGTCTTTCAGAGCCTTCCTCGCCGACTGCCGACGGGAGAGATTGAACAGTAGGCGGGCCGCACTGTTTTGTGTGACCTGAAGCCTCTGCAGTACCGAAGCCGGTGCTCCTAGGTAGAGAGCATTCCCATAATCCAGGCGAGAGAGAATCAGGGCCTGGACCATGGTCCTCCTCGCCTGGAAAGGGAGCAAAGGGAGCACCCGCCGGAGCATCCTCATTAGTCCAAAGCAAGTGGCGGCAGTCTTAGTAGCCTGGACCGAGAAATCAAGGGCGGTGTCAAGCCAGATCCCGAGGCTCTTTATCTGGGACTTGGGGGCAGGAGGAGCGCCAAGACATGGTGGCCAGACGGGTGCAAGAGCAGACGGGGAGGGATTTCCGAGTAGAATGATGTCTGTCTTCTCCCCGTTAAGCTTCAAACAGGAGGCTTGCATCCATCTGGCAACAGCCTCTAGACAGGGGCCTAAGGTGTCGGATGATCCATCTGCGTGGTCTAACGAGACCACAAGCTGCGTGTCATCCGCGTAGGTGACTATACGCACACCAAAGGGATGGACTATCCTGTCCAGAGGTTCCATGTAGGCGTTAAAGAGGGTCGGGCTCAGGGAGGAGCCCTGAGGTACCCCACACCTGAGAGGGTGTTTGGGAGAGACTATCTCACCCTCGAAGACCTGGAAAAAGCGCTCACTCAGAAAGGAGGTAAGCCAGTCTAGAGCCGCGCCCGACACGCCCATGCCCGCCAGTCGGTGTAATAGCGTGGCATGGTTCACCGTGTCGAACGCGGCGCTAAGGTCTAACAGGATAATGGCCACCTTTCCTCCCCGATCCAAAGTCGTTCTTGCTTCCTCTGTAACCGCTAACATAGCGGTTTCTGTGCCATGTTGAGGGCGAAAACCTGTCTGGGAGGCACGCAACAGACAGTTGGACTCCAAATAGTCTGTTAAGATATTGTTGGCGTGCCTCTCCAGCAGTTTACTCAGCCAGGGGAGCAACGAAATGGGGCGATAGTTGGACAAGTTGCTCTGGTCCAGGGAGGGCTTCTTGAGAAGCGCCCTCACCATGGCGCACTTCCAGGGGAGTGGGACCGACCTGGCCACGATGGAGGTGTTTAAGGCTTCCAGGATGACAGGACGAATAACGTCCAGTGCCTTGACAAGGATCCGGGGGGGTGCCGGGTCATTGGGAGACCCGGAAGAAACTTTAGAAATTAATCTATCCAGGCCGCCGGCATCAAGAAGCGGAATTATATCCAGTTTGCAGAGAGCCGGAGAATCAGCTGGCTTAGATGGGACGGAGGGGGCGTTGACCGTAGGATTACTAAAAGAAGAGTATATGGTCGAAATTTTCTTGGAGAAGAAGGCAGCTAGCTCATTACAGCGGTCTTGTGCCCCTTCAGCAGTAGGACGCTCAGCCGGGGGTGAAATAAGGGACTTGGCTATCCTAAAGATTTCCCTAGGCGCGTTGGCTGCAGCACTAATTTTCCCTTCGTAGAAGGAGGTTTGCGCCAATTTAATCTCTGATTTATAGAGCCTTATTGCGGACCTATAATCATCTTTCCTAGACAGAGAATGGTCCTTCCTCCACGCTCTCTCTAGTTTGCGGCAGTCAAGCTTTAATAACCTCAGAGCAGGAGTGTACCAGGGTGCAACTTTAGGTCTTCTGATGAGTTTACAGGGGCGTTTGGGAAGAACTCGGTCTAGGGTGCTGGAGATCCAGTGATCAAAGTTGCTAGAAGCAGAGGCAGGGGTCAAGGCCCTTCTCGGGGGGTCTTGAGTGAGAGCCAATGTCCAGTCGGTGAGGGGAAGTGAGGACCATTTCCTGCCCATGTACTTGGTAGAGGCCTCACGGGGGGAACAGGAGTTAGAAAGCCAGGTGAACGGTATCAAAAAATGATCAGTCCAAGGCAGTGGAACAGGGGACTCTACATTAAGGTTGGTATTACTGTATATGTGATCAAGGAGATGTCCCTTCTTGTTGGTCGCCTGATGGCCTCTCTGGCAGAGGTCTAACGCTTGCATGTTGGCACGCAAGTTATTAGCTGCCATATCCTGGGGGTCATCTGAATGGATGTTAAAATCCCCAAGCAGGGTGAGGTTAGATGAGGTCAAGACTGCGTTGGCAGTGAGATCAGTAATTTGAGTGATAAAATTATTCAGGGAACCCGGTGGGCGGTAGAGTAAAATACCAGAAAAAGTGGTGGTAGGGGAGAGATCAAGTGCAAAGTGTAAGCTCTCGCAAGTCAGCAGGGAATTAGGAGTGACCCGACACTTAAAGCTGTCCCTGTATATAATTGCTAGGCCTCCGCCTCTCCCCGATTGGCGGTCGAGGCGCTTAAGTGTGTAGCCTGGAGGTGTGGCCCATATTAAGGACGGGTCGTTGTCAATCTGAAGCCAAGTTTCCGTTAAAAATAGGGCGTCAGGATTAAGCTCATCGATCAACAGATGCAGCTCTGTGAAATGTTTGGGTAGATTTCACTGCGTCACTTCTACGAGGCTTACTTGCGTCAGAACGCCCACCCAGCATACATTATACCTGGCGCAGGTATAATGTGGTGCAGGGGTTTACAAAGCGGCACATCTACCTAGATGCTTCACTTTATATATATAAAGCAACTTGGAGCATTTTTTACCTTGCTGGTGCGTCACAAAAAGTGATGCGCCAGTGGCGTAAAAGTGACGCATGGGCTCATAAATAAGCTCCTGTATTTTGAGGCCTATACTTACTGTACTGTGTCACTCTTACGCCTGCTTCAAGTAATGGACATAAACAGTGGGGCAGAAACATGTTGACATTGACTGTATTCCTGCATTGTACAGTTCCCTGAGTATACTCATTTTACCCATGTATACTGATTTTCTCCATATGCATTTCTGCTCTTTTACCAGATTCTCGGATATTCTATCAGTAGAAGGGCATATCATTTCAGTGAGTGAATGCTGTCATCGTTTTAAGGAAGATCCTAATTAGGTCTCTTTCACTAGGGTAATAATAAGGGATTCAGTCCCCTCCTTCTATGTGCCAGTTGCTCTTTGTAACTATGCCTCAACCTTCTCCTGACACATATCCAGTCCTGTGGACCTACATTGGAAATCCTTGCCATACGCTACATGCAAAATACAAATCATGGATTTTTAGTTGCTGAATAGACTCCCGGAAAATATACTCAATGTTCTCTTTTTTGCTTCTGGTCACAGGGCGCAAAGAGCAGAAGCATCCCTGCTTTCATTTCAAAAGGCACACAATGGTTCCTATTGCTTTCAAAAGCTGATTTTATCAATCAATCAAACAGTGTTTGTATAGCGCAGCTTATCACCCCAGGGGGTATCCACGCGCGGTAGTTTTGTGGGCCTTTTAGTCGAAGATCCAGGTCTCGAGTCCCTTCCTGAAGTCCGCTAGTGATGGTGAGGTTCGAAGGTGAAGAGGGGGGTTATTCCATGACTTGGCGACAAGGTAGGAGAGTGGATGACCTCTGCTGCCGTTCCTTTGGATCTGGGGAGACATATGTGGGAGCAAGGGACGGGGAGCATAGTTGTCAGGTGGATTGGTGGAAAATCAGGCGGGAATTGATGTAGGTGGGTCTGGTATTGTGGAAAGCCTTGTAGGCATGGGTTAGCAGCTACAACTAGCATCTCTTAAGGATTGGGAGCTAATGAAGGCAAGGGGTAATGCTGGTCGGTCAGGGGAGGTTGAGGATGAGTCTGGCTGAGGTGTTCTGTATAGTCTGACTCGCTTTATGACTTGAGTGGTAGTTCCAGCATGCAGTGCATTTCGGTAGTCAAGTCAACTGGTGATCAGGACTGGAGTGACGGTTTTCTGGAGGTCATGTGCATCCATCTGAAGATCATTTGAGGCATGCCGAGGGTGTGGAAGCAGGAGAAGTATGCTTCATGGTGAGTTCATTGTCCAGGATGATGCAGAGGTTCCGGGCGTGGTCTTTGGGATTTGGCGAGGGTCCGTGTGCAGTGGGCCACCGAGTGTCATCCAAAGGTGAGATGTTGCTCCCGAAGATAAGCACTTCCGTCTCGTCCATGTTCAGTTTCAGGCAGTGGGATCTCATCCAGTCGGCGACATTGGTAATGGCGTTCTAGAAGTTGGGTCTTGTGGTTGTGGGGTCATCTGTGAGAGAGAGGATGAGTTGGGTGTTGTCGGTGTATGAGATGATGTTGAGTCCGTGGGTGCGTACATGTTGGCCAGCGGGATCATGTAGGTGTGGAAGATTGTGAGGCTGAGGGAGGAGCCTTGGGGAATGCCGCAGATGACATTCTTTAGCTCAGAGGAGAAGGGCGGTAGGTGGATTCTCTGCTTGTGACCTGTGAGAAGGGAGGTGATCCACTTCAGGGCTTTTCCCCTGAAGCCGATGTGGTGGAGTCTGCTGATGAGGGTGTGTTTAAATCTGCTGAGACTTTGAGGAGGATCAGCGCTGCAGACTCGCCTTAGTCAAGTAGGGATCTAATGTTGTCGGCTGTGGCAATCAAGGCTGTCTCAGTGCTGTAGTTGGAATGGAAGCTGGATTGGGAGGCGTCAATTCGGTGGTGCTCTTCCAGGTGATGCGTGAGCTGGCCATTGATGGCATTCTCCAGGACCTTGTCGGGTAAAGAGAGCAGGTAGTTCTTGAGTCCGTTGGGTCGGCTGAGGGCTTCTTCAGGAGGGGTTTAACCTCGCCGTGTTTCCATTCTTCGGGGACAGTGGCGGTGGTGATGGATGACTTGAGGATGTTGGTGAGTGCACTGCTGATTTCTTTCCATCCCAGGTTAGCAATGTGATTTGGGGCAAGGGCCTGTCAGTGTTCTGGAGTGAATTGAGGTCATGAAGGCTGTTGTGCTAGTCATGGTGAGCAGTTCCCAGGTGGTGAACAGGTAGTGGTGGGTGCGGTCGGTGGGTGTCAGGAGGCTGCAGAGATTGGTTGGCTCTGGATCAAAATTGCTGTAGATGTCTGATAGCTTGTTGTGGGAGTAGTTAGCCAGGATGTCACAGAGGGCTTGGGAAGGATGGATCATATTCTCAGTGGCAGATGGGCAGGAGAATTCTCTGACGATGCAGAAGAGTTCCTTCGTGTGATTAATGCTTGCGTCAATGCGGTTGGATAGGGCGTCCTTTTTATTAAGGCAGTGGCTGTATTCGGTGAGGGCTTATTTTTGTCAGTCAGTCAAGTAAGCTTTATTTAACAATGTCATAAAAGCATAAAACAGATAAAAAATTCATCTTTCGTTTAAAAAAAAAGAAAACACTTGAAATTCATGATAGAAGAGTAGAAATATACAGTTCATTTCTGCTATATAAATAGGCTACAATCATGACCAAGATAATAGAATATTAAACTATGTACAACATATTATCACAAATACACATGCCGGAAAATCACCCCTTCAGCAATTTCCTCCTGATATTCCAAGACCAACCTTGGAACTTGGCAACTGCGATATACACAGGCGCGTTGGTGCGTGTACGAATGATTCTAATAGCTGCCATCCCACTCCTAGTGCCCAATAGTTTACACATAGGGCGCAGCCAAACTCTCCTCAGAGCGGAGTAAGCCGGGCACCCAAATAGCATATGGCTGGTTGATTCCAAAGGGGCCGGGCAGCAGGGACATGCGGCGTTTCCACCATTTGTCCACCTGGTTGTGAATGCTCTAATAGGCAAGCTACCAATTCTCAATTGGAAATAGGGCTTATTTGAGGGTGGTAAGGTCTGTGGGATTCCTGCTAGAGTGCCATCATCTCTCTAGCCACTTGCATTCGTGTTTGACGGGTCAAAGTTTGGGGGTGAACCAGCTGATGTGTTTGCTGGATCTGCTGGTGCTGGCTGTTTTCATGGTGGCAATTGTGTTGGGGATCTAGTCGGAGAAGTTTTGGATGGCCAGCTCGAGGTTGCTGGTGGTGTCAGGCCTGGGGTGTTGAGGGGGGTGTCCCATTGGGTCTCGGTGATTTTGTTCCATCTGTGGTGTAAGGGGATGGGGGTTTAGTGGTGGGTCCCGCTGGGCCTGCGATAGTGAAGTGGACAATGCTGTGGTTGGTCCAGGGTAGCTCGGAGACATGGCTAAACTTGATTTTGTCGCTGGCTGTGAAGGTTGGGTCCAGTGTGTGCACTGTGCTGTGAGTAGGGCTAGTGGCCAGTTGCGTGAGGCTGATGTTGGTCTTGCTTCCCAGGAGGCTGGCGAAGTTGGTAATTGTTGAGGTCGGCAAGGTAGAAGTTGCGGTCACCGAGGAAGATGTAGTGCTTGGAGTCATTCGCCAGGGGAATATGAATTTGGCAATGGCATTGCAGAAGCCAGACGGGGTCCTGGGGGTGTGTAGGTGAGTGTCCCTCAATTGGTAGCCTTGGCGTCGATTCAGATTTGGAAATTGAGGAGTTCCATGTTTGGTGAGTTGTCGTCTTCGGTGGCGGTGCAATGGAGGGTCTTCTTGTGGATGATGGTGATGCCCCCTCCATGCTTGTTAGTGCGGTATCTGTGTATCATCTTGTACCAGTGGAGTATTGCGGTTGCGATATCGAAGGCTGAAGACAGAGTGAGCCAGGTCTTGGTGATTAATATCACAGCAGGGGTGGAGGTGGTGATGGTGTCCCAGATGTCTGTGGTGTGTTTGCAGAGGGCTCGGTGTTGTACAGCAGGTACTGGAGGTGTTCCAGGTGGTCGGAGGTTGGTTGTGTGGGGGCGACGAGGGTATCGATGCTGCAGCTGAAACAGTAGCGGTGGCAGGCAAAAGGTCGTTCTTTGGACTGTAGAGAGGGGATGCAGCAGTTGGTGTTGCAGCTTCTGAGAGCCTGTGCCAGGATCTCGGTGGTGGTGTAGTGATGGATGGCTGGAGGACCGGGGTTCCTGGCGCTGGGCATGGTCAAGACGAGGACAGGCGCAGACTGGCTTGCCTTTGGCACGCCTGCAGCACGGTCGTGCTGCGGCCTTTATCGAATAGGTCCTAGGGGAGGGAGGTGCGCTGGGTGACAGGCTGCAGGATAGTCAAACGGCAGCAAAAAACTGCTGGCAGGGGCGCAAGGGGCTGACTAATACAGAGGGAAAAGGCTGACTAACAACGTTACACAAAGTAAGGGAAATAAAAAGCAATACAGGAAATGAAAGCTGACTAATGTAAACGATTACACAGGACTAATGGCAGCTAAAATAAGATAATAAATGAAATGAAAGTCTGGCTAAGCACAACGATTACCTAGGAATAGGGGCGATAGAATAATACAGCAAATGAAAAACTGACTAACACACCATATACAGGGAAACAAACAAAAACTTAAAGCAACCTTGTGGACGCAGCAAACACACCACAGGTTGTAGAGTTGGTGGCTGCGATAAGGAAGTTGACCGTGCAAGACAATGGGCTGAGGTAGCTTACATGAATGGGTACAGAGCGGGAGAGGCAGGGGGCAGGGTTGGCGGGTCAGGCCAGGAGATCTGCGCACGGCGGCCGGGGGCGCTGGTACGAGGACCTACTGAAGGAGTATCAAACTGCCACAAACAGATATGCAGATGACAAACATAAATATGATCCATTGCAAAGAAAGGCAAAGAAGGATTTGAAAAGGCTGAAAATTAATACATTAGCAAAGAAAGATGGAATTAGACCTGCATTCACATTCTGCAAGGTTTCTTTTTTGACAAGTGGGGAACACAGCAACATACTTGAGCATTTCATAGGGATCACATGTTGTCAGCCTCCCTGCAAATACTGCACGGTTCTCACACACTCTTAACAAATAGCTATATATGACAGAAGTGATTTAAACACCAACTTATTGTATGCACAAGACTTGTTTTGCACATTAAAAGGCATTCAGAATAGTGTCCGTAAATTTGACAGAAATCAAACCTTTCGCACTAATTTATCTTGGCTAACAGCCTCTCAATCCCTTTCCCATGAATTAATTAGAAGATTTCCTTGGAAATCCTTTTTGAAGTGAAATGTGTTTGCTCTTTTCGTTCATTACCATGTCTGTTGATGTATGGTGCTAAGGAAGAGTTCATGCAGTATGCGCTCATATGTTGATAATTAATTCAAGTTGCAATGCAATAGAGTTACTTGAACTAGAAAACATAATGTAACCCTCTCAGGTTTACAAAATTGCCTGCCTCTAATTTTGTTATTGAAATTGGACTTTGGGTAACCAACAGTCATATTTACAAGCCCCTTGTGCCGACGGAGCGTCATGATTTGTGATGCTCCGGCGGCGCAAATCACAAAATCATATCGATGAGACCACGTAAAGTCACTATGCATGGCTTTGAATGGCCTCCTAGATTGGGAGTGAGGCAAGGCACCACAAATCACTGTGTTGCCTTACTCTGTGCTCGGGAGGCATTTCATGGGCGATGCAGGGGGTGTGGCATTTGAAGAAGAAGAAGAAGCTCCTGAACACGCTTGGAGCCCAGAGTACTCTAGGGCTTACTTTCCTACACACAAAGTAATCCTTTGTCCAGCTTTTGGTTACTCTTGTCAAAAGAAGTTCTGTTTCATCCTACTCTCTCCGATACTGTCAGCTTTCACCTAATAAATGATTACCTACAGTAACACCAGTTATTCCACAGTTGTCCAACACCAGTTGTCACATGTGACCGGTCAACATCATGACATAAAAGGCATATCCACCTTCAAGAAATGGTGTGGGACTGTCTTATTCTAGACACTTGTCACAGTCTAGAAGAAGATCCGAATCTTCAGACAAATACGTTCTGTATATTTTTTTTTTTAAACTCTGAGATTGAAGTCTCTTCCTCCATGTGTTCCATCAGGAAGATCTTCACAGATCCTCACAATCAACTGAGAGCATTTCCAAAAGGATGTCCTTACATTGCTGGAGAAAGACGTTTTGCAGGTGGTACCTTCTCACCAAAAAGGAATGGTGATGTATTGCTTTTACTTGCACTTGTGAAATTAGCTTTTTCTGTAAGGTCACCCCAGAGTTTTGCCTTTCGCTGGACCTGATTTTTGCTGGTTTTTAGAATTGTGCATGTTAACCCCTCGAAACAGGAGAAAAACTGCTTTTGATCCCCTTTAAACATGGTTCAATTGGCTTGATCCTTTAAAAAAAAAAAATGTTTTTATTAGTTTAACCTTGCCAACATAGTACAATACTCTGAGCCAACATTACATTTCGTAGATAAATGTACATAAAAGTATCTCTCACCGATGTAATCCCATCCTAAAAGGAAAAGGAATTAAAAGACAATATATTTCCTTCACATTTGTATTGATACATATAGCATTGTACTGAGCCGTATACCAGTCAATCTCACCAAGAAAAAAACATAGCGTCATAACGATAACTACCCCTTCCCCGAGTCACACATGGAAAAATCTCTATCCTGCTGTCACTATACAGGCCAGATACTGAATATGCGTGGAGACGTCTACACTGCGCTCAAGGCAAGCAAGGCATGTGGGCTTGTTACCTCCTCAGAGTCCTCTTCATTATTTTGTACTTCTACCGCTTGTGAAGTAAGGCCCACTCCCCGTGCACCTCCGGAATCATTACATTCCAAGCCATCGCATCATCTTCGATTTTTTCCTCTTTGCGGACCCGCCTCATCCGTATCAGCTCTGCCGTCCCCCATTCCTGCAGATCCCCAGTCCACTGTTTCATTGTGGGGGGCCTCGGACTCATCAAGCTAATTGTGATCCTTCTCTTAGCCAAAACCAACCCCCCTGGATGAACCAATGGGTAAGCTTTTTCCCTTTGGTTCTAGGGAGCAATCCCAACAATATCCCTTGAATTGTTTGGGGTACTGACCACCCTGTCACTCTGCGTAAAGTCTCCAATATGGACTTGCACGTCATATGTAGAAACTGGGCGTTGTCACCTGGGGCACCAAGCGGGGCGATCTGGGTATATTTTATGTAGTACGCATGGTGTCAGGTAGGTTTGGTGCACTATATTGAATTGTGTGAGTTTAAATCTGGTATTTGAACGCATACTTTTAACCACTTTGTGTGCCTTTTGCCTTCCCAGGTCTGTCAGGGGCTCCTCTAGCACCCCATCCCACTTAGCTTGAATAGGGAACGGGTGTGTAATCAAGTCCCCCCTCAATGCCTTATAGATGTGCGACACCAATCTACAACCCCCCGTCAATGTCACAAGAGCCTGGTATGTGGCTCCTCTGGGAACGTCCGCCACACCTCTCAAGCGATTGCTGAGATCTTGGCATACTGGAGATATTACCCTCTCCCTAATCCAAACATATTTTCCCCCTCCTCTCTGGTAATGAACTTTTATACTATATATATCTCCCATTGTAGTACAGACCTCCTCCGTCCATCTAAGAATGGAAATAGTGTGGCTGATTCGTTTAAACGATACCACCGCCCACAGCGGGGCCTCCGGGCGTAGGATGCTCTTTTCACCACATTTATTTATTTTTTATTTATTTAAAGAGTTTTATATGGTGCTGGCTAGACCCGAAAGGTATCAGAGTGCTTTACATGAGATTCAGCAATGTAACAGAAAAAGATCAACAATTACACATTACTTCAGAAAATAGGCAATACATTAGGAGAGAAGAGAAAGGAGAGAGAAAAGTAGTGGAGGGGGAAGGGGAGGTGAGAAAGGGAAGATAAGGGAAGAGACCACAGGAGAGACAAAAGGAAGTCTGTCTAAAGACCGACTGGGTAGGTGACGACCAAGGAGGGAATCCACGGCTCATCTCCCCTATAGCCAAACCAGGTACCTCCATCAGGCATCAGACAAAATAGTTCGGTAATTGCAAGTTCCCATATGGAGGCCACATGTCTGATAATATATGGGAGGCTCTCTGGGAATCGGGATCCCATCATGAGAAGATCTGGGAGAGGTTTTCCTCCGTGGGTACCCTCCAACAGCCGCTTCTCCCAGTTGTCACCCCCATCCAGCCACTGAACGGTGTGTTGCAATTGTGTCGCCATATAATTATACCACAGCCTAGGAACCTCCACTCCTCCCTTTCCCATGTCCTCTGTAGGGTGTCTTGTTTCACTCTTTTCCTTTTGGTCCCCCATAGGATATCCAACAGTAGGTGATACAGCATACGAAATTAGATCCATGGGATGCGGTAGAGGGAATTCTGCATAGTGCATAAGCAAAGTGGGAGAATCACCATTTTAATCAATGCTGCACGTCCCATCATGGAGAGGGGCAAACCCTTCCAGAATTCGATCGAGTTGCGAATGCCCTGAACGCATAACCCCATATTGCACTCCAGGTAGGTCTCCTGAGTGTGTGAGAGCCTAATCCCAAGATAGAGTAACGAGTCTCTAATCCAGGTCATCCCCACCCTAGGTAGCCTGCTTTCTTCTTTACCCACCAGGCTCCCAATTAGGAAAAGCTTAGACTTCCCTGGGTTGAGGCAAAGCCCTGACAATTTACTAAAGTCATCCAACTCCTGTAAGAGTTTGGGAACCGCTTCTATTGGCCGCCTAAGGAATATAATTGTATTATCTGCATACATTGATACCACGTGAAGTGTCGGCCCCAGCTGGATCCCCAGTGCGCCATCCTACTTCTCAGGGAGGCCGCCAAGGGCTCCATTGCAAGAGCAAAAGGAGCATCGACAGGGGGCAACCCAGCCGAGGACCCCTCTGGAGCTCCAAACTTTCTGACATCTGGGTGCGAAGGCAGACTCAGGCCGTTGGCTTATTATACAACAGTTTTAGCCATTTTAAATATCTATCTCCCAGCCCCATCCGCCCAAGCACCATCGACATATAGTCCCATTCAACAGAGTCAAAGGCCTGAAAAACAGCTGAAAAGGGTTTTGAGGAAATTCAGAAAATGGCGCTCTGCCTAGAGTGTACGTTAAATTTTGTGAGGAGATAAGTTCTGATGGGTGGCGCGTATAGGGCGAACGGATTAACCCACAAACCGTTCCAAGACAATCAAGGATTACCAAAACTGTAAAACAGCAATGCTCTCGCAGCCACAAAAACAGTGTAAAACAAGAAACAGAAAAACAGTAACAATAAAAGATGAAAGAAAGCAGCAGATCTCTATGTTCAAGTTCTTTTTTCAAATGATGTTTTAATTGGATCCAAGCTCAGTCAAAGGCCTGTTGGATATTTAAGAGACATAAAGCCCAATCCTCATCCCGCAGGTGTGGCGTGTGCCAGACATGTGCAAGTCGGCGCAGGTTGTGCGTTGTATTCCAACCAGGAACAAACCCAGTATGGTCCGGGTGGACCAATCGGGTGATATATGACAAGAGACGCGCCGCTATCACCCTGCTCAGAATTTTGTCATCTATATTTAGCAGAGAGATGGGCCTGTAAGAGAGAGGGGATCCCTATCTGGTTTTAAAATGATGGTCACTAGTGCTTCCATCATGGTGGCAGGAAGGGACCCGTATCCAGAGCCTCGTTATACACTATCAGCCAATGGTCCACCAGCTGTGGGGCAAACTTCTTATAAAATTCAGTGGGAGGCCATCACTCCCTGGGCACTTTTCAGGTTTTAATTTTTGGTTCACAGTTAAGATTTTGTCCTTTGTGAGTGGCACCCTCAAAGCCGTAGCGTTGTCTTCTTCTAGGATGGGAAATGTTATGTCGCCTAAAACGTCCTGCAATGTCTGTGAGCCAGTCCGAGTCACAGTAGAACACGTCTGGCGTAAATGAGTTGCAAATTCCTTTATGATCGCATCCTGGGTGTACAACTCATCCGGCAAAGTATTACGAAGCTTTAACACCGGAGTCTGCACTGTCTCTGTGTGAATGAGCCGCGCTAAGAGCACCCCTGACCTGCCCCCTCCATGTACAGTTGTTGCCTGTACGTGGTATAGTTATGTTTCTCCAGTCTTGACGTGGCCTCAAGAAGGTCACCCCTGAGTCGTGTCCACTCTCTCATGTCAGTAGGAGTCTTATATAGTGTATGCTTTAGGGACCGTATACGTTTTTCTAAAGTGCCGATATCAGCACTGAGCTGCTGACGGACTCCATAAGTAGTCCGCATACAAACCCCTCTCATAACGACCTTCATTGCCTCCCACTGCTGCGTGGTCAGAGAGAAACTGCGGTAAGTATGAAATGGTTTGCGTGGTAGCAGACAGGCCCTCAGAAAGACAACAATGGTCAATGCAGTAAAAGGTCCGGGCAGCGGGGGTATAACAAGAGAACTCCCTCTTTGTGGGGTTGCGTGCTCACCATTCGTCCCGGAGTTGCATACCATACAGAATTCCTGTGAGAGATCTCAGCATGCAAGGCTTGCTGGGATCCCTAGGGGGTTCCCTATCTAAGTCCCCATCAAATATACATTAAAAATCCCCAAAAAGAAGACCCTCAGCCCCCAAGTACAGAGTACCCCCCTTCAGGACAATCAGGAAGAAATAAGGACAATCCAAATTGGGGGCATATACATTAATCACACATATTTCTCTCCCTTCCCATCTCCCAAATAGGATACCATAGCACCCTTCCGGGTGCAGAACATGGTGAAGGTCCTGGAACGGGACCCCCGGCGCCACCAATAAAAGTGCCCCCCGTGCAAAACCCGAATATGATGTGGCATAGATCTGTACTCTCCATCACTTCTGTAGGCTCTGTATTGTGGTCCCCCATATATGTGTTTCCTGCAGGCCCGCTATTGCTATCCTATATCTACGCAGAAAAGCGTGTATCCGTCGGCCCTTATCTAGGCCCACTATACCACGGACGTTCCATCTAAGGACATTCAACGTTTGCACTGTCATGGCAATAATACAATAAGCACCTTCCACATATGCCCCAGAGGTCAGTACCCCCACGGCGGTGGTTCCCCAGCCTGTATAAACAAGTGTAATCCTGTTTGACTCTGTTGGTTCCCTTATAACAACAACAACTGAAAAAAAAATGAAAAAACGTTTACCCTCCCCTCCCATGTGCAGTAGTATGAATTGGTACTCACATCTCCTGTTCTCCACACCAAGTGATAGATACAGCCCCAAGCCACCCTCTACCCATCCCTAAGACGTTCCAAAAATATCATGCTTCACTTAAGGCATTGACTCAAGTCTTCGTTATCCAATATAACAGAAAATACGTCTACTAAACAATGTGCAAGAGAGTGGGTGACGTCGGGGTGCAAGATTCTTCTCAAGCTTCCCCGATGACCCTAGTCTCTATGGGGGCATCGCTGCTCCTGTTGCCGCCCGTGATCCCACCCGAACAAAACGCCATCTGACCCCCAATCCATATCTATTAGACATTGAAAAATAGGCCCCAGAGGTGGGACTTCATAGAGCAGACAGGGGAATTGCTCTTTTCATTGGGAGATAAAGACCTTCCAAGGACCCATGTTACAACCGTTCCAACCAGAAATGTCAACCTGTTACTGTATCTGTAATATACACAGGATTTAACTGTACATCACAGCAGGTAGTGTTCAGTACATGGAGTAAATGGAGTTCATTCACATCCACTGCCGGGTCCATTGGCTCCCCGCTCAAGGTCCCGAAATGTGTCCATCGAATCAGGAACCACCTCCGAATTGGAGGCTTGCAGCGTGCCATCACGTATTTTTTGTGGTTTCTGACGTGTGGATTGTCTCTGGCCTCTCAAAGAGGATAGCGAAGATGGTGTCCCACTAGAACTCATAGAAGGGACCAGGCGTCTCCCGTCCGGGGCTCTGGCATCCAGCCAGTAACTCGCCTCTCCTGCAGAGAAGAAGAATAATGTTCGTCCCTCATTCTCCACCCTTAACTTCGCCGGAAACATGAGGCTGCATTTTAGGTTTAAATCTCTTTGTCTCCTTTTTACACTGATGAAGGTTTTTCGCAGTTCCTGAACCCTTTGTGTATAATCCGGGAATATTGCTATTGAATGCCCCTCATAGAAATAGCGTTTGCCGCTATGTGAAAGCTGAAGTAAAAGGTCCCTATACCGGAAGTTGAATAGTTTTGCAATTATAGCTCGATGAGGCGCTCCAGGTCTAGGAGGGGCAGCCAGCGCTCTGTGCGTCCATTCCACACTTAAGAATTTTGACAAATGTTTGGGAGACATTTCTTGAATGATCCAGTCCTCCAAGAACAGGCCCACATCCGGCCCGTTCACTTTCTCCAGAAACCCAACAAATCGTAGATTCTCCCTTCTGGAGCGACCTTCTGCATCTTCCACTTGATCGTCAAGCTTGATTACCTGATGCTTCAGTTCCACCACTGTTTCACTAAGATCTTTTACCTCTTTCTTGTGGGCCTCCGTGTCTTTCTCAATGGTCGTCACCCTATCAGAGACCTTCCTATGATCGCATCTTAATAGATTAACATCTATGGCCACTGCATTGATCTTCTTAATTATATTGTCCCTAGTGGATTTGACGGTCCTAATGAAATCCAGCAGCGTTGGAACATTCTTTGCAGGTTCCTCCAGTGTTCCTCTTGCCATTATGGAGTCTTCACTTCTGTTCTCCGAACCATGGGAGATGGGTTGAGCATAATTAGGGATCTTGATGGATTGTGATTTCGCTTTTTTATCTCTCCCAATATTGGTCCTCGAAGCTGTAGCAGGGCAGTCTGCTCACTTCCTCCTCGCGAGAGGTGGAACCAGTCTATATCACACCTTACCAAGACGTACCGCAGGAAAGGTCCTGCGCTTCCTCATGGAAAGCACCACTCTCCCTAACCAGTGCTGGCAGGACACCAGGCAAAAGCGAACAATTTGACTATTTGTTGTTCTGTGGCGGGAATCTCCCAGCCGCCACACTGCCCCTTTGTCTTTCAAGGTGGCAAGCCCATACAAGTCATCTGTCATCGCTTACGTAGGGTTCTCTCAAGGATCTGTTCAAAAACCTATGTTTCGTTTCCGTGCCACAGGGGTAGGACCCTGAATCATCTCTTCTACAAGCCCGACCTTCTTCCACCAGAAATCACATGAATCAGGATGCTCCCCTCTCAGCCATCATAGAACCACTATTGTCCACCGCCCTGGAATCGGTTATCAAACCTCCAAGTCACGCCGCACAGTTCTCCCCTCTGGTACCGTACCCAAGGCGTCCTTCAGTTATTCCAGGAACATCCCCTCATTGGACTGTATAGGTCATAGAATGACAGACCCACGCCAGAGGCCACTCGCCCTTACTGTGGAGATTTATATTGCCCTTTAAGTCCTGCCGAAACAGCAAAATGCAAGGTATCTTCAGTTCCCCAGTGCAACCGGGAAAGTCCCCTGCAGAGTTTTGGCACAGGAATGCCATTAGTGCTTAATGCTCCCCACCGGTATCCAGTGCTGCACCTAGTATTCTGCTGCCGGCCAGATCCCAGCTGTGCCTCCATCCCGCAATCTCCATAGCTCCTACTCAGGGGGTGCACTCACCAGCCAGTAGTATCCTATGTCAGGACAGTGTCCTCTCTCCATCCAGGCCATTAGACGGGGCCCACCATCACCTGGGCCAGGGCAGGAGGGGCATTAACCGGCAGCGTACGCCGGGCCATCCACAGCAGACCCCGGTCCCCCGGAAAGGCATCTCCCTGGGCAGCCCCGCACAGGGGCATGAACAGGAGGGCTCCTTCATGTCCCGGCCAGGGCTCCGCCCCTCACCTCTGGAGGCCCACCGATATTGCAGCCTCCGGCTCTGCTCAGCCCCAGGATCAGGATCACAGCCGTGGAGCCCCAAACTCGCTCTCCTCAGCTCGGCGACTCTCAGGGACAGATCACAAGGTGGTCCGGCTCACGGCCGTTCTTTTTAGGAAGCTTAACGTCCTCGATTAGTTCAGGACAAGATGGCACCTCCACGTAATCCGAGGAACCCCGCAGCTCCGGGAAATATATCGATGCCCTCACCTCCGGAACCTTCAGCGGTAGTTGTACGGGGGTCTCCATTAGGCAGTGTACGGTCTGGGATCGTTCATTAGCCAGGATAATGCAGGATTCTTAACTTATAACAGGCCACTGCACGGAGCTCGCCTGAAACACGTCTAGGCGGCCATGATGTCAGGCCACGGCCCAATTGGCTTGTTCTTTATTAGCATATTAAACGTGTCTGTAAATTCAAACTAATTGGTGTAGAAAGTGCATCCAGGGATTGGAAGTGTAATGCCACTTTCTAGTTCAGACTGCAGCACCTACTGTGTCATTTGCTATAGGCCTACCCTGTGTAGCCTAACTGCTGCAGTGTAAAACCTGCAATGCACCTCATCAAGATAACTTTTTTCGACAGGTAAATCAACTAGAAAAATAATGAAACAACTATTTTCAACAGTTATTTAAATCAATTCCAATGGTAAAGTCCGATTTTTAATCAAAATTAAGGAAACGTATGCTTTAAAAAGTTATCTTTTCCCTGCCTGAAGTTTTTAGGGGCTAATTTGCATTAACTCTCCATCAAAGCTCAGCCTTGGAAGAGATGTGAAATACCAAGTTGTAAAATAAAGTTACAACATGGGACATTAGGACATAATACATAGCCTCTATCATAAATGTTGCATTATAGAACACATAACAGCATACCGTAGAGGGTGTGCAATTATACTGAGTCAATGTTAGCAGGTCCTTACTCAATTTATAGGTGTGCTCTTGAGATGCAAAACCTTCATTTATTACATTTTTTATCACACCCTGTGGGTGTGAAGTCCCACTAAAGCAAATTCTTGGCAATGACAATGACAATAAATCTTTAATTTCTCAGTTAGTTAAAATTGGTACATATACATAAAAGACTAGTATAATCAACAACAAACAAGTGCAGTGCACAAGGCAATCAACACCTTAATAAAACATATAGTGGAATTCCCTGAATCCACACAGTGCCAGCATGTGTAGCTTATAAGCATGTAAAACCATAAAAAAAAAATGCATATGATACTTAGAATGGCTGTGACCTTGCTCAAGATGTGCCTACGGTCTGTGCTTGAGAAACAGTGTTGGTGAGAAGTGCACTCTAATATTACGATAATTCTGTGTAATCCGGTATGTGTGCGGTGTTAGAATTATGCCTGCTGAGCATATGTATCAGAATCAATGAACGTGTCCTAGCCCCGTACTGGCGACTAGGACTCTAACACGCACCAACATTTAAACAGTGTACATATTTACAATAAAGTTTTTTAATGTAACATTTTTCCATAACAATAGTAAACCTCTTATTCATGAGGATTCCCTAATCATAATATCTGACTAGTTACATTATACAAACCAAATAAATCAGTTTCAGTTGTTAAAATGTTTTAAAACAATGATTTTCCAACCCTTTTTTTTTTTTTTTTTTTTAAATGTTTTTATTGAAAGTTTTTTCCCCTCATTTTCTTTCCCCCCCTCCCCCATTACATGGACAAGGCACAATACAATTCATAAGGCAGCCACATATTCGAAACAAAAAGGGAAATAATACTACAATATACATACTACATACCAATCCTATCCTATTATATATACATGCAAAATCATATATATTCACCTTCACCTATACATATATGAATATTACACACTTGGTTATTCAGTTCCCAAATTCCACTGAATTAGAGGGCCCCAAATTTGCATACCCAGCTTTTTACCCTTTCTCCCTTTCCTAGAATAAATAGCTGTCTCCAATTTTTGTATTGACAAAGTTTTCCCAAGCCATTGATGATACGTGGGAGGATTTGGATCTAGCCAGGTTGAGGCCACAAGCAATCTAAAAATCGCCATTGCTACAAACAAAAAATGTTTACAAATTATTTGACCATTGGGGGAGACACCCAACAAAATTGTTGCTGAATCCAACTCTATTGTTGTATCCAAGGCATTTCGGAAAAAATTCCCAATATTATGTTTTATCTCATCTAAATGCGGACAAGTAGAGAAAATATGCAGTAAGTTAGCCTCCATACTGCCACATCTGAAACACGTGGTGCCCGAAACAGCCCCCCATTGAGCAATTTTCCATGGCGTATAATACAAATGATATAAACTCTTGTAGTGCTGGGCCTGAAGAGACGATGAACATAATACTTTACATCCCATCTCGAGTGACTCCGAAAAGACATCTCTTTCTCTAGGTATATCTAGATCTAAGGACCATTTAACTATCCATTTCTCAAGATCATCTTTTTTTAACTTTGTCATTTCCAAATAAAATCTTTTTATAGTACAATCACTACCTTTTTGTATAAGATCCATCATAATGCTCCTCCCGAATCCTAAGGCCCCACCTCTTTTATTTAGTATACAACTCCGTATTTGTAGATATTTAAAGAAATGATTTGTGTTTAACATATACTTATTTTTTAGGTCAATAAATTGTAACATACCCTTATCATCCATCACATCTCCAATCATACCAATACCTCGGCTCTCCCATTCTTGATATATCACCCCTGAAAACACTGCCCTAGGTAATAAAGGATTATTTTTGAATCTGGTATATGCACTATATTTCCCTATTCCGATTTTTTTAGAAAATCCTTTCCATATATTGTAGGCCGCCATAATTGTCTTAAAACGAGTTCTTTTATAGTAACTTCCATCAGTAAATCTCAAAAAAATATTTTCAGCATTCATACCCAAAGCTAAGCCATATATAGCAAGCGATCCTATCTTATCCCATCCATCCATTTCAGCGCCCCCCATTAATCCAACCATTCCTTGCATTGCAGCTGCCCAATAATATACTTTAAAATCCGGCAGCGACCATCCCCCTTTCTCCCTAGGTAGGGACATATACCTCAGTGCTCTCCGAGTCTTACCTCTCGCCCAAATAAACCGATTCACCATTCTTTCGCAAGTTTTGAACCACTTATTTTCAATTAAAAGTGGTATTGCCCTAAAGAGATATAGTAATTTGGGTAGAATTAGCATTTTAATAATATTAACTCGTCCTACTAATGATAGATGTAGATTCTCATAGCGATCCAGATCTCTTCTCGCTTTTTCATTTACTGGAGCGATATTACTATCTACCAGGCTATCCAAATCAGACATAATATTAATTCCCAAATATTTCCCTGCCGACACTACTCTACTGTCGTCACAGGGCGTCAATGAATTTTTAATAATCTGCGTTTTTGACGCATTTAATAAGTACCCTGATACTTGACCAAATCTTAAAGCCTCAGCCTCTACAAACATAGTTGCTTCTGAAGGGCAGGGTGTAATCACTGCGACATCGTCAGCATAGGCTAATATCTTACTTGGCCCAAGAACTGTGCAAAATGGTGTAATTTCTGGTGCTGATTCAATCTTGCGTATTAAAGGATCCATATACATGGCAAATAACAAGGGAGAAAACGGACAGCCCTGACGAGTTCCTCTCTTAATTCTAAATTGACCTGTTTTCCCCCCATTTATCCTTAATACCGCAACTGGATCAGCATACAAAGTCTGGATTGCTTTCAGATACCCTTCCCTAATCCCAGCTCTTCCCAAGATCTGCCACAAATATTGCCAGGAGACCCGATCGAATGCCTTTTCCGCATCCAAAAGCATAACTGCCATCGGGTCTCCTGCTACCTCCGCCACATCAAATAAAGTTATCACTTTTCTAATATGATGAGTGGTCCCTCTACTGGGAATAAAACCATGTTGATTATCACTAACCAGGGTCCCTATAATACTTGCAAACCTTGCGGCCAATGCCTTTGAATATATCTTAGTATCATTATTCATTAATGTTATTGGGCGATAAGACCCTGGTTCGCTCGGGGGTTTCTCTTTTTTTAAAATTAAAACTATGTCAGCCGCGCTCCATGATTTAGGAACAGATGCCCCACTTTGTGCAGCTTGAAATGTTTGAATTAAATCGTTACCTAAACAGCCCCAGAAAGTCTTATAAAACTCAGTTGGTAACTGATCAGGTCCGGCTGCCTTCCCGGAAGGTAAAGCATTCAATGCTTTTTTAATCTCGATATCATCCAAGAGAGTCTCAAGCTCATCTGCATCTTCCGAAGAAATGGTTTTAGCCTCTATATTCTGAAGATATTCATTTATTCTTTCCACCGTACTAGAATTTCCCTCATCATATAAAGATTGATAAAACTTCCTAAATACCTCCCGGATTTCTTCTGGATCTGAATGTAATTGTCCTTTTTCATCCTTTATTTCCTTAATCATCCCTGCCGCCGCTATCTGCCTAGTTCGTATAGCGAGTACTCGCCCAACTTTCTCACTGAACTCGTAACATCTCTCCCGTCTGGCCGTATATTGTTTTGCGGCCCTATTAGCTAGTTCTTCCTCCGCATCACTTTTCACCTTCAATAGTTGTATTACGAATTGTTCAGTCGGCTCTCCCCTTATTACACACTTATTCAGTTGTTCTTCTGCCTCTAATACTTTTTCCTCTCTCTCCTTGTATTGCAGTCTTTCTGTTTTTCTCTTGAAAACACTATAACTACATGTTTCACCACGTGCTCCTGCCTTAAAGGCATCCCATACTATACCAACTGCAGTACTCCCTCTATTATGCTCGAAGAATTCTGTGATCCACTTAGACATATGTTTTATATAATCCTCGTCTAAAAGCAGTCCCCTTTCAAATGTCCAATCCCTCCTTGTTGTTACTTCCCCACTCTGCTTTAACGTTAGAATCAAGGGGTTATGATCGCTGAATAACCGGGGTAATCTATCAATTTTTACTAAGCTAATTAAATCGTTGGATACCAGGAAATAATCCAGCCTAACACATATCTGGTGCGGTGCAGAATAATATGTATAACCCGGCTGGTCTGGTCTAGTTGACCCCCAGACATCTCGTAATGTATTATTTGCTAAAAGGTCAGTAAGGGCCTTATACACCTTTTTCTTCCTACCCTTATATTGCCTTATTGAACCCGATCCCAAACCTTCCGCACCGTTGATATTTAAATCTCCTCCTATAATGACTCGTGGTGCCCAATCTGCCAGCTCAGTATCCAAAAAGTGTAGTATTTCAGGATCGTCCTGTGTAGAGCCATACACTGCGACTAATGTTGTCCACACCCCACCTAGTAGAGCCTCAGCCATAACCCATCTCCCCCAGTTATCTCTGAGTTTTCTCCTTATTACTATGCTTTTATTTCTTGAAAGAATGGCTACGCCTCTCTGCTTGACTCCCTGCTTAGAAGTAACTATTAATTGAAACCCCAACTGATTAAGAAGACTCTCCTGAGTGCTCATTATATGTGTCTCCTGCAGGAACACTAAATCTACATTCATTTGCCGTAGCCGCATTCCGATCTTCCGCCTTTTCAATGCATCATTTAGACCGCATACATTCCATGTCGCTAATCTGATAGACATTTTTTCATTTCTTTTTTCTTCCCTTCACCCCATATCCGCTTGCTTCTCTTTAACATTCTATAAACATTCTGCAATGCGAAGTCTTGCGCGCTAAGTAAACAAACTTCCTTGTTAATCTCGATGGTGTCTTCCATATCTTCAACATCACTATACACAACATACGACTGGTATACGTTACTTTTATCAAATCCTGTCAAACATCTCATACTTATGTGCCCTGTCCATTTCCCTCCCCATCCCCATCCCCGTCCCCACCCCAGACTGCCCTCCCTCATTCTCCCACCCCCCCTACAGGCAAATAGGTCCAGCGGACCTATATCTGGCCGACTTTGCCTCCTGGATGTCGAGCCCATCAACTCCCCCAGACTTTCCACTTTATCTCCTTGTGCTCAGTACATAACCACCAAATTCCGCCCCTGTTTATGAACAGTTGCCACCACCACCACCACTCTTACTACACTAATATCAATCTTTAATCTATCTTTTACCGGTTAGATCAACAGAAAAATAAAACAAATCCTGACAGGTGACTTTGCACCCCCAGATATCACCACCCTTTCTCCCCTCCTCTTCCAAATTCTATTTATCTTCGTTTCTTTAGGAAAGTATCTCTAAGGGCAACTGTATGATCACTATTCTCAGTGTTCTCTCTGTGTCTTGTTTTCCGTTGATCTTGCAGGGAGTTGAGATATTCTTGTGCGAGTATCTCGGAGTAGAAGATTTTAAAGTTCCCGTTTGACCCAATCTTCAATCGAGCTGGGAATAGAAGATAAGCCTCACATCCTATATTTTGAAATGGAGTAATGAGCTGCCTCATTCTCCATCTTCTTTCCACGGTGGTGTGGCAGAAATCAGGACGTGCAAAAAAAACCACATCATTATATTTACATTTGGCTTGAGGCTTAGCTTTGGTGATTATTTCCTCTCGCAACAGAAAGTTCCCAACATAGATAAGTATTGCACGAGGTTTATCCTGCACTGCTTTTTGAGTGATAGGGAAGCGGTGTGCCCTTGGTATTTCAAGTTCCAGATCCCAAGTAGATAACTCTGGGAGGGCACCCTTTAATAAATCGATGACATACTTCCGAACATCACTCCCCTCTTTCCCCTCCTGTATTCCAATCAAGCGTACATTATTGCGTCTTTGTCTATTCTCAAATTCCTCTAGTTTCCATAACATATCAGATGTTGTCTTATCTTGTTCCTTCCTGTCATTCAGCACTTTGATCATATCATCTTCCAATTTCCCAGTCCTATTCTCTACTTCAGAGACTCTCTCAACCATCTCCTCATACAGTTTGCTGACCTTACGTAAAGAGGATTGCATTCTCCTATTTGCGTGCTTAGCCCTTTGCTTTGCTTTTTGGCTCTCAACCCGAGCCTCACTCTGCATTTGTTTTAGAGTTGTAAATAAAACTTCAAAGTTAGATGTACCACCTTCTGCTCCCCGAGATATAGATTCCGTAGTCCCTGTTCCCCCATTTACAGATTCATCCGCAAGCATTACAGAGTTCTCTGCCTCCTTGTCCCAATTTAATTTCTTTACCACTGTCTTCATATTTCCTTCGTGCTCTTTCGTTGGTCTCTGTTGTCTAGGCCTGTCGCTTCGTTTACTTGACTTCTTCTTTTTTTTTGTTTTACTCTTATTTTTAATGTTGCCCCTGGTATTAATACTACTCACAATGTTTGTTTTTGATCTCACGGAAATCTCTTTTAGTGCCTTTTCTTGAGTTAATTTCTTAGACTCTTTATTGATAATTTCTGTCTCGCTACTAATAGAATTAGAGGTGGTTTCAGAATCAGCCCCTGATTCAGTCTCTATACTTTCCGTATCAGTGTTCAGTGTTTCATCGCCCAAACTTTCTGTTTCTATTTCTGATTCAGTATCTATCACTGATCCCACGCTTTCATTCGCGCTTTCTTCATCATCCGCCTCATCATTGCCAGTAAAAAAGACCTCATCACTGGGGGAGACAGGGTGTACATCAGGCAATTTACTTTTATTTTTACTTACATCCTCGTTAGTCGTTAACTCTGTAGGCACTGGGTAGTTGGCGCTCTCCAAACTTCCTTTTTCAAAGATAGCAACCTCTGTCAGATTTTGACATGTGCCTGTATCTTTAACTTCAGACACACCTGGAGCTATGTAATTTAGAGCCTTCTCCTTTAAGGGCCTAAGACCGCCCTCTGCTTCAGCTGTAGAAAAGTCTTCCGTTTCTTCTGCCTCTGTAATTCCATTCCGAGGCTGAGCATCCTCAGTGCAGTCATCGTCCCCATCCGCGCCTCCCTGCGCCGTCGATTCCCTCTCCAAGGTAAGCTGCGCCAGACCACACAAACACGCCAGTGTAGGGACTTCACCTCCTCGTGGCTGATCCATCTGTGAAGTTATTTGAACAGGCGGCGCCGGTGTTGCAGATAGAAACGTCTCGACGATAGTCGTTTGCCGGAGTGCGCTCTCCTTCACAGCTTCCTTTCCAGCGAGCTCCCCAGCAGCGCGTTTCACCTCCTCTCTTCTCCTTGCAGTAGCTGGCGGTGAGACTGTTGACTTTTTCTTTTTCGTTCCTTCTTGTTTCTCCCGCATTTTTCTCAATTTATTTTCCTTTGCAGCATCTCGTCTTTGTTGCGCATTAGATCGCGCCTTCCCTCGCAGATTCTGAGCTGGGGCACCGAGATTATCCATATCGTCCTCTGCCTCACAATCACGGACCCAGTCAGCTCGCTCTCGCTCACGATTTCTTCTTGAGCAAGATGCAGGTTTTGACGCCATATACTTTAGAGTTTTCCAGCGATGGTTCCCGGAGGGAGACAAACGAGCTGTCAGAGATGAGAAATGGGTTTGCAAATATTTACACAAGGCCCCCTTTCTCTCTTGAGGAAATTCAAATACCAATAACAGCAAACCGGTAGGCTCCCTCAGCATCGCCTTATGTGTCGTTGCACTTCCCAAAATGCAGACTGCCTCTCGTTCCAGAACTCGCCTTGCTCTTCCACCAACAGAACAAACAGAACGAAACTTCTCAGCATAAGTTTGCTTTTACTCCGTTAGCTTGTCTTAGATTGTCTGAGCTTAAAGTATATAGCCTACGAGCACATAAAACACCATATTTCTTCGTGGTCAGTCAGGAGGGTGTTTGGATGCGACCTCCACTACGGCGTCATGGCGGCCATCTTGCCCAATGATTTTCCAACCCAATGCATTTGGGACACTGCGTCCCTACGTCAGGGTTTTTTTTCTGTTGGAAAGAAGAAAGGAAACATATTTAAGGGGGATCACTGAAACAATATCGACTTCAAAAATATCGAATTACAAAAATATTGAGGTAAAAATATAGAATAAATAAACAATCGGATGAAGGAGGGTCCTAGGGAAATATTTATAGACCAAACCAGTTACGTCCCCCACTACTATAATGCACGTCTTTGAAGTGTAATCGTCCTTACTAAAGAAGATGGTGTCCGGGTGGAACAAATCAGTAGAGCAGACTCCACCCTCACACTAGAAGAGGTCAGTGAGCAGACTCTCCTTCATTATTAAGGTCGAGACCACCAGCTACTCATTGTTTTGTGACAAATATAGAATACCAAAATATCGACCTCCTATCTACAAACAGGTAAGTACAAAAATATCAAATCAAAAATATTGATGTAAAAAATATAGTTAGTCAAAATATCATTTTTTTAAAAAATGCTTCAAATTAATTAAAACTTAATGAAATAATACATATAATTAACTTAAACATAATTAAAATACTTAAATACCCTTAAAATTAATAAATAATTAATGTAAGTAAAAAAAACATACAAATTGATATGTTAATACATACATATATATATATATATATATATATATATATATATATATATATATATATATATATATATATATATATATATACATATACATATATATATATATAAACGTAATATTAATAAAATATTTACAATATTTTTACCGTAGGATAGCGGAAAGGGTAAAATTTACTATTACCCCTCCAGTGAGTGCAACAGTAGGGAAAGCGTTGGATAGCGTAGGGGTAAAAATTACTATTCCCACTCAGGAGAGTGCAACAGTAGGGAAAGCGTTGGATAGCGTAGGGGTAAAAACTACTATTCCCACTCCAGAGAGTGCAACAGTAGGGAAAGCGTTTGGATGGCGTAGGGGTAAAAATTACTATTCCCACTCCAGAGAGTGCAACATTAGGGAACGCGTTGGATAGCGTAGGGGTAAAAATTACTATTCCCACTCCAGAGAGTGTAACAGTAGGGAAAGTGTTGGATAGCGTAGGGGTAAAAATTACTATTCCCACTCCAGAGAGTGCAACAGTAGGGAAAGCGTTGGATAGCGTAGGGGTACAAATTACTATTCTCACTCCAGAGAGTTCAACAGTAGGGAAAGCGTTGGGTAGTGTAGGGGTAAAAATTACTATTCCGACTCCAGAGAGTGCAACAGTAGGGAAAGCGTTGGATAGCGTAGGGGTACAAATTACTATTCCCACTCCTGAGAGTGTAACAGTAGGGGAAGCGTTGGATAGGGAAGGGGGAAAAATTACTATTCCCACTCCAGAGAGTGCAACAGTAGGGAAAGCGTTGGATAGCGCAGGGGTAAAAA
The DNA here is from genome assembly GCF_964261635.1 of Lissotriton helveticus. NCBI lineage: Eukaryota > Metazoa > Chordata > Amphibia > Caudata > Salamandridae > Lissotriton > Lissotriton helveticus. Next base: position 1,825,154,965 of record NC_136067.1, read on the forward strand.
TTACTATTCACACTACAGAGAGTGCAACAGTAGGCAAAGCGTTAGATAGCGTAGGGGTAAAAATTACTATTCCAACTCCAGAGAGTGCAACAGTAGGGAAAACGTTGGATAGCGGCAGGGTAAAATTTACTATTCCCACTCCAAAGAGTGCAACAGTAGAGAAAGCGTTGGATAGTGTAGGGTTAAAAATTACTATTCCCACTCCAAAGAGTGCAACAGTAGGGAAAGCGTTGGATAGCGTAGGGGTAAAAATTACTATTCCCACTCCAGACAGGTGCAACAGTAGGGAAAGCATTGGATAGTGCAGGGGTAAAAATTACTATTCCAAATCCAAAGAGTGCAACAGTAGGGAAAGCGTTGGATAGCGCAGGGGTAAAAATTACTATTCACACTACAGAGAGTGCAACAGTAGGGAAAGCGTTAGATAGCATAGGGTTAAAAATTACTATTCCAACTCCAGAGAGTGCAACAGTAGGGAAAACTTTGGATAACGGCAGGGTAAAATTTACTATTCCCACTCCAAAGAGTGCAACAGTAGAGAAAGCGTTGGATAGCGTAGGGTTAAAAATTACTATTCCCACTCCAAAGAGTGCAACAGTAGGGAAAGCGTTGGATAGCGTAGGGGTGATAATTACTATTCCCACTCCAGACAGGTGCAACAGTAGGGAAAGCGTTGGATAGTGCAGGGGTAAACATTACTATTCCAAATCCAGAGAGTGCAACAGTAGGGAAAACGTTGGATAGCGGCAGGTTAAAATTTACTATTCCCACTCCAAAGAGTGCAAAAGTAGGGAAAGCGTTGGATAGGGGCAGGGTAAAAATTACTATTCCAACTCGAGAGAGTGCAACAGTAGGGCAAGCGTTTGATAGCGTAGGGGTAAAAAATTACTATTCCAACTCCAGAGAGTGCAACAGTAGGGAAAGCGTTGGATAGCGTAGGGGTAAAAATTACTATTCCCACTCCAGAGGGTGCAACTGTAGGGAAAGCTTTGGATAGCGTAGGGGTAAAAATGACTATTCCCACTCCTGAGAGTGCAACAGTAGGGAAAGCGTTGGATAGGGAAGGGGTAAAAATTATTATTCCCACTCCAGAGAGTGCAACAGTAGGGAAAGCGTTGGATAGCGCAGGGGTAAAAATTACTATTCCAACTCCAGAGAGTGCAACAGTAGGGAAAGCGTTGGATAGCGTAGGGGTAAAAATTACTATGCCCACTACAGAGAGTGCAACAGTAGGGAAAGCATTGGATAGCGCAGGGGTAAAAATTACTATTCCAACTCCAGAGAGTGCAACAGTAGGGAAAACGTTGGAAAGCGGCAGGGTAAAATTTACTATTCCCACTCCAAAGAGTGCAACAGTAGAGAAAGCGATGGATAGCGTAGGGTTAAAAATTACTATTCCCACTCCAAAGATTGCAACAGTAGGGAAAGCTTTGGATAGCGTAGGGGTAAAAATTACTATTCCCACTCCAGACAGGTGCAACAGTAGGGAAAGCGTTGGGTAGTGCAGGGGTAAAAATTACTATTCCAACTCCAGAGAGTGCAACAGTAGGGAAAACGTTGGATAGCGGCAGGGTAAAATTTACTATTTCCACCCACAGAGTGCAAAAGTAGGGAAAGCTTTGGATTGCGGCAGGGTAAAAATTACTATTCCAACTCGAGAGAGTGCAACAGTAGGGAAAGCATTTGATAGCGTAGGGGTAAAAATTACTATTCCAACTCCAGAGAGTGCAACAGTAGGGAAAGCGTTGGATAGCGTAGGGGTAAAAATTACTATTCCCACTCCAGAGAGTGCAACAGTAGGGAAAGCGTTGGATAGCGGGAAGGTAAAAAATTACTATTCCAACTCCAGAGAGTGCAACAGTAGGGAAAGGGTTGGATAGCGTAGGGGTAAAAATTACTATTCCCACTTCAGAGGGTGCAACAGTAGGGAAAGCTTTGGATAGCGCAGGGGTACAAATTACTATTCCCACTCCTGAGAGTGCAACAGTAGGGAAAGCGTGGGATAGGGAAGGGGTAAAAATTACTATTCCCACTCCAGAGAGTGCAACAGTAGGGAAAGCGTTGGATAGGGAAGGGGTAAAAATTATTATTCCCAATCCAGAGAGTGCAACAGTAGGGAAAGCGTTGGATAGCGTAGGGGTAAAAATTACTATTCCCACTACAGAGGGTGCAACAGTAGGGAAAGCGTTGGATAGCTGAGGGGTAAAAATTACTATTCCAACTCCAGAGAGTGCAACAGTAGGGAAAACGTTGGATAGCGGCAGGGTAAAATGTACTATTCCCACTCCAAAGAGTGCAACAGTAGAGAAAGCGTTGGATAGTGTAGGGGTAAAAATTTACTATTCCCACTCCAGAGAGTGCAACAGTAGGGAAAGCGTTGGATAGGGGGAGGGTAAAAATTACTATCGCAACTCCAGAGAGTGCAACAGTAGGCAAAGCGTTGGATAGCGTAGAGGTAAAAATTACCATTCCAACTCCAGAGAGTGCAACAGTAGGGAAAGCGTTGGATAGCGTAGGGGTAAAAATTACTATTTCCACTCCAGAGAGTGCAACAGTAGGGAAAGCGTTGGATAGCGTAGGGGTACAAATTACTATTCCCACTCCTGGGAGTGCAACAGTAGGGAAAGCGTTGGATAGGGAAGGGGTAAAAATTACTATTCCCACTCCAGAGAGTGCAACAGTAGGGAAAGCGTTGGATAGCGTAGGGGTAAAAATTACTATTCCCACTCAGGAGAGTGCAACAGTAGGGAAAGCGTTGGATAGCGTAGGGGTAAAAATTACTATTCCCACTCCAGAGAGTGCAACAGTAGGGAAAGCGTTTGGATAGGCTAGGGGTAAAAATTACTATTCCCACTCCAGAGAGTGCAACATTAGGGAACGCGTTGGATAGCGTAGGGGTAAAAATTACTATTCCCACTCCAGAGGGTGCAACAGTAGGGAAAGCTTTGGATAGCGTAGGGGTAAAATTACTATTCCGACTCCAGAGAGTGCAACAGTAGGGAAAGCGTAGGATAGCGTAGGGGTACAAATTACTATTCTCACTCCAGAGAGTGCAACAGTAGGGAAAGTGTTGGATAGTGTAGGGGTAAAAATTACTATTCCGACTCCAGAGAGTGCAACAGTAGGGAAAGCGTTGGATAGCGTAGGGGTACAAATTACTATTCCCACTCCAGACAGGTGCAACAGTAGGGAAAGCGTTGGATAGTGCAGGGGTAAAAATTACTATTCCAAATCCAGAGAGTGCAACAGTAGGGAAAGCGTTGGATAGCGCAGGGGTAGAAATTACTATTCACACTACAGAGAGTGCAACAGTAGGGAAAGCGTTAGATAGCGTAGGGTTAAAAACGTACTATTCCAACTCCAGAGAGTGCAACAGTAGGGAAAACGTTGGATAACGGCAGGGTAAAATTTACTATTCCCACTCCAAAGAGTGCAACAGTAGAGAAAGCGCTGGATAGCGTAGGGTTAAAAATTACTATTCCCACTCCAAAGAGTGCAACAGTAGGGAAAGCGTTGGATAGCGTAGGGGTAAAAATTACTATTCCCACTCCAGACAGGTGCAACAATAGGGAAAGCGTTGGATAGTGCAGGGGTAAACATTACTATTCCAAATCCAGAGAGTGCAACAGTAGGGAAAACGTTGGATAGCGGCAGGTTAAAATTTACTATTCCCACTCCAAAGAGTGCAAAAGTAGGGAAAGCGTTGGATAGCGTAGGGGTAAAAATTACTATTCCCACTCCAGAGGGTGCAACTGTAGGGAAAGCTTTGGATAGCGTAGGGGTAAAAATGACTATTCCCACTCCAGAGAGTGCAACAGTAGGGAAAGCGTTGGACAGCGTAGGGGTACAAATTACTATTCTCACTCCAGAGAGTGCAACAGTAGGGAAATCGTTGGATAGTGTAGGGGTAAAAATTACTATTCCCACTCCAGAGAGTGCAACAGTAGGGAAAGCGTTGGATAGGGAAGGGGTAAGAATTATTATTCCCACTCCAGAGAGTGCAACAGTAGGGAAAGCGTTGGATAGCGCAGGGGTAAATATACTATTCCAACTCCAGAGAGTGCAACAGTAGGGAAAGCGTTGGATAGCGTAGGGGTAAAAATTACTATTCCCACTACAGAGAGTGCAACAGTAGGGAAAGCGTTGGATAGCGTAGGGGTTAAAATTACTATTCTAACTCCAGAGAGTGCAACAGTAGTGAAAACGTTGGAAAGCGGCAGGGTAAAATTTACTATTCCCACTCCAAAGAGTGCAACAGTAGAGAAAGCGATGGATAGCGTAGGGTTAAAAATTACTATTCCCACTTCAAAGATTGCAACAGTAGGGAAAGCTTTGGATAGTGTAGGGGTAAAAATTACTATTCCGACTCCAGAGAGTGCAACAGTAGGGAAAGCGTAGGATAGCGTAGGGGTACAAATTACTATTCTCACTCCAGAGAGTGCAACAGTAGGGAAAGTGTTGGATAGTGTAGGGGTAAAAATTACTATTCCGACTCCAGAGAGTGCAACAGTAGGAAAAGCGTTGGATAGCGTAGGGGTACAAATTACTATTCCCACTCCTGAGAGTGTAACAGTAGGGGAAGCATTGGATAGGGAAGGGGTAAAAATTACTATTCCCACTCCAGAGAGTGCAACAGTAGGGAAAGCGTTGGATAGCGCAGGGGTAAAAACTTACTATTCACACTACAGAGAGTGCAACAGTAGGCAAAGCGTTAGATAGCGTAGGGGTAAAAATTACTATTCCAACTCCAGAGAGTGCAACAGTAGGGAAAACGTTGGATAGCGGCAGGGTAAAAATTACTATTCCCACTCCAAAGAGTGCAACAGTAGAGAAAGCGTTGGATAGCGTAGGGTTAGAAATTACTATTCCCACTCCAAAGAGTGCAACAGTAGGGAAAGCGTTGGATAGCATAGGGGTAAAAATTACTATTCCCACTCCAGACAGATGCAACAGTAGGGAAAGCGTTGGATAGTGCAGGGGTAAAAATTACTATTCCAAATCCAGAGAGTGCAACAGTAGGGAAAGCGTTGGATAGCGCAGGGGTAGAAATTACTATTCACACTACAGAGAGTGCAACAGTAGGGAAAGCGTTAGATAGCGTAGGGTTAAAAACTTACTATTCCAACTCCAGAGAGTGCAACAGTAGGGAAAACGTTGGATAACGGCAGGGTAAAATTTACTATTCCCACTCCAAAGAGTGCAACAGTAGAGAAAGCGCTGGATAGCGTAGGGTTAAAAATTACTATTCCCACTCCAAAGAGTGCAACAGTAGGGAAAGCGTTGGATAGCGTAGGGGTAAAAATTACTATTCCCACTCCAGACAGGTGCAACAATAGGGAAAGCGTTGGATAGTGCAGGGGTAAACATTACTATTCCAAATCCAGAGAGTGCAACAGTAGGGAAAACGTTGGATAGCGGCAGGTTAAAATTTACTATTCCCACTCCAAAGAGTGCAAAAGTAGGGAAAGCGTTGGATAGCGTAGGGGTAAAAATTACTATTCCCACTCCAGAGGGTGCAACTGTAGGGAAAGCTTTGGATAGCGTCGGGGTAAAAATGACTATTCCCACTCCAGAGAGTGCAACAGTAGGGAAAGCTTTGGACAGCGTAGGGGTACAAATTACTATTCTCACTCCATAGAGTGCAACAGTAGGGAAATAGTTGGATAGTGTAGGGGTAAAAATTACTATTCCCACTCCAGAGAGTGCAACAGTAGGGAAAGCGTTGGATAGGGAAGGGGTAAGAATTATTATTCCCACTCCAGAGAGTGCAACAGTAGGGAAAGCGTTGGATAGCGCAGGGGTAAATATACTATTCCAACTCCAGAGAGTGCAACAGTAGGGAAAGCGTTGGATAGCGTAGGGGTAAAAATTACTATTCCCACTACAGAGAGTGCAACAGTAGGGAAAGCGTTGGATAGCGTAGGGGTTAAAATTACTATTCTAACTCCAGAGAGTGCAACAGTAGTGAAAACGTTGGAAAGCGGCAGGGTAAAATTTACTATTCCCACTCCAAAGAGTGCAACAGTAGAGAAAGCGATGGATAGCGTAGGGTTAAAAATTACTATTCCCACTTCAAAGATTGCAACAGTAGGGAAAGCTTTGGATAGCGTAGGGGTAAAAATTACTATTCCCACTCCAGACAGGTGCAACAGTAGGGAAAGCGTTGGATAGTGCAGGGGTAAAAATTACTATTCCAACTCCAGAGAGTGCAACAGTAGGGAAAACGTTGGATAGCGGCAGGGTAAAATTTACTATTTCCACCAACAGAGTGCAAAAGTAGGGAAAGCGTTGGATAGCGGCAGGGTAAAAATTACTATTCTAACTCGAGAGAGTGCAACAGTAGGGAAAGTGTTTGATAGCGTAGGGGTAAAAATTACTATTCCAACTCCAGAGAGTGCAACAGTAGGGAAAGCGTTGGATAGCGTAGGGGTAAAAATTACTATTCCCACTCCAGTGAGTGCAACAGTAGGGAAAGCGTTGGAGGGGGGGAAGGTAAAACATTACTATTCCAACTTCAGAGAGTGCAACAGTAGGGAAAGCGTTGGATAGCGTAGGGGTAAAAAATTACTATTCCCACTTCAGAGGGTGCAACAGTAGGGAAAGCGTTGGATAGCGTAGGGGTACAAATTACTATTCCCACTCCTGAGAGTGCAACAGTAGGGAAAGCGTGGGATAGGGAAGGGGTAAAAATTACTATTCCCACTCCAGAGAGTGCAACAGTAGGGAAAGCGTTGGATAGGGAAGGGGTAAAAATTACTATTCCCACTCCAGAGAGTGCAACAGTAGGGAAAGCATTAGATAGCGTAGGGTTAAAAATTACTATTCCAACTCTAGAGAGTGCAACAGTAGGGAAAACGTTGGATAACGGCAGGGTAAAATTTAATATTCCCACTCCAAAGAGTGCAACAGTAGAGAAAACGTTGGATAGCGTAGGGTTAAAAATTACTATTCCCACTCCAAAGAGTGCAACAGTAGGGAAAGCGTTGGATAGCGTAGGGGTTTAAATTACTATTCCCACTCCAGACAGGTGCAACAGTAGGGAAAGCGTTGGATAGTGCAGGGGTAAACATTACTACTCCAAATCCAGAGAGTGCAACAGTAGGGAAAACGTTGGATAGCGGCAGGTTAAAATTTACTATTCCCACTCCAAAGAGTGCAAAAGTAGGGAAAGCGTTGGGTAGGGGCAGGGTAAAAATTACTATTCCAACTCGAGAGAGTGCAACAGTAGGGCAAGCGTTTGATAGCGTAGGGGTAAAAATTACTATTCCAACTCCAGAGAGTGCAACAGTAGGGAAAGTGTTGGATAGCGTAGGGGTAAAAATTACTATTTCCACTCCAGAGGGTGCAACTGTAGGGAAAGCTTTGGATAGCGTAGGGGTAAACATGACTATTCCCACTCCAGAGAGTGCAACAGTAGGGAAAGCGTTGGACAGCGTAGGGGTACAAATTACTATTCTCACTCCAGAGAGTGCAACAGTAGGGAAATCGTTGGATAGTGTAGGGGTAAAAATTACTATTCCCACTCCAGAGAGTGCAACAGTAGGGAAAGCGTTGGACAGCGTAGGGGTACAAATTACTATTCTCACTCCAGAGAGTGCAACAGTAGGGAAATCGTTGGATAGTGTAGGGGTAAAAATTACTATTCCCACTCCAGAGAGTGCAACAGTAGGGAAAGCGTTGGATAGCGTAGGGGTACAAATTACTATTCCCACTCCTGAGAGTGCAACAGTAGGGAAAGCGTTGGATAGGGAAGGGGTAAAAATTATTATTCCCACTACAGAGAGTGCAACAGTAGGGAAAGCGTTGGATAGCGTAGGGGTTAAAATTACTATTCTAACTCCAGAGAGTGCAACAGTAGTGAAAACGTTGGAAAGCGGCAGGGTAAAATTTACTATTCCCACTCCAAAGAGTGCAACAGTAGAGAAAGCGATGGATAGCGTAGGGTTAAAAATTACTATTCCCACTTCAAAGATTGCAACAGTAGGGAAAGCTTTGGATAGCGTAGGGGTAAAAATTACTATTCCGACTCCAGAGAGTGCAACAGTAGGGAAAGCGTAGGATAGCGTAGGGGTACAAATTACTATTCTCACTCCAGAGAGTGCAACAGTAGGGAAAGTGTTGGATAGTGTAGGGGTAAAAATTACTATTCCGACTCCAGAGAGTGCAACAGTAGGAAAAGCGTTGGATAGCGTAGGGGTACAAATTACTATTCCCACTCCTGAGAGTGTAACAGTAGGGGAAGCATTGGATAGGGAAGGGGTAAAAATTACTATTCCCACTCCAGAGAGTGCAACAGTAGGGAAAGCGTTGGATAGCGCAGGGGTAAAAACTTACTATTCACACTACAGAGAGTGCAACAGTAGGCAAAGCGTTAGATAGCGTAGGGGTAAAAATTACTATTCCAACTCCAGAGAGTGCAACAGTAGGGAAAACGTTGGATAGCGGCAGGGGAAAAATTACTATTCCCACTCCAAAGAGTGCAACAGTAGAGAAAGCATTGGATAGCGTAGGGTTAGAAATTACTATTCCCACTCCAAAGAGTGCAACAGTAGGGAAAGCGTTGGATAGCGTAGGGGTAAAAATTACTATTCCCACTCCAGACAGATGCAACAGTAGGGAAAGCGTTGGATAGTGCAGGGGTAAAAATTACTATTCCAAATCCAGAGAGTGCAACAGTAGGGAAAGCGTTGGATAGCGCAGGGGTAGAAATTACTATTCACACTACAGAGAGTGCAACAGTAGGGAAAGCGTTAGATAGCGTAGGGTTAAAAACTTACTATTCCAACTCCAGAGAGTGCAACAGTAGGGAAAACGTTGGATAACGGCAGGGTAAAATTTACTATTCCCACTCCAAAGAGTGCAACAGTAGAGAAAGCGCTGGATAGCGTAGGGTTAAAAATTACTATTCCCACTCCAAAGAGTGCAACAGTAGGGAAAGCGTTGGATAGCGTAGGGGTAAAAATTACTATTCCCACTCCAGACAGGTGCAACAATAGGGAAAGCATTGGATAGTGCAGGGGTAAACATTACTATTCCAAATCCAGAGAGTGCAACAGTAGGGAAAACGTTGGATAGCGGCAGGTTAAAATTTACTATTCCCACTCCAAAGAGTGCAAAAGTAGGGAAAGCGTTGGATAGCGTAGGGGTAAAAATTACTATTCCCACTCCAGAGGGTGCAACTGTAGTGAAAGCTTTGGATAGCGTCGGGGTAAAAATGACTATTCCCACTCCAGAGAGTGCAACAGTAGGGAAAGCTTTGGACAGCGTAGGGGTACAAATTACTATTCTCACTCCATAGAGTGCAACAGTAGGGAAATAGTTGGATAGTGTAGGGGTAAAAATTACTATTCCCACTCCAGAGAGTGCAACAGTAGGGAAAGCGTTGGGTAGGGAAGGGGTAAGAATTATTATTCCCACTCCAGAGAGTGCAACAGTAGGGAAAGCGTTGGATAGCGCAGGGGTAAATATACTATTCCAACTCCAGAGAGTGCAACAGTAGGGAAAGCGTTGGATAGCGTAGGGGTAAAAATTACTATTCCCACTACAGAGAGTGCAACAGTAGGGAAAGCGTTGGATAGCGTAGGGGTTAAAATTACTATTCTAACTCCAGAGAGTGCAACAGTAGTGAAAACGTTGGAAAGCGGCAGGGTAAAATTTACTATTCCCACTCCAAAGAGTGCAACAGTAGAGAAAGCGATGGATAGCGTAGGGTTAAAAATTACTATTCCCACTTCAAAGATTGCAACAGTAGGGAAAGCTTTGGATAGCGTAGGGGTAAAAATTACTATTCCCACTCCAGACAGGTGCAACAGTAGGGAAAGCGTTGGATAGTGCAGGGGTAAAAATTACTATTCCAACTCCAGAGAGTGCAACAGTAGGGAAAACGTTGGATAGCGGCAGGGTAAAATTTACTATTTCCACCCACAGAGTGCAAAAGTAGGGAAAGCGTTGGATAGCGGCAGGGTAAAAATTACTATTCCAACTCGAGAGACTGCAACAGTAGGGAAAGTGTTTGATAGCGTAGGGGTAAAAATTACTATTCCAACTCCAGAGAGTGCAACAGTAGGGAAAGCGTTGGATAGCGTAGGGGTAAAAATTACTATTCCCACTCCAGTGAGTGCAACAGTAGGGAAAGCGTTGGATAGCGGGAAGGTAAAACATTACTATTCCAACTTCAGAGAGTGCAACAGTAGGGAAAGCGTTGGATAGCGTAGGGGTAAAAAATTACTATTCCCACTTCAGAGGGTGCAACAGTAGGGAAAGCGTTGGATAGCGTAGGGGTACATATTACTATTCCCACTCCTGAGAGTACAACAGTAGGGAAAGCGTGGGATAGGGAAGGGGTAAAAATTACTATTCCCACTCCAGAGAGTGCAACAGTAGGGAAAGCGTTCGATAGGGAAGGGGTAAAAATTACTAGTCCCACTCCAGAGAGTGCAACAGTAGGGAAAGCATTAGATAGCGTAGGGTTAAAAATTACTATTCCAACTCCAGAGAGTGCAACAGTAGGGAAAACGTTGGATAACGGCAGGGTAAAATTTAATATTCCCACTCCAAAGAGTGCAACAGTAGAGAAAGCGTTGGATAGCGTAGGGTTAAAAATTACTATTCCCACTCCAAAGAGTGCAACAGTAGGGAAAGCGTTGGATAGCGTAGGGGTTTAAATTACTATTCCCACTCCAGACAGGTGCAACAGTAGGGAAAGCGTTGGATAGTGCAGGGGTAAACATTACTACTCCAAATCCAGAGAGTGCAACAGTAGGGAAAACGTTGGATAGCGGCAGGTTAAAATTTACTATTCCCACTCCAAAGAGTGCAAAAGTAGGGAAAGCGTTGGGTAGGGGCAGGGTAAAAATTACTATTCCAACTCGAGAGAGTGCAACAGTAGGGCAAGCGTTTGATAGCGTAGGGGTAAAAATTACTATTCCAACTCCAGAGAGTGCAACAGTAGGGAAAGTGTTGGATAGCGTAGGGGTAAAAATTACTATTTCCACTCCAGAGGGTGCAACTGTAGGGAAAGCTTTGGATAGCGTAGGGGTAAACATGACTATTCCCACTCCAGAGAGTGCAACAGTAGGGAAAGCGTTGGACAGCGTAGGGGTACACATTACTATTCTCACTCCAGAGAGTGCAACAGTAGGGAAATCGTTGGATAGTGTAGGGGTAAAAATTACTATTCCCACTCCAGAGAGTGCAACAGTAGGGAAAGCGTTGGATAGCGTAGGGGTACAAATTACTATTCCCACTCCTGAGAGTGCAACAGTAGGGAAAGCGTTGGATAGGGAAGGGGTAAAAATTATTATTCCCACTCCAGAGAGTGCAACAGTAGGGAAAGCGTTGGGTAGCGCAGGGGTAAAAATTACTATTCCAACTCCAGAGAGTGCAACAGTAGGGAAAGCGTTTGGATAGGCTAGGGGTAAAAATTACTATTCCCACTCCAGAGAGTGCAACATTAGGGAACGCGTTGGATAGCGTAGGGGTAAAAATTACTATTCCCACTCCAGAGGGTGCAACCGTAGGGAAAGCTTTGGATAGCGTAGGGGTAAAATTACTATTCCGACTCCAGAGAGTGCAACAGTAGGGAAAGCGTAGGATAGCGTAGGGGTACAAATTACTATTCTCACTCCAGAGAGTGCAACAGTAGGGAAAGTGTTGGATAGTGTAGGGGTAAAAATTACTATTCCGACTCCAGAGAGTGCAACAGTAGGGAAAGCGTTGGATAGCGTAGGGGTACAAATTACTATTCCCACTCCTGAGAGTGTAACAATAGGGGAAGCATTGGATAGGGAAGGGGTAAAAATTACTATTCCCACTCCAGAGAGTGCAACAGTAGGGAAAGCGTTGGATAGCGCAGGGGTAAAAACTTACTATTCACACTACAGAGAGTGTAACAGTAGGCAAAGCGTTAGATAGCGTAGGGGTAAAATTTTCTATTCCAACTCCAGAGAGTGCAACAGTAGGGAAAACGTTGGATAGTGTAGGGGTAAAAATTACTATTCCCACTCCAGAGAGTGCAACAGTAGGGAAAGCGTTGGATAGCGTAGGGGTACAAATTACTATTCCCACTCCTGAGAGTGCAACAGTAGGGAAAGCGTTGGATAGGGAAGGGGTAAAAATTATTATTCCCACTCCAGAGAGTGCAACAGTAGGGAAAGCGTTGGGTAGCGCAGGGGTAAAAATTACTATTCCAACTCCAGAGAGTGCAACAGTAGGGAAAGCGTTGGATAGCGTAGGGGTAAAAATTACTATTCCCACTACAGAGAGTGCAACAGTAGGGAAAGCATTGGATAGCGTAGGGGTAAAAATTACTATTCCAACTCCAGAGAGTGCAACAGTAGGGAAAACGTTGGAAAGCGACAGGGTAAAATTTACTATTCCCACTCTAAAGAGTGCAATAGTAGAGAAAGCAATGGATAGCGTAGGGTTAAAAATTACTATTCCCACTCCAAAGATTGCAACAGTAGGGAAAGCTGTGGATAGCGTAGGGGTAAAAATTACTATTCCCACTCCAGACAGGTGTAACAGTAGGGAAAGCGTTGGATAGTGCAGGGGTAAAAATTACTATTCCAACTCCAGAGAGTGCAACAGTAGGGAAACCGTCGGATAGCGGCAGGGTAAAATTTACTATTCCCACTCCAAAGAGTGCAACAGTAGAAAAAGCGATGGATAGCGTCGGGTTAAAAATTACTATTCCCACTCCAAAGATTGCAACAGTAGGGAAATCTTTGGATAGCGTAGGGGTACAAATTACTATTCCCACTCCTGAGAGTGCAACAGTAGGGAAAGCGTGGGATAGGGAAGGGGTAAAAATTACTATTCCCACTCCAGAGAGTGCAACAGTAGGGAAAGCGTTGGATAGGGAAGGGGTAAAAATTACTATTCCCAATCCAGAGAGTGCAACAGTAGGGAAAGCGTTGGATAGTGTAGGGGTAAAAATTACTATTCCCACTACAGAGGGTGCAACAGTAGGGAAAGCGTTGGATAGCGTAGGGGTAAAAATTACTATTCCAACTCCAGAGAGTGCAACAGTAGGGAAAACGTTGGATAGCGGCAGGGTAAAATTTACTATTCCCACTCCAAAGAGTGCAACAGTAGAGAAAGCGTTGGATAGTGTAGGGGTAAAAATTACTATTCCCACTCCAGAGAGTGCAACAGTAGGGAAAGCGTTGGATAGCGGGAGGGTAAAAATTACTATCGCAACTCCAGAGAGTGCAACAGTAGGGAAAGCGTTGGATAGCGTAGAGGTAAAAATTACCATTCCAACTCCAGAGAGTGCAACAGTAGAGAAAGCGTTGGATAACGTAGGGGTAAAAATTACTATTTCCACTCCAGAGAGTGCAACAGTAGGGAAAGCGTTGGATAGCGTAGGGGTACAAATTACTATTCCCACTCCTGAGAGTGCAACAGTAGGGAAAGCGTTGGATAGGGAAGGGGTAAAAATTACTATTCCCACTCCAGAGAGTGCAACAGTAGGGAAAGCGTTGGATAGCGTAGGGGTAAAAATTACTATTCCCACTCAGGAGAGTGCAACAGTAGGGAAAGCGTTGGATAGCGTAGGGGTAAAAATTACTATTCCCATTCCAGAGAGTGCAACAGTAGGGAAAGCGTTGGATAGCGTAGGGGTACAAATTACTATTCCCACTCCTGAGAGTGCAACAGTAGAGAAAGCGTTGGATAGCGTAGGGTTAAAAATTACTATTCCCACTCCAAAGAGTGCAACAGTAGGGAAAGCGTTGGATAGCGTAGGGGTGATAATTACTATTCCCACTCCAGACAGGTGCAACAGTAGGGAAAGCGTTGGATAGTGCAGGGGTAAACATTACTATTCCAAATCCAGAGAGTGCAACAGTAGGGAAAACGTTGGATAGCGGCAGGTTAAAATTTACTATTCCCACTCCAAAGAGTGCAAAAGTAGGGAAAGCGTTGGATAGGGGCAGGGTAAAAATTACTATTCCAACTCGAGAGAGTGCAACAGTAGGGCAAGCGTTTGATAGCGTAGGGGTAAAAAATTACTATTCCAACTCCAGAGAGTGCAACAGTAGGGAAAGCGTTGGATAGCGTAGGGGTAAAAATTACTATTCCCACTCCAGAGGGTGCAACTGTAGGGAAAGCTTTGGATAGCGTAGGGGTAAAAATGACTATTCCCACTCCTGAGAGTGCAACAGTAGGGAAAGCGTTGGATAGGGAAGGGGTAAAAATTATTATTCCCACTCCAGAGAGTGCAACAGTAGGGAAAGCGTTGGATAGCGCAGGGGTAAAAATTACTATTCCAACTCCAGAGAGTGCAACAGTAGGGAAAGCGTTGGATAGCGTAGGGGTAAAAATTACTATGCCCACTACAGAGAGTGCAACAGTAGGGAAAGCATTGGATAGCGCAGGGGTAAAAATTACTATTCCAACTCCAGAGAGTGCAACAGTAGGGAAAACGTTGGAAAGCGGCAGGGTAAAATTTACTATTCCCACTCCAAAGAGTGCAACAGTAGAGAAAGCGATGGATAGCGTAGGGTTAAAAATTACTATTCCCACTCCAAAGATTGCAACAGTAGGGAAAGCTTTGGATAGCGTAGGGGTAAAAATTACTATTCCCACTCCAGACAGGTGCAACAGTAGGGAAAGCGTTGGGTAGTGCAGGGGTAAAAATTACTATTCCAACTCCAGAGAGTGCAACAGTAGGGAAAACGTTGGATAGCGGCAGGGTAAAATTTACTATTTCCACCCACAGAGTGCAAAAGTAGGGAAAGCTTTGGATTGCGGCAGGGTAAAAATTACTATTCCAACTCGAGAGAGTGCAACAGTAGGGAAAGCATTTGATAGCGTAGGGGTAAAAATTACTATTCCAACTCCAGAGAGTGCAACAGTAGGGAAAGCGTTGGATAGCGTAGGGGTAAAAATTACTATTCCCACTCCAGAGAGTGCAACAGTAGGGAAAGCGTTGGATAGCGGGAAGGTAAAAAATTACTATTCCAACTCCAGAGAGTGCAACAGTAGGGAAAGGGTTGGATAGCGTAGGGGTAAAAATTACTATTCCCACTTCAGAGGGTGCAACAGTAGGGAAAGCTTTGGATAGCGCAGGGGTACAAATTACTATTCCCACTCCTGAGAGTGCAACAGTAGGGAAAGCGTGGGATAGGGAAGGGGTAAAAATTACTATTCCCACTCCAGAGAGTGCAACAGTAGGGAAAGCGTTGGATAGGGAAGGGGTAAAAATTATTATTCCCAATCCAGAGAGTGCAACAGTAGGGAAAGCGTTGGATAGCGTAGGGGTAAAAATTACTATTCCCACTACAGAGGGTGCAACAGTAGGGAAAGCGTTGGATAGCTGAGGGGTAAAAATTACTATTCCAACTCCAGAGAGTGCAACAGTAGGGAAAACGTTGGATAGCGGCAGGGTAAAATGTACTATTCCCACTCCAAAGAGTGCAACAGTAGAGAAAGCGTTGGATAGTGTAGGGGTAAAAATTTACTATTCCCACTCCAGAGAGTGCAACAGTAGGGAAAGCGTTGGATAGGGGGAGGGTAAAAATTACTATCGCAACTCCAGAGAGTGCAACAGTAGGCAAAGCGTTGGATAGCGTAGAGGTAAAAATTACCATTCCAACTCCAGAGAGTGCAACAGTAGGGAAAGCGTTGGATAGCGTAGGGGTAAAAATTACTATTTCCACTCCAGAGAGTGCAACAGTAGGGAAAGCGTTGGATAGCGTAGGGGTACAAATTACTATTCCCACTCCTGGGAGTGCAACAGTAGGGAAAGCGTTGGATAGGGAAGGGGTAAAAATTACTATTCCCACTCCAGAGAGTGCAACAGTAGGGAAAGCGTTGGATAGCGTAGGGGTAAAAATTACTATTCCCACTCAGGAGAGTGCAACAGTAGGGAAAGCGTTGGATAGCGTAGGGGTAAAAATTACTATTCCCACTCCAGAGAGTGCAACAGTAGGGAAAGCGTTTGGATAGGCTAGGGGTAAAAATTACTATTCCCACTCCAGAGAGTGCAACATTAGGGAACGCGTTGGATAGCGTAGGGGTAAAAATTACTATTCCCACTCCAGAGGGTGCAACAGTAGGGAAAGCTTTGGATAGCGTAGGGGTAAAATTACTATTCCGACTCCAGAGAGTGCAACAGTAGGGAAAGCGTAGGATAGCGTAGGGGTACAAATTACTATTCTCACTCCAGAGAGTGCAACAGTAGGGAAAGTGTTGGATAGTGTAGGGGTAAAAATTACTATTCCGACTCCAGAGAGTGCAACAGTAGGGAAAGCGTTGGATAGCGTAGGGGTACAAATTACTATTCCCACTCCAGACAGGTGCAACAGTAGGGAAAGCGTTGGATAGTGCAGGGGTAAAAATTACTATTCCAAATCCAGAGAGTGCAACAGTAGGGAAAGCGTTGGATAGCGCAGGGGTAGAAATTACTATTCACACTACAGAGAGTGCAACAGTAGGGAAAGCGTTAGATAGCGTAGGGTTAAAAACGTACTATTCCAACTCCAGAGAGTGCAACAGTAGGGAAAACGTTGGATAACGGCAGGGTAAAATTTACTATTCCCACTCCAAAGAGTGCAACAGTAGAGAAAGCGCTGGATAGCGTAGGGTTAAAAATTACTATTCCCACTCCAAAGAGTGCAACAGTAGGGAAAGCGTTGGATAGCGTAGGGGTAAAAATTACTATTCCCACTCCAGACAGGTGCAACAATAGGGAAAGCGTTGGATAGTGCAGGGGTAAACATTACTATTCCAAATCCAGAGAGTGCAACAGTAGGGAAAACGTTGGATAGCGGCAGGTTAAAATTTACTATTCCCACTCCAAAGAGTGCAAAAGTAGGGAAAGCGTTGGATAGCGTAGGGGTAAAAATTACTATTCCCACTCCAGAGGGTGCAACTGTAGGGAAAGCTTTGGATAGCGTAGGGGTAAAAATGACTATTCCCACTCCAGAGAGTGCAACAGTAGGGAAAGCGTTGGACAGCGTAGGGGTACAAATTACTATTCTCACTCCAGAGAGTGCAACAGTAGGGAAATCGTTGGATAGTGTAGGGGTAAAAATTACTATTCCCACTCCAGAGAGTGCAACAGTAGGGAAAGCGTTGGATAGGGAAGGGGTAAGAATTATTATTCCCACTCCAGAGAGTGCAACAGTAGGGAAAGCGTTGGATAGCGCAGGGGTAAATATACTATTCCAACTCCAGAGAGTGCAACAGTAGGGAAAGCGTTGGATAGCGTAGGGGTAAAAATTACTATTCCCACTACAGAGAGTGCAACAGTAGGGAAAGCGTTGGATAGCGTAGGGGTTAAAATTACTATTCTAACTCCAGAGAGTGCAACAGTAGTGAAAACGTTGGAAAGCGGCAGGGTAAAATTTACTATTCCCACTCCAAAGAGTGCAACAGTAGAGAAAGCGATGGATAGCGTAGGGTTAAAAATTACTATTCCCACTTCAAAGATTGCAACAGTAGGGAAAGCTTTGGATAGTGTAGGGGTAAAAATTACTATTCCGACTCCAGAGAGTGCAACAGTAGGGAAAGCGTAGGATAGCGTAGGGGTACAAATTACTATTCTCACTCCAGAGAGTGCAACAGTAGGGAAAGTGTTGGATAGTGTAGGGGTAAAAATTACTATTCCGACTCCAGAGAGTGCAACAGTAGGAAAAGCGTTGGATAGCGTAGGGGTACAAATTACTATTCCCACTCCTGAGAGTGTAACAGTAGGGGAAGCATTGGATAGGGAAGGGGTAAAAATTACTATTCCCACTCCAGAGAGTGCAACAGTAGGGAAAGCGTTGGATAGCGCAGGGGTAAAAACTTACTATTCACACTACAGAGAGTGCAACAGTAGGCAAAGCGTTAGATAGCGTAGGGGTAAAAATTACTATTCCAACTCCAGAGAGTGCAACAGTAGGGAAAACGTTGGATAGCGGCAGGGTAAAAATTACTATTCCCACTCCAAAGAGTGCAACAGTAGAGAAAGCGTTGGATAGCGTAGGGTTAGAAATTACTATTCCCACTCCAAAGAGTGCAACAGTAGGGAAAGCGTTGGATAGCATAGGGGTAAAAATTACTATTCCCACTCCAGACAGATGCAACAGTAGGGAAAGCGTTGGATAGTGCAGGGGTAAAAATTACTATTCCAAATCCAGAGAGTGCAACAGTAGGGAAAGCGTTGGATAGCGCAGGGGTAGAAATTACTATTCACACTACAGAGAGTGCAACAGTAGGGAAAGCGTTAGATAGCGTAGGGTTAAAAACTTACTATTCCAACTCCAGAGAGTGCAACAGTAGGGAAAACGTTGGATAACGGCAGGGTAAAATTTACTATTCCCACTCCAAAGAGTGCAACAGTAGAGAAAGCGCTGGATAGCGTAGGGTTAAAAATTACTATTCCCACTCCAAAGAGTGCAACAGTAGGGAAAGCGTTGGATAGCGTAGGGGTAAAAATTACTATTCCCACTCCAGACAGGTGCAACAATAGGGAAAGCGTTGGATAGTGCAGGGGTAAACATTACTATTCCAAATCCAGAGAGTGCAACAGTAGGGAAAACGTTGGATAGCGGCAGGTTAAAATTTACTATTCCCACTCCAAAGAGTGCAAAAGTAGGGAAAGCGTTGGATAGCGTAGGGGTAAAAATTACTATTCCCACTCCAGAGGGTGCAACTGTAGGGAAAGCTTTGGATAGCGTCGGGGTAAAAATGACTATTCCCACTCCAGAGAGTGCAACAGTAGGGAAAGCTTTGGACAGCGTAGGGGTACAAATTACTATTCTCACTCCATAGAGTGCAACAGTAGGGAAATAGTTGGATAGTGTAGGGGTAAAAATTACTATTCCCACTCCAGAGAGTGCAACAGTAGGGAAAGCGTTGGATAGGGAAGGGGTAAGAATTATTATTCCCACTCCAGAGAGTGCAACAGTAGGGAAAGCGTTGGATAGCGCAGGGGTAAATATACTATTCCAACTCCAGAGAGTGCAACAGTAGGGAAAGCGTTGGATAGCGTAGGGGTAAAAATTACTATTCCCACTACAGAGAGTGCAACAGTAGGGAAAGCGTTGGATAGCGTAGGGGTTAAAATTACTATTCTAACTCCAGAGAGTGCAACAGTAGTGAAAACGTTGGAAAGCGGCAGGGTAAAATTTACTATTCCCACTCCAAAGAGTGCAACAGTAGAGAAAGCGATGGATAGCGTAGGGTTAAAAATTACTATTCCCACTTCAAAGATTGCAACAGTAGGGAAAGCTTTGGATAGCGTAGGGGTAAAAATTACTATTCCCACTCCAGACAGGTGCAACAGTAGGGAAAGCGTTGGATAGTGCAGGGGTAAAAATTACTATTCCAACTCCAGAGAGTGCAACAGTAGGGAAAACGTTGGATAGCGGCAGGGTAAAATTTACTATTTCCACCAACAGAGTGCAAAAGTAGGGAAAGCGTTGGATAGCGGCAGGGTAAAAATTACTATTCTAACTCGAGAGAGTGCAACAGTAGGGAAAGTGTTTGATAGCGTAGGGGTAAAAATTACTATTCCAACTCCAGAGAGTGCAACAGTAGGGAAAGCGTTGGATAGCGTAGGGGTAAAAATTACTATTCCCACTCCAGTGAGTGCAACAGTAGGGAAAGCGTTGGAGGGGGGGAAGGTAAAACATTACTATTCCAACTTCAGAGAGTGCAACAGTAGGGAAAGCGTTGGATAGCGTAGGGGTAAAAAATTACTATTCCCACTTCAGAGGGTGCAACAGTAGGGAAAGCGTTGGATAGCGTAGGGGTACAAATTACTATTCCCACTCCTGAGAGTGCAACAGTAGGGAAAGCGTGGGATAGGGAAGGGGTAAAAATTACTATTCCCACTCCAGAGAGTGCAACAGTAGGGAAAGCGTTGGATAGGGAAGGGGTAAAAATTACTATTCCCACTCCAGAGAGTGCAACAGTAGGGAAAGCATTAGATAGCGTAGGGTTAAAAATTACTATTCCAACTCTAGAGAGTGCAACAGTAGGGAAAACGTTGGATAACGGCAGGGTAAAATTTAATATTCCCACTCCAAAGAGTGCAACAGTAGAGAAAACGTTGGATAGCGTAGGGTTAAAAATTACTATTCCCACTCCAAAGAGTGCAACAGTAGGGAAAGCGTTGGATAGCGTAGGGGTTTAAATTACTATTCCCACTCCAGACAGGTGCAACAGTAGGGAAAGCGTTGGATAGTGCAGGGGTAAACATTACTACTCCAAATCCAGAGAGTGCAACAGTAGGGAAAACGTTGGATAGCGGCAGGTTAAAATTTACTATTCCCACTCCAAAGAGTGCAAAAGTAGGGAAAGCGTTGGGTAGGGGCAGGGTAAAAATTACTATTCCAACTCGAGAGAGTGCAACAGTAGGGCAAGCGTTTGATAGCGTAGGGGTAAAAATTACTATTCCAACTCCAGAGAGTGCAACAGTAGGGAAAGTGTTGGATAGCGTAGGGGTAAAAATTACTATTTCCACTCCAGAGGGTGCAACTGTAGGGAAAGCTTTGGATAGCGTAGGGGTAAACATGACTATTCCCACTCCAGAGAGTGCAACAGTAGGGAAAGCGTTGGACAGCGTAGGGGTACAAATTACTATTCTCACTCCAGAGAGTGCAACAGTAGGGAAATCGTTGGATAGTGTAGGGGTAAAAATTACTATTCCCACTCCAGAGAGTGCAACAGTAGGGAAAGCGTTGGACAGCGTAGGGGTACAAATTACTATTCTCACTCCAGAGAGTGCAACAGTAGGGAAATCGTTGGATAGTGTAGGGGTAAAAATTACTATTCCCACTCCAGAGAGTGCAACAGTAGGGAAAGCGTTGGATAGCGTAGGGGTACAAATTACTATTCCCACTCCTGAGAGTGCAACAGTAGGGAAAGCGTTGGATAGGGAAGGGGTAAAAATTAT
The DNA here is from genome assembly GCF_964261635.1 of Lissotriton helveticus. Classification (NCBI taxonomy): domain Eukaryota; kingdom Metazoa; phylum Chordata; class Amphibia; order Caudata; family Salamandridae; genus Lissotriton; species Lissotriton helveticus. The sequence continues at coordinate 1,825,175,855 of NC_136067.1, forward strand.
TATTCCCACTACAGAGAGTGCAACAGTAGGGAAAGCGTTGGATAGCGTAGGGGTTAAAATTACTATTCTAACTCCAGAGAGTGCAACAGTAGTGAAAACGTTGGAAAGCGGCAGGGTAAAATTTACTATTCCCACTCCAAAGAGTGCAACAGTAGAGAAAGCGATGGATAGCGTAGGGTTAAAAATTACTATTCCCACTTCAAAGATTGCAACAGTAGGGAAAGCTTTGGATAGCGTAGGGGTAAAAATTACTATTCCGACTCCAGAGAGTGCAACAGTAGGGAAAGCGTAGGATAGCGTAGGGGTACAAATTACTATTCTCACTCCAGAGAGTGCAACAGTAGGGAAAGTGTTGGATAGTGTAGGGGTAAAAATTACTATTCCGACTCCAGAGAGTGCAACAGTAGGAAAAGCGTTGGATAGCGTAGGGGTACAAATTACTATTCCCACTCCTGAGAGTGTAACAGTAGGGGAAGCATTGGATAGGGAAGGGGTAAAAATTACTATTCCCACTCCAGAGAGTGCAACAGTAGGGAAAGCGTTGGATAGCGCAGGGGTAAAAACTTACTATTCACACTACAGAGAGTGCAACAGTAGGCAAAGCGTTAGATAGCGTAGGGGTAAAAATTACTATTCCAACTCCAGAGAGTGCAACAGTAGGGAAAACGTTGGATAGCGGCAGGGGAAAAATTACTATTCCCACTCCAAAGAGTGCAACAGTAGAGAAAGCATTGGATAGCGTAGGGTTAGAAATTACTATTCCCACTCCAAAGAGTGCAACAGTAGGGAAAGCGTTGGATAGCGTAGGGGTAAAAATTACTATTCCCACTCCAGACAGATGCAACAGTAGGGAAAGCGTTGGATAGTGCAGGGGTAAAAATTACTATTCCAAATCCAGAGAGTGCAACAGTAGGGAAAGCGTTGGATAGCGCAGGGGTAGAAATTACTATTCACACTACAGAGAGTGCAACAGTAGGGAAAGCGTTAGATAGCGTAGGGTTAAAAACTTACTATTCCAACTCCAGAGAGTGCAACAGTAGGGAAAACGTTGGATAACGGCAGGGTAAAATTTACTATTCCCACTCCAAAGAGTGCAACAGTAGAGAAAGCGCTGGATAGCGTAGGGTTAAAAATTACTATTCCCACTCCAAAGAGTGCAACAGTAGGGAAAGCGTTGGATAGCGTAGGGGTAAAAATTACTATTCCCACTCCAGACAGGTGCAACAATAGGGAAAGCATTGGATAGTGCAGGGGTAAACATTACTATTCCAAATCCAGAGAGTGCAACAGTAGGGAAAACGTTGGATAGCGGCAGGTTAAAATTTACTATTCCCACTCCAAAGAGTGCAAAAGTAGGGAAAGCGTTGGATAGCGTAGGGGTAAAAATTACTATTCCCACTCCAGAGGGTGCAACTGTAGTGAAAGCTTTGGATAGCGTCGGGGTAAAAATGACTATTCCCACTCCAGAGAGTGCAACAGTAGGGAAAGCTTTGGACAGCGTAGGGGTACAAATTACTATTCTCACTCCATAGAGTGCAACAGTAGGGAAATAGTTGGATAGTGTAGGGGTAAAAATTACTATTCCCACTCCAGAGAGTGCAACAGTAGGGAAAGCGTTGGGTAGGGAAGGGGTAAGAATTATTATTCCCACTCCAGAGAGTGCAACAGTAGGGAAAGCGTTGGATAGCGCAGGGGTAAATATACTATTCCAACTCCAGAGAGTGCAACAGTAGGGAAAGCGTTGGATAGCGTAGGGGTAAAAATTACTATTCCCACTACAGAGAGTGCAACAGTAGGGAAAGCGTTGGATAGCGTAGGGGTTAAAATTACTATTCTAACTCCAGAGAGTGCAACAGTAGTGAAAACGTTGGAAAGCGGCAGGGTAAAATTTACTATTCCCACTCCAAAGAGTGCAACAGTAGAGAAAGCGATGGATAGCGTAGGGTTAAAAATTACTATTCCCACTTCAAAGATTGCAACAGTAGGGAAAGCTTTGGATAGCGTAGGGGTAAAAATTACTATTCCCACTCCAGACAGGTGCAACAGTAGGGAAAGCGTTGGATAGTGCAGGGGTAAAAATTACTATTCCAACTCCAGAGAGTGCAACAGTAGGGAAAACGTTGGATAGCGGCAGGGTAAAATTTACTATTTCCACCCACAGAGTGCAAAAGTAGGGAAAGCGTTGGATAGCGGCAGGGTAAAAATTACTATTCCAACTCGAGAGACTGCAACAGTAGGGAAAGTGTTTGATAGCGTAGGGGTAAAAATTACTATTCCAACTCCAGAGAGTGCAACAGTAGGGAAAGCGTTGGATAGCGTAGGGGTAAAAATTACTATTCCCACTCCAGTGAGTGCAACAGTAGGGAAAGCGTTGGATAGCGGGAAGGTAAAACATTACTATTCCAACTTCAGAGAGTGCAACAGTAGGGAAAGCGTTGGATAGCGTAGGGGTAAAAAATTACTATTCCCACTTCAGAGGGTGCAACAGTAGGGAAAGCGTTGGATAGCGTAGGGGTACATATTACTATTCCCACTCCTGAGAGTACAACAGTAGGGAAAGCGTGGGATAGGGAAGGGGTAAAAATTACTATTCCCACTCCAGAGAGTGCAACAGTAGGGAAAGCGTTCGATAGGGAAGGGGTAAAAATTACTAGTCCCACTCCAGAGAGTGCAACAGTAGGGAAAGCATTAGATAGCGTAGGGTTAAAAATTACTATTCCAACTCCAGAGAGTGCAACAGTAGGGAAAACGTTGGATAACGGCAGGGTAAAATTTAATATTCCCACTCCAAAGAGTGCAACAGTAGAGAAAGCGTTGGATAGCGTAGGGTTAAAAATTACTATTCCCACTCCAAAGAGTGCAACAGTAGGGAAAGCGTTGGATAGCGTAGGGGTTTAAATTACTATTCCCACTCCAGACAGGTGCAACAGTAGGGAAAGCGTTGGATAGTGCAGGGGTAAACATTACTACTCCAAATCCAGAGAGTGCAACAGTAGGGAAAACGTTGGATAGCGGCAGGTTAAAATTTACTATTCCCACTCCAAAGAGTGCAAAAGTAGGGAAAGCGTTGGGTAGGGGCAGGGTAAAAATTACTATTCCAACTCGAGAGAGTGCAACAGTAGGGCAAGCGTTTGATAGCGTAGGGGTAAAAATTACTATTCCAACTCCAGAGAGTGCAACAGTAGGGAAAGTGTTGGATAGCGTAGGGGTAAAAATTACTATTTCCACTCCAGAGGGTGCAACTGTAGGGAAAGCTTTGGATAGCGTAGGGGTAAACATGACTATTCCCACTCCAGAGAGTGCAACAGTAGGGAAAGCGTTGGACAGCGTAGGGGTACACATTACTATTCTCACTCCAGAGAGTGCAACAGTAGGGAAATCGTTGGATAGTGTAGGGGTAAAAATTACTATTCCCACTCCAGAGAGTGCAACAGTAGGGAAAGCGTTGGATAGCGTAGGGGTACAAATTACTATTCCCACTCCTGAGAGTGCAACAGTAGGGAAAGCGTTGGATAGGGAAGGGGTAAAAATTATTATTCCCACTCCAGAGAGTGCAACAGTAGGGAAAGCGTTGGGTAGCGCAGGGGTAAAAATTACTATTCCAACTCCAGAGAGTGCAACAGTAGGGAAAGCGTTTGGATAGGCTAGGGGTAAAAATTACTATTCCCACTCCAGAGAGTGCAACATTAGGGAACGCGTTGGATAGCGTAGGGGTAAAAATTACTATTCCCACTCCAGAGGGTGCAACCGTAGGGAAAGCTTTGGATAGCGTAGGGGTAAAATTACTATTCCGACTCCAGAGAGTGCAACAGTAGGGAAAGCGTAGGATAGCGTAGGGGTACAAATTACTATTCTCACTCCAGAGAGTGCAACAGTAGGGAAAGTGTTGGATAGTGTAGGGGTAAAAATTACTATTCCGACTCCAGAGAGTGCAACAGTAGGGAAAGCGTTGGATAGCGTAGGGGTACAAATTACTATTCCCACTCCTGAGAGTGTAACAATAGGGGAAGCATTGGATAGGGAAGGGGTAAAAATTACTATTCCCACTCCAGAGAGTGCAACAGTAGGGAAAGCGTTGGATAGCGCAGGGGTAAAAACTTACTATTCACACTACAGAGAGTGTAACAGTAGGCAAAGCGTTAGATAGCGTAGGGGTAAAATTTTCTATTCCAACTCCAGAGAGTGCAACAGTAGGGAAAACGTTGGATAGTGTAGGGGTAAAAATTACTATTCCCACTCCAGAGAGTGCAACAGTAGGGAAAGCGTTGGATAGCGTAGGGGTACAAATTACTATTCCCACTCCTGAGAGTGCAACAGTAGGGAAAGCGTTGGATAGGGAAGGGGTAAAAATTATTATTCCCACTCCAGAGAGTGCAACAGTAGGGAAAGCGTTGGGTAGCGCAGGGGTAAAAATTACTATTCCAACTCCAGAGAGTGCAACAGTAGGGAAAGCGTTGGATAGCGTAGGGGTAAAAATTACTATTCCCACTACAGAGAGTGCAACAGTAGGGAAAGCATTGGATAGCGTAGGGGTAAAAATTACTATTCCAACTCCAGAGAGTGCAACAGTAGGGAAAACGTTGGAAAGCGACAGGGTAAAATTTACTATTCCCACTCTAAAGAGTGCAATAGTAGAGAAAGCAATGGATAGCGTAGGGTTAAAAATTACTATTCCCACTCCAAAGATTGCAACAGTAGGGAAAGCTGTGGATAGCGTAGGGGTAAAAATTACTATTCCCACTCCAGACAGGTGTAACAGTAGGGAAAGCGTTGGATAGTGCAGGGGTAAAAATTACTATTCCAACTCCAGAGAGTGCAACAGTAGGGAAACCGTCGGATAGCGGCAGGGTAAAATTTACTATTCCCACTCCAAAGAGTGCAACAGTAGAAAAAGCGATGGATAGCGTCGGGTTAAAAATTACTATTCCCACTCCAAAGATTGCAACAGTAGGGAAATCTTTGGATAGCGTAGGGGTACAAATTACTATTCCCACTCCTGAGAGTGCAACAGTAGGGAAAGCGTGGGATAGGGAAGGGGTAAAAATTACTATTCCCACTCCAGAGAGTGCAACAGTAGGGAAAGCGTTGGATAGGGAAGGGGTAAAAATTACTATTCCCAATCCAGAGAGTGCAACAGTAGGGAAAGCGTTGGATAGTGTAGGGGTAAAAATTACTATTCCCACTACAGAGGGTGCAACAGTAGGGAAAGCGTTGGATAGCGTAGGGGTAAAAATTACTATTCCAACTCCAGAGAGTGCAACAGTAGGGAAAACGTTGGATAGCGGCAGGGTAAAATTTACTATTCCCACTCCAAAGAGTGCAACAGTAGAGAAAGCGTTGGATAGTGTAGGGGTAAAAATTACTATTCCCACTCCAGAGAGTGCAACAGTAGGGAAAGCGTTGGATAGCGGGAGGGTAAAAATTACTATCGCAACTCCAGAGAGTGCAACAGTAGGGAAAGCGTTGGATAGCGTAGAGGTAAAAATTACCATTCCAACTCCAGAGAGTGCAACAGTAGAGAAAGCGTTGGATAACGTAGGGGTAAAAATTACTATTTCCACTCCAGAGAGTGCAACAGTAGGGAAAGCGTTGGATAGCGTAGGGGTACAAATTACTATTCCCACTCCTGAGAGTGCAACAGTAGGGAAAGCGTTGGATAGGGAAGGGGTAAAAATTACTATTCCCACTCCAGAGAGTGCAACAGTAGGGAAAGCGTTGGATAGCGTAGGGGTAAAAATTACTATTCCCACTCAGGAGAGTGCAACAGTAGGGAAAGCGTTGGATAGCGTAGGGGTAAAAATTACTATTCCCATTCCAGAGAGTGCAACAGTAGGGAAAGCGTTTGGATAGGCTAGGGGTAAAAATTACTATTCCCACTCCAGAGAGTGCAACATTAGGGAACGCGTTGGATAGCGTAGGGGTAAAAATTACTATTCCCACTCCAGAGGGTGCAACAGTAGGGAAAGCTTTGAATAGCGTAGGGGTAAAATTACTATTCCCACTCCAGAGAGTGCAACAGTAGGGAAAGTGGTGGATAGCGTAGGGGTACAAATTACTATTCTCACTACAGAGAGTGCAACAGTAGGGAAAGTGTTGGATAGTGTAGGGGTAAAAATTACTATTCCGACTCCAGAAAGTGCAACAGTAGGGAAAGCGTTGGATAGCGTAGGGGTACAAATTACTATTCCCACTCCTGAGAGTGTAACAGTAGGGGAAGCGTTGGATAGGCAAGGGGTAAAAATTACTATTCCCACTCCAGAGAGTGCAACAGTAGGGAAAGCGTTGGATAGCGCAGGGGTAAAAATTACTATTCACACTACAGAGAGTGCAACAGTAGGCAAAGCATTAGATAGCGTAGGGGTAAAAATTACTATTCCAACTCCAGAGAGTGCAACAGTAGGGAAAACGTTGGATAGCGGCAGGGTAAAAATTACTATTCCCACTCCAAAGAGTGCAACAGTAGAGAAAGCGTTGGATAGCGTAGGGTTAGAAATTACTATTCCCACTCCAAAGAGTGCAACAGTAGGGAAAGCGTTGGATAGCGTAGGGGTAAAAATTACTATTCCCTCTCCAGACAGGTGCAACAGTAGGGAAAGCGTTGGATAGTGCAGGGGTAAAAATTACTATTCCAAATCCAGAGGGTGCAACAGTAGGGAAAGCGTTGGATAGCGCAGGGGTAAAAATTACTATTCACACTACAGAGAGTGCAACAGTAGGGAAAGCGTTAGATAGCGTAGGGTTAAAAACGTACTATTCCAACTCCAGAGAGTGCAACAGTAGGGAAAACGTTGGATAACGGCAGGGTAAAATTTACTATTTCCACTCCAAAGAGTGCAACAGTAGAGAAAGCGTTGGATAGCGTAGGGTTAAAAATTACTATTCCCACTCCAAAGAGTGCAACAGTAGGGAAAGCGTTGGATAGCGTAGGGGTAAAAATTACTATTCCCACTCCACACAGGTGCAACAGTAGGGAAAGCGTTGGATAGTGCTGGGGTAAACATTACTATTCCAAATCCAGAGAGTGCAACAGTAGGGAAAACGTTGGATAGCGGCAGGTTAAAATTTACTATTCCCACTCCAAAGAGTGCAAAAGTAGGGAAAGCGTTGGATAGGGGCAGGGTAAAAATTACTATTCCAACTCGAGAGAGTGCAACAGTAGGGCAAGCGTTAGATAGCGTAGGGGTAAAAATTACTATTCTAACTCCAGAGAGTGCAACAGTAGGGAAAGCGTTGGATAGCGTAGGGGTAAAAATTACTAATTCCACTCCAGAGGGTGCAACTGTAGGGAAAGCTTTGGATAGCGTAGGGGTAAAAATGACTATTCCCACTCCAGAGAGTGCAACAGTAGGGAAAGCGTTGGACAGCGTAGGGGTACAAATTACTATTCTCACTCCAAAGAGTGCAACAGTAGGGAAATCGTTGGATAGTGTAGGGGTAAAAATTACTATTCCCACTCCAGAGAGTGCAACAGTAGGGAAAGCGTTGGATAGGGAAGGGGTAAAAATTATTATTCCCACTCCAGAGAGTGCAACAGTAGGGAAAGCGTTGGATAGCGCAGGGGTAAAATTACTATTCCAACTCCAGAGAGTGCAACAGTAGGGAAAGCGTTGGATAGCGTAGGGGTAAAAATTACTATTCCCACTACAGAGAGTGCAACAGTAGGGAAAGCGTTGGATAGCGTAGGGGTAAAAATTACTATTCTAACTCCAGAGAGTGCAACAGTAGGGAAAACGTTGGAATGCGGCAGGGTAAAATTTACTATTCCCACTCCAAAGAGTGCAACAGTAGAGAAAGCGATGGATAGCGTAGGGTTAAAAATTACTATTCCCACTCCAAAGATTGCAACAGTAGGGAAAGCTTTGGATAGCGTAGGGGTAAAAATTACTATTCCCACTCCAGACAGGTGCAACAGTAGGGAAAGCGTTGGATAGTACAGGGGTAAAAACGTACTATTCCAACTCCAGAGAGTGCAACAGTAGGGAAAACGTTGGATAGCGGCAGGGTAAAATTTACTATTCCCACTCCAAAGAGTGCAACAGTAGAGAAAGCGATGGATAGCGTAGGGTTAAAAATTACTATTCCCACTCCAAAGATTGCAACAGTAGGGAAAGCTTTGGATAGCGTAGGGGTACAAATTACTATTCCCACTCCTGAGAGTGCAACAGTAGGGAAAGCGTGGGATAGGGAAGGGGTAAAAATTACTATTCCCACTCCAGAGAGTGCAACAGTAGGGAAAGCGTTGGATAGGGAAGGGGTAAAAATTACTATTCCCAATCCAGAGAGTGCAACAGTAGGGAAAGCGTTGGATAGCGTAGGGGTAAAAACTTACTATTCCCACTACAGAGGGTGCAACAGTAGGGAAAGCGTTGGATAGCGTAGGGGTAAAAATTACTATTCCAACTCCAGAGAGTGCAACAGTAGGGAAAATGTTGGATAGTGGCAGGGTAAAATTTACTATTCCCACTCCAAAGAGTGCAACAGTAGAGAAAGCGTTGGATAGTGTAGGGTTAAAAATTACTATTCCAACTCCAGAGAGTGCAACAGTAGGGAAAGCGTTGGATAGCGTAGAGGTAAAAATTACCATTCCAACTCCAGGGAGTGCAACAGTAGGGAAAGCGTTGGATAGCGTAGGGGTAAAAATTACTATTTCCACTCCAGAGAGTGCAACAGTAGGGAAAGCGTTGGATAGCGTAGGGGTACAAATTACTATTCCCACTCCTGAGAGTGCAACAGTAGGGAAAGCGTTGGATAGGGAAGGGGTAAAAATTACTATTCCCACTCCAGAGAGTGCAACAGTAGGGAAAGCGTTGGATAGCGTAGGGGTAAAAATTACTATTCCCACTGAGGAGAGTGCAACAGTAGGGAAACCGTTGGATAGCGTAGGGGTAAAAATTACTATTCCCACTCCAGAGAGTGCAACAGTAGGGAAAGCGTTTGGATAGGCTAGGGGTAAAAATTACTATTCCCACTCCAGAGAGTGCAACATTAGGGAACGCGTTGGATAGTGTAGGGGTACAAAGTACTATTCCCACTCCTGAGAGTGTAACAGTAGGGGAAGCGTTGGATAGGGAAGGGGTAAAAATTACTATTCCCACTCCAGAGAGTGCAACAGTAGGGAAAGCGTTGGATAGCGCAGGGGTAAAAATTACTATTCACACTACAGAGAGTGCAACAGTAGGCAAAGCGTTAGATAGCGTAGGGGTAAAAATTACTATTCCAACTCCAGAGAGTGCAACAGTAGGGAAAACGTTGGATAGCGGCAGGGTAAAAATTACTATTCCCACTCCAAAGAGTGCAACAGTAGAGAAAGCGTTGGATAGCGGAGGGTTAGAAATTACTATTCCGACTCCAAAGAGTGCAACAGTAGGGAAAGCGTTGGATAGCGTAGGGGTAAAAATTACTATTCCCACTCCAGACAGGTGCAACAGTAGGGAAAGCGTTGGATAGTGCAGGGGTAAAAATTACTATTCCAAATCCAGAGAGTGCAACAGTAGGGAAAGCGTTGGATAGCGCAGGGGTAAAAATTACTATTCACACTACAGAGAGTGCAACAGTAGGGAAAGCGTTAGATAGCGTAGGGTTAAAAACTTACTATTCCAACTCCAGAGAGTGCAACAGTAGGGAAAACGTTGGATAACGGCAGGGTAAAATTTACTATTCCCACTCCAAAGAGTGCAACAGTAGAGAAAGCGTTGAATAGCGTAGGGTTAAAAATTACTATTCCCACTCCAAAGAGTGCAACAGTAGGGAAAGCGTTGGATAGCGTAGGGGTAAAAATTACTATTCCCACTCCAGACAGGTGCAACAGTAGGGAAAGCGTTGGATAGTGCAGGGGTAAACATTACTATTCCAAATCCAGAGAGTGCAACAGTAGGGAAAACGTTGGATAGCGGCATGTTAAAATGTACTATTCCCACTCCAAAGAGTGCAAAAGTAGGGAAAGCGTTTGATAGGGACAGGGTAAAAATTACTATTCCAACTCGAGAGAGTGCAACAGTAGGGAAAGCGTTGGATAGCGTAGGGGTAAAAATTACTATTCCCACTACAGAGAGTGCAACAGTAGGGAAAGCATTGGATAGCGTAGGGGTAAAAATTACTATTCCAACTCCAGAGAGTGCAACAGTAGGGAAAACGTTGGAAAGCGGCAGGGTAAAATTTACTATTCCCACTCCAAAGAGTGCAACAGTAGAGAAAGCGATGGATAGCGTAGGGTTAAAAATTACTATTCCCACTCCAAAGATTGCAACAGTAGGGAAAGCTTTGGATAGCGTAGGGGTAAAAATTACTATTCCCACTCCAGACAGGTGCAACAGTAGGGAAAGCGTTGGATAGTGCAGGGGTAAAAATTACTATTCCAACTCCAGAGAGTGCAACAGTAGGAAAAACGTTGGATAGCGGCAGGGTAAAATTTACTATTCCCACTCCAAAGAGTGCAACAGTAGAGAAAGCGATGGATAGCGTAGGGTTAAAAATTACTATTCCCACTCCAAAGATTGCAACAGTAGGGAAAGCTTTGGATAGCGTAGGGGTACAAATTACTATTCCCACTCCTGAGAGTGCAACAGTAGGGAAAGCGTGGGATAGGGAAGGGGTAAAAATTACTATTCCCACTCCAGAGAGTGCAACAGTAGGGAAAGCGTTGGATAGGGAAGGGGTAAAAATTACTATTCCCAATCCAGAGAGTGCAACAGTAGGGAAAGCGTTGGATAGCGTAGGGGTAAAAACGTACTATTCCCACGACAGAGGGTGCAACAGTAGGGAAAGCGTTGGATAGCGTAGTGGTAAAAATTACTATTCCAACTCCAGAGAGTGCAACAGTAGGGAAAACGTTGGATAGCGGCAGGGTAAAATTTACTATTCCCACTCCAAAGAGTGCAACAGTAGAGAAAGCGTTGGATAGTGTAGGGTTAAAAATTACTATTCCCACTCCAGAGAGTGCAACAGTAGGGAAAGCGTTGCATAGCGGGAGGGTAAAAGTTACTATCGCAACTCCAGAGAGTGCAACAGTAGGGAAAGCGTTGGATAGCGTAGAGGTAAAAATTACCATTCCAACTCCAGAGAGTGCAACAGTAGGGAAAGCGTTGGATAGCGTAGGGGTAAAAATTACTATTTCCACTCCAGAGAGTGCAACAGTAGGGAAAGCGTTGGATAGCATAGGGGTACAAATTACTATTCCCATTCCTGAGAGTGCAACAGTAGGGAAAGCGTTGGATAGGGAAGGGGTAAAAATTACTATTCCCACTCCAGAGAGTGCAACAGTAGGGAAAGCGTTGGATAGCGTAGGGGTAAAAATTACTATTCCCACTCAGGAGAGTGCAACAGTAGGGAAAGCGTTGGATAGCGTAGGGGTAAAAATTACTATTCCCACTCCAGGGAGTGCAACAGTAGGGAAAGCGTTTGCATAGGCTAGGGTTAACAATTACTATTCCCACTCCAGAGAGTGCTACATTAGGGAACGCGTTGGATAGCGTAGGGGTACAAAGTACTATTCCCACTCCTGAGAGTGTAACAGTAGGGGAAGCGTTGGATAGGGAAGGGGTAAAAATTACTATTCCCACTCCAGAGAGTGCAACAGTAGGGAAAGCGTTGGATAGCGCAGGGGTAAAAATTACTATTCACACTACAGAGAGTGCAACAGTAGGCAAAGCGTTAGATAGCGTAGGGGTAAAAATTACTATTCCAACTCCAGAGAGTGCAACAGTAGGGAAAACGTTGGATAGCGGCAGGGTAAAATTTACTATTCCCACTCCAAAGAGTGCAACAGTAGAGAAAGCGTTGGATAGTGTAGGGTTAAAAATTACTATTCCCACTCCAGAGAGTGCAACAGTAGGGAAAGCGTTGGATAGCGGGAGGGTAAAAATTACTATCGCAACTCCAGAGAGTGCAACAGTAGGGAAAGCGTTGGATAGCGGAGAGGTAAAAATTACCATTCCAACTCCAGGGAGTGCAACAGTAGGTAAAGCGTTGGATAGCGTAGGGGTAAAAATTACTATTTCCACTCCAGAGAGTGCAACAGTAGGGAAAGCGTTGGATAGTGTAGGGGTACAAATTACTATTCCCACTCCTGAGAGTGCAACAGTAGGGAAAGCGTTGGATAGGGAAGGGGTAAAAATTACTATTCCCACTCCAGAGAGTGCAACAGTAGGGAAAGCGTTGGATAGCGTAGGGGTAAAAATTACTATTCCCAATGAGGAGAGTGCAACAGTAGGGAAACCGTTGGATAGCGTAGGGGTAAAAATGACTATTCCCACTCCTGAGAGTGTAACAGTAGGGGAAGCGTTGGATAGGGAAGGGGTAAAAATTACTATTCCCATTCCAGAGAGTGCAACAGTAGGGAAAGCGTTGGATAGCGCAGGGGTAAAAATTACTATTCACACTACAGAGAGTGCAACAGTAGGCAAAGCGTTAGATAGCGTAGGGGTAAAAATTACTATTCCAACTCCAGAGAGTGCAACAGTAGGGAAAACGTTGGATAGCGGCAGGGTAAAAATTACTATTGCCACTCCAAAGAGTGCAACAGTAGAGAAAGCGTTGGATAGCGGAGGGTTAGAAATTACTATTCCGACTCCAAAGAGTGCAACAGTAGGGAAAGCGTTGGATAGCGTAGGGGTAAAAATTACTATTCCCACTCCAGACAGGTGCAACAGTAGGGAAAGCGTTGGATAGTGCAGGGGTAAAAATTACTATTCCAAATCCAGAGAGTGCAACAGTAGGGAAAGCGTTGGATAGCGCAGGGGTAAAAATTACTATTCACACTACAGAGAGTGCAACAGTAGGGAAAGCGTTAGATAGCGTAGGGTTAAAAACTTACTATTCCAACTCCAGAGAGTGCAACAGTAGGGAAAACGTTGGATAACGGCAGGGTAAAATGTACTATTCCCACTCCAAAGAGTGCAACAGTAGAGAAAGCGTTGAATAGCGTAGGGTTAAAAATTACTATTCCCACTCCAAAGAGTGCAACAGTAGGGAAAGTGTTGGATAGCGTAGGGGTAAAAATTACTATTCCAACTCCAGACAGGTGCAACAGTAGGGAAAGCGTTGGATAGTGCAGGGGTAAAAATTACTATTTCCACTCCAGAGAGTGCAACAGTAGGGAAAGCGTTGGATAGCATAGGGGTACAAATTACTATTCCCATTCCTGAGAGTGCAACAGTAGGGAAAGCGTTGGATAGGGAAGGGGTAAAAATTACTATTCCCACTCCAGAGAGTGCAACAGTAGGGAAAGCGTTGGATAGCGTAGGGGTAAAAATTACTATTCCCACTCAGGAGAGTGCAACAGTAGTGAAAGCGTTGGATAGCGTAGGGGTAAAAATTACTATTCCCACTCCAGGGAGTGCAACAGTAGGGAAAGCATTTGCATAGGCTAGGGTTAACAATTACTATTCCCACTCCAGAGAGTGCTACATTAGGGAACGCGTTGGATAGCGTAGGGGTACAAAGTACTATTCCCACTCCTGAGAGTGCAACAGTAGGGAAAGCGTTGGATAGCGCAGGGGTAAAAATTACTATTCCCACTCCAGAGAGTGCAACAGTAGGGAAAGTGTTGGATAGCGTAGGGGTAAAAATTACTATTCCAACTCCAGACAGGTGCAACAGTAGGGAAAGCGTTGGATAGTGCAGGGGTAAAAATTACTATTTCCACTCCAGAGAGTGCAACAGTAGGGAAAGCGTTGGATAGCATAGGGGTACAAATTACTATTCCCATTCCTGAGAGTGCAACAGTAGGGAAAGCGTTGGATAGGGAAGGGGTAAAAATTACTATTCCCACTCCAGAGAGTGCAACAGTAGGGAAAGCGTTGGATAGCGTAGGGGTAAAAATTACTATTCCCACTCAGGAGAGTGCAACAGTAAGGAAAGCGTTGGATAGCGTAGGGGTAAAAATTACTATTCCCACTCCAGGGAGTGCAACAGTAGGGAAAGCGTTTGCATAGGCTAGGGTTAACAATTACTATTCCCACTCCAGAGAGTGCTACATTAGGGAACGCGTTGGATAGCGTAGGGGTACAAAGTACTATTCCCACTCCTGAGAGTGTAACAGTAGGGGAAGCGTTCGATAGGGAAGGGGTAAAAATTACTATTCCCACTCCAGAGAGTGCAACAGTAGGGAAAGCGTTGGATAGCGCAGGGGTAAAAATTACTATTCACACTACAGAGAGGGCAACAGTAGGCAAAGCGTTAGATAGCGTAGGGGTAAAAATTACTATTCCAACTCCAGAGAGTGCAACAGTAGGGAAAACGTTGGATAGCGGCAGGGTAAAATTTACTATTCCCACTCCAAAGAGTGCAACAGTAGAGAAAGCGTTGGATAGTGTAGGGTTAAAAATTACTATTCCCACTCCAGAGAGTGCAACAGTAGGGAAAGCGTTGGATAGCGGGAGGGTAAAAATTACTATCGCAACTCCAGAGAGTGCAACAGTAGGGAAAGCGTTGGATAGCGTAGAGGTAAAAATTACCATTCCAACTCCAGGGAGTGCAACAGTATGGAAAGCGTTGGATAGCGTAGGGGTAAAAATTACTATTTCCACTCCAGAGAGTGCAACAGTAGGGAAAGCGTTGGATAGTGTAGGGGTACAAATTACTATTCCCACTCCTGAGAGTGCAACAGTAGGGAAAGCGTTGGATAGGGAAGGGGTAAAAATTACTATTCCCACTCCAGAGAGTGCAACAGTAGGGAAAGCGTTGGATAGCGTAGGGGTAAAAATTACTATTCCCAATGAGGAGAGTGCAACAGTAGGGAAACCGTTGGATAGCGTAGGGGTAAAAATTACTATTCCCACTCCTGAGAGTGTAACAGTAGGGGAAGCGTTGGATAGGGAAGGGGTAAAAATTACTATTCCCACTCCAGAGAGTGCAACAGTAGGGAAAGCGTTGGATAGCGCAGGGGTAAAAATTACTATTCACACTACAGAAAGTGCAACAGTAGGCAAAGCGTTAGATAGCGTAGGGGTAAAAATTACTATTCCAACTCCAGAGAGTGCAACAGTAGGGAAAACGTTGGATAGCGGCAGGGTAAAAATTACTATTGCCACTCCAAAGAGTGCAACAGTAGAGAAAGCGTTGGATAGCGGAGGGTTAGAAATTACTATTCCGACTCCAAAGAGTGCAACAGTAGGGAAAGCGTTGGATAGCGTAGGGGTAAAAATTACTATTCCCACTCCAGACAGGTGCAACAGTAGGGAAAGCGTTGGATAGTGCAGGGGTAAAAATTACTATTCCAAATCCAGAGAGTGCAACAGTAGGGAAAGCGTTGGATAGCGCAGGGGTAAAAATTACTATTCACACTACAGAGAGTGCAACAGTAGGGAAAGCGTTAGATAGCGTAGGGTTAAAAACTTACTATTCCAACTCCAGAGAGTGCAACAGTAGGGAAAACGTTGGATAACGGCAGGGTAAAATTTACTATTCCCACTCCAAAGAGTGCAACAGTAGAGAAAGCGTTGAATAGCGTAGGGTTAAAAATTACTATTCCCACTCCAAAGAGTGCAACAGTAGGGAAAGCGTTGGATAGCGTAGGGGTAAAAATTACTATTCCCACTCAGGAGAGTGCAACAGTAGGGAAAGCGTTGGATAGCGTAAGGGTAAAAATTACTATTCCCACTCCAGAGAGTGCAACAGTAGGGAAAGCGTTGGATAGCGCAGGGGTAAAAATTACTATTCCCACTCCAGAGAGTGCAACAGTAGGGAAAGTGTTGGATAGCGTAGGGGTAAAAATTACTATTCCCACTCCAGACAGGTGCAACAGTAGGGAAAGCGTTGGATAGTGCAGGGGTAAACATTACTATTCCAAATCCAGAGAGTGCAACAGTAGGGAAAACGTTGGATAGCGGCATGTTAAAATGTACTATTCAAAAGTGCAAAAGTAGGGAAAGCGTTGGATAGGGACAGGGTAAAAATTACTATTCCAACTCGAGAGAGTGCAACAGTAGGGCAAGCGTTTGATAGCATAGGGGTAAAAATTACTATTCCAACTCCAGAGAGTGCAACAGTAGGGAAAGCGTTGGATAGCGTAGGGGTAAAAATTACTATTCCCACTCCAGAGGGTGCAACTGTAGGGAAAGCTTTGGATAGCGTAGGGGTAAAAATGACTATTCCCACTCCAGAGAGTGCAACAGTAGGGAAAGCGTTGGACAGCGTAGGGGTACAAATTACTATTCTCACTCCAGAGAGTGCAACAGTAGGGAAATCGTTGGATAGTGTAGGGGTAAAAATTACTATTCCCACTCCAGAGAGTGCAACAGTAGGGAAAGCGTTGGATAGGGAAGGGGTCAAAATTATTATTCCCACTCCAGAGAGTGCAACAGTAGGGAAAGCGTTGGATAGCGCAGGGGTAAAATTACTATTCCAACTCCAGAGAGTGCAACAGTAGGGAAAGCATTGGATAGCGTAGGGGTAAAAATTACTATTCCAACTCCAGAGAGTGCAACAGTAGGGAAAACGTTGGAAAGCGGCAGGGTAAAATGTACTATTCCCACTCCAAAGAGTGCAACAGTAGAGAAAGCGATGGATAGCGTAGGGTTAAAAATTACTATTCCCACTCCATAGATTGCAACAGTAGGGAAAGCTTTGAATAGCGTAGGGGTAAAAATTACTATTCCCACTCCAGACAGGTGCAACAGTAGGGAAAGCTTTGGATAGTGCAGGGGTAAAAATTACTATTCCAACTCCAGAGAGTGCAACAGTAGGGAAAACGTTGGATAGCGGCAGGGTAACATTTACTATTTCCACCCACAGAGTGCAAAAGTAGGGAAAGCGTTGGATAGCGGCAGGGTAAAAATTACTATTCCAACTCGAGAGAGTGCAAGAGTAGGGAAAGCGTTTGATAGCATAGGGGTAAAAATTACTATTCCAACTCCAGAGAGTGCAACAGTAGGGAAAGCGTTGGATAGCGTAGGGGTAAAAATTACTATTCCCACTCCAGAGAGTGCAACAGTAGGGAAAGCGTTGGATAGCGGGAAGGTAAAAAATTACTATTCCAATGTCAGAGAGTGCAACAGTAGGGAAAGCGTTGGATAGCGTAGGGGTCAAAAATTACTATTCCCACTTCAGAGGGTGCAACAGTAGGGAAAGCATTGGATAGCGTAGGGGTACTAATTACTATTCCCACTCCTGAGAGTGCAACAGTAGGGAAAGCGTGGGATAGGGAAGGGGTAAAAATTACTATTCCCACTTCAGATAGTGCAACAGTAGGGAAAGCGGTGGATAGGGAAGGGGTAAAAATTACTATTCCCACTCCAGAGAGTGCAACAGTAGGGAAAGCGTTAGATAGCGTAGGGTTAAAAATTACTATTCCAACTCCAGAGAGTGCAACAGTAGGGAAAACGTTGGATAACGGCAGGGTAAAATGTACTATTCCCACTCCAAAGAGTGCAACAGTAGAGAAAGCGTTGGATAGCGTAGGGTTAAAAATTACTATTCCCACTCCAAAGAGTGCAACAGTAGGGAAAGCGTTGGATAGCGTAGGGGTAAAAATTACTATTCCCACTCCAGACAGGTGCAACAGTAGGGAAAGCTTTGGATAGTGCAGGGGTAAACATTACTATTCCAAATCCAGAGAGTGCAACAGTAGGGAAAACGTTGGATAGCGGCAGGTTAAAATTTACTATTCCCACTCCAAAGAGTGCAAAAGTAGGGAAAGCGTTGGATAGGGGCAGGGTAAAAATTACTATTCCAACTCGAGAGAGTGCAACAGTAGGGCAAGCGTTTGATAGCGTAGGGGTAAAAATTACTATTCCAACTCCAGAGAGTGCAACAGTAGGGAAAGCGTTGGATAGCGTAGGGGTAAACATTACTATTCCCACTCCAGAGGGTGCAACTGTAGGGAAAGCTTTGGATAGCATAGGGGTAAAAATGACTATTCCCACTCCAGAGAGTGCAACAGTCGGAAAGCGTTGGACAGTGTAGGGGTACAAATTACTATTCTCACTCCAGAGAGTGCAACAGTAGGGAAATCATTGGATAGTGTAGGGGTAAAAATTACTATTCCCACTCCAGAGAGTGCAACAGTAGGGAAAGCGTTGGATAGCGTAGGGGTACAAATTACTATTCCCACTCCTGAGAGTGCAACAGTAGGGAAAGCGTTGGATAGGGAAGGGGTAAAAATTATTATTCCCACTCCAGAGAGTGCAACAGTAGGGAAAGCGTTGGATAGCGCAGGGGTAAAAATTACTATTCCAACTCCATAGAGTGCAACAGTAGGGAAAGCGTTGGATAGCGTAGGGGTAAAAATTACTATTCCCACTACAGAGAGTGCAACAGTAGGGAAAGCATCGGATAGCATAGGGGTAAAAATTACTATTCCAACTCCAAAGATTGCAACAGTAGGGAAAGCTTTGGATAGCATAGGGGTAAAAATTACTATTCCCACTCCAGACAGGTGCAACAGTAGGGAAAACGTTGGATAGCGGCAGGGTAAAATTTACTATTCCCACTCCAAAGAGTGCAACAGTAGAGAAAGCGATGGATAGCGTAGGGTTAAAAATTACTATTCCCACTCCAAAGATTGCAACAGTAGGGAAAGCTTTGGATAGCGTAGGGGTACAAATTACTATTCCCACTCCTGAGAGTGCAACAGTAGGGAAAGCGTGGGATAGGGAAGGGGTAAAAATTACTATTCCCACTCCAGAGAGTGCAACAGTAGGGAAAGCGTTGGATAGCGAAGGGGTAAAAATTACTATTCCCAATCCAGAGAGTGCAACAGTAGGGAAAGCGTTGGATAGCGTAGGGGTAAAAATTACTATTCCCACTACAGAGGGTGCAACAGTAGGGAAAGCGTTGGATAGCGTAGGGGTAAAAATTACTATTCCAACTCCAGAGAGTGCAACAGTAGGGAAAACGTTGGATAGCGGCAGGGTAATATTTACTATTCCCACTCTAAAGAGTGCAACAGTAGAGAAAGCGTTGGATAGTGTAGGGGTAAAAATTACTATTCCCACTCCAGAGAGTGCAACAGTAGGGAAAGCGTTGGATAGCGGGAGGGTAAAAATTACTATCGCAACTCCAGAGAGTGCAACAGTAGGGAAAGCGTTGGATAGCATAGAGGTAAAAATTACCATTCCAACTCCAGAGAGTGCAACAGTAGGGAAAGCGTTGGATAGCGTGGGGGTAAAAATTACTATTCACACTACAGAGAGTGCAACAGTAGGCAAAGCGTTAGATAGCGTAGGGGTAAAAATTACTATTCCAACTCCAGAGAGTGCAACAGTAGGGAAAACGTTGGATAGCGGCAGGGTAAAAATTACTATTCCCACTCCAAAGAGTGCAACAGTAGAGAAAGCGTTGGATAGCGTAGGGTTAGAAATTACTATTCCCACTCCAAAGAGTGCAACAGTAGGGAAAGCGTTGGATAGCGTAGGGGTAAAAATTACTATTCCCACTCCAGACAGGTGCAACAGTAGGGAAAGCGTTGGATAGTGCAGGGGTAAAAATTACTATTCCAAATCCAGAGAGTGCAACAGTAGGGAAAGCGTTGGATAGCGCAGGGGTAAAAGTTACTATTCACACTACAGAGAGTGCAACAGTAGGGAAAGCGTTAGATAGCGTAGGGTTAAAA
This sequence comes from Lissotriton helveticus, assembly GCF_964261635.1. Taxonomy (NCBI): domain Eukaryota; kingdom Metazoa; phylum Chordata; class Amphibia; order Caudata; family Salamandridae; genus Lissotriton; species Lissotriton helveticus. The sequence continues at coordinate 1,825,195,404 of NC_136067.1, forward strand.
ACTTACTATTCCAACTCCAGAGAGTGCAACAGTAGGGAAAACGTTGGATAACGGCAGGGTAAAATTTACTATTCCCACTCCAAAGAGTGCAACAGTAGAGAAAGCGTTGGATAGCGTAGGGGTAAAAATTACTATTCCCACTCCAGACAGGTGCAACAGTAGGGAAAGCGTTGGATAGTGCAGGGGTAAACATTACTATTCCAAATCCAGAGAGTGCAACAGTAGGGAAAACGTTGGATAGCGGCATGTTAAAATGTACTATTCAAAAGTGCAAAAGTAGGGAAAGCGTTAGATAGGGACAGGGTAAAAATTACTATTCCAACTCGAGAGAGTGCAACAGTAGGGCAAGCGTTTGATAGCGTAGGGGTAAAAATTACTATTCCAACTCCAGAGAGTGCAACAGTAGGGAAAGCGTTGGATAGCGTAGGGGTAAAAATTACTATTCCCACTCCAGAGGGTGCAACTGTAGGGAAAGCTTTGGATAGCGTAGGGGTAAAAATGACTATTCCCACTCCAGAGAGTGCAACAGTAGGGAAAGCGTTGGACAGCGTAGGGGTACAAATTACTATTCTCACTCCAGAGAGTGCAACAGTAGGGAAATCGTTGGATAGTGTAGGGGTAAAAATTACTATTCCCACTCCAGAGAGTGCAACAGTAGGGAAAGCGTTGGATAGGGAAGGGGTAAAAATTATTATTCCCACTCCAGAGAGTGCAACAGTAGGGAAAGCGTTGGATAGCGCAGGGGTAAAATTACTATTCCAACTCCATAGAGTGCAACAGTAGGGAAAGCATTGGATAGCGTAGGGGTAAAAATTACTATTCCAACTCCAGAGAGTGCAACAGTAGGGAAAACGTTGGAAAGCGGCAGGGTAAAATTTACTATTTCCACTCCAAAGAGTGCAACAGTAGAGAAAGCGATGGATAGCGTAGGGTTAAAAATTACTATTCCCACTCCAAAGATTGCAACAGTAGGGAAAGCTTTGGATAGCGTAGGGGTAAAAATTACTATTCCCACTTCAGACAGGTGCAATAGTAGGGAAAGCTTTGGATAGTGCAGGGGTAAAAATTACTATTCCAACTCCAGAGAGTGCAACAGTAGGGAAAATGTTGGATAGCGGCAGGGTAAAATTTACTATTTCCACCCACAGAGTGCAAAAGTAGGGAAAGCGTTGGATAGCGGCAGGGTAAAAATTACTATTCCAACTCGAGAGAGTGCAACAGTAGCGAAAGCGTTTTATAGCGTAGGGGTAAAAATTACTATTCCAACTCCAGAGAGTGCAACAGTAGGGAAAGCGTTGGATAGCGTAGGGGTAAAAATTACTATTCCCACTCCAGAGAGTGCAACAGTAGGGAAAGCGTTGGATAGCGGGAAGGTAAAAAATTACTATTCCAACGTCAGAGAGTGCAACAGTAGGGAAAGCGTTGGATAGCGTAGGGGTAAAAAATTACTATTCCCACTTCAGAGGGTGCAACAGTAGGGAAAGCGTTGGATAGCGTAGGGGTACAAATTACTATTCCCACTCCTGAGAGTGCAACAGTAGGGAAAGCGTGGGATAGGGAAGGGGTAAAAATTACTATTCCCACTTCAGAGAGTGCAACAGTAGGGAAAGCGGTGGATAGGGAAGGGGTAAAAATTACTATTCCCACTCCAGAGAGTGCAACAGTAGGGAAAGCGTTAGATAGCGTAGGGTTAAAAATTACTATTCCAACTCCAGAGAGTGCAACAGTAGGGAAAGCATTGGATAGCGTAGGGGTAAAAATTACTATTCCCACTCCAGACAGGTGCAACAGTAGGGAAAGCGTTGGATAGTGCAGAGGTAAACATTACTATTCCAAATCCAGAGAGTGCAACAGTAGGGAAAACGTTGGATAGCGGCAGGTTAAAATGTACTATTCCCACTCCAAAGAGTGCAAAAGTAGGGAAAGCGTTGGATAGGGGCAGGGTAAAAATTACTATTCCAACTCGAGAGAGTGCAACAGTAGGGCAAGCGTTTGATAGCGTAGGGGTAAAAATTACTATTCCAACTCCAGAGAGTGCAACAGTAGGGAAAGCGTTGGATAGCGTAGGGGTAAACATTACTATTCCCACTCCAGAGGGTGCAACTGTAGGGAAAGCTTTGGATAGCGTAGGGGTAAAAATGACTATTCCCACTCCAGAGAGTGCAACAGTAGGGAAAGCGTTGGACAGCGTAGGGGTACAAATTACTATTCTCACTCCAGAGAGTGCAACAGTAGGGAAATCATTGGATAGTGTAGGGGTAAAAATTACTATTCCCACTCCAGAGAGTGCAACAGTAGGGAAAGCGTTGGATAGTGTAGGGGTACAAATTACTATTCCCACTCCTGAGAGTGCAACAGTAGGGAAAGCGTTGGATAGCGTAGGGGTAAAAATTACTATTCCCACTACAGAGAGTGCAACAGTAGGGAAAGCATTGGATAGCGTAGGGGTAAAAATTACTATTCCAACTCCAGAGAGTGCAACAGTAGGGAAAACGTTGGAAAGCGGCAGGGTAAAATTTACTATTCCCACTCCAAAGAGTGCAACAGTAGAGAAAGCGATGGATAGCGTAGGGTTAAAAATTACTATTCCCACTCCAAAGATTGCAACAGTAGGGAAAGCTTTGGATAGCATAGGGGTAAAAATTACTATTCCCACTCCAGACAGGTGCAACAGTAGGGAAAGCGTTGGATAGTGCAGGGGTAAAAATTACTATTCCAACTCCAGAGAGTGCAACAGTAGGGAAAACGTTGGATAGCGGCAGGGTAAAATTTACTATTCCCACTCCAAAGAGTGCAACAGTAGAGAAAGCGATGGATAGCGTAGGGTTAAAAATTACTATTCCCACTCCAAAGATTGCAACAGTAGGGAAAGCTTTGGATAGCGTAGGGGTACAAATTACTATTCCCACTCCTGAGAGTGCAACAGTAGGGAAAGCGTGGGATAGGGAAGGGGTAAAAATTACTATTCCCACTCCAGAGAGTGCAACAGTAGGGAAAGCGTTGGATAGGGAAGGGGTAAAAATTACTATTCCCAATCCAGAGAGTGCAACAGTAGGGAAAGCGTTGGATAGCGTAGGGGTAAAAATTACTATTCCCACTACAGAGGGTGCAACAGTAGGGAAAGCGTTGGATAGCGTAGGGGTAAAAATTACTATTCCAACCCCAGAGAGTGCAACAGTAGGGAAAACGTTGGATAGCGGCAGGGTAAAATTTACTATTCCCACTCCAAAGAGTGCAACAGTAGAGAAAGCGTTGGATAGTGTAGGGGTAAAAATTACTATTCCCACTCCAGAGAGTGCAACAGTAGGGAAAGCGTTGGATAGCGGGATGGTAAAAATTACTATCGCAACTCCAGAGAGTGCAACAGTAGGGAAAGCGTTGGATAGCGTGGGGGTAAAAATGACTATTTCCACTCCAGAGAGTGCAACAGTAGGGAAAGCGTTGGATAGCGTAGGGGTAAAAATTACTATTCCCACTCAGGAGAGTGCAACAGTACGGAAAGCGTTGGATAGCGTAGGGGTAAAAATTACTAATCCCACTCCAGAGGGTGCAACAGTAGGGAAAGCTTTGGATAGCATAGGGGTAAAATTACTATTCCCACTCCAGAGAGTGCAACAGTAGGGAAAGCGTTGGATAGCGTAGGGGTACAAATTACTATTCTCACTCCAGAGAGTGCAACAGTAGGGAAAGTGTTGGATAGTGTAGGGGTAAAAATTACTATTCCGACTCCAGAGAGTGCAACAGTAGGGAAAGCGTTGGATAGCGTAGGGGTACAAATTACTATTCCCACTCCTGAGAGTGTAACAGTAGGGGAAGCGTTGGATAGGGAAGGGGTCAAAATTACTATTCCCACTCCAGAGAGTGCAACAGTAGGGAAAGCATTGGATAGCGTAGGGGTAAAAATTACTATTCCAACTCCAGAGAGTGCAACAGTAGGGAAAACGTTGGAAAGCGGCAGGGTAAAATTTACTATTCCCACTCCAAAGAGTGCAACAGTAGAGAAAGCGATGGATAGCGTAGGGTTAAAAATTACTATTCCCACTCCAAAGATTGCAACAGTAGGGAAAGCTTTGGATAGCATAGGGGTAAAAATTACTATTCCCACTCCAGACAGGTGCAACAGTAGGGAAAGCGTTGGATAGTGCAGGGGTAAAAATTACTATTCCAACTCCAGAGAGTGCAACAGTAGGGAAAACGTTGGATAGCGGCAGGGTAAAATTTACTATTCCCACTCCAAAGAGTGCAACAGTAGAGAAAGCGATGGATAGCGTAGGGTTAAAAATTACTATTCCGACTCCAGAGAGTGCAACAGTAGGGAAAGCGTTGGATAGCGTAGGGGTACAAATTACTATTCCCACTCCTGAGAGTGTAACAGTAGGGGAAGCGTTGGATAGGGAAGGGGTCAAAATTACTATTCCCACTCCAGAGAGTGCAACAGTAGGGAAAGCGTTGGATAGCGCAGGGGTAAAAATTACTATTCAAACTACAGAGAGTGCAACAGTAGGCAAAGCGTTAGATAGCGTAGGGGTAAAAATTACTATTCCAACTCCAGAGAGTGCAACAGTAGGGAAAACGTTGGATAGCGGCAGGGTAAAAATTACTATTCCCACTCCAAAGAGTGCAACAGTAGAGAAAGCGTTGGATAGCGTAGGGTTAGAAATTACTATTCCCACTCCAAAGAGTGCAACAGTAGGGAAAGCGTTGGATAGCGTAGGGGTAAAAATTACTATTCCCACTCCAGACAGGTGCAACAGTTGGGAAAGCGTTGGATAGTGCAGGGGTAAAAATTACTATTCCAAATCCAGAGAGTGCAACAGTAGGGAAAGCGTTGGATAGCGCAGGGGTAAAAATTACTATTCACACTACAGAGAGTGCAACAGTAGGGAAAGCGTTGGATAGCGTAGGGGTAAAAATTACTATTCCCACTACAGAGAGTGCAACAGTAGGGAAAGCATCGGATAGCATAGGGGTAAAAATTACTATTCCAACTCCAAAGATTGCAACAGTAGGGAAAGCTTTGGATAGCATAGGGGTAAAAATTACTATTCCCACTCCAGACAGGTGCAACAGTAGGGAAAGCGTTGGATAGTGCAGGGGTAAAAATTACTACTCCAACTCCAGAGAGTGCAACAGTAGGGAAAACGTTGGATAGCGGCAGGGTAAAATTTACTATTCCCACTCCAAAGAGTGCAACAGTAGAGAAAGCGATGGATAGCGTAGGGTTAAAAATTACTATTCCCACTCCAAAGATTGCAACAGTAGGGAAAGCTTTGGATAGCGTAGGGGTACAAATTACTATTCCCACTCCTGAGAGTGCAACAGTAGGGAAAGCGTGGGATAGGGAAGGGGTAAAAATTACTATTCCCACTCCAGAGAGTGCAACAGTAGGGAAAGCGTTGGATAGCGAAGGGGTAAAAATTACTATTCCCAATCCAGAGAGTGCAACAGTAGGGAAAGCGTTGGATAGCGTAGGGGTAAAAATTACTATTCCCACTACAGAGGGTGCAACAGTAGGGAAAGCGTTGGATAGCGTAGGGGTAAAAATTACTATTCCAACTCCAGAGAGTGCAACAGTAGGGAAAACGTTGGATAGCGGCAGGGTAATATTTACTATTCCCACTCTAAAGAGTGCAACAGTAGAGAAAGCGTTGGATAGTGTAGGGGTAAAAATTACTATTCCCACTCCAGAGAGTGCAACAGTAGGGAAAGCGTTGGATAGCGGGAGGGTAAAAATTACTATCGCAACTCCAGAGAGTGCAACAGTAGGGAAAGCGTTGGATAGCATAGAGGTAAAAATTACCATTCCAACTCCAGAGAGTGCAACAGTAGGGAAAGCGTTGGATAGCGTGGGGGTAAAAATTACTATTCACACTACAGAGAGTGCAACAGTAGGCAAAGCGTTAGATAGCGTAGGGGTAAAAATTACTATTCCAACTCCAGAGAGTGCAACAGTAGGGAAAACGTTGGATAGCGGCAGGGTAAAAATTACTATTCCCACTCCAAAGAGTGCAACAGTAGAGAAAGCGTTGGATAGCGTAGGGTTAGAAATTACTATTCCCACTCCAAAGAGTGCAACAGTAGGGAAAGCGTTGGATAGCGTAGGGGTAAAAATTACTATTCCCACTCCAGACAGGTGCAACAGTAGGGAAAGCGTTGGATAGTGCAGGGGTAAAAATTACTATTCCAAATCCAGAGAGTGCAACAGTAGGGAAAGCGTTGGATAGCGCAGGGGTAAAAGTTACTATTCACACTACAGAGAGTGCAACAGTAGGGAAAGCGTTAGATAGCGTAGGGTTAAAAACTTACTATTCCAACTCCAGAGAGTGCAACAGTAGGGAAAACATTGGATAACGGCAGGGTAAAATTTACTATTCCCACTCCAAAGAGTGCAACAGTAGAGAAAGCGTTGGATAGCGTAGGGGTAAAAATTACTATTCCCACTCCAGACAGGTGCAACAGTAGGGAAAGCGTTGGATAGTGCAGGGGTAAACATTACTATTCCAAATCCAGAGAGTGCAACAGTAGGGAAAACGTTGGATAGCGGCATGTTAAAATGTACTATTCAAAAGTGCAAAAGTAGGGAAAGCGTTAGATAGGGACAGGGTAAAAATTACTATTCCAACTCGAGAGAGTGCAACAGTAGGGCAAGCGTTTGATAGCGTAG